>NC_142105.1:24714166-25423333 GCF_056152115.1 Neolamprologus brichardi
ATGGGACATATCGTGTCGTCCGGCGACGGTGGCTGCTTCCACCCGAGCAGAGGGCCGATGGAGATGACCACCGACAGCGCCCAGACCCCAAGCATGGCCAGCAGAGCCCGCTTCTCCGTCACGATACCCGGGTACTGCAGCGGGTGGCTCACTCCAATGTAGCGGTCAATAGATATTACGCACAGGCTCATGATGGACGCGGTGCAGCACAGCACATCCACCGCCGCCCAAATGTCACAGAAGATCCTGCCGAACACCCAGTAGTCCAGGATCTCCAGTGTGGCTGACACAGGCAGCACCGTGGTGCCCAGCAGCAGGTCCGCGATAGCCAGGTTGATGATGAAGTAATTTGTCGGGGTCCGCAGGTGCCTGTTGCACACCACAGCGAGGATTACAAGGATGTTGCCCGCAATGGCAAACACGATGAAAGCCCCGAGTACCAAGCCGAGCGGGATGGCTCGGGTGAGGTCCATCTCGCTGCGCACCGTATGGTTACCCCCCGAGCTATTAGTGAAATTGAACTGGGAAGACGCCCCGTCGAGTTTCGAGGAACCATTTTTCCACAAGTCTGTGACATTGTCAATGCTCAGACTCATTTTGACTCACAAAGTCCTCCATAGCAGGCTCCAGACCACTTGTAGCTTTAAAGAAAGGGCTTTAACACAAACTGCCAAAACGGTCTATGTGCGCATGGCTCACTGCGCTTCTTTGAGTTCGCTTCCAAACGTTTTATCAGAGAAAAGCGATCATTGTGCAGCCGTACGTTCCCCATGCAGTTCGTCTCCCCCCCTCTCCTGAGAGGTTAGTGGAGAAGTGAGGGGGGCAGCAGTCATCTCCTGCCTCCTCTCCTCCGCACACAGCGTTGCCATATACTGACCAAACATACCTAAATACGCGCTTATGAAGTGCGCGTGACGCACTGCACGAAGAGCCGTGATTGCGCAGAATACGCACATAGTGTCGTTGCTTCATTTTCTTTCTTTCTTTCTTTCTTTTGACTTTGCAGGACGCAGTGAGGAATCGCGCTTTTTGGGTGAAGCACTTCATTGGTGTCCGATTTATTTTTCCCCACTGTGGGAGGGTGCTTAACTGGGCATTTACAAGTTCCACAACCACATAACTTTGTGAGAGTAAACCTCGTTGGTGCAGTTTTTTTTAAAGGTACTTCTAGCTTGCTTGGCGGTACGCTGGTAAAAAAGTGTTTTGTTGACAGAGAAAATAATGACATAATTTTAAGCCAAGGTGCCCTGACTGTAAGAGATGCTCAGTTTCAGTGCGGTAAATATTCAGGATGTTCCAGCAGTCAGCTTAGATGGTTAAGCCTTCAACTTCAAACCGATTAAGTTCAAACGTAGATTACACATCACATACAATCCTCTCTCATATGACAGGTATCTCTCGTCAATTATATTCCTATTTTGGTAAAATGCAAGAGTTCCTCAGAGTAATCTCATCTTGGGTATAAGTTAGGAAGAAGTGGCAGGCTTAGTGGACTGGCACATGCGCATTCCAGAGACAAGTTCCTCTCTCAGAAGCACTTTATAAAAAGGCCAACCACTATGGGTCTAATTTCCACAAAAGTAAATGTTTTTTTTTTCATGTTTATTGAACTACAAAGAATATATATATACCTTCAAATAATTACCAGTACATAAACTAGAATTTAAAAGTAAAAATTAAAGGTTTACAGGAAAGAAGAAAAACAAAACAAAACAACCCATCAGAACTTTAAAATAATGTCCCACTATTAATAATCAGCAAGGTGTCAAAAAGTGATTAATTTATAATTTATATGGCATTACTCCTCCTTAGTATACCATATATAAATAAAAATATATGTTCACGATTATAACTACAGCACTTACTGTAGTCATAAATAATAATAAATACAGATATAAACATATCTGTATTTATAAATGATATATTAAGGTGGAGTAAATATAAATGACGAATTACACACTCAGTATTAGCTTTCTAAATCTTAATAGTGTGACATTATTATAAAGTGCTACCAATAATTCTGCTGTAATTTTAGTAGTGAGTTACTTCCGTGTATTTATAACATAAAATCAAACAATATTTCCCCCAATGTGTTCTGTAAATACTTATTCACAACATAAAGAAAGGAAATATTGTTTGTTTTTATGTTAAAATGCATCAGATTTACACCCTATTTAAAATTTCTTAGAGCGTAATTTCTTTCCTGGAAGAAAATAACTGAGGTTACTCATTACTTAAACACTGTCAGATTAATTACTTCTTCTTTCCTGCAAAATTTTGAATATTTACTCCCTTATCCAAGTGTGTGTATTTGTAGGTAACTATAATTACATTTTTAATGTCAGATAAAATGTAATAACATTCCTTTCAGTTTTAGGGAAATTGCACCTTTAATCATGGGCATTATTATAAAGTGCTGCTGAGCTGTTTAACTATTTATGCTACACAGGCAGCTGACAAACACACAAAGGTGTCCTCTGATAAACCTGAAGTTGCATGATTTACGATTTGGTGCTCTGCAAAGTTGGCTTTTATTCACAGACCAGATTGTTTGTCATGTTTAATAATTGTGGGAAACACAACACACACATGACCTGCAGCAACGACCTGAGTGGTCTCCTTTGGACAAACGAATTACTACAGGTTAGACCAAAAGTATGTGACTAATTTAATATAAATTATGTCAAAAGTGCTGAAAATGAATTCTCCACTGTGATGTCATAGTGTCAAACATTTTCATAAAGATAGTCATGAAATATGCAGGATTCATGAAGTAAAATGTGTTTTTTTTTCTTCTTTTTTTACTGATATACCAAATAAAACTCGCATAATTTCCTGAACTGAGCATTAAGAGGTTCTTCATGACTAATATGTGAAGTGACTGCTTCTACCTCCTGCGTATTCGCAAGGCTTAATAGCATCCATCTCTTTAGAGTAGATAAAATGCGAAATAGTCCGAGAGTGAAAAGAAAAGTAAAAGCATTTAATGGTTTTGGATACGACAATTTCAAGGCCAAAATTGTTTCTCTGAAAAACAACCCGAGTGGAATTTATTTTCCCGCTAAAAGGAGAGAAATAACTTGCTCTCCAGACTGGTTTATCTCGACATTTTAAACACATAAGGAAGTGAAACACGTAGACCTGCATTCGTTGATCTCGTCCTGCAGGTTTCTCCATGTTTTTCAGTGCACAGTCACTACTTGTTTATGTTCCTCTCAGTGCACTTACACCAAATATGTGCCAGGAAGATTATTTATTATTTAAATCTAAACCAATTCACAGCTTCAGTGAACACAGGGCACTTTCATTCCTGTCAAGTCCTAAAGATTATGACTATAAGTTTATGAGCTTAATTTTTTATTAAGTGTAAGAACGATCAGTCATCCTGATAGAGCTCATAACAGAAGCTAGTGTTCAGTCCCCCCCGCTATGTGACCAAGGCTTTAAACAGCCTTGGTCTTATCAATGTTTGAAAGTTAGAAGGTCAAAACATTTAAGTCGCCCAACACAAATAAATAAATGAAAAGAGTTCATGGAAGCACTTTTTCAGCTAAATCAGGGCTCAGAAAGACTCCCAACTAAAAACCAAGAGGCTTCTTTACCACGAGGAGCAACATTCCTGCAGAGGAGGATTAGGAATTAGCCTCTCAATCCTTCAGCAGGCACCAGAGTACTTAAGTATTTTGTGCATCTTCCTTAAAAGAGGAATCACCTGGAATTATCTCAAATAGTATCTATGACTGGATTTTACTGCGTTTCACTGACCATTTCACTTGATTGAATACACTGAGCCTGCAGATAACATAAAAGCTGCTCAGCGTGCTGCCAAGTGCCCCGGGTGAGCGAAACCTTTAGTATCATTTGCTGAAAATTCGACTTCAGCAGGAGCATCCTCCTTTCGTTTTATGTGCTTCTGTGGTGAGATTTGCCTCAATTTCAAGAGGATCACTTTTTCTTCTTGGCAGGAAAAACAATATAAATCTTGAATTACATAAGACAAGGAGCAATTTGCCTTCTTTTGTACAGACACAGGCTTCTAGTTGTGCGCAGCATTCTGTCATTATTTTAATCTATTTAACATGAATCAAATGAGATTATGAAAGTAGACAGTAGATAAAAACAGACCCACATTTATTTTCCACATTTATTTTGTTCTGAAACGTCAAAGATTTATGTAGTGTTTGCACAATCCTGTTGCTCTAAGTTATATTTTAAGGACTGATTGTCAAACACGAATGCGAGAAGGAGGCTTTGCTTGAAACTGACATCTCCGTGGAGAGCTGCGTCCCTCTTTGACCTTGTGCTGCTCCTCTTCAAAAACCTGACCTCTAAGTGACGTGGTGGCGGAAAAGCTGTGGACGCTCACACCACATGTTCAGTATTATGCAGTCCAATAAAAGAGAACAACCCAAACAGACGGTGCTGGTTTAGGATCAGCACAGCGTGACCTGTGAAAATAGAGAAATAGACACACGCATACAGTTTTTACTTATGTAAGAAAGTTTCTTATTTCACAGGATTCTCTCCTTATGCTTGCTGTGGATGTTTTTATGCCATCAATAGGCACGCAGATGCCAGCTGGTAGTGAAGCCCCCACATACACTTAATCTATAGCTGCCCACCTGGTTGAGTGGGCTTCTGTAGTTTAGTCATGTAGCCTCTCCCAGACCATATATGGGTGATGTTGTGTAATACTCAGAGACATTGAAAATACTTTTTTTGTTGTTGTATAACTGGGCTTTCAGATTAGTAGCGTGATTTTTTGGAATGACCATAAATAGACTCGAGGAGCCGAGATTTAGAGACAGAAAATGCGATCTGCTCTTCCAGGATTGTCACTCTTTTCTTCGAGCATCCATCTCATACAGAGATGTTTTTTTTCTTTTCTTGGTCATCAAAGTAATGAATAGCCAAGAACACAGGCTCCTGCTCTATTGTAAAATAAATCAGGCGTGGATATTCAGCGGAATAATGTTAGAATAATGTTATTAAAAAGTATCAATTAGTGGGAAAAAAGTTATTTCTTTTCCATATTTAAACACTGATTTTCGGAAAACTTGCAATATCAAAAAAGCAGATGTCAACCGCGTGGCAGCAACCCAGCACCTATAGCCATGCAGATATGGCTACAACTATCTGTCAAAGTTCAAAAATCCGAATGGGGAAGAAAGGTGATTTAACTGGTTTTAAACTGGTGGTTGTTGGTGCCAGAGTGGGCAGTTCTGAGTATTTCAGAAACTGCTGGGATTTTCCCACACATTCATCTCCTGAAAAATAGAAAATATCCAGTGAGTGACAGCTCACTGGGTGCAAATGCCTTGTTGATGTCAGATTAGAGGGGACTGGCCAGACTCCTTTGAACTGATAGGAAGGCAACATTATTTTTGCAGCCAAGGTGTGCAGAAGAGCATCTCTGAGTGCACAACATGCTGAATCTTGAAACAATACAGCAGCAGGAGACCACACCAGTGAACACTCCTGTCAGCTAAGAACATCAAACTGAGGATTACACTTTGGGAACGTTTGGGAAAATGGTCTCATGGTAGGTCAGAAATGTTCTTTTCTCCCTGTTTCCTTTCCTTATGAACGACCTCCTCAAATGACCTCCTGACAGCCACTCTTCCACTGAGACCATTTCTGATGAGGCTTCATTGAACAGTAGATGGATTAATCGAGGTGCCACATGCATCTCTCAGGTCCTGTGTCAGGTCTTTGCTATATTATTTCCTATTTCTTAAGGGCATGACTTTCAGATATTGTACATCTACTGTAGATAGTTTTTTAGGCCTGCCAATTCTCCTTTTTTCCTCCACTTTGTTCAGTTTCCTAAAAGTTTAAAGACACACCAATGGCTCTTTGAGAATAACCTTGTTGGTGCTAAAAATAAATTTTTATGCCTTTCAGACTGTGTTATCTTCTTCACACATTCAGCTAAAGAACAAATTATATGCTTTTGCAACAGGCTGCTAGTAACAAAGTGCCTTAAGATACAATTTACAAGAAATCACAACCATTTCTTCATAATTTAGGAACAGTTGGGGATGTTTTATAGTGATGTCTAACATATTGTATATAGGACTATAGAGCGAGCATAAAGGAAGCAAAATGAGAAGAACAGAAAGCAAACTGAACAAAACATAGACATTAGTGTTATCGCACTCACTCAGTAAGCATCACATCAGTGGCTTCCTCCTTAACTGACTGAAGCCAGAATCATCCATCAGGCCGCAGCGGTGGCTCGGGGAACAATCCTCCACCTGGATAACTGCATGTGGTTAAAGTGGTGCTTTCTCTGTAGGCACAAGCTTTGTGGAAACAAATGACAATCTGAAAGCGAGGCTGGATTTAGGCTTTGTTATTATTCATTTCAGGTAGAAAAGACCAAACATAACTATAGAGGTGAAAATGCTGCTTTTAATTAAACCAGAAACCCTCACAGCTTCACTAATAAATGATTTTACATCAATAATGCAGCAAAGGGCTGCTTGCTGTGGTGAACCACTCCTGAGGTACCCTGAGATCTGTCAGCCATTTCAAATGGTATTGGCATATTAATTTGCTTCTATCAGTTGTTTTTATCCTCATTGCCAATCCACTGCTTCCATTGCCAACTAGTTGGCAGTTATCATGTCATTCAGTGTTTTTTGTTTCACTCTGCTGAATGGAAGTTATGTGCTCAGTTATATCAGGTTAAAATAGCAACAGAATTCTGCATTTAAGGCTGGAGGATTGGCAGATTTAAAGTCTTTTGGACTTAAAATAATCACACTATGATTTGTTTTCAAGTGCTGGCTGATAAGGTTTAGGAAAAAGTAATTCCCAGTCAGTGGAACCATACAGTTTTCATAGGGAGAGCCAGGCTGAGACCATCTCCTTACTTTATTTTTCACTGTAGGAAAAATATTTTTGGTCATGCAGATAGAAGTGCACTTTGAACTTCCTATCTAAACAGGCTTTAAAAAGACTTTCAACTGATTAAAAAAACATCAAATTTCTCCCTTTCATTGTTGCTAGAGTTCATAATAACTGGATGCCAATTTATAGGCCGGTCGTGTGGAGAAATAATTCCTCCTTTTTGAGATGGTTGTTACTGGCTTAACTCCAGCAGCATAAACCGTTGTGTGGTCCCCTAATGAGCTGTGTGCGGTAGCCAGACTTTAGGCACTGCTGGCCACTACTAGCCTTGAGATCACACTGTGCAAACCACACGTTACCACACATCTCTGGCTACCTTACCATGATAATTACCACTAGAAATTATGCCCTTCTTCTCACATGACCACTAGTCACCATGATCTTTATAATCTGTGTTGGATTAGAACAGTATACTGACCCTGATAGAAGGTAGGGAGGATGACTTTAGATACAAAACGATCATTCGCTGGGTTGAAATTGTCAGAATGGTGTTTCTGTGGTGCTTTCAAGTGTCTCCCAGTGTCCGATTATCAAATAAAGCTTTCCATATGTATCATACTTTGAACAATAAAAGTTTCTTAAAACAACTTCTCTAAAGGGAGGTCCCATCTGGGTTTGTTTAGAGGAGCAGACGATTCACACCTCAGCTCATAGATGTGACAGCCATAAGCGTCTGGTAGCACATTTCCCATGAACCACAGCACAGAAGCCAAACCCACGCTGGCTTTAATGTTTTCATTTCCCTGGCAACAGACATCTGGGGCAACTGATCAATGTTTCTAATTCAAGATAACATGAAATATTTTGGCAAAATACCCATATGTCTGTCCAGGTCTCCTACGATTGTCACTGTAAATGGGAAACAGAGTTAAAATGCCCTTTGAGAGTTTGTTATGGATAAATGAAAGCGGGGAAGGAAAAGAATGTATCAGCTGAAGCTACTCAGAACAATTCAGCCTTATTTTCTTGTGTCTGACATACTCCACTGGATATCTATACAAAAAAGTCCAGACATGGACCAAATCTTTTCACCTAAAATGAAAAAAAAAAGAGTAGTAGCTATTCCCTCTCCCAATAAGTCAAACTGCTGATTTTAGAAGTTTGGCAATGTTTCATGAATGCCTTTCTGCCCAAACTGCTTACTGCTGCAAATTGAAATACCTGCAGAGACGGTGGACATTAAGAACGCAGCCGTGACAAGCCACAATATAATTTAATATGCTTTACAATGTGTGCACTGCACATTGCCTACCCAGCTCCCTTACCGCGTCCTGCTGGAATTTATGTCTGAACAGCAACCAGACATCTTCCCTGCATTTTTACACTCCTTCTCCAGTTTCTGGGTTGCATCAGTTGCATTGCAGTAGCGTTTAAAGGCGAACAGTAATGGCGAGGATAATGTTGTCATTGGTTTGAAGCAGCGGGATTTATAGTATTCTTGTCAGTAAAAGTTTTTCATTGTAATAATGAGGTGCTTTTGGTGGAAAAACCGTGAAACCATATGCACTTCAGAGTCAGGTGGTTTTAACATTAACTGCACTGAACCACAGACAGAGAAGTATCCAACACATACTTCACCATTTCTTTTTTGTTCTCATTATTTTATTTTCATAATTATTGCAACACCGAACTTGAATCTATCTAAGTGTGCTGCTGCGGTTGGTTCTAATATTGCTGGCTGCTGTGCGGTGCCATTACCTGTTGGTTACACTGTAACATGAACTTCCTCTGCTAACAAAATCGAGCCTGTTGACACAGCGACTGTTATCAGACTGATTCATTTGTTTTTGTCTAATGTGAATCGAAGCAGTTTAAACTATTTGAAAATTGCTCTCGCACTTGTGGATCTTGGATCGGCGCTGTACAATAATTTAAGGACAACAAGATCCCAGTGGTTACATCACAGCTTCGAGTCGGCTCAGCAGCAGGCATCAGTCACTACAGAGTAATGAAAAGGGAAGAAAACGGATTTCATCAATGCTGCTCAGCTGCCAGTTTGCCAGAGGAGACTAAACTGTTTTGGCTGCACAAAAGAACAGATGAATAGTCCTTTCTCTTGCTTGTAAAAAGCCCAGCACATGGTTGAGTTTATCTGGTAGAAGATACATGGAAACACTATCTTTTGGCTCAGCATCTCTCTGACATTCACTTTATCTGCTTCCACCTCTCTCTGCCTCTCTTTCGAGTCGTTATACGTTATGATCCCTGCCCACACAGTTGCGGTCACAATGACTGCCCGTACAGTAGCATAAACCATACAACGGGACAATTATTGATACGGGATCTGCTCTACTGGAAATGCACAGCTGGCAAAGAAGCCATTTCCTCTCTAAGTGTATAAACTGCAAGTCATGCACTATCTTAAGTGCTATTTATATTTGAAAAAATCCCCCCTAAACTGCAGCCAGTGAAGGTAAGAATGGATCACTTGAGTTTGATAAAATCCTGTACAGTTTCTGGCTGAAATGCTCGAGCCTGCAAAATCAGTGTTAGTGCAAGTTGTTTGACAAAGACAAAAGACCCTACTGTAGTTGGGTTGTCAGAAGGTGTGTTCATCAGAGTGGATTCCTGGCCAATGATGCTTAAGGCTGGAAATGGCCTGGCAGGAGCCCAGGCCGTACATACAGCCTGAGTGCTGCTGAGTGGACACTTTAGCAATGCGGTGAGATCCGACCATTAGATGATTGCCTCTGTGGTTTTGTGAAGGGGGTGAGACTTGTTATGTCTTTAAAGTTTCCTCCAAAGGATCACGATGAAGTCTTTGATCCACCGTGTTCCACCACAGCAACTCTGGAAAATCTTAAAAATGACTCTGGCACGATATGGAAAAAACACTAGTGATCTCTCATTGCAGACTTAAACGAGCGATGCCTTTAGGCAATTCTTTAGTTTACAGTATGTAAATTAAATTGCAGCTTTATTTCCCCATAAAAAAAAACATCTAGTCTCTTTTTACTCTGGCATGCCGTTTCACCTCCGCTTTGCAAAGACATGACAATACACTCTGTCAAATAGCCTGTTTGTGGCATTCTCATCGTATTAAAACCTGTATTGTAGTAATCTGGTAAACAAAAAGCCTCTGTTCTTAACATCATTATTCCAGGAATACCAGCAATCCATGTGAAGGCACCATGTTACTGCACCTGGAAATGGACGTAAGTAGCAATTTGTTGATGTGGAGTTGTCTTTCAAATTCAAAAGAAAGTGCAAGTATTTGTCATTAGAATTTAAGATTGATTGTCACTTTGGCACAAGTTGTGATTAAAGAGTATGTAAGACTACAAATGTGTTAAGTGTGTAGTGTGCATTCTTTTTTTTTTGTCATTGTGGAAAAAATGGAGCTGACAAACTATTATTGACATGTGAATAAAAAGCAATCAGATAAATTATAGTGTTTCAGTTTTCTTTGTTCGTCCATCCTGCAGCTGATGCAACTGGAATCACAGTTACAATAAATTCAAATCTTTACTGCGCTGTTTTATTCACTCATGGTCCTCATTTCCGGCTTCGGCCTGTGTCTCAGTACATCAAGGAAATTAAAAGGGCAAGAAAAGGGAACGGAAACCTTTGTGAATCAATTGGTGAATGATAAGGACATCTCTGTACGCTAATCAACTGTGGGGCTGCAAACTAAATCTAAACTTGGCGCTGGACCATTAAAGTTAAATGAATTGCTGTCAGTAAAAGCCACTCATTTAAGTTATGCACTCACAATATATCAAGTAAATGTTTAGGTTGTCTTGCTTGTCTGGTATAGAGAGAGTAGAATCAATAAGTTCAACAGGAGAAACAAAGATAAAGTTTAGATAAAGTGACACTTTCTTGGTGAGCTGCACACCTTTCCTGACAGGTTATGGATTATTTTATACAGTATTGAACACAGGTGATATACTGGGGAATAGAAACCACAATCACGGCTCAAAGAACGACAAAGCAGTTAGCCCAGCATAGACCTAAAACATATCAGATTCTGAAGCCATGGAGACATTTGTGTAGCCTGAGAGTATTAATCACACTGACACTGCCGTTCCAACATAAACACCCTCAGTGTATAACTAATGATGTTTCATCATTTCAGTTGCACTTTAGTCCTAATTAGCAAACATTAGCATGCTAACACAGTTAACCCAAGATGCTGAACTTTGTAAACATTAAAAGTGCTAAACCCTGTCACTGTGAGTTGTTAGCATGTTACTGCTGTTACTGCAACTTCTGCATGTGTGTGTCCTTTTCATGTTTTTGAGAGCATGAAATGGCCACAGTGTACCGGGATGTCTGTTACACGTTCTGCCGTGATACTGGGTTGACTGATGTTAGTATTTGGTGGTCCCGTATAGAAGCACTAGCATATGGCTCTAGAGTGTTTACACTTTCACAGTGTTTCAGAACAAACAAATCAGTCATTGACTTCTATAAAACACACTTTTCCCTAAACAGATATCAGGATTGGACATTGTCTTCAGTCTGACTTTGTGTTTTGCTCGTCTGTCTTAGGATATTTGTTGTGGTTTGGAGTGTACAGGATGTGCTGCAAACAGAGCCAACGTTTTCAGCCATCTGCCTTCCCTAATATGAGCCATAAATCTTTATGGAATTTGGCTCATACCTTTTTAGATTCGGTAAAAACTGCAAAATTTCCTCGCAATTATTTTATTTCCTAAACTGTTATCTGCTTCAACTGACTGGTGATAAATCTTGATGGGCTTTTTTGCATGGGTAATTACACATGAATTACCCATTAAGATAAGAAATGTGCAATGTCCAGAGGATAGCCTCGAAATATCTTGGAAATTGACCTTTCTTTATCAGCTATTTAACCCAGAGGGCGTAGTCCCAGTTTCTCGTTAATCCTCCCCCCTCCACCATGAAGTTCTGTCCTGCGGTATTAACTGTCAGTATTGGCAATTTGTACACAAGATATCAGCCGCTGTGTTTATATTGCTTGTTTATCCAAGTAAACTGAACAAACCCATTTGTGGAAGAGCCAAGTTGGGTCATATCAGCTCAACTCAGAAGCCTTAAGGAAAGGTTATTGAGACTGGGTGAAGGTGATGACTCTGCAAGCCCCAGGTTGTCGAAATTATCCAGACAAAAGTGTATGCTCTGATAATAATTGTACCCAAGGAAACACATGCTTGTTGCTCTTACCGTTTCCCTTTTTCACTGTGGCAATTTTTTTCCTGTCTTGTGGTTTATGTTACAGAGACATGTCTTTAACCTCAGCTGAGAATTTTGTACCTTAATGTTATAGTAGAAAAACGGTCAATTTAAGAAAGGGGAAAAGTGGATTAATTGTTCATATTTTACTAATATTCATTCATTTACTTGGAAATGGACTAGTATTTGTACAGAGTTCCCAATCTCAATCACCAATAAAAGCTTTAACTACAGTATTGTTAGAAAAGAAAGACTTCACAGGACTCTATACATGTGAAGTAGTCAGACTCGAACGTCAAGGAAGGTGGTAGGGAAGCAGACTACGCAGACATTTCGGGTTTCCAGAGGTGAGCAATTTATTTACAGTGAACTCAATTTAATAAAACTTCCCCCCAAAGTAACTCAATTAACAAAACTCAACGGTACATGGTCAAAGGAGCTTGCAAAGAAAAGCGTCTGGACTTCTTTAAGTTACTTGAAGACGTTTCACCTCTCATCTGAGAAGCTTCTTCAGTTCTAAGGTCAACTGTGGAGAGTCCCAGATATAAACCTAGTGGGAGTATCCCCCCACAGAGGGACAAAAGGACCCCCTGATGATCCTCTAATGTGAGAAACTGGGTGTGGGTCCCAATCTGCCAGAGTTTTGGGTGAGTTTATTGTGAAACCTGGCCCCACCTTATCATGCGAATTCCTGAGGTCAGATGGCCCAGGATGTGAATGGGCGTTAAGGCGTCTGGGAAGGGATCTCAAAACTGGATTACAGATGGCAGAGAGTTGGTATCGTAAACCACCACCTCTGTTCAAAGATGGTCGCTCACAGTGGACATAGATGGCTTCTTTCACTCCTCTTTCAAACCATCTGTCCTCTCTGTCCAAAATGTGAACATTGGCATCCTCGAAAGAGTGTCCTTTATCCTTAAGATGCAGATGGACTGCAGAGTCTTGTCCTGTGGAGGTGGCTCTTCTCGAACTCACCCGAAACTCTGGCTGATTGGGACCCACACCCAGTTTCACACCTTGGCTCAGGCGATTAGAGGATCATCAGGGGGTCCTTTTGTCCCTCTGTGGGGGGATACTCCCACTAGGTTTATATCTGGGACTCTCCACCATTTGACCTTAGAACTGAAGAAGCTTCTCGGATGAGAGGTGAAACGTCTTCAAGTAACTTAAAGAAGTCCAGACGCTTTTCTTTGCAAGCTCCTTTGACTACGATGACCTGGATGACTGAGAACCTTCACAGACATATCAACGGTACATGGCTCTGGTAACACAGCTCACCTCTCCTCTCTCATCTGAATCTGGCAGAGACTGGCATCCCTTCAATTAGCCCAGCCAGTACCACTCACTTGAACTGAGGGATCTAAAACTTTACACAGATGATTAAAAAAGACACAAAAAGATTAAACAAATCCCTTCAGAGCTTGAAAAAAACCCAAAAGGAAGCATTTCTATGGAAAAAGAAACCCCTCCACTTGGTTCGACCTGCTGATGTCATGTGTGACATCATCAGGACTTAAAATGAGGAAATGCTAGGGGGGCATTTTCCCACACCTGACCCTCATGAAGACTGAAAAGAAAGAACAAAGTAAGTATGAACAAATGACTTAATCTGTAACACAATAAAATTGCAGAATCTTTGTTTTGCCGGCAACAGAACGCTTATACAAACGAACCCGGGATAGTTAGTGCAGCAATGTTACTTGACAAATAGCAAATTATAGCAAAGAAATAGAAACAGAATAATGTGCATAATGTGCAAAAAAAAGGTCAACACATATGGGACAAATGGAGAGCATCGAAACTGCTCATCCACTTTGTTACAATACAGTCTTGACAAAATGTAAATACACCTTTACTGCTTCCATGGGAAGCACCTAGCTGCAAGTAGCAGGTAGCTGCTACTAGCTGCCACTTGGTGTTGCTAATCAAATGCACTTGATTAACTGATCATCAGCAAGTGTCAGCACCTCTATAAAAAGAGTTTGGCAGTTTATTGGTCTGGAGCATTTAGGTGTGTTTCAACACACAGTTGTGGAAAGTTCATGACAGCACAATTAGAAATATCGAACAAGCATAGTGTGTTTGGAAGAGTTACCAGAAGAAGGTCTCTTCTCTCTGAAAAGAAATCGGTGGAATGGCTTAGGTTTGTAAAGTTATAATAAACCACAAGACTCCTGGAACAATGTCCTTTGGACAGACCAGACCAAAGTAGAGATTTTGGGCCAGTAATACATAGCGCCACATCTGGCAAAAATCAGCACAAACACCTCATATTACCTGTCAAGTATGATGGTGGGGGCGATGATAGGCTTAATTTATAGCCAAAAGGAATTTGGGACCTGGCAGTCATTGAGTTGACCATGAACCTCTCTATATACCAAAGTACTTTAGAGTCATCCATCCAATCCATCCAAGAGCTAAAAGTCAAAACCGGGTCATGCAACAGCATAATGATCCCAAGCACAACACCAAAAATAAAAATCAAGGAGTTACCATGACCCAGTCAAAATTCATCAAAGTTCAACCCCACTGAAATACTGTGGCAAGACCTTAAGAGATGACTTCCTGCAAAACTTCAATAAACTGAAGTCACTTTACCAAGAAGTGTGGACCAAAAGTCAACCACAACAATATGAGAGACTGATAAAGTCCAACAGAACTTCAAGTTATTGGTGATAAAGCTGGTTTGAAAAGCTGAAGCCACTGAATCACAGGGTGTACTCAGTTTTCCAGGACTGTTTTGAGTTCTGTAAAAAAAAAAAACAACTTTTTTTGATCTCATATGTGCTCAACAAACCAAGCATTCTCAGAGAACTCACCAGGCACCGGCAGAGTAAAGAATCAAACCCAGAACCAAGGTTCAGGCAAGACAGAGAACAAAACTTAATGTATCGGTAAGGTCATATAACCCCATATATGGTACCTTTTAAACTGTAAGAAGTATAAATATGTACTGCTTGGCGACATATGTGTGCCTTTTGGCCTTTTAGAACCTACACGTTGTAACCTTGAGGTGTAAGAATTAGCCCTTGGGGATACACTCATGCTGACTGTACCTTTAAGGTCATAAATGGAATTTCAGTGTACCCCTATTTCTGAGAGTGTAGAGATTTTCCTTCAGGTCCAGCTGCACCGTGCTCATCCCACACTTATTTCCCGTCTCCAGTGAAAATTTATTTTGGGGTGCTTTAAACCCATCAAAGGTTCTCTGCTCTTCAGAAAACGTCTTAAATTTTGAAAGGAGACACCTATAGTATAGTTAAAAACGGGAAAAAAAAGAAGAGACATTCAGGAATCTATGGAATGCTTTTCCAGTAAAGAAAATATGCAAAGAAAACAACGACATTTCTTATGGGAAGAGACACTCGTTCAGGATCTGTTTGGATAGCCTGGACATGTGACATTGAAAAGATATGGCACACGTTGATATTACCGAGTGCAACCAGAGAGTGCAGGTCCCTGAACTCTCTGGTTACACTAGCCCCCCCTTTAAAAAAAAGAAAAGCTGTCAGTATATATCGAACTAGCTTTTCCTCATAAAAACATTATGCTCTTAGAATCCCCCTCTGCCGTTCTTGCATTTAAAAATATCTATAACGCAGCTGTGGCTTAGCTGGTATGTGTGTTGCTCGAGTTGAAGGTCATTACAGGTCATTACCCTGTACGAGTTTCCGTCACATCCCCGTCACATCCCCATAGACATGGACATTTAGTAGCATCAAGCAGCTGAATAAGTGTTCATCAAGAATAAAACCATAAATTCTTAAAGTACAAATGGCATAAAAATCACTTTTTTTTAAAAAAAAAATAAAAAATTACACATCCAGTAGATTTAGAGCAATTCAGTCTGCAACCCATTTGTACCCATGTTTCTAACTTTGTTCTGAATGTAAATCGTTATTTGCTCTCATTTAGCTCTGCTTTGTGCTTCACCAATCCCTCTCCAGGGAATAACTGGCTCTTCAGTTGCCTAATGGTGCACTTTGTTCACCAGCTATATCCAGACTGTGCCTGTCTGCTGTTTGGTGCAGTGTTTTAGAACTTCTGCCATTTTCCTCTTTGGTAAAAAAAAAAAAAAAAAAAAAGATTAAAAAAAACCTCTGTAGTTATTATTTTTGTATCCACTAACTCATAGTACATATAAAAAAGGCCGATTACATCTGATTTAAACTTGTAAAACTTCAGAAAACTTGCACTGCTGACCCCAATATGTATTCTTGTGCTGGAGTTATCCAGCCTTTACCTCTATAAAGACACAGGTTAGTGCAAAACTAACAAAAATCATAGTTTAAATGATAAGAACTGCAAAAACAGACCCCAGGTTGAAGAATCTTGAACTTTATAATTGATAATCTGATCACCTTTAAATTGTCAGGCCATCAAGGCAGATGAGTTCTTCTGCTGAGCGAGAGAATCGGTGTGCGTAGTACGGCAAAAAAAGAAAAAAGCTTGTAAATGAAAAGGCTCACAATGAGGTTAAGAGTGCATCAGGAGATTATGAAGGTCGTGCTGTGTTGTGATATCCCCCAACAGTCAGCTGGAAGGACTCATCGCATAAAGTTTAAGAAGAGAGATGCTTTCCCTAGTAGACAGAGATATCGTTCCCTAAGATTAGATGGGAAAAATTATTGGGTCACATACTTTTTGTTTTTGTAGCTACTTAAAAACCTCAGCTTCACAATGCGAGTACACTGAGCTTGTCCTCACTCGCTAATGTGGAATTTCTGCTTTTTGTTATCTACATCTGCTCCAACAAACTGGAAAATATAAGTTCTAGTTTGCTTACACGCTGAAACGCAACATGAACAGCAGAAACGTTTGCTTAAGGCGTTGTGATAATCTCAGAGTCTTTCAGGGGGACGTGCCAAGAAGGAAAAAGGACACGAATCTAAATAAACTTTGCATGGAAGTTTGTAAATAAGTCCCAAAATAAGGCCTAACAGATAGCTCTCTTGACACTGACCATGGCCAAACCTCTGTGAGGAGGGAGATATTTTGATCCTGAGAATCGTTGTGTACCATGAGATCCTCCGGTGGCAAACAGAACCAGGGACTTTCTGAAGCTGATCGAAAAATAGGTCTGGACCCATTCAAAGCCACTGAAAACCCAATGGATTGTCGGCGTTCGCTGAATTCCAAATTGTGAGACATGCGCTTAAGCCTCCAAGTCCAGCTCCTACTGGAAACTAATTTCAGGTGCTTTTACTTGCCAGTGATCAAAAAAAGATATCAAAACCACTTCTGTTTACTGTCATTCATCACTTTGGTGATTTATCCCAGGAGTAAGGTCTGAAGGAAAATACTTGGGGCTCCACAAAATTTTTCTTTATCTTCGATTCATGAGAGGGTCTTAGATTAATATCTGCTCATAGAAATCAACGTGCTTTCCCTGTGAGGATATTATCAGTTATGTAGCCCAATAAAAACAAATCTCAGCTGGGTTTTTGGATGTCATGAAACTGTGTGAGCGCAGATGCTTGGAGCATATAAATATTTAGGAAAAGCTCAGATTCTTCAATGTTGGGAACACATGGTTGCAGTTATGCTGGGAGAGATACTAAACATGCACAATGACAAATGTGTTTGTATATGTATGTTTTATTTATTTTAACTCGAGTGCATCTACTGCATGTGTGTGGCATGTGCATGTCTACAGGACGTGTGGGTACGACTGGACACTGCGTCTCCAGGAAGTTGCCACATCCAGCCGAGAAATATTCCAGAGCTTCCGCGACAGAAAAATGCCGTTTTTCAAATTGAGGTTTTTTTGGACGCATTAAACAAACCAGATACGAGGTGTGAGTTTTAGCGGTGCTGCTCGATTGATTTTGTTACCTTTGGACGGAGCTGTTCTTGGACGTGCCTTTGTATTTACTGCACGACTGTAAGATTGGAATTTTACTGCTGGAAAATGTACTTTTTAAAAATGCAAATATCTTTTAATGAATGGATGTTAAAGCAGCGTGCTGTTCTAATTTAGTTTGCTCAGTTTTTAACACAACATAGATCTAATTATACTTAATCATTTCTCAGCTAACCCTATTTAATTGTAGAATTAATTTAATTTTCAGAAGACTGAGGTATTCTGTTTGTCCTTCAGTCCTTAGAAGTATCTTATATCAGGAACACTGGCTGAAAGCATGTCTATTTAAAGCCCCACTGAGCTTTTGATGCAGAAAAAAAGCATACAATGCCATTTACTTCACCAGAACCTAATAAAGAATACAGACAAGCTTTCAGATAGGGTCTCTTTTTATTTCATCCTCCTTTGTCATTCTGTGTTCTTTTAAGTCACACCTTTTTGGTAAATACTTTCTATACTTTTTTTTTTTTATTGGAATGAAAATGTGCCATTCAATTTTGGCTCACATAATGCATCAATGGCCTGCATGATACTAATTTCAAGGGACATTGGTTCTTTTGGTGAGCTGCAGTGTAAAAGCTCAATAAGTTGGGATTCATTTCCACTGACAGCGTGTTAGCGATGACTTTTTGAGCAATAAAAGGATTAATCACATATTGCTTTTACTTGCTTTGAAGTTTGGTGAAAAACTCTTGAAATATATTTTGGCAAGATGGGGAAATTGTTGAACGCCAACTGACATTAAACCGACAAAGACGAATATATTAAATGCTCTAAAGACACAGGTAATCAGGGACTGTGTGATCGGTCAGACACCGTGATGAGCAGCAGACCAACCCACCCGCTTTGACGTCAGTGTTTTTTTATTTTATCTGGGCTTCTGACCTCTGAACAGCTTTTTGATGAAAACCGCTCATATTATACATTGCATATATTATGATATATATATATATATATATATATATATATATTTTAAAAAGGACTGAAAGTGAACACTCACTGTGAATTGTGTACACCTTCCTATTACCAGGTCTGACCCCCTTTTGCCTTCAGAACTGCCTTCATTTGGGATGGCATTGATTCTACAAGTTGCTGGGAACATTCCTCAGACATTTTTGCTCATATTGCATGACAGTTGCAACGGATTTGTTGGCTGAGCATCCATATGAATATTTCGTTCCACCACATCCCAAATCTGTTCTATTCGTCCGAGATCTGGTGAGAGTGACGGTGAACTCGCGGTCATTTTCAGAAAACCAGTCTGGTAATTTGTTTCTTAACATGGCATGCTATCTTGGAGCCATTAGAAGACAGATGGACATGGTCAGCAACAATGCTTGAGTAGAATGTGGCATTTAAACCATGCCCAATTAGTATTAACATGATCCCCACATCACTACACCGTGGGCAGCCTGAACCATTGATGCAAAGCAGGATGGATCCATGCATTCATGTTGTTTATGCCAAATTCTTACCCTACTATCGAGGGTGGTAGGGTCAGAAATCGAGCTTTATCAGACCAGGCAAAATTTTTCCAATCTTCTGTTGTGCAACTTTGGTGAGCAGTGAAAACTGTAGCTCAGTTTTTCGTTTTGAGCCAACAGAAATGGCATCCGGTGTCGTCTCCTGCTGCTGTAGCCCATCTGCTTCAAGATTTGATATGCAGTGCATTCAGAGCTGCTCTTCTGCAGTCCTTACTATTGCCTTCTTATCAATTCAAAACAGTCTAGCCATTGTGCTCTGACTTGGCATCAACAAGGCATTTTCACCCAGATAACTACTGGCATGAATATGGCTAAATGCATTGAAATGCTGATTAGCTGATTAGATATTTGCATTAACAAGCATTTAAACGGATACTTAATAAAGTGGCCAATGAGTGTATCGTAACCATTTCTTCATGTCCTTGCTATTGCGAGCTAAAACACAACCCGAAAGAGCTCATTACTCTACACAGAAACAAACTTTGAACAGCTTCAGTTCAACAGCCTCTTTTTCTATAGCAACACAAACCTCTTCCTAAAAAGGGGTACAGTATGAAAGCCTTTTTTTAAGGCATTTTGACAAGTTACAATGTAAACCGTTTCACTGTCAGGGGGTTGCTATTGGCCACTGTCACACTGCCAAGGCTGTGACACTCGAATCAAGCAGAGCCATCGCAAATTTTATTAGTAACACCTGTTCTTCTCCTACCATGACCAGTCAAGTGTCAGCTGGGAGAAAGGCCTACACTAACAGTGCAATTTCACATTAGACTCACTTGAATGTTTTCTCAGATAATAAAGACCACCTGCTTTTAAGGACTTCCACTGTTATTCATCTCCACAGACACACACAGACAGACACATGAACAGGGAGGCTGTAAATTGAAAATGAGTAAATGATTACAGGAACAAAGTGAAGAAGGTGTCCAAAGACGTTCCTGAATGGTTTAACGATTATGACCAGGACCCAAACTAACTGAAAACCTGCGGGAGATTTTTACTGCCTCAAACCATTAAACAAATGTCAAATGAGAGAACTTATTGAGACACTCCTAACCATCCCTGCAACAAAGTACAGTTACTTTGACATTGTTATGTTGTTGACCAACACCTTTCCACTGCAAGTTGGTCTTCAGTGCAGTTTGTCAGCTATCTAAACTGGTTATGAAATCCCCGAATTACACACAGTTGGAAATAGTTATTCCATATCACTGACTATAATTAGTGAGTGATTTTAAAGATCTCTAAAAGAGACAAGCCTTGTAAACATATTTCAAATATATAAACGTTTTTTCATAACTAATCTGGCACTCTGCAATTGGTCAACATTAATAGGAGGGAGCAAACTTAATTACCATGCTCAAAATCTACAGGGATTTCCTATTCTAGACCAAAGTGTAGTAATGTAGTGGTTGTAATGTTAGTGTCAGTGTGAGCCAGCAGTAATTGCTTGCAGACCACAGTCCCCGTGGTTGACTGAACTCAGCAGGCCCATGGCAGCTGCTGCACTGCAGCTCGTTGTGTTTTTTTTTTCCCCCTTTCTCTGCTTGTCTCAGTTAAGTCTGATAAATGTTTGCCGACTCGGTTGCAATGAGCTATGTTCTTGGCCATGACAATTCAGGGGAGGATCGCATCATTCTGAAATTTTTAGGACATTCTTAACTTTTCTATGATTTATTTCATGTGATCCACAACAAGAAGCGCCTTTACAGATATATTTTACAACACCCTTTCAACTTCACTGACTACTGCTGAAAAATACAACCATGAGGGACATATGAGTTTGGATTCCCTCAGGACCAAGAAATGCTGGAACAGCATCCGGCCTCAAAAACTACGGAAATTCTTATGCTGCTAAAACATCTGTGAATATGACATGAAGTTGATATTTTAACAGCTTGAAGAGGTCGGTGTGACGGATGATCCGTTTGTTCAGAATGTGTTCCCTACTGCTTGAAAGGGCATGCACATGCACAACAATGTGATCTTATCCACTTATTGAAGGGGGCATTATTGGGCTAGTAAAAGGTGCTCTTTGGCTTTCTGTTCATATGAAAACATTAAATTAAAAGAGGTTATTGTGTCCTTGATGCTCCAGGTAAGTCTTTAATGCCACAAATATATTTTTGTCTTAACAAGAAGGTCAATCTGGAGCACATTGCTGTTAACAGCTACACGAGTGCAAAGGTTCTTGGGCACAAATGTGCTGTGGGGAGCTAAAGTTGAAATTCACCTGCAGAGTTTGAATGCCCAGAGGGACAGAAATCACATTATCTGGGTATGTGTTTACATCTTTAACAGTGGTCCATGGCCCAGGGGCATTTGACCACTTGCCCTAAAGGGTAGACCAAGCATGTACATGGACAGTCTGGTATGCATAAGGCCATATAAACAGCTTCTGTTCTCATTTGTGGCTTCCTGTTTCTCCCTGTCTTCCTCCGGAGTCCCAGCAAGAGGCCGCTGTGACCAGCTTCCCATGTGAAAACTTGACTGGGTCTGCCAAAAAGGCCATGGCTTTCCTTGATCATCTAGTGCTCACAGTTTGCCACATACTTGTGGAATAGAAGCCCACAAGTCTCTGCCTTCACAGTAGTGGTTGTAACCATTTGGATTAGTGACTATTTAATATGCAGACGAGACACAAATTTCCTGTTTGAGTTTCGTTGGAGGAAATTGGACTCTATTCTTTGGCCCCGCTTGCAATGGTTAATGTGTTAACATGTTGAAGTACATTGTTAATTTGTGAGATTTCTGTGAGTGATTAAAACACCAGCCTTTTTCACTACAGAAAGCACTGCAGCTGGGAAGCTTTCCAGAAAATTCCTCAGAGGAGCAGGTGAGAACACAAATATCCCAACTCATTGAGTGGACATTAAGCAGTCTTTATGTTGCCAGTCCCCCAGGAACAAGTCTGTGTGATGTACAATTGATCCCATGTAAGAATAGTACAGGGAACTGTCCAGAGAATTCACAGTGACCAAGTGGGCGTCATGAGTCCGGCCGTCTGCACGGTCTGCTTCAGCAGGGAGAACACATCTGATGCACGATCTCCCGCTGTGTGCAACATGTGACAAAGGGCAACTGGGGACAGAGCTAAGCTCTGATTCTTCTAAGGCTGCACGCCAGTGACCGCGCTCTCGCTCAGAGTAAGCAAGTCTAGCAAAAAAATGCTGAATAAACAAAACTTATTTTAACCTTTTAATGAGGAATGATTAAAAATTTATAATGCCTTATTAGAAAATTAAAGTGCCATTTACTCGTCTTTATTTCATTATCACTTATGACTGAGAAACTAGCAGAACAGCAGGGATTTTAAGCCCTATACAATTCCCTTTTTTGTACTATGGTGGTTTAAATGAATTAGGGCATTCACAGCTGACCATCTTTGACTCCTGCGTGGACGTGCCCTTAAAGCATCAACATTAGCTGTGTGAAATCAGGACAAAGTCCAGCAGGAGGCTTTTTTGTCTTCTTTCCTGTACTCTCCTCATTTAGTCCAACAATGCAAGGTCACTCAAGGTCCTGAATGGACATAGGGGGTGATTAATGTGGGCCTTAAAACCACAGTCACATTCAGCCTGTGTAAACAGTCTGACCATAGAGAATGCAGCACTGACCCATCACATCCATGTTGCAGCAGTCAGGAAGGAAAGCATACATAATGCCATTTATCACTAATTTCTTCCACGTTCTGTATACAACACTACTGTGTTACAGTTTAACTAATGGAAAGGAGAATCAAGTGCTTTGCGAGTTTCTCATTGAAACTGGCTGTGGATCAGAGGAAACATGATTCAGTGATAACTGTTTTGATTCAAAGCAGGATGGTATGTATGTAATGGCTTCTGCTGTTCAATTTAAAAGACGCTTAAAATAATATGGAACATGCTCAAATCTCTCATATATAGAAAAAAACATTTTCTCACAGTTTATTGCTCACATGAGACGACAGGAACCTCCATAAAGATGAAACGGAATTCAAAACCCACTGTTCAGTAAAGCCTCAAAAAGTAACTTGTGTGGATGGCTTTTGTATTTAAAACTCCTGTTGCTTTTATCTTAACTATGACTTATTGAGAGTGATGGAGAGCATATTTCACATCTTGTCTTTCATTAAAGTCATTTAGCTTTTGTGAATGCATAAAAACGCCTTTCTAAATCTGTTTGTTACAGTTTACCTGCAGCACAATTTCATTGTTTTTAACTGTAACTACAGCCCACTAGACCTGAAGTCAGAGATAAACTTAAGCCAGTGTGGTCTGCCATGAATGTGATAGGGAAGACTGCAGTTTTGTTTTAATTGAGCAGACAATTTAGCTATAAAATATGCAACCTGGGACAGAAGCTTAATAAAGTATTGTAGCTAGTTAGCACACATTTACCAAGTCAAAGAACCTGTTTTTATTATAAAGGTATCAGCTATGGATTAACTGTCAAGCTGCAAGTGTGGCTGGCAAGGTAGGACCCAAATGCAGGACTCCAAAAGCCCAAGGTAAAACTCTGCTTTAAAAACTAAACAGCTTTCTTGCTGAGCTCTCACAGAATACAAGAAAAACAGGTCAGGAGTAAACGATCTGATTATAATGCATCACAGGAAACACACACGAGGAAGGTATTAAAACCCGATTCTTTGATCCCCATAACAGAACAGAGAAAACACAACTCAGAGTGGTCAAAACATTTTATGTTTAATTCAATCATCTTCCGGAAGAGAGAGCCCTGCACAGCCCAACGCCAGTTGCAGGATCTCTAACATTAGAATCATAAAATGTGTCTCATATAGGTGTTATTTTGGTACTTTACACGTCTTTGCAGCGTCTTTCACCAGAGTCTGACCTTCTTTAAAATCAATTTTACCAATTTTACCAATAACTACCGGACCACAACTGGTTCAATTTTCTAAAATTCTAAATCAATTTAAAAGCATTGACCAACCCAAGGTTTATTCCTCAGCATTCTCACGCCCGAAATCCGGTTTTCTACTGACCAAATAAGTGCATACAGAAATGATCCTTGGATCATTAACTATTTTTAACCAAGGTCCCAAGTCTTGGCAGGTGTCACCTGGGATAATCCTCACGCCGGAGGGTCCTTTTACACGTCTGTAAAAGGGAGGAGGTTCCCACCTCTAAACTTTGCACTTAACCAAAATGACCAACCACCTATATATTCTCAAACACACATTATTCTCTTTGTCTTTTACCATGAAATAACCTGTAACCTTTAAATCAGTACTGTCATTCTCAACGTTTCATTATCATTACTTCAAAGCTTTACTTTATTCTAAAGAATTTAGTTCTACCACTACTGAGCCAATTTAATAGTTAAGATCGTCAACTCAGCGAACAGATAATTTAGAATTCATCCAATATGCACAAATTTGCTTTTTCTTTGAACAGGTTTGTGCCTACCTTTAAATCTTTTTAGACCGGTCTCCTGTTCGCCTCATATCAGATCCAACCTTCGGCCACATTTGTTCTCTCTGTTGCAAAGGGAACCGGGTGGAAACACCAAATATTAAAACCCGATTCTTTGATCCCCATAATAGAACAGAGAAAACCCGACTCAGAGTGGTCAAAACATTTTATATTTAATTCAATCATCTTCCGGAAGAGAGAGCCCTGCACAGCCCACCGCCAGTTGCAGGATCTCTAACATTAGAATCATAAAATGTGTCTCATATAGGTGTTATTTTGGTACTTTACACGTCACACAGTTTCAACAACTCCTTATATGGTACCTTATAAGTTCCTCTTTTCTGTCTGGCTTCCCGTATTTATTAATATGCTTGTATAGCTCTACACTAACTTCCTGTTTTTCAGTCTGGCTGAGCACTTAGTTTGTGAGTCAAAAGTGGCCTTGCTTTACAAACCTTCATTACTAAAGTACATAAAACAATATAATCAGAAAATAAGCACTAAGAATATATTAATTACATGACAAAGGACACAGATATGAGCGAGGATGTAAGAAAGTACAAAAGCCAAATGAGGGTTTAAATACAAGGGCAGTGTGGAGACACCTGGGGAACATGGCCAAATGAAACTGAACATAGTCTCTCATCCTATGTGCATTATCAGAATAAAACAGGAAATCACTAAGACTGAGAAGAACACATAGGGACCTGAAACAGACAGAAGACAAACAGAGACCAGACTAGAGGAACATAATCACAAAAAGAAAGAACAAACCTGTAGAACAGCAGCACATAAATGATAACTCCAAAGGTTTCTTATTTCTTTACCTTAAACTAGTTGGGCTGGGATGAAGAGGATCCTGTCCCTGAAAGGTAAGGTGTGGTTACCGCACACACACACACACACACAAACAAATAGAGAGAGCTCTTATTACTTATGTCAGCTGTGGAAACCAAGGTGATTGGAATGCAGGTAATGAGGAAGTGACAAAAGCCCTCTCGTTTTATTAGTGAGCCTTTTGACCTGGTTTGGGGCACCCCGATGATAGGCTGCCCCGCTAAAAGCCAGTCATCAACCTTCTGATTGTGAAGCAAGTGGTAATGGCAATGGTTACAGAAAGTTAAGTCTTTCCATAACCACTGCCTGTTATGATGATGCCATGTTTTGCTGAGTCTGTATGGTATCTGAAATGTCAGCCTCCAGGATGTTGCAGTTTACAGCTGGTGTGATCATTTGTGTCATTTTCTCCTTGTGTCATTGTGTGATGATAAGCCTACTATTGTACTGCATTTTTATGTTTAACAACTTTTCAAATGTATGCAATAAGTTGCAATAGGGAATTTAATTATTTAATGTTATAATGAAAGGTTTGGTCTCTGGGCTTTATGCCCAAATAGATATTGGCACGTGAGGTTTATGTTCATCAAGCTTGGCTTAAATGTAGGCAGTTATTAATTATTCAGTTAAAAAGGATTGCTTGTAGAACACACTTGCTCCTTTCTGTGGTTGTATTCCACTGGGAACTTTCTAGTGGTGTGTATATTTGTCTTTTTTAATTTCTAGACATGTATTACGTATATTAACAGCTTGTTCATGCAAATATCTAACCAGGAAATCAAAGCATCAGAATGAGGAAGAAAGGTAATTTAAGTGACTTTCAAAATGTCATGGTTATTGGTGTAAAACAGGCTGATCTGAGTACTTCAGAAAATAGAAAGAAAATATCCAGTGATTGGCCGTTCTCCTTGCTGATGTCAGAGGCCAGAGAAGAAAGGCCCAACTGTTGCTGCTGCTGATGCCCATCTCTTTTTGACCATAGTGTACCCATTTTCTTACTTCCAGCAGGATAACAGTAACAGATTATCATCATCGATGTACAGCCAACAAATCTGCAGCAACTGTGTGATGCCATCATGTCCATGTGGACATGAGGAATGTTTCCAGCGCCTTGTCGAACACTTTGAAGAATCAAGGTAGTTCTGAAGGGAAAGGGGGGTCCAATGCTGTACTGTATACCCAATATAGTACCCAACATAGCCACCAAGAGTGCTGTTTTTGTATCTCACAAGCTTATCTGATGGGATTGTGGGTATTGCATACCCAACCATCCTAATTTGATTAGTTAATTATGTGTCTTGTCACATTGTATCCACACAATTAAAACCCAGTTCTGGGTTCTTAATTCTAATTTCTTATCTCTTTGCAAATTAGTTTTAGCTTAACTGAACATATCTGTTAATGGATCAAAACACAGTGAGTCATAATTCACTGCCTTTATCTAACTGATCAATAGTTTCTCTTCACCTTGCTGGTAGTTCAGGTTTTGCAGTTTTACTGCAGATTTATTTGGTCTGTGATATTTTTCTTTCACTTCTTATACAATAGAGGTGAGCGTCTCTGAATTTCACTGCTGAATCCATCTCTCAGTTACAGAAAATAACCAACAGTTTCACAGGGAATAAATCCTTGATAGGAAGCACATCTGTTAAAAACAAGGTCTGGGGATTATGGACCTATATCTTATATGGGCTTCAGACACTGTTGAATCAGCAGACATCATCCTTGGCTGGAGCCTTTTGCCTTTAATCTGGTTCTCAGGTGAGAGAGAACAGCTTATCATTGCTTAAAAAATTTAAAAAAAAAAAAAAAGTAAAAATTACTTTCACGGATTCAGTCAATCACTAAAGTGAGTCTGTTGCAGTTTACTGGATGAAACGGAGCTGAAGTTGTTGTGAAAGATGCCTTCCTATCAGCAGGTTACCAAATAAAGAAATTCACATGGCACGGACCACAAGACATTCAGTATTTACTTTCTATGTCATGTTTACCGAAGAAGGTCTAGCTGAACACTTAAGCTCATTAACAGTCATTAATTATATTTCTCCTTGCTCTCTTTTGTGAACAATTATGGTTCAGTCTAGTTTGTTAACAGCAAAAACAAATTTGTTGTGCACTGACATTTTTTGGATTATTTCGCTTTTCGTTGTCAGGATGTTGGTGCCTCAGCTGTTTACATTCCTTCTAGACAATAAAGACCACAAACAATGTGATCTATTTATTTTTTCTGATTGTAACGCTGGCAGGAGTTTTTTCAGTTTCAGAGCTTGTAATCCTTAAAATGAGTACAACAATCACACAGTTAAAAACAGAAGCTTGCTCATCCTTTGCCTGCATATTCTTGTGTGTTATGTGACGGCTGTGTGACGGCAAGAAAAGGACCCAAAGTGCAGACTCCGGAGACAGACGTGGACTCAAAACAGCTTTAATGCTGAACTTGAAAAACGTAACAAAACTGAGACTCCAAAAAACAAACTCAGGCAAACAGACAGAAGACACAGCATAGGAAACGGTAGATCACGACACGGACACAGAGAAACACAGGGCTTAAATACACAGAGGGAGCAATCAGGGAATGGGGAAACAGGAGGGAAACACAGCTGGGGCAACTCAGGCCTAACGAGACTAAGGAAGCACAACCAGACACATTAACATGAGACACGAACTTTCAAAGTAAAACAGGAAACATAACACAGACTGAACTTACAGACACATGCTGTGTCCCAATTCGGGGTATGCACGCTTGAAGTACGCACACTACGCGTACTACGTACGGTGCGTACTATAAGTACGAGAAGTGCGGAAGTGAGAGGCTTGTGAAATGGGACGGTATATGCTTCGTCGCGCTGTTCAGGTTGCCTAGCAACCATGATACTAACCGCGAGACACGCTACATACAGCTTTGTTTGACAGAAATGAAGGAGAAAATTGTTTTGTTGGTCAATCATTTTTGTCATGACATCACTTTGATTAGTTGAGTATCTGAGGCTGAGACCACAGGACTGTAAAACATGATTCAAGGGCTTCATTTCTGTACTGAACAGTCATTTAAGATTAGCTAGTAAATAATAATTAGTTAATGTTGTTCATGAGACTAAAGTCATCTCACTATGGTAATGTAAATATAATATGGCCAATATTATAGTATTGTCAGATTATTATGATATATATATATATATATATATATATATATATATATATACACATATATAATCTATATCACTGACTGTCAGCTTGTTGTGTTTGTGGATATATGACTGACTTTAATTATCCATAAAATCATCAGATTCTCTGTAAGATTAAGGTCGACTATATGTATATTTAGAAGTAGAGGCTTTAAAACCAAGTTAATGCTGAAAGTACAAACATCACTAGTGTCACATAACTTTGCCGACATGTGTCCAACAGCAATGTTTTAATGTTCTTCGTTATTAAACATTCGCACATGTCACATTCAGTACTTACTTTTGACAGTTCACTTTTCGGCCGCTCCCTTCTGCCGTATTTTGCGGCAAAATTATCCACACCCACCGCCGCGCTATGAATTGTGGGATATATGGGACCACGAAGCGTGCACCGGACCACGCTTGATATTTGGGGAAATCGACGGCGCATTTGGAGTATGCATTTCAAGTACACTTCGAATTGGGACAGCCGTCGTCGCGTGGCGGTGACGTAACCGCACTTAAAATGCGTACTTCAAGCGTGCATACCCCGAATTGGGACACAGCTACAGACTCACAGGCAGGCACTACAACAGAGGGAACAGAGACGTGGGACCAGGGCAGACGCAGACGCTGACTGGACACGGGGATATAGCAGACAGGGGAGACAGCAACTAAGGATTACACAGAGACATAAACCACAAGACAGAACTCTAACAAAGAAACCAAAGACTAGAAATGATTAACGTTTTTTAATTAATGTGTTTTTATTTAATGTGTTTTAATCCACACATTAACGCTGTGGATAAAACCATCAAGTTCACCAGGGAAGACACAAAGGATAACTGTTTGCCTTTCCTGGACTGCGCTGTGCACATTGAAGAGAATGGCAACCTCAACATCGAAGTTTACCGGAAGCCCACACACACGGACTCCCATCACCCTCTGGAACACAAACTTGGAGTAATTAGGACCCTACACTACCGGGCAGAACATGTTCCCTCTAAGCCTGAAGGAAAAAAGAAGGAACACACACATGTAAAGGAAGCACTCAAAACGTGCGGTTATCCTAAATGGGCGTTCTTAAAGTCAGCAAAGAGGCACAGAAAAGAAGATCAGACACCAGCGAGGGAGGATAAGAAGGACAGACGTAACAACATTGTCATCCCCTATGTAGCCAGTGTATCAGAAAAACTCAGGAGAGTTTTCTCCAAGCATGACATCCCGGTGTACTTCAGACCCAGCAACACGCTCAGACAAAAACTGGTTCACCTGAAAGACAAAACTCCAAAACACAGACTTAACAATGTGGTGTATGCTGTACAGTGCAGCGAGCAATGCCCAGACCTTTACATTGGAGAGACCAAACAGCCACTTCACAAGCGCATGGCACAACACAGAAGAACCACCTCCACAGGACAAGACTCAGCAGTCCATCTGCATCTTAAGGATAAAGGACACTCTTTCGAGGATGCCAATGTTCACATTTTGGACAGAGAGGACAGATGGTTTGAAAGAGGAGTGAAAGAAGCCATCTATGTCCACTGTGAGCGACCATCTTTGAACAGAGGCGGTGGTTTACGACACCAACTCTCTGCCATCTATAATCCAGTTTTGAGTTCCCTCCCCAGACGCCTTAATGCCCAATCACATCCTGGGCCATCTGACCTCAGGAATTCGATAATGATAAGATGGGGCCAGGTTTCACAATGAGCGCACCCGAAACCCTGGCTGATTGGGACCCACACCCAGTTTCACACCTTGGCTCAGGCGATTAGAGGATCATCAGGGGGTCCTTTTGTCCCTCTGTGGGGGGATACTCCCACTAGGTTTAAATCTGGGACTCTCCACCATTTGACCTTAGAACTGAAGAAGCTTCTCGGATGAGAGGTGAAACGTCTTCAAGCAACTTAAAGAAGTCCAGATGCTTTTCTTTGCAAGCTCCTTTGACTAGAAATGATAAATAATATAATAAACTCAAAACCCTGGTCAACGACCCAGGCATCCTAACATTGTGTTGTGGATGTCATGTTACAGAAGGGGATGATGACTATGTACGTGCATGTGTAACATGTACCGCCCCCCAGAGAGGTTTATATTTGGAGTTTATTTCCCCAAATATACTGAACAAGAATGTGCCTTGGATTTTGGCAATCTGTGAACAGGATTTTTTCCACAGCTGTCTCAGCTAATTTGTCTCTTCAATCTTGTAAGGCGGCCACAGTCCACAGAAACCCCTTTATATAAACACACACTGGCATGGAGGATATCTTTTATTGTGAGAAAAAAGGAAGGTTTTTATAAGAATATATAAATGTTAAAAGGAGATTTTTTTTTAATGTAGCTGAGTGCATATGAGATACAGATATATAATTTGATAAAATGGTCCCATTTTCATAGCATTCAACCATTATTTATAGATGAGTTTAAGGAGTCTGGAGATGAGTTGGTGTGGAATCTCAGTATTATAATTTCTTTCACAGCGGCCCGAGACTTGCCGAGTCAAGACAAGCTCCATCCATTCAAAACAATCAAGTTATTTAAAGTTTTAGGAAAAAGTCTAAACCTAAAGCTAAATTCCTTCTCTTTTCAACGTGAGGTGCAAATTTGGATTATAGTTGGTGTGAACACTGTTGAATGATTTATAAAGAGGCTATGAATCAATTTTTTAAGGGAATACTAAAATCCATGATCTCATAATCTGAACAGTCATTTACAAATGTGAGTTCATTAGAATGTAGGTGCATTAGTCTGTAGACCAGGGGTAGGCAACTCCAGGCATTGAGTGCCAGTGTCCTGGAGGTTTTAGATGTGTCCTTGATCCAACAGAGCTCATTCAAATTGTTAAACTACCTCCTCAACATGTCTTGAAGTTCTCCAGAGGCCTGGGAATGAACTAATCATTTGATTCAGGTGTGTTGACCCAGGGTGATATCTAAAACCTGCAGGACACTGCACCTGAGGCCTGGAGTTGCCTTCCCCTGCTGTAGATCTTATTCCATAGGTAAGAACTGTTTTATCACACACACACACACACACACACACACACACACACACACACACACTTCAAAGAAAGTTTCAGTAATGTCGGCGATCAGCAGCTAACAGAGGCTAACGGTGAAAAAAAACCCAGCAGCACTTACAGAAAGAAAAGTTCAGGATATCCCCAACAACACACCTCAGCATTGCTGTCATCAGACAGATATGAGCTTCACTGACTCAATGAGTTGTATCGGGCTGCTTCATCAAATTTTACTGCCTCTTCAAGAGTAAATAAATGTGGACACCTGCTGAGCAGGCTAGCAGATGAACAGTGCGCAGATGTTGTGGCCTATAGCAGCTACTGTAGCTGGAATCTTTAAATCTAGGTTTTTGATAGATGACAGACTGAGGGGTTGCATTAAACTCTACTATAGGATCAGATAAATAAGGATTATTTTGAACTGTGAATCATGCAAAGCAACTTCAGCAGAGTAAGGACTTGAAAAGAGACACTGGGAAATTCCTTTGTTACAGCAGCTAAAAATGACGTTAAACAGAACAGAAATAACTAATAGATTAAATAAGTACACTGGTATTAATATAACTCAATAAAATATGTCCAGTTAAATATTCTCTTGTGTATGAATAACACTTGAGAATAGGGATGGGTATCGTTTAGGTTTTATCCGATACCGGTGCCAAACCGGTACTTTTGAAACGGTGCCGGTGCTTAAACGGTGCTCAAACTGGTGCTTAAAGAATGGAGAACACAAAATTGGTCCAAAAACCTCTCATGTTCAGCTGTTTTTTGTAAAAAGATAACAATGTTAGCCTTTTCTGCAGCTACGGGGGATATATGGTATCATTCTTGGCTGGAAGCAGTGCTTAAACAATGGAAAAAACAAATTTGTCCAAAAACCTCTCATGTTTAACTGTTTTCCACTTTTTCTTTGGTCATTTTAGCCTTTTTGGCCAGGGTGAAGGGAGTATCTGCCATCAAACAAGAAGACAGCAGCATGTAGCTATGATGATGTTTGCTAGTTCACCTTACATGCATTAATGTAATAACGTGGTTAGCCTACTCAATGTAAATTACACACGAACAACATTAAGCTACTCACGCAGAGAAGAACGGCTGCTGCTGCCATCATCATCCTCATCATTTCTGCTACACTGGCAGGGCTAGGGGCCAGGACTCTCCTCTTCGGGTTTTTGGGGGATGTTGCAAACTCCGGGTCCGATAACAGGCACCACACCCGCAGTAGATGTGCTCGGTGTGAGGTTTTGCAGCAAGCTATCAAATACGGCGCATTTCTCGGATTTAAAAAAAAAAAAACGCTATGCGTCGCCAGGTGTTTCATCGGATTTGAGGTGTTACCTCCTTTGACAGTATCACAGTATCAGCTTAAAGCACTTGTTGCAGGCTGCTGAGTTTGCATATTTTGCTGTGAAGTACAGCCAGACTTTTGACCGCTTCGCCTTGGGCATTAATCTGTAGCTCTGCTCTAAAAGAACGTACGTACCTGGACCCGCCTACTATCCTCGGAAACGTAAAATGATTGGCTAGAATCTAAAGTGTATCACAGCTCAGGAAAAAAAAAGCACCAAAATAAAGCACCGAAATAAAGCACCGAAATGTGCGCTGCTTTTCGGTCTGGTTACTACCGTTTATGACAGAACCGGTGCCATCATGGCACCGGATACCGGTACCCATCCCTACTTGGGAACATTCTGTTCTCTCTTGAATCCAGCCCTTCTTTCACCAGTAACTTCCTCCAGAACCACCAATCCAATGAGGCATTTTAAAGACATCTTTCTGGATTGCAGTTTCTGCCTCGCTGCCTTCATGTTTTGTTGTGATGCGACTTATCTCTTTGCCTATTTTTAGAACTTTTAGTGAAAGATTAATATAAATTCATACTGGTGATTAAGAGTCTTCCTGTTTGTCAAAACTATTACACCACATTGGTCAGAGCAACATTTCTGCAGTTTGTTATGTATTCCGTCTTTGCTGGCATATTTTTTTTTAAATACCGTTCACAACCCTGTACGGAAGAGGATTAGGGCCACTGGAAAAATAAATCTGAGACTTTTTTCTCAGAATTCTGACTTTAATCTCAGAATTCTGTTTTTTTTCTCAGAATTCAGAAAAAAAGAAAAAAAAAGAAGTGCCCACTTTTTTTCCCAGTGGCCCTAATCCTCTTCCGTAACTCTGTGTGTATTTTGTCCTCAAATTTCATTTCATTTACTGACACTGGAGAAAGTTACCCCAGGAGAAATCTCCTCACTGTTTGCTGTGGGATACACAATTGATTCATCTGTTTGCTATGAGTGTTGTAGCTGAGTGTTTCCAGCCCTTTGTATAAGGTTGCATCCCCAGACAGTTTTTAACACACCATTCAGTGGCTTCGGCTCACTTTCTGGTTGGTTTCTTTATCTTATTTAACTGGAAGAAGTGCTTCTTGAAGGCATTAATTTGTTATATTAACCCTTATGCCCTCTTCATTTTTTAAAACTTTTTTTTGATTCCGATCAAAAAAAAAGCCGATCACTTTGGCTGCGCTATAGCCTGCTTTTTAGTCAAATTCTTTGAAAACTAGTGTCTTTTACTCCTACATGCCATCCCTACTGTGTTGATGCATGTTGTACCTTTTCAACACCTTCATGAACAAAAATGTACATGCACAAAGTCTACCATAAGATCCTGATAAAACAATATTTTTTCTGCTTTTACCCCTCATAAATCACTTAAACAACTTGAGACCCTTTCATTAAATTATTTTTAGGATTTTAACCCTTTAAATGCCATTTGAATTTAAACATTTGAATTATTAAGTATTCATTGAAAAAACTTACAAAAAATGATTATTTTTTATATAATAAATAAGATGGGGATGGGACACTGCTGTTGATTAGAGTCTTGGATATGTCAATGATCAGCAACAAAACTGATTTGTTTGTATCTTTTGTGTAGTGCCAGATACTCCCTCTCGACACCTTCGTGCCCCATTCACTTTATTGAAATCACTTTTTTAAGCCTTTCTGCCAATGCAATACAAAACCATGTATTCTGTTATATCAGCATTTCATTTTGAAGAAAAGCAGTGATATTTGACATTTTTACTGCATTCCACCAGGTACAAACTTCTTACTGTTGTAGGGCAATCTATGAAATTCTTGTACTTTTGCCAGTTATATTATGGAGCTGTGTGACCACCGGGGAGCCCCGTTTGTATGGATGTGTGTGTGTGTGAAACAATTTTCAAATCAACATCTGGTTCATTCAGTGGAAACATTTATTATGCAAACTGCAACACCACTGATAACTTCAACAACAAAAGAGAATCACAACAAAAGATGAAATATGAACAAATTTGAAACCAAAATACCCAGGCTTTGAATATGTGATGTGTGAGTGTGTTTGAGAGAAAGAGATAAATAGATTGCGTGCGTGTGTGTGTGTGTGCATCTGAGAGAGAGAGTGTTTAAATCTCTAAACACGCACTGATCGTTTGGGGGGTGAAAAAGGTCATCTTGGAGTGATGTGTTTGCTGTGTCTTTGAAGACATGCTTCAGTCGAAACATGGCTTCTTGCTTTTGCTGTATTCAAAACAAACTGTTGTTAGTGTGTTTATGCACCTGGCTGCTTTCACAGCCAAAGACAAGCATGCATCTTGGCTGAGGGGTCATTTCATTCGTGATCAGAGAAGGAGAAAGACCTGGAGCAATCGTGGTAAAGTTAGTCAGCTCGACCAGAAGGAGAGATGTGTGCTGGTTCTGCACAGGCCTAAAAAAGGTCTTCGTCCGCCTGCATCAGGTTTAACAGGTGCACTTGTAGAGAGCACCAGGTCACATACTGCAGGACCTGCTGGCCTGCTGCTGGAAATGAACTAAACACACACACACAGCTGTGGCAAAAACCTTAAATTCGGTGGTGATCTAATAAACTTGTTAAGAACTGTATATTTATCTACTTAGATGAGGTAGAATGAGGGCCTAATAATTCATGTTTTTACAGGAATGAAGAAACCATTAAACTGTAAATAATTTTAAATAGTGTGTAATGTCCAAGTAATTTAGTGGAAAAACAAATTTCCCTATCTTACACTTTACATATGCTGTACTTTTATGGTCATATGTGGTTTTGGTCTAGTAAGCACAAAAAGAAAGCCATAAGCTATATAACTAAACTGTACAAATCAAAATGATAAATAAAAGTATTAATAGCCAGTGTTGGGGAGTAACGGAATACATGTACCGCCGTTACGTATTTAAAATACAAAATATGAGTAACTGTATTCCGTTACAGTTACTGTTTAAAAAGGTGGTATTTAGAATACAGTTACTTTGTTGAAATAAATGGATTACACGGCGGTACTTCCCTGTTTCATATTGTGGCGGGTCAGGCCTGTTTGGGTTTTGTTTGACAGCTACGTTCTGTTGTTCCAGGTGGCAGCGTTACGGTTGCCATGGTTACAGGGTGACGCTCTCTCTCTGCGTGTTTCCTGGGTGAGAGAGCGCCTGTTGTTGTTGTTGTGCTAAGCTAATAGGCAGAATGCTACCGGTATAGCTCTGAAGAATGTAGCATCATAGGCAGTGTAGTCCGTGCTGCAGGGAGAATGGACTGCCATACACGTTATGTGTCTGTGAGCGAGGGAGGGAGAAAGAGGAACAGTACGAGCTGTCATCGAGCAAAAACGGGAGCTGGAAGCATGTAAATATAATAATAACCACTGCAGCCAAGAAGAGTGCCTGACGAGCCCAGTTGTAAGTAAGCTATTAAGACTCTACTGAACACCGTGTTCGTGTTTTCCTCCAAAAACAATAAGTTCTGTTGGAGCAGCCTTTCAACGCCTCTCTCTGTCTCTCGCTAGCAAAGTTGACCCAGACAACAAAGTAAAGCTAGTTTTCGGCTACCAGCCCGACACAGAACCCACCGTATTAGCCAGAGGTCCCTTTACTACGGTTTGGCGCCGCGGACCTTCAGTAACAGTAATAAATCACAGCAATAGTACATTCATGTAGTTGTAAACAGCATGATAATATATTAAGTAATCCAAAGTATTCAGAATACGTTACTCTCATTGAGTAACGTAACGGAATACGTTACAGAATACATTTTGGGGCATGTATTCTGTATTCTGTAATGGAATACATTTTAAAAGTAACCTTCCCAACACTGTTAATAGCTAATAAGAACAGTTAATAATGTTGATAATTTTGTTAAGTTTTAGAATTGCATAAAAATAAAATTTCTCTATTCATGTGATTTTGTTTTTGTATTTATTTTCTTTTACGGTTCTTCCAGTTCTGCTGTATGTTTGAGAAAGTGAGGCTATTTAAATAGTTCAGTTTAATTCTGAATAATGACTCTATGTTCAGTAAATGAGTTGGTGTTTCTCTTTGCCCTGTTGGAAAGGGCAATGACATTAATTCATTTTCTTTGGCTGCACATCAAATGACAAACTATATGATACTTTTAGTTAAATGCTGGCTATAATAGGAAAATGTCCTGTATTGAATTTTGCTTTTTAAGGAAACTAATTAAAATGACAGAGCATGTCTAAGTTGCCAAAGAAACTATCCCCGGCACCCAATATTGAAGGAAAGGGGGGAAAAAAATTCCCCAAAACATTTAAAACAGTAACTCAGAAGGGTCCTCTCAAAAAGGATGAGGCAAGTTTTAATTTCCTTGGCGTGCTGAGAACGGGGAGTCATCCAAGACCACCAGAGGCTAAGTTTAACTTGGCATGAAGGCAGTGAAACATGTCAGATGTAGACAATCCATAAGATATACCATGTAAACCTAAAAAACCCCACAAAGTTCAAGCGACAGGGAAATTCTGCACACAAAACTTTACCATTTCTAAACAAAACGACAAGTTGTTGTTGGACAGTTAATTTTCTTACCTGTCTGGCACTACAGAAAACCAATGATGCACAAGCTATTAATGGGAAAGTTCACATAATTCAATTAAAAATAATTGAGTTACAAATGTCATTCTCTTAACACAACAGTTTTTCAGTATAAAAACACTTTTAGCCTGTGTTGAAAGAATGCTATTTAAGAAACAGCTCGATGTTTTTTAAGTAATTATTTAAGAAACATCAGGCTATTGGTATGTAGCTGCACTGTGCAAATTTGGAAAGTAAGCCTGTCGCTTTCAGGCTTTGAGTGACTCCACCTGCACTTTAGTTTTGCTTTTCATCAGTGAAGCTCTCAATGTTTTGAACAAGGCACAAGTGTTAGCAGCTGCTCATGAGAGCAACAGCTATCATCACACACGAGCAGACAGTTTCACTGCTGCGTCTTTTTGACCAAAGACTGAAGGAGCAGGAGCCAAATGTGAAACTTTGACTTTAATAATTTTCACAGGAAATATATTTCTGAGAGTGACTTAATAAGCACCCAGTACGTGATTTTAGTGAGTAAAATTTTAATCAGGCAGCAGCATCAAGGTTTGTTTAGTACTTTGATGATTCTTTGACTATGAAGTCTCTTCCAGAGGCACAACTCATAGTTGTCTCAATCATCCACATCCAGCTATAATACAGCACGCTGTCAAAATCCATCAGCTTAACCTATAGGACCTTTACTGACCTAAAACTGACATTTGGATATTTCATCTTATCAGTGACCAAATACTTGCTGCACAGTGGCATGCTAATGTACAGGATTTCACATTTTTCTCATTCTTCCTGCTGATATCTCACTCTGCTATCCACTGCCGTCTCACGAAGGGCTAAGCTTTTAGGGTCATACTTACTCAGAGTTTTGAAAAGGGATTCCAAAATATGTTTTGGAAAGTAAATTGTAAAGACAGTAAAAATGAAAAAGATAAAGGTTGATATGCAAAAAAACTGAATCTATATTGTCAGAGCTGCTTAAGCTACGTGCTAACTTGTGCCTAGCATGTAGCGCATCTTTCGATAATTGTAACCATAGTTTTTCAAAGATATGGAAGATGGCTACTTTGATTGGGATCATGATCATGCTGTAATACACAGTAGGCGTATGGTGCTTTCTTATAACTCAATAGCCATTCGGCTAATTTTTTAATGTAACCACATGTTTTTTTTTTTGTCAACTGTATAGCGCTGTCAGTTCATTTATCTTTCTTCCAACAACCTCTTTCTTTTCAGAGTTGCAGTAATTTTGCATTCATGCTTTTATTCTGAGCAAGTATAAGATGAGTAGAGCCTCGCAACTCAATTTAGTCTCTTGGCATTGCTGAGCAGTACTTACATGCTCGCGTAAAGACTTCAGTGTGGTCTGTGTAGAGCTTTTTCCAGAAGTGTAAATCAACCTTTAGATCTTGGTAGGAGTGTTTATAGCGCAATCTATGGATGTTTGTCAGTGGTGGCTGATTTAATGGGAAGGGGAAAAACAATAAAATATTGACGGCATCTTGTTTCCTTTATTTTAGTTGAAATTTGGGCATCAAAACTGCAGTAATTGCTTTTATTCATGTTGTTGTCTTAAATGTTTGTACCTACTGTTACACTCCTATCCAGCTACCCAGTATGTACAAGGAAAGAACTGTTGTGAATTCAGCCTGCATTCAGTAAACATGAAATACATCAGCCTAAAAATTTGGAAAAGATGGTTTTTATAACATTTTAAATGATGTGCAGAATGTTCTGAACGGCAAACAAATATTTGTTTTCGAAAATATGCCTTGAAAAGGTCGTTAAGAACAGTTCACAAGTGACTTGAGGCACTCAGTTAAGTTTGAAAAATATATTTTATACCTGAGGTTAATCTGTATCTTTAAACCTGCAATAAATGATTTGGTTTGCTCCCTTTGGTTCTGCAGACATTGCAATCACTGATATTATAACCTTTTCAGCTGATATTGCAAACTCGTGAGCAAACCTACGTTCAACAAATTACACCATTATCATTAGGTCAAAGTTGTGCCTCTGGCCACCTGATGAATGTAACTGTTATCCGCTCTTCTTTTTATTTTCTGCCTGCTCCGGGGAGAAATACCTGGTGACTAAGCTGTTAAATCCTGCAGTATGTTCACCTGCTAGATGCTGATTCTGTCTGAGCTGTGGGTATCTGGTGCGAAGTGGGTAGTGCATAGAGGATTTTAAGAGCTCCCTGCTGTGGCTGAAAATGATGCCATGTGCACAGTGAGAATGAAGTGTAAAGTACGAGAATAGACAGCTAAACAGCAAATGGAAAGTCACCATAAAGTGCTGAAAACTGAGAGGAGCTGCAGAATCAGGTTTAAGATATCCCCTCCACACTGTCACACTGATTTCATATGTACTGTAACTTAACACCAGGTGGTAGAAGGCTGCATGTAAAGATGAGACTGTTTCTACACCCAGTATCACTGAAACAGGGCTGAAGGTGGTCTCTGCTATGCTTTGTTTGACCTTGGTAACACTGTTTAGAAACAGTGATGTCAAATTTTCCTGTAGTAAACCTTTAGAGTAGCAAAGTGGAAAAATTAAGCCACTAGAGTTTAGAAAAGGTAAATATTTAATTGTGACTGGTTTGCTGGAGTGTGGCATGAAGGATAGAGGCTCTGTAATCCCAGTAAAATTTATAGGTTTGTTCTGCACTGATATGATGACATGCTCTGCATTTTGAAGATTTTTGTGTGTTATTATTAATCTCTGGCTCTCTTCCACAGCTTGTCTTTCTCCTGTCTGCTCATCTCCCACCCATTTGCAGCAGATGGCCACCCGTCAATGAGCCTGGTTCAGCAGCACATTTCTTCATGTTAAAAGTGAGTTTTTCCTTCCCACTGTCCAGTCTTGGTATGTCCAGTCTCAAATCCAGTCTTTAAGTGTTAACGTATGAACCCTGCTTCCGGGTCCAAACGACTCTGTGGTTATTAAGGCTGTTGTGCTTTTAACATGTTTTAATTCTTTGTATCTCTTTCTATTTAATCAAGCCCCTATAAAAAAAAGAAAAAAAAGTCAGTGATTTCTGTCGGCCTCTCTTTGTTTTTATTACCACTATTCATTTTAAAGCTCAGTTTTTAAAACCTTACGATGTAACTACATGTAGCAGTAAGTGAATGACTAACCTTGTATCGTGGATGGATTATCTCAGCTGTTCTCCTGACTGAAGTTTGGTCCGTTTACAGCATCCTGCCATGCAATTGCATTTGTCCCTAATTATCGGGAACTCTCACATTAACCTTTATCGAGTGGAAAAAAGTTATTGTTCATCCTCCAGCTTCACTGTGTTTATATTATGCTAACATAGCTGTGTTGCTAGCGATCACGTAGCACATCATTATATACCAGCTAGCCCAACTTCAGCAACCCTATAAAAGTCACTGCTGTTTAGTTTATTGTCCTTATTTACGTTAGAAGTGCTAGCAGAGTTGTACGTTTAAATTTTTCAGAAATCTCTCAATCAGAACATGCTATATCATGTTTGGGTGTAAACTAGCGAGCTAACTTCCTGCTCCTTTCTAACTCCGTTAAATTTCATAAATTCTGTTTTAATGGATGCCTGGATGTTAAACTTAATTGTTAAACCTGGTAAAGCAGCAACACTGATCATTTTATTAAAGATGAAAAAATTTAGACAGTTTTCAACTCTCAGTGATGCCGCAGCGTTCATTTGACTTAGGGACCTGAAGCAGAGTTTAGACCCAGAAACGGCTAATGACATCAGACTTAAACACTGGATAGCCTGGTCACGGAGGATCATATGATTGTTGGGGTTTTCTATGTTTTGTCTGTATTATTGTAGGGTCTTTACACACCCAGAAGCAACTATTGCTCTGATTTGATGCTATATAAATAAAATTGAATTGAATTATGCATGTACACGAACATAAATTAGGAAGCCTAGAAGTTTAGATTTTTACTGGGACCAGCAGATATTTAATGAGCTGTGCTGTTACCATTTTTTCTCATAGTTGAAGTGCGAGTGCCCACTTACCACAAGAAAAGTGAGCCAAGCAAGTCAGTGAACCCAGTTATATTGGCTTACTGTTATTGTTTAGTCTTTGAGTTCAAACAAATTCAAATAATGTCCATTATTACAGACCAAGAAGTTCAACTGGGTGCTGTGTTAAGTCGCCACAGAAGGAAATGCTTTGTGGAACAAATTAGAAGGAAGCACATAATACCCAGGAAAAAACATTAGTGGCAAATAAAGAAGTGCACGGTATTCACAAGATTTTTCAGAACCTATTCTTTTGGCAGCGTTGCTGTGTGTGTGAAAGATTAGCTGAGAAACAGTTTTGTATTCGAGATATTTCTGTTACCATCAATCCGTCTGACAGTCTTTACAGAGCATCCCAAAACCATTAACGCCTTAGAAGCTATTAGTTCAGTTACTGCATTAGTTAACAGCATTTTTCTTAACTTGCGTGCACATACACACATATTACAAGTGAGCTTGTATGTCATTTGGAAGCAGAGCTGCAATCTCCTTTCTGTTTTAATTACTGCCATTACAGGAAATAGTACAGACAGGCTTTTGTGTCATGTTCTCACACTTTGTGCTTCAGCCAGACTCACACAGCATTCAGGAGAGCTGCTCCCAGACTCAGGCGCCTCAGTAAAATCATCAGTCATGTTCAGCTCTGCTGTGCCTTGTCTTGACAGCGAGAGGGACACAGATTTGCAGCAATACCTTATCGTAGTTGGCCTATATCTGCTTTAAAAATGAAGGCCTGTCAGGAAGAAAAATATGCTGAACATTTTTAAATTTTGTCATTTCCCAGGACAAAATGTGTACTTTCAAAGCTTTGATACATTAGGGACCTTCGACTGCATGTTCTTCTCAGTCAGCTTTAATTGTAATTTGGCTTTTTGCAGAATAGATGTGTCCAAATATCCAGTGTGATATTTTCTTTTCTATGGCGTCATTCACCTTCACTGAACAGTACAAAGGTAAATGGAAAACAGTTAGTGACGCAGAACGGTGACATGTGACAAGTTAACCATACAGGGAGGGTGAGGTGGGTGACAGCTGTGCACGTAAAAATATTTCACATACTCATTTACTTTTGTAAATCACTGTCAAGGTTTACATGTAAACATTTGTCTTATGTGAACTGGAGTCTAAAAAATTGGGACTTTTTAAAATAAACCTGTTTCTCCCATTTATAAACTAATGCAGCATTACCCATCTTTAACCTCCTATGACCTGAACTTTTCCATGGCATGCATTTTTAATTTCTCTTTGATATTTGGGCATATTGGGACCTCATGAATGTAAAAACAAAGAATTGCCAATTTTTTTTAATTTTTTTTTTTACCTGATTTTTGTTTCTGACAAAAATGAGAACCACGTATGAGGACATTCGTTTTAAATTTTGATAGAGCAGTGGCAGTAGAATGTCCTCGTAAGTGGATATCAGGCCCTTGTAGAGAAAAATTAGTGTTTCTTGTTTTTTTTTTACTTTATCAGGTGTACACTAACCCCTTAAAACCTGAAATATGAAATAGTTGCCAGAAAATTGTAAGTTTGGAAAATGGAGAGTTTATTGAACTGTTTATTGTTTAAAAAAGATAATTACATTTTAATTTTGTACTTTTTACAGTACTAATACAGCTCTCTGGCTACAAACCTATGAACCTTCATTCCTTTATCTTGCATGGCTAAGATGTGTGTTAGCTGAAAAATACCATATAAGAGAACTTTGGCAGGTGTTTAGAACTTTTACAGGATTGATGTACTGACATGAAACTTTAAAGCTGTATTGGTGCCATCAAAAAGAAGTATGAAATGACTCTTGAGAACTCACTGTTGTGAGGTAATCACAAGCCGGTTTCTAGTTTTCAAAGCTATATGTCTGCATGGGCTGTGCCATACAGACTATTTTACAGCTGGATACAGATCAATACTAAGTGTAAAGTTTAGTCTGTCCTAAACTGACATCCTTGGTAATTACCAAAATCATTTTTGTTGTTCTGTTTATGTTAATAAATAATATAAATAATAAATATTCATTCATTTATTATTCGGACCTGCATATAGATTTGACAAAGAAATTACAGCTTTCACTTTTTACTATTCTTGATGAAACTGGGACAAGAATTACCCACATTTCTATTTTGCATCCCATTAAAATAATTTATTTAAAAAACGGTAACAAGATTTAAAATGGAAAAAAAAAATCCTCTTATCTTTGGTAGGTGGAACAGGCTTGAGCACCCCTGTGACCCTAAACTGGAAAAGCGGAAGGAAATGGACGAAGGAAAAAGAAACGTTTTTTTGTATTTTATATATCTGGTAAGAACGTACAAAATAGCTGAGATGAGCTCGTTATGTCAACAATCTGTTATTCATAAGAACACTTGTGATTGTCTTCTTGTTTGTGCTCGGGACTCTTTAGTCCCGAGCATAAACACACAAGATAACCATAATACCCTTGTTTCTAGTTTGTACTGATGAAAGGTACAGACAAGAATTACTGCAGTCTCTCAGAACAAACACTGCTCTTTTGAAATCCACAGACTTCAGCCAGAACAAACAGCAATACATTGGAAGCTCGTACAATATCGTACCTCCTTTAGTCTGTTGTGTACTGGCAACTGTGTTGGAGGAGAAAGTGGAAAAAAATGTGCAGTGTAGCTTGGACAGATGTGAGGAATTGTGCGCACAAGATGTGCACATCTCCAGGGACTTTGTGCTTGTTGTTGAGAGAACAGCCAGCAATTTGCCAGATCGCCTTTCTTCTAATGACTTTTTAATGTGTCAGGCCATAAACAGTGAGTGTGATGTAAGTCTGGATGCTTCACATTATACATCATTTAAATTTTAACGTTGAATGATGTTTTTTCTGTTTAGGATCATATGCTATTAAAAAAAGCAACATATTTAATTGAGTGAAAAAAGAAAACCTTCTCTCTGTCTTAAACAGGAAACTCAGTTTAACTTGCCACTCTGTCTGAAGTGGAAGTATCTTCCCATATGGAAAAGATATATATAAATCTTATAAAGTTTGTATCTGTCTTGTGTGAAACTTTTTTTAAACTTGTATGTTTTGGATACTTACTAAAACAATATATGAAAGTAATGAGAAAGTGGCCTCTTTCATGAGTAAATCATGTAATCCTTATATGACTTACTCATGAAAGTGGCCACTTTCATGAGTAAGTCATACAAGTTTTTACTATTTCTTTTCCATATGGGTTTCTTTGGCTAATTAAAATGCCACAGGCATCTGTGAGAAACTTGGTCAGTCCTGGCAGACTCTGGGCCAAGAGAGCTGCACAGTTGCAGCTCTACTGTCTCCAAGGAGATTGCAGTCCGATTATAAAGAAAGGCGTCTAGGTTTTTAACCTGTATACAGACAGGCACAATACTGCGGAGATGAGAGGTCACGTTGCGTAACCTGAGGAATTTCACTGATTGGTCATTCATGTCTGGGTCAGGGCTGATGGACTTTACTAGAAACTCGTGAAGCAGAAAGAGAGAGAGGCAGAGGGAGGAAAAAAACCCACACTATGCACAGAAGGTTTGTGAAAGTCGCCTTTGCTCTTGGCTGGAAGGAAAGATTAAAATCATTCTGTATCACTCGATCTATTTCAGAACTATTTTAAGCTTTGGACTGACACAGGGAGATGTGTCCACATTTTTTAATAGCTGTCGCTTTCTATTTTTAATGTAAACAAAACCATATAAAGCAATTTTCTAAAAATGCCTTATTCAGTATATTACACTCCAATTTGTTATTCATGGCAGATGCAGGAACACTGCAGCAGCAGAAGCAAAGTCCATCAGAGTCCATCACAATGACAGGTCGTGTAAAAGCTCTACATCGAGTTCTTGACCATTAGGAACACTATGGAGCGAGGTTTGAACGAGTGGATTCAGGCTCGGGTGGTTCTTTTGTGCTGCTGCTTTCCTGACTGCAGTAAAAAGCACAGCTACCATCCAGCGAAGGCAGTGGAGAAGACTGTGATGTAAACAGTGCACGCCTTTTAATAAATGTTATAAAAGGAGGGACATCCTCTCAGGCCTCGAGTGTTTCTAGTGAGAAAAAAACAAATGTAAACAGAAGTGTTGATTGCTTCCGAAAGACTCCAAAGTGCACACTTAAACAAATCTGCGCATTAACCTAAAAAAGATAAACCGAGTCCACTTAGTAGTATCGTGCGGTAGAACTTCCTTCAACAGAAGCACAGTCATCATTTCCATTTCTTTTCTGAGCACTCTAAAGATTTTTTCATCCATTTTCAAAACTAATTTAACATCTACATTTTTAGGACAACCGAACAAAGTCAGCGATATTGCATGAGAAAGATCATGTGACGTGACCGAAAGATTCAGGAGATGAGTTGTTCATCTGGATGGATTATTTTTCTTTATCCTGTCAGATCATCTGACTGTTTTTAAAGCTGAGTCAATATAAAGACCTGTTGAAAGCTTAAACTGAGTCTCAGACAGATAATAAATGTCTATATTCAGACTCAGCGTTACATAAAGTCCTCACTGGAATGTCACATCTGCCCCTCAGGTGAGATTTTGTTTTCCCAGTGACTCAGTGCCCTTTCTCCAGCTCCTAATTGTGTTCATCTATGCAGATAGCGTGTTTCCTTCCCGTCTTTGTTTAGGTTCCACATATAAATGGGTGAAGATGAATGATGTCCTCTGTAGACGAGATGGTTGAAGGGAGATGAAATGCATGCGTGAGTATAATATGTGTGTAACAAAAATTCCTGAAATTCCTTAAGGAGGTAAATTGGCCCAAGTAGAGATTCCTTTTTTGACCTTGACTTGGAGGCAGCAGGGGCAGCAGCAGTGATGTGAGAATTAACAGAAGATTAATGACTGTCAGTGTCTGAGAAGCTTGTCAATTTAAATGTTTTATATTCTAACATTTGCCAAAAAGAAACGTAAAAAGCTGTCCGAGTAGCTTTTTTAAAACACCCCTTGATTTCACCTCCCTGGTTGTAACTTATGTCAGGCTGTAAAAGCCTCATAGAGCAGTGGTAACTTCAGAGCTAATGATGTCACTGTAAGGCAGGCTGTAGAAATGACCTTTAACTCATAATTCTGGCTGAACGGAAGCATGATAAATCACCCTCCCTCTGTCTTTAACAATGATTCAATCAGAAACCACAGAATGGGTGTTACTCCTGTTGATCTGGTGAATGATGAAGAATTGGCTGAATCCTTCATCTATTGACTGACTGGTTGTTTTTGGCTGCACTTTCAGTGTCTGGATGCAGCAAGGTACATATTACTAATATAAAATTGTGACTTTAGCGTGATTGGTTATATCTTCTTTAGAAGTTATTTGTTCAAAAGAGGTGGATAACCAAATGTCAAATAATCTTTACTGATGCATCCACATATTGAAGCCTTGTTCGCTTTACTCTGTTTCAGTAAGATTTCATAGTGTGAGGAGCAACTGTGACACTAAAAAAATCCCATGTGTGAAACCTCCAAAACTCCTGTTTTCATAGAGGTGCTCATACATGCTGCTGATCTGTTAATTAAGTGCATTTAATTAGCTTCACTAGATAGGCTGCTACTTACCCTCTTAATACCTATGAAAGGAATAAGGGTGTACTTACTTTTCTAACAGTGTTTAACTTGGCTTGGTTTTTATTTAATACTCTGATGTGTCATGTGTTATTGTTAATAAGATTAGGATTTTAAGGTCCAGATTTCTTTCTTTCTTTTTTTTTTATTAACCTTAGAACTGAAACAGTGTGTTTGAGTATGCTTAAATTTCTACATTATGTATATTAAAGAAAGAAAATATGGAACGCTCTCAAAGGACTGTTCAAGAAACAGTTTTAAGTCTGATTTTATTATGGATTGGGCTGCTGTACTTAGGACTTGACACCTTTGGGTGATTACCATTATGTTGAGTCAGGCTTAATCACATGACAGGGGAAAAAAATCATAGAAGCTGCAGGAGTTAAGCCAGCAGGAGGACTGACAGACCTTTCTTTTTTATAATTTGCCCATGATTATGTGAGTTTGTCTCATTTTGAGCTTTGCTTTGACAAAATGTTCTGAAGGACGATGTTCTATAAATCTTGGTTTTGTAGGCACTGCTATCCCACACCAAACAGTCAAGCAGTAAAAGCTGATTTCACATCTCCACTTTTAGTGGACTGATGCTCAAGAAACTCTTTCCCATACTGGTCCCCTGTTCATGTCCTGGTATGGTTTTCTCAGCATCTCTCTGTCCTGTGTTAGTAGCAGGGGTGGCCAGGCCATGTGAGTAATGAAAAAAGGACTTTTTTTCCCAGCAGAGAAAAAGAGTTGGATCTGGATCAGCTTTGGGTCAGGAGAGCTTCTTTTCTTCTGTACATCCCTAATCATCTTTCCTTTAAGGGTATGTTTATGTTTTCACATTTTTCCCCTCTCCGATTGTGCCGAAGGAGAGTGAACTCATGAGAATGCTCTCGGTTGAGTGTCTTCCTCATACCGTGTAGGCACGGAGGCTTAAACTCCTACCTTTTGTTCATGGCTACAAAGCATAAAGAACAGATGAATATGAACATCATCAAGTGATAAGTCACTGACCCATAAAACAAAGTTTGCAAATCTCCCTTAATGATGCTGCAGTGAGTACAGTGACGGGATTCATGGCAGCGTCCCAGCACACTGCATGTGGGAGGAAAAAGAGATGAGCATCAATACTGGGAATGTTCAGAGTTACTGTGCTACGTGTCTTTTAAAAGGCAGTAATGTGAATACTATTTATTTTCTTAAGTTCAAAACAAACAAACAAAAAAAAATCTCACTTGCTACTGTGTTGGAGTGTATAATGTTTGATCTCCTCATCCTGTCCTCTCCAGCCCTGCTTCTCATTCCTATTTTGGCTCCACTTTCTTTCATTTCCAGCCACTTTTAACTACTTACTCATACTTGTCTTGTCTTGAAATTCTCTCCTCATTTGCCTTAATCTCCTCTGTCCCTCTTTCTTTTCCCTCACCCAGCCTTCTGTCTTCCAGGAGCGTTTGGAGGCATTTCCGCTCCCAAACTCATCATGAGCTCTGGTCTCCCCAGTGGGATATTAATAGAGAGAAGAGGAGTGGAACATTGAGACCCACTCCCAAGAGAGATGAGGGTGGGAAGTAATAAGTGGGGAAAGGGCCGATCTCCATAGTCACCAGCAACCATAAATCCATCATGTGTTAGTTGCATGCACACAGATTATGTTATGTTCTTGTAGAGGAAACAAAAAAAAAAACCTTGACAGAGAGAAAGGCATTTACAATAATATGCAAAACACAAAGAAACCAACTCTATAACCCACCAAAACACTGTTTCTGCTCAGTGGGTGCTCCTATATAAAATTCATAACAGTTAAATTTACTCCGAGAAACAACTCTGAGCTGATTCTCATTCATGACCGAGAAAAGTGCCATAATATTCAAAGAGCAATTTACAGTCTGGCAATTCCAGCAAATTGCAGAACTTGCGACTAGAGATGAGTGTATATATGCACTTCAGTAATATTACCTGTTGTTTTTATAGTAGTTCTGAATCACATCGAACAAACATACAACCTAGCACGGTGTAACAAAACACAGAGCTACAAGGAAAGTTTAAAAGATTTATTCCTAACAGTAGTTTGGACACTGAAAAAACACTGAAAATTTACCCTCATATGCATATTTAGTAATATATAATACAATATATAATAATTGGCACATCTTTTTATGTATATAAACATAGTATTTTAACCCTAAATCATAATCTTTTCCTAATCAAGTGGTTTTTGTGCATAAGCTTAACCTTGGCAAGTCATCTAAACTTCACAAATATTGACTGAAAAAAACAACAACTAAGGTGTAAAAAATATTTGTTTTATGTGAGTCTAATTTGCACTTTTAGCAGTAAAGTCGAAGCACATTAAGTTTCTTTTCTCTCTCGAATGTGCTTCTCACTGTGACGCAGAGGAAACCATTTAAGTGGCCATCACACACCATTGCTCTCTCTGTCATTGTTCTCTCAGCAAAAACACTGTCACCTTGCGTCACGACTGGTCTGTGGATTGTGGAGTCGACATCAAATTTTGCAGCGTGCAGCTACTTCGCAGTGACCATGCAAACCACTGCGGGAACTTAGGTTGGCGACATAGGCGGAATATGACAGGCACTGCTGCCAGCGCCACGTGACCTCATTACACAAGACTGACGACAGTGCTACTGTACTACTTGGATTCAATTTGAAACGTGGGAGTAACAAATAACACTTGATTTATGCACCATGAGGGACTTAAGGGTCACAGCAGCAGTTAGTCTTCAGCACTGGACAAAAGTCTCGAGTCACCCTTCATTTCTCTCCAGTGATCCAGACCTTGTTGTAAATATTAAAGTGATCTTGAACAATAGTTCTCCCAGTTTTCTGAAGGTCTTTCAAGGTTTACTTTTGATATTGGCTGCTTTATTGTGTTTGGCTAAAGGATTAGTTGTTTTTGGACTGATCTGTTCTAAGGACTTTTGCCCAGTGGGAAGCTGCCTCGAGAAACGTACACATTATATTGCCAAAAGTATTCAGTCATCTGCCTTCACACACATATGAACTTTAGTGATGGCCCATTTCTAATCCATAGGGTTTAGTATGATGTTGGCCTTTGCAGGTATAACAGCTTCAACTCTTTTGGGAAGTCTTTCCATGAGGTTTAGGAACATTTCTGGCAATTATTGACCATTCTTTCAGAAGCACATTTGTGAGGTCAGACAGTGTTGTTTGATGAGAAGGCCTGGCTCACAGTCTCTGCTCTTATTCATCCAAAAAGTTGTTCTATCAGGTTGAAATCAGGACTCTTTGCTGGCCAGTTGAGTTCTTCCACACCAAACTCAGTCATCCGTGGGTTTATTCACCTTGCTTCGTGCACTGGTGTGCAGTCATGTTGGAATTGGAAGGGGACATCCCCAAACTGGAGCATAAAAGAGTCCAAAATGTCTTGTTATGCTAAAACATTTAGAATTCTTTCACTTCTGTTGGATTGCCAGATGGAAAAGAATAAATCGTCAACACGCCTCCACTGCTCTAGAGTTGAGTAGCGGCGTTGCTTTACACCACTGCATCCAATGCTTTGTATTGTCCTTGGTGATGGAGGCTTGGATGCAGTTGTGCTGTTACTGAAACCCATCGCATAAAGCTCTCTATGCATTGTTCTTAAACTAATCTCTACGCACTGTTCTTGAGCTAATCTGAAGGCCACATGAAGTTTGGAGGTCTGTAGCTGCTGACTCTGCAGAAAGTTGATGATCTCTGCACACAATGCACCTCTCTGCGATTTTAGGTGGTCTACCACTTCATGGCTAAGTTGCTGTTGTTTGCAAAACTTCCACTTTGTTATAATACCACTAACAGTTGACTGTGGAATATTTAGCAGCAAGAAAATTTTGCGACTGGACTTGTTGCACAGATGGCATCCTATCACAACACCATGCTGGAATTCACTGAGCTCCTGTTAGCGACCCAGTCTTTCATAAATGTTTGTAGGAGCAGTCTGCATAACTAGGTGCTTAATTTTATACACTCGTGGAAGTGACTAAAATGCCTGAATTCAATGATTTGGGTGAGTGAGTGAATATGGATTTCCTTTTTCATTTTTTCTGGACAGATGTATAGCACCTACTGGCGGAGTTCATCACTTCTATTCAGTAAATGTAGCTTTGAGGGTTCAAAAGGCTCAATATCAGCGGTGCTTTCTTTTCTCCTTATCTAACAGATTGTGTTGACAAGTGAAGGCAAAAACAAGCTGTCATTAGAGGACAGCAGCAGCACACAAACTGTCAGGACCGATGTGACCACGAGGTCTTCATCAAGGCGTCACAATGCTAAATAACTGAATATAGAAATGTAATACTGGGAGATTACATGCATTTAGCTTAAAAATCAGATATTCGACTAAATTTCTACCCTAAAGTATTTTAATTTTCTCTTAGTGATGTTAATTTTAATGATCTCTTTCTCTAGGATTGTTGTCCCCCTTATACACCATGGAGGGGTCATTTTATAGACCAAAGAGGTATTCGCCTGATCAGCACTTGCTCGAGAGGAGAGAGTGGATACTCCGATGTCAGCAATATTGCAAATCAATGCATTTTCCCATCTGCCTGCTATGATGGATCACTTTGGGGAACCTCAAATTGACTGAGAAGGAAGCTGATGTATGTGCTGTATTAGTATACTCATTAAACTTCAAACCCGAGTTCAGTGTCTTTCTCTGCTTTTGTTTCAAGTTTCAAGAAATGGAGCTGACTGCAGCAGCTACCAACATCCTTAACAACTTCTAAAAATGACACAAAACTTTGACCTACGCAGTCCAACTTCTTCTTTTCTGTTTGCTCATGCTTTTATCGGACATCATCAAAAGTCACCTATAGCTATAGATTTCTCAGTACTGGCACTCCGGCCTTTGAGCAGTTTTTCTGCTCCGAATGACATTTTTAAATCATTGTCTGTACAGCTGACTGACGGAGGCTTTGGTTTGAATTCCAGAGTTAAATCACAGAAAACAAGACTCTTCTGTAAGGGGAAGCTTAAGCTTAAGCAACGAGACTTTAACTCATAATAGTATTAAACTTACAACAGGCATCTCAGTAGGCTGTACTCTCTAAAGCATAATTCAAAAAGCATGTCTAATATTCTTACTAAATGTACTGTCATTTTTAAAGTTTTAGATACTATTTAATTGTTAGTTATTTTGAATTTGAGGATAAAATTTTATATTATTTTATTTATGAAGTGCATCAGAGTCAGCATGAGGTTTTTGGGGTGAACGATGGCTGAAGTGTGGCTCTGCATCCCGACTCAGTTTGTGAAGAGATTCAAGTCATAAAAGTGGGTTTGCTATTTTAGACATGTGCTACACAAAATATACACAGTGTAACTGAAAACACTGTGAACCTTTGTTGGTGTCAAACAAGAGCAAAAATCTTACGCTGATTAAAATCAGAGTCAGCTCTACTGGCCACAAATATGCACACACAGGGAAGTGGGCTCTATTTTGTTTATTGCACACAATGTGCTTAACAGACTTGACAATCAGACAACAACAGCATAACACACAATAACATTTATAACACATATGCATATGTGCAGTGGTGCAGAATGTGACAGTCTTGGAATAATAGGGTGGATAACCGCTTACTATATGCACTGATATAGATATGTTCAACTTAACAAAATTGTATTACTGTTTAGGTAGAAACAGTAACTGAAACAAAAGGTCTTTGTGGTTTTGGCAAGATGTTTTTCAGTTGTTAATCCTTAGTTCTTGTTTAATCGCACTTCACTCATAAGCTTATGATATTATAACATGCTTTCTGAAGTTATATTTTTATGTACTTCTATCTACTTTATCTGCTTCTATGCCCAGGGACTCCAGATGGAAATTAGCTAGTAGCTAAATCTGGTACAATGCATCTTTTCTCTTAGGAGATTAATTTTTTATTTTTATTTTTTGTACATGGTCCTGGACAAAAAGTGGAAATGAAATGAAACAAACAGTATCAAAGAGGGATGTAGACTCTGTGATATCACCCTATCACACCTGTTTTGGAATCTGCATTTTTGTTGTTTTTTTTGTGGAGACAGAAGTTACCATATATGGATGAAAGGGTGGAGAGTTAAGTTGTCAGCTAATGCTTTTGAGGTTACTCGGCAAGTTGCATTAAATAAACTGTATGAGTGCGTACACACATATGCACATATCTACTTTTTGGTGCTAAGGGACAGAAAAATAAAATTGTAAAATTTGACTCTTGAACACAAACACACACACATAGTGAAAGGTCTGGTTTAAGTGATGGACTTGAAGTACTAGAAGTGTGGCCTAAAGGATTCCAGTTGTGAAGTGTTGATATTTACAGATGCTTGTCATGAGGGGAAAAGTTATCCACAGAGACCAAACTGGCTGTTAGACATGCTTTTAATTCTGTAATGTAGTTTTTGGCACTTCACTTCACATCACCTGTTTTTAATGTACTACACCCATTACCCCTGTCTTCACCTATCACTTGTCAATTTTCTTCACCAGGCAGCTTTTCAGATGTTTTGCAGTGTTCAATGTTTGTGTCTCTGGTGATTTCTCCCCGTGTATGACCTTTGTCTGCCATCGGAAATTTGCCTGTCAATGTTCCCTGCTTGATTTGTTTGTCCTCGCTGACTGCCTACTTGTGCATGACCACGGGCTGTTTGGTTAAAGATTGTTTTGGACTACCTGTGCCACAGAGGTCCTCTGTCTGGTTCCTCTTTTCTGTGAAACTGTTAGACAAAGGGCAAACACTACCATGACAAAATCTCATAATTCTGCTGTCACCACATGAAAATAGATTAAAAAAAGAATAATAAAAAAAACAAAACTAAGCAAACCCTGAAATTAAATTGGCCAGATGCACATATTAACAATAGACTTTCATTAAACTGATAGAAACCCTGGATGCAATTATGTTTCCCTCAGACATTTTTTGCTAATGCAATTTAGAGAAATTAAATTTCTCAGAGACATGCTTGCTTTAAACTCTCCCATCACACTCTTTGTCAGTGAAAAGATTCCAGTCTCATTAGGTCTGCTGTTAATATGAAAATATGAGAAGTGATTAGTGGCTTCATGAAATGACAAAACACAGGACATCACAGAGGGAGGACAGTGATCTATGGAGCGCTCGAGCAGCTCGGTGGTAGCTGACAGTGTTGACAAGTGGAGGTGGAGACAGGCCTGTCAGAGGTGAGTGGAGGGCATCGCAAGACTGGCAAAAACAAAATATTTTTCTTAGACTCTTGTCATTATGTGCACACAACACTTCCTTTCCATTAGTTATGCTTTTATAATGGCGGCTTTTTACCAAACACACATATTGTAAAGTGCATATGCACCTGCATGCACTAAAATGTGTTGCTGTGGGATTGTGTATAAATACCATTGTGCTTTCCTTGCTTCTCATGTCATTTTCACCTTAAATTCAAAAGAAAAAATAGTCGTAAAACAAAATCCACCTTCAACTCTAAATTGGACAAATGTTAGCAGACAAAGTGTTTGAAGGCCAGGCGAGGCAACTAGGCAACATGACTCTTAAACAAGACCCCACTCAGACAGGCACACAGTTAAAACAGTTTATTTAAAGAGGAACAGGACTGAGTGAAAGCCACAGGGCTCGGGGAATAATGTGTCCTAAGGAGAGGAGATTTCCTAATGATCCAGTTTCCAGGACAGTCTCAAAGGTATGCATGAATTATCTTAATTGGAATGGATAAGCTTGGAGGGAGGAGCACTGGCCTGTCCACACAAAAGGGGTCTGTGGGTCATAGGAGGGTGGCATGGCGAGATGGAGAGTGTCCTAGAAGAGAGATCCTAAGGAGAGTGCTAAACTCAAAGAAGGCAGGTAGGTTGCTCAGGTAAGTCTTGAGGTCCCTTTCATCTGCAGAGATACACTGGAACAAACACAGGATCATCAGGTTCAGTACACATACATATATCAGTAGGAATAAACAAGGGTGAGCCTGTTTACGATGTGGAGATGACAGACAGTCTGTCGGAGTCCTGATGTTGAGAAATATCAGCTGCTGATGAGATCAATGAACCACAGGTGCGCTCGCTGAGAAGCTGCCTGTAAAATCAATCCGAGACCAGACACAGAGAACGGAGTCAAACACAACAGCCCAATACCGTACTATGATGGATGGATGAGACAAATGTGTCTCTGTTCTGTAAAGTGTGAAGTATGTTAAATAAGACTATAACTGGACAGCTTGTAAAAGCAGCGCGTGTATTGTTTGGAAAGCAGTGGAATAAGAAATAGGAACAGAAAGCAACTGGGAGTAAAGAGCTTCTTCAAAATAACGCTCATTCTTTTGAGATGTGCAAAACAACAAAACAAAAAGGAACAGTGTGTATTATTTCAGGTCTGTTAGCCACTTTGAGGATCATCCTGAACCTTTTGGACCTTTATAAACAGCGAAGTGTTTTTAGATATTAAGGGTAACCAGCTGATGTGTAGAGTGCTTGATTTATTGTGATATCTGTAGGTAGTTAGTATTCTTACAGTATGTATTTATATAAATGTTTATATAGGTGCAGCTATTATTTATGCTCTAAATCTTGCATAGTCCTGCACCATTGTTGTTGTTTTTTGCATCATAACACCTTGTTTGCATACAATAATGTAATTCTGATCCTTATTGTAATGAGTGGCAACTGTGGTTGATGCAATTAAAGTAAAAGCACCAGGAACCTGACAGGGCCAAAGTGATGTGGGTGCACTGAGTAACTGGAAAAATCTCACAAAAAGGATGTTTTTGAAAGTCATCTCAGGAACGAGCTGAGCCCTTTTAAATTGTCAGCCGCAGGGCCAGAAGAGAACAACTCATCCCAGACAAATTACAAAAACAATTTTGAGTGTCCTTTCACTGTTTTCCTTCTTCGCCAATTTTACCGCTGAACATAAACTTTAATAAATCTCCTGAAAAATCTGTACGCAAGCAGCGTGAAGGAATTCAGATGGCCAGAGTCTCACCATTTCATGTGACAACCTATAGATAAATCAGGAAAACAGGCTCATAGCTGCTAGTGACAGATGTGACACTTAGTCATGTTTCCTGTTTATCTGTGTGTGTCATCGATCTTTAACATTTAAAGTGTCCCATAATAAATAAATGGACAATCTGTTTATATTACAGAATATAACATTTCCAGCCTTTTGTCCCCCTTTTCTTTTACACGTGAGAGTTGAGGTTTATATGTACAATGATAAACTCTGGAGTACTTCATAACAACAGATGAGACATACATTTTTCCCAGTGGGCTCATTGCGCATCACAAGAATTCAAGTCCAAATGTAGACAAGGCAGCCGTAATTTCCTTCTTCATTTTTAAAAAGAGAAGTGAAACCTCCAGTATTCGATAAAACAGTATGTGTGGTGAGGGAGAAGCTCATTACATCCTCACTTGAGGACATTGTTAACAATAGCCTACACATGCGTGGTCTGTTTTGCTTTTGCCTCTGGATCCTGATCCGAGGTAAGTCGATATTTGGTGCTTTTATTGTTTCAGACTATATGTAGTGTGCTTGTTGGTGTAGGAGTGTGTGTGGGTGCAGTAGTGGGCTTCAAATCGGGGTTACAAATGTAATCTGTATCCTCTATTGCTGTTCCTTCACAGCGTCCTTCAGCACCAGAGTCACTGGCCTCGTTGGGCACAATGTCACGTTGACATGTAGGTATGACGCCAAAACCCATGGAGTCCTGAGTTTTTGTTGGGGCAAAGACAGGGTGCCCACGTCCAAATGTTCCAACACCATCCTCTCCTCCACCGGTGAGGCTGTGTCTAACAGAAGGTCCTCCAGGTACCAGCTGTTGGGCCGAGTGACAAATGGAGATCTGTCGCTGACCATCCTCAATGCTCGGAGGGAAGATGCTGGGGTGTATGGCTGCAGGGTTGAGATTCCTGGGTGGTTTAATGACCATAAGGTTAACATTGAACTGATCATAGAAGAAGGTAACGCTCGTGAAAAACTTTAGTGTTGATCACAAAATCATTGATGTTTTTTAGTAGAAAAAAATTGGTCTGTTTTGTTATTCATAGCTGCTGTAGAACAACCTGTTACACAGAACTACATAATATCTACTGCTGGAACAACAGGTGAGCAAACACCTACAAATAAATACATTAACTTTTTAACACAAATTGTATCTTATGGATTATACCAACTAACTATTTCAGATGCTACAGAAATACTGACAGCGTTGGCATCTGAAAGCGTGGAAGTTGGTCACCAACGAATGGACGCAGTTCAAAGTAAAACAGAGCAGGTATTTGACTTTTTATTTAAATCAGGAGAAAGCTGTGTGTTATAATACATCAATTCCTATTTTTATAGCACACTTACAAAGTGCTTCTCAGTTTTACTAAAATCACACATTAAAAACCAGCATATATGTTCCAGTGTGCATAGACAGACTCGACATATGGTCTTACAGTCATTCCTACATCCACACTTACATAAACACATCAGATGTAAACAATAGCCAAATACAATAGGAGAAAGTGTAAAGAAAAAAAAGCTGTTTGAAGCAAAGCACAGATTGACCACATGAGCTGACGAAGGCTGTCCTAATGTTTTTGGCACCACAACCTCTAAATTGTGATCACCTGTGGAGTTAAAATAAAAGCGTGAAAGAGTTTAGCGATCAGATGATCGGAGAGGCCGACTGACGTTATAAGGTCACAGCAGCTCTGCTATAGACGCAGGAGCCTGTCCATGTGGAGCTTTATGTATTATTAATGAAGGTTTAAAATAGAGTCTGGTTTTCAGGGGAAGACAGTAAAGAGAAGCAAGAACAAAGTTAACTCAGATAACGAAATGTTTTACAGCACGGTATGACTCATGGATGAAAACAGGAAACCTGTGGCCTTTATTTTCCTTTAGATTTTTCGTCTAGCAGCTAGAGAAGAAATGACACTAACTTGTAGTTTTGTCTTTTTATTAACTTATTTATTACAATATTTAGAAGATTTGGATTTCCTCAAATTAACATTTTGTCTCAAGATTGATGTGACACTTAGAAACGTTATTCAAAAAAATGAGTGTAAAAAAAAAAAAGTGCAGGAAGATTCTGATTATTTAACATTATTTATGTAACAGATTTAAAATTATATGGCCATTATAATTGACCTCACGATAAGGTTTATTTTTCATCGCAGGTGAATTTCTTCTCGAGCATTGGGAATATTGGCAGGATGGCAGGTCTTTTATTGCTCACCATAATCATAATCCTCTGCTTTATTTTCCGTAAGTATGGAATGGGTTATCGTTTGTGAGTCATCTCCCATTTCTGATTAATTCAACATTAAAAGTGGGCGTCTATCAAACAGCTGAAGTCACAGAGCGGGCTTTCCTTCTTACTGAGTATCTTCATATTTGCATTTCTTCAATCTAGGAAGGATGTTCCTGATGAAGGAGGCACTGAAACATCACAACTCCGTAACTGCTGAGAATATTTATGAGAGCATTGCGATGACTTAATGCTGTTGATCAAAAATAAGACACCAGATTTCTACAGTATAAGGAACTTCTGGCTGCAGAAGTGGATGCCTGACGCATGTCTAACCTTTTCATTTCCAGAGCCTCTGCTTAACTAGTTCCCAGAAAAGCAGCTTACAGGAGTCCACTACAAAGATCTCACAGAAAAGGGTGCAATTGTTTCACAAATTGCAAAAATAACCTAAAGATGAATTATTTTTTGCATTTTGTCTTTCTTACTACCTAGAAGAGTCGTTGGCTTGTCAATACTTGCGGACACAATGCCACCTACTGGCCCTACTGAGCAATAATAAGCAAATGTGAAAAACAAGTTTGTTAGGTATAACTGCACTATTATCTCAGTATAAACCTCTCAGCTATAATTGAAAAAACCTTCTTATGACATGGCTTAAATGAACTGTGAAACAGCTATTTAGTGATGTGAAAAATATGTACTGTACTATATGTTATATAAGCTTTTTTTAACCACTGAATAATGTAAAAATGGAAAATGATTTGAGAAAGAACCTTTACATGCCAAGACTAATTGCTTATGGTTTATTTATTTCTCTCTAAGTCTTGTGTCTGAGTCATTTAAAAAGTTTTGTGTACGTTCTGTTACACTGTATTAGCAAACTGAATAAATGTAATTACCTCTACCTCATTATAAATCTCCTTTATGTTGAAAGATAACTGCTTTTCTCTGGAAGCCAAAACAAATTAAACAAAAACCCGAATAATGTTTTTCCTTGTTTAGTTCTTAGCAACACACGTGGGACTGAAAAATATGTATACATTGTGGCAACCAGTAAAAACCAGTACAGGACTCAAATGCACCACACAGAGCCAGGAGGCTTTAACTTAAAAAGCCCAGTGTTTACTCGACAATCCCGTACACATGACATCAATCAAAACAAATACAAAAATGCTTTAAAATGTCTTTAAAGTAGAACAAATAATAAAACATATAAATTTAATACAGCTGACCTCACACACAGGGGGTAAAGTGGGATTTGGCAACGTCGACCATACGCTTCTGGGTGGCTGAACAGCATTGTTTATGTTTTTTATCACATACAATGATGTCTGTCACAGTTTGTTGCCTGTCCAGTGCTGAACTTTGAATACCATAACATTATTATTATGTAATTTGTTTTGCACGCTGCATCACGATAAGTAAAATGACAACTTACAAAACACAATCATGTTCAGGTCCAATATCTCAAATGAAAATCTAAAACGAAATAGCCTGAATTCACCAGTTTATCAAACATGAACAGTCCTTACCATTTTTTAAAAAAAATCTCATATTTTCGTACATCTTGAACTTTCTATGTTCATCTCTGCCTGGGAAGTACAGCAACTGTACATTGGCTAAAAAGACACACAGTGATGCAAACTGCATGTATGAAAAGTTACATTTGAAATGAGCCACCCCTCGAAAATGTTTCATTTGTGCTCGCTCCTGTTCTGCAGCACTAGTTAGATCCTCACATCTGCACCATGAACGCACAACAGAGCTGAGATGGGAAAAGGCGATGTGGTTATGTTGCAAGTGACACTGTGGGATATCATTATTTTCTTATCACTCCATACCACCAGCTTGAAGCAACTGCAGGCTGCAGCACATGAAAAATCAACTCCCTCTACTGTGTTCTGTATTATCCTGACTATCAGATCTAATTTCTCATTAACTGAAGGTTGACTGTATAAAAACACTCAATATTACTACAGTTTGTTGTTCTAATGACACATTTTTTGGAAGTGATCAAAGAGGAAGCACTGTGCTGAGTTACTTAATATCCAGCAGAACCAAATGTTTGCTCAGCAGTCTGAGAAATAAGCAGAGAGTCCAGATCCCTTGAGTGAACTAGTGTTTTTGTTTTCTGTAGTGCTCGGAAATCATCAGTCATCATTTCTGCTAAACCAAAAATGATGAGTGTTTTTTTGAAGTTTTATTTTGCATATATCTTTGCCAATGAGCAAAAAATGTGAAATTGTTTAGATTTGTCTTCCTATCCAGATCAGCATGTCATGAACAGATAAACAAAGAAAATATGAGAAGGGGATTCTGCACCTGTGGCACCTCCTGTGTTAATTGAACCACACAAGAAATGATCGATCGGTTCAGTTCAGATTTCTGCACATTTCATTGAAATAATGCTGGATTTTGGATGGGGAACCAACGCAACAAAAACAGAAGCAGCTCTGTTCCGCTTTAGCGAGAAGAAAAATGAGTTGTGAGGCGCTTACACTAAAAACAGCACCATGCAGTTTGGAAATATTTTAACACTGAAATCACACTGTGCTCAGTTCTGTCTTGTTTAACAGGGGAGTTAACGTAATGAGAGTGTTTAATAGATGGAGCGTGTGCTGCCTAAAACAACTGTTTTAGGCAGCACACGCTTACTGTAAGCATGTGTTGGAAACTACGAATGTACTTCTACAAGTTTCATTTAGACTTAAAAGGTGTGAAGGTTCCCTTTTGTACCAAAATAAACTCGTTAGTTAACTCCAGTTGATTGTAGAGCCATGATGCAACATCCAAGTGATGCTGCCCAACTTTCATTATCCACAAATAACAAAATGTGAGCACTCTAAATATTGATTAAACCTACCTTTGGGCATAATAAATATTTAACACGCCTTTTTTAGATGGAAGATGGTCTAGCTGAGACAAAATGTTTTCCCAGCACTTTGTGGGCATCAGTAAAGTCAACACCTGTCCTCTATTACTGCAGGAGAAACAGTGGTTGTGTTTTTCACTGTAGTAAAGGAGCAAGGCAGCTCAAAATATAGATGAAGCAAGATTTTTCAGATGTGGCTGAACTAGGTATTATTTTCATATTTATGAATGAAACATAGTATGTGGTATTTACACACGCTGACCACTTTATTAGGTAACACAAATATCAGTTTAATCACATGGCAGCAGCTCAGTGCATTTACGCATGAAGATACTGTTGAGACGACCTTTTGAAGTTGAAACTGAGAGCGAGCATCAGAATGGGGAAGGAAGGTGAATACGTGAATTTCAACCTGGCATAGTTGCTGGTGGTCTGAGCAATTCAGAAAGTGACGATCTGCTGGGATTTTCCCCACACAACTGTCTGTAGGGTTTACCGAGAAAAATGATATAGGTTTAACAGTTAAATTGATAACAGGTTATAACGTTAAAGCCACTGAGACTGGGTCATCCTTTTTTGTCTCCTAGTTACAGAGTTAATATTGGGGGATTTTATTATCTGTTTGTTCTAAATGAATTCTGAAATAGTTCATATAAAATGTGTTTTTCCTGATCTCTCGATTCTAAACAGAAGTAATACTTGTCTCAAAGAATTCATTTCAGCAAACATTTTTCTTTGAAGAACAAAGATGTGCAGATATTTGTTGACTTTATTTATTTGAAGAGAAACCTTTTGACCCCCACATGGGGCGATCATGGCTCAAGAGTTGGGAGTTCACCTTGTGATCGGAAGGTTGCCGGTTCGAGCCCCGGCTTGGACAGTCTCGGTTGTTGTGTCCTTGGGCAAGATACCCGTTGCCTACTGGTGGTGTCAGAGGGCCCGGCAGCCTCGCCTCTGTCAGTGTGCCCCAGGGTGGCTGTGGCTACAATGTAGCTTGCCATCACCAGTGTGTGAATGGGTGGATGACTGGTTGTGTAAATCGCTTTGGGGTCCTTAGGGACTAGAAAAGCGCTATACAAATACAGGCCATTTACCATTTTTAATCAGTATGAAAGAAAATATACGTTCAGAACAAGGGCCGCCATTCTCAGACTAAAATAAAATGTGAAAACGTGTTGTTTGTGTCTCAGCACTAATGCTGTTCACATAAATGAATGATAAATCCATTGTTTTACTGTTATTTGATGGCAGATTATGCACTTATATGGCTTGAAAAGAGGCTGCTGTCGTATTAGTAACACAATGCCACCTACTGGATCTAATGCCAAAATATTAATGAACAAAAAATAACCGAGGTCACTGTAATCTTACCAATGTGTACTTTGTTGCTGTGTTTTTTAACACAAGGGCTTCACTGTTTTACAACATACTAGTCTGTAATCAAATCTCTCTTTAATAACAATATCTCAGAGCAACATTTTTGCTTGCTCTGAGATATTGACTGTAAAAACCATTACACAGATTTTCACTTCAATTCATTAAAAGAAAGTTGCTTCTCTTTTGCGTTTAGTTCCTCTCTCTATAAAACCCCCCAGTGGTAATAATATAACCTAAATGGAAGAAATTAAGAATGAAAGTAACTGTTTCCGATCCCCTGGAAAACAAAAAAAAGTTTTCAGTGAGGTCACAAGAAGACAACACAAGAGGCACCAAGGCTACACTGTCACACTTTGTTTCACCCTGTTTCTCATGAATGTTAACTGTATGAGGGCAGCCTGATAGGTGAGCAGCTGGGTTCTGTACTACGTGGGTAGAAGCCCTTGTAGCAGTGAGCGTCTGGTTTCCAGCTAACCACATTGTTTCTCTGCTCTTTCCATGAACTCCATGTTATGTCTCTTTCCATTTTATCTTTTAAAGAAAAACAAGCGAAATCAATTTGTTAAGTATAGTTTATCACAAATCCTTCTAGATTGGAATTTCACGCAGAGATAAACGCAAAATGTGATGGTACAAACAATACTGTGCAAAGATCTTGAGCCACCCCTTATTCTTTTATATTTTGTTTCAAAGGCCAGACTGTCTTCCTCATCCGCCATGCAAAACCATCATGTAAGTGTCTGACTGACAACAGTTTGATTTTTCAACATGAAAATGATCTCAAACACACCGCCAATACCGAAGCTTAGACAAAAACACTCATAGTGGAACTGTCAGTCATGGATTGGCCTCCACAGAGTCCGCACCTCAGCATTATTGAAGCAGCGTGGGATCATTTTGACAGAATAAGGCAGCAAAAATCCAAAGATGTGCTTTGATTGTCCTTTAAAAAGTCAGGAGCAGAAGCATTCCTGAAGACCACTTAAAGAAATTAGCAGAAAGCTGACTGTGTTGAAGAATAAAGGAGGTCACACCAAATATTGACCTTCAAGTTTGTTGAAATATACTGTTTTGCCTTATATACTGCATTTCATTATATTAAAAAAAACAACAACGGATGCACAAATTACCAATGTTCCAAATAAATTATTAAGAAATAAGATATGCTAATACAGTAACGTGTTCAAGATGTTCGCACATTACTGTATTGTACTGTATTATTAATGATTATTTTAATTAATTTTGTTTGCTCACTCACTTAAGGTACTGCATGTACAAAAAAAAGTTTGCCTTTCAATCCTGTAAAAAAAAAAAATGATAAAAAAAAAATACTAGCTTTTTAAAAACATGTCAGAAAACAGTTTGTACCACATGTGTCTTGGGTTCTTATCAGAGAGGAAGTTCTTTGCTGGGTTACCAAACAGCCACCATGCCCAAATGTTTACTCAGCACCCAAAGAAATCAGTTCAATGGCCTTTGGTTAAACCAGACTCTCCTTCTTTTTACATAAAAAAATGTATTTAATGCGTTAAATTTGAGAACACAATAAATATTTGATTTCAGTGCATCAAAGTGCATTGTATCTCTTTAAATGCCTTGCGCTGATGAGTAAATAGCATGTTTTGAAGTTACTTTGAATATTTCCTGCTGGAATAAATTATTAGTAATAATTTAAAGCATTAGTCTCCGAGATGCAGGGAGGATATTTTGAATAGTTAATGCTCTATCCCTACCACTGCTACAGAAGCTGAGAACCAACACTGGGAATGAATTTGTCATTTTGATAACCTTGATTCTGTGTCTGTCTAATCATCAAAAAGGAAACAGTTTGCTCCTTCTAGTAAAAGGAACCAAAACCACAAAAAAGGAAACAGCTCCTTTCTACATTCCTCTTCTGCCAGCAGAAGTTGTGTGTGTGTGCTTATCAAGGAAGCATCATGTGATCTGGAAATATTTCAGAGCTGAAACCACCCTGGGTTTCGTTTAGTGGTGTTTAGCAGGTCAACCAATCTGTCCTTTGATTTAGAGAGAAGAAGGTAAAATGATTATTTTGGCCAGCAAACACCTTGCTGTGTATTGCAACCTTCTCTTTTGTTTTCTTGCAGGTAAGACAGCCATGCATATGATTTGCATTTGATTTAGCAGTGCAGTGAGTAATTAATGTATTTTTTCCATTTAAAAAATGTAAAAAAAATCTCAATGCCTTTTCAGGTTTCGTGTCTGCAGAAACTGTAACAGTCACGATGGGAACAGATGCTATTTTAAAATGCAGCTATGATGCAAACTATTACGGCAGGCTTTCTGCATGCTGGGGCAAGGGAACCATACCTAACAGCGGCTGTGCCAACGAGGTGCTAAAGACAGATGGGACGTCAGTGATCAGCAGGTTGTCAGAACGTTACCTGCTCATGGGCAATCTTGGCCAGGGTGATGTGTCTCTGACCATCAGGCATGCCGAGGAGCAGGACTCCGGCGTGTACGGCTGTCGTGTGGAAATACCAGGCTGGTTCAATGACCAGAAACATCACGTGACTCTGAAAGTGAATGCAGGTGAGACAAAGACCAATTTAATAAAATAAGCAGCGTGTTTAGTCAAAAATCTTTTTTTTTGGGTAGTTTCAGTTTTTGTCTGGTAACTAATTAGTCATCTCATTATTTCAGCGTTGTATAAGCTCATATTTAGTTTTTTCCCTTTCCTTTTAGTTCCACCGAATCCACTGAGAATCGAGGCAAGAGAGGTGAAGGAAAGGACCGTCACTATTCGCTGGAGTCCCGTGTTCGACGGCGGCCGTCCCATTACAGCTTACAGGGTCGATATAAAAAACAAACAGAGTAAGCACAAGAAAACTGACCCAGTATCCATGACAGATTTTGAGATATTTCAAAAGTTATTTTAAAGTCAGAATCTATGGATTTGTGCTGCACAGCACCCTGGGAAACAAAAAAAACCACCGAGCTGCACGATCCTTCACTGACTCACGTGACTTTGGTGGATTTGAGTCCATCCAAGACCTACAACCTTCGCGTGTTCGCCATCAATAGCGTTGGGATGAGTGAAACCAGCAACGTTCTCACTATCACTGCAAAAGAAGCAGGTTTGTTTCAGCATAATTTATGTGTTAGTATTTTTAGGATAAATATAATGATCTAGAATGTAAAAACAAATTCACATTTTTGGTGGTTGCTCCCTTTAAAATTTGTTTTCCCTGCAGCACCAGAGGGCCCGCCCCTGGATATGCAGCTTGTGGCCCTCAGTTCCAGCAGCATCAAAGTAACCTGGAAGGTAAAGTCACAGTTCAGCACTGTTTCCTGGCTTGTGACTGGATATAGTAGACTAACTCTTTTCTCTCGACTAGCCTCCGAGGGCTGAGCTGAGAAACGGCGTTCTGCGGGGTTACAACATTAACTACAGAGAGTTTGACCCCGTGGCCAAACAGTTTAAACGGTGGCAGTATTTAACTGTGGCGGCCACGCGTGAACAAGAGACCGTCACTCTTGTAAACCTGAAGCCTTCTACCATGTATGGCGTGCTCATACAGGCCAAAACAATCGCCGGGGTCGGACCAGCTTCAAATGCACCTCTCTGCTCAACTCTGGATGAGAGTAAGTTTTTAAAAATGACAAAATATGACTAAAAACGATTTTTTGTCATATTTTTTTTAATATCAGTTTGATTTCATATATTTTATCTAAAGTTCCTAAAACAACAACAACAACAACAGTAACTACTTTGCCTTCTTCCACTGCTGCCACAATGCGGCTACATTTTTCCTCGGGTACGTGTTATCGAGCAAGTGTAACTTTTTCCTCAATTATTTTTTGAGAAATGACTTACTGGAATTGCTTTTTCTTTTACTCTTCTTCAAGTTTACGCAACTTCTGCAACCTCAACAACTTCAGCAACCCCATCAACTTCAGCAACCTCAACAACTTCAACAACCCCATCAACTTCAGCAATCTCAATAACTTCAACAACCCCATCACCTTCAGCAATCTCAATAACTTTTTATGCCGCCACAGTTTGGGAGCAAAGCACTGCCAGTATCTCAGGAGGTAAAACATTTAAAGGGAACATTTGTTTCCACCCCTGATTTAGTTTCTGAAAATAAAGGTTCCCAGACATAACTCTCATACTAAAACCAGAAATCAAACGCTTTAAAAGATAAAAACTTCTTTTACTTGTTAAATATCTTCTAGTGCCCCCAGATCCCCCAGTGATCGAGTTAAAGAAGGTGGACGGCAATTCGTTTTCCCTTTTTTGGAATATTAGTTCCGAAGGTGACAGCCCCATCACCGGGTATTTCCTCGAGTACAAAGCAGTGAATGGTAAAAACTTCACTTTAATACAAGCTCTAAAGCTAAATTTACACTGTTAATCCTCATATCACTCTGTGATATTAAGTTAAATATTTTCCTTTCAGCTTCCTGGGATTACACAAAGAACGCTGTGGACTTTGGAGCCCATGAGACGGAGGCCACAATAATAGAGATGAATCCCTCGACATACAACGTCCGCATGTTTGCCAAGAACAGCCAGGCCACCAGTGCAGCCAGCAATGTCGTCACGATCACCACTGGGGAAGCAGGTGTTGTTTTCATTAAAAAAATGTATTATTGCTCCTGTAGTTGTGTGTTTGTGCAGTTCATCGGGCAGAACAGGGCTGCTTTTCCCATATGCTGTGGTTCATTAATGAACGGGAAATTGTTTCCTCGTGTCAAGGCAGAAGAAGGGTTTTTTGTTCATATTCTATTATCTTGCCCCAAAATTTAAACGAGCGACAATTTTATTATTGCAGTTTATTGTAGTTCCTCCAACGTCAGGAAGCTGCTTCACAGTGGGCCTGTTTAGTCGCACTCGTTGTTTCTGCGTGTTAAGCTGTTTTGCCGAACACAACATTTGCTGGACTTCCTCCTAGCTCATTTCCGTTGTGGTTGTACATTGTAGGTCATCAGAAGGACATTCTCATTACCAGCATGATGCCTTATACTGTAAGTATTTGGATGCTACCATAGAAAAATCAAACAACTACACATAATGCTAAATAGTTCACTTGATTGAGCAGATCAGCTTTATGGTACTCCTTTCTTCTAGGCAAGCCCTTTGAACAGTCCTAGTCATCACCTGATAGGCATCTTTGTAGCGGTGGGCCTCTTGGTGGTAACAGGCGCCATATTAACCACGTGGCAGCTTCGCCGTAAGTGTGCTTAGCAGCGTTGCTCCTTATAGAAACCCAGCTTCCTCCCCTGAACTGTATGCTCTCTCTTCACAGGACTAAAACAGAAAAAAGGCACCCTGAGCATGTAAGTGTTTGCGGCGCACGCCACGTTCACCTTGAGAAATGATCTGCTTAAAACTGTTACTTTTTCTCGTCTGCAGCTGGCTGGGTAATGGAGAAGTACGCTACACAGACTGCGAGTCACTACACGAGCTGTAAAACACAGAGTTAATTTGGGCTGCGGAAGGATCGTAGAACTAACCAAGACAAAAAGTAAATTTCACATTTGCAAAAAAAAAAAAAGGATGTATATTTTTGTCTGTCACCGAGGAAAGATGACTAATCTGCTAAAACGTCACCGACATGTCGGGCTGATTACAACTAACCAAAAGAAAACACTCATTAAATAAGCTTACAAAAAGGGGGACTCTGGGTTTTATAAAGCAGCTTCTGTTTGTGTGTGTTTGCCTTTCTACAGTCATCATCGAATCATCAGTTTTTTTGTTTTTGTTTGTTAGTTCTAGTTTTGCATGTAATAGGAACGCACGACAGCTCTGCTATTGTTTTTGTTTTTGTGAAACTTTTACAGTGTTTGTCCATCTGCATGTATTTTATTTCACGGTGTAAACCACAGTGTGTTTATTTAACAATCACAGAATAAATTAACACTTAGCCACAAGCTGTGCTGAATGCATTTGTTTAAGGTGTGCTCCATAAATCATCAGTTAAAACCACAAATGCTGCAATCACAACTTTTTTTTTTTTTAAATAAAAAACCCTGCTGGACTTAAAAGTGAATTGTAATGGCTGCTTTTGCTTAAATCTCTTCAGTGGGAAAAAAAAACTCCCGACAAATTACTTAAAAGTTACATTTTACCACTTTATATAATTATAAATGAAAAGTTAGAGCTGCTTCTTTATTGAAATCATTCAAAACTCAACAACAGTCTCCAACCACCAGAGGGCACCAGAGTTTCACTGGTAAGCTGATGTACCGCTCTCACTGAGCTCTCACGTCGCCATCAGCAGACCCGTCCTCAGCGGCTGGCGCTGCAGCCAGCTGGATTTCCATCCATCTGTCCTGTAAATCTCTTAATAGTCCTAATTAAGGAGAAGAGGAAGAGGAGGAGATCTGATACCTCCGTGGAGCTTTGAGGCAGCTGCCTGAGAGGGAGTCTCAGACTAATGGGGGATCACAAGGGGGGATACCTAAGCCATGTGTCTCAGCGGGGACCACATGGCACAGTAGGGATCAATGTTTGTGTGTGCACGCATGGATGTTTTTTTTTTCTTTTTTTTAAAAAACGACTTCCACTTCCTGTTTCTGCTTGTTTATATCTCTTTAAAATGTCCTACGACTAAACCACAGATGGAAGAATTGTTGTTTTTAACTTCACAAACTGACTTCCTGAGAAATGGACTAATTCTCCACAGTGGTGTAAATATTGCTTGATTATTGCTTTTCTGTGGTAACCCATCACAAACTCAGAGCTGCTGACGCACAAAGTCACAGTACACTTTGTGAACCTGGCCTGTAAACAAAGCTCCACCACATCCCTCCTTTCTGGACTTCCTCTCGTCTCGGGACCCCTCACTTCTGCTGCCTCGCTCCCGTTTTTCCACTTTCCTCTGCCTCTTCAATCTGGCTTTGCTTACATTAATATCGGCGCCCGTTCCTGTCCTGGTGCTTTCCTCCAAACTTCCGCATCCTTTTCTTCTTTCATCCATCTTCCTCTCTGTTCTCAAGTCCCTCTGATTAAACTGTGTGGCACTTACGCAAACAGACGAAAACAGGCAAGGAAGGTTGTAGGAAAAGCTGGTTCGATGACTTTGATGAGGTCCCTTTGATTGGCCACACAGCCAAAAACCAATTTACCTCCCAGCCACCTCCACCCACAGCTTCATTGGTTCTTGCTGGACCATGCCTGCCGCCGGAAACCCACACAAAGCGAGAAAGCAGTAGTCAATATACAAAGAACGAGGGGTTGAGACACCAAAGGGACAGCTGATCTCGATGATCAATTTAGTGTACAGTATATGCGTCATCATCCCAACAGTTTTTACTTCTGGTCCTCTTTAAACATCTGGGATCAAACATGCATTAAGGTAACACCAGAAAACTCCTTATGAAGGCCGTGCAGAGCTATGTCAGCTGTGCCTGCTAAAGGCTTCACTGTGAAATTTGCAGGTGGGAGCTTGAAGACTGAGCATGTATGGTTATAATAATGGCACTAGCAGTGGGGACAGAGTTAGCACTGTAATAAATCATGCACTATGGTTCTGGCCACATCAAGGCCTCAACATTCAGGAAGTGGGGACGCTGAACGGTACCACATACACCAAAGGCTCAGCTCCACAGGAGGGGCTGATCTCCAGGCCCCGTTGCCCCGGAACGGATGCACGGCCCTGGGGCCAAGGAGCTGCCAGATGTTGGCCCTTCTGGAGAGGCTTATGAACTTGAGAATAACAGAGCAGATGAGAGTATTGAACAGAGCACAAATGAAAGGGCCAGAGAGTTAAGTCGGAACAAAAAAAGAGAAGGCAAGTCACAGAGGCAGCCTGTGAAAGCATGCAGGGGTATGGCCTATTTGCTGATGAAAGAAGCACTAATTGATTCAAGTCTTTATTCAAACCCCCTGCAAACTACAGCACAGGGAACTTTTCATCTTCTTAGAGCTGCAGCATGGCTGTCATTGTGGAAATGAAAACAGTCCAACGCAGCGATGCTAAAATCAGAACCAAAAGTTCTGCGTGAACTGGACTGATGGCAAACTTGTGTTGGTTGTTAGGGTGTAAAAAAAAAAAAAAAAATCACCTCATTTATGAAGCGAGAGCGATCCGAGGGCACATTTGTGTTCAAGATGATGTGATCTGATTAGCCGACCTGAACCACACGGAAGTCAGCGCACATGTTTGAAGGTCAGACATAGCAGTTGCCATGGAGATATCACAAAGTAAACCATGTGCAATGTTGTTCTCCACAGTCATTTCCAGGAAGGACCCATCAGTTCATCTGGGTTTGTGTGTGTTGGTTTCTGCGTACTTTTCCTTGCGAGGCTCTCAGTGTGTGTACAGCGTTACAATATTCATCTGTTAAAGATTTGATTAGCGTTGATTTACCCTCAGACTATTCAAACTTCCAAAATGTGCACAATGCAACTTTGTAAAATCCCTGAACTCGGTGATACATGTATGTAAACTAAGCACACTGTAAATATTCATTATAGCATGCTATTACTGAGCAGATCTTGAGCTAAGTGGTGAATTTCAACCTTCTCGGAGGTCTAAGTTTCCATAGAAACACACTAGACTTTATATTGATGTAGCGAGTTTATAAAATGCTGGAGAAAAAAAAAAAATTGCATTTGGCAGCCAGTCATTGAGGACAGAAATAGCTATACTGACATGCTTGTTGCTTCCCTTTGCACACCCATAATCCTTAATGCTTGCAGATATTTCCATAAACGTTTGAACATCCAAAACCATAGCCTGCACGATTCATATCACACGTCACCTCTCATTCAGACAGCATTAAGTGTCAGAGCTTTGAACAGAGGCATGGCTCTTAATCTGTTTAAATTTGCTTCCATCTCCACGCTAACACCACTGACTTTTGCTTTTTCATACACCTGCCCAGAGGCGAGTTCTAGTAAAGAGAGGCGTCAAATTGGAAGACCTCCATCGTCCTGGCAGCTGAACACAGTGGAAGTCTTGGATCTGTTCAGGGGATTGGACCAGCTGAGCTCTGCAATGGAAGACAAGTGGCTGGCGCTGTTGAATGGGAGAAAGATTGTGGAAGGATGGAAGGAGAGGTGGTAAAGTAGAGGAGGAGGGAGGGAGAGGTAATCACATCAGGGGATTAGTGGCTGTTATTAATGTTGGATAAGGCTCTTTGCTGTCACTCTCTCACTTACATACACACACAGGCACACACACATTTATGCCTTTCTCTCTCTCTCTCTCTATCTGTCTATCTATCTATCTGTCTATCTATCTATCTGTCTATCTATCTATCTCCTTGTCTGTCAGACAGTAATTCAATCACGCAGTTGCCTCTCCTCTCCTCGTCCAACCTCTGGCCGAAGGCAATGCGTTATGATTTTGGTTTATAATATTCTCGCTACCTACTTCACGAGGGAGAAAAATGATCTGCTCCTATGTGCATATGTTTGTGTGTGTGTGAAGGAGTGTTTGTGCGTGCTTGTGCTGGCATGCCACCCCTTGAAAGATGGCCATTCAGTGGTGAACAAACAAGACATTTGTCTAAAGTCTTGCATCACCTCAGGGAAGACTCTGTGGAAATGTGCTTTGCCAGGTTATCTTTTACTGTTATTTTCAGCCTCTCTGTGATTCACAAGATCCAAACTCCGTGGCGTGATTTGTGGGGAAAAAAAAAATTTGACACATGTCATTTGTGCTTCATGCCATAATTAGGTTTTTCTTCGCTCCAGTGCCTACACACGCTAATTAACAAAGTACGTCTATAAAAACAACACTTTCTGACATTAGTGGGCATGCGGGGCTGTTAAAGAGGATCATAAGAAAATGGTGTGGATTTATTGGCCTCGGACGCTAAATCCACACAAACATACATGCAAGCAGATAGCCAGACAGTGGAATGGCTTTCCTGTGAGAAGATATGGGCCCGGGCAAAAGACGCACATTTGCAGACTCTTTCATCAGTGAGAATTTGCCTCAGCCTTGCAGAGTGCCACAAAGACACCAGCATCCCACCGTGAGCTGCAGACACAGCTGCACCGCAGTTTCATCATCTGAATGGAGTTTCACAGCAGTCACGAGGAAACCAAAGTCCCCGAGCTCTATCATATCACCCGAGGACCCCGGAGGCTCAGCAGCATGTCAGAGAAGCTCATAGGCGACACAAATAAGTAAATAGGCAGAATCCACATGCAAAGGAGAAACACTACAGGGAGGGATGGAGAGAGTTTGAGAGGCAGCCAGCCATTTGGCCAAGCAGATAGAAACAGCAATAACACATATATTCAAGATTATTGGACTTGATCTTTTAAATGCTTTTGTCTTTGCTTCTTCTTTGACAGTCCAACTAAAAAGAGAGCAAGTTGTGCGCAAAACATATTCACAGGTGTTCAGTACAGATGTAGGTACTTAAATAAATTAGTACTTTGTTGCACTTGTCTCCAAATAAGTAAACAACTGTAAAAGTACACGGCTTTCTTAAGTTGGTCCCTACGAACAAGGGGATCTGAAGGCCCTGTGGGGATACACACACATATCCCCAGACATATACACACACCAATCTATCTGTCTGTCAGCTCTGTGCTCATAATCACATCCTATCCCCTCGTGTTCCCATACACACAACCCCCCGCCTCGCTTCAATGTGGAGGGAAAGAAATGAAGGATCCCTCCAAATGCTCTCTAAGATTAAGGCTTTGTGTTTTACATGTGTTATCGTTGCTTCCCTTCGTTATCCCCCTGCTTTTGTCTCAGCCTCCTCCTCCAATTAGAATCTTGTCCCTTTCATTCCTCCGTTTGCCTTTCTTCCACCTGTGAGAGCGAGCAGACGGAGAGCAAGGAGAGGGAGGAAGAGGAGAAGAAGAGGAAGAAGAAGGGGAAGAAGAAGGAGAAGAAGAAGGAACGAACGGGTGGAGGAAAGATGAAAAGCGCGCCACACGGAGCGAGTGGCGGAGCGTTGTGGAATGCGGTGTCTGAGGGGAGGATGAAGGCGCTTGTCACGTCTCATCGCACAAACGCACGCACACATATGCAGGCACACACAACCTGGCTGCGGTGCAGCGGAGACACGCAGCCCCGCTGAGCCGAGCTTTGAAAAGAAGAAAGTGCAAAGGGAATGAAAAAGAAGAAAGAAGAACAAGCGAGAAGAAGCCACCGTGTTGGATGTTTCATTTTGACCCATATTTGTCCTGACGCATAAATCAAACAGGCGCTGAGGAGCCCGGCGCATCTGTCACGACAGGGCGTTGGAGAAAATATCTAAGCTGATCCACCCGAATGCACACACCACCGGTGGCATGAACCACAATTCGGAACTGCAAATAATGAGAACAATAGAATGTATATATACAATGTTAAGGCGCGTAAGTCTTGATGCCAGCATTTTTTTTTTCATGAATGTGTACTGCTCTAACAAGCATAAAATCATTTCCTCATGCTCCCCTGCTCCCCCCCCCCCCCCCCATTGCCCCCCTTCCCTTCCCCTCTTTGCCTCCAGCCAAGATCAGTGCTGTCTGTCCCCTGGCCCACAGTTTGGCCTCCTTGGCTGTTTATGTGCGAGGTGAGGACAGCCTGGCACAGTGCCTCTGTGTGCGGTCAGGCTGTGTTTACATCTGTCTGGCCCTGGAGCCTGGAGACTGGAACCTGGAGCTGTGCGCCGGTGCATCCTGGACATCACCCAGAAGACTTTAGCAGGACCTGAGCACTGAGTCTCAGTCAGGTTGAGACGGTGCACCACCGCCCGATGAATGGCCCACAGTCTCAAAGAGCCACCCATGTCTCTTTGCATAACTGACCCCTTTTCCTGCTTTGCACCTATATCATCTTCTGCTTTTTGTTGTTTAGTGCCTGCAACCATCGACCTGCTCCACACTCTCCCCAGACTTCCCAGTATCTTTGAGAAAGTAACACAAGAAGCAGAAAACTGCAGACTATTTTGCTCTGATTGAATGTCTATATATTAGTACTCAGGATTTGTGTGTCTGAGATATGTTTAACATGCACTAATCCGCTCGAAGCGGCAAAGAAGGGAGAGATGTGAATAGCACTAGTTGCGGTACACGAACAGAGTGATCTGCCTTTTGTTTTTGATAGCTGATGAATATGCATGTGGCCCCGGGAGTGACTGAGTTTGGGGTGGGGTGGGGGCTCAGAGGAGCATGTTAAACAATAGAATTACATCTCTGACATGCATCCACCGCGAGGCTGGGATTAAGCACAGTGCAGAAGAGGAGAAAAAAGAAAACAGAAAAGAAGGAAGAAGGGAGAGAAGGATGGAGATGGAGGGTGAAGCGATAAAAAAACGGATCCGCTGCTTATCTATTGAAGAAATGGAGGCCTCGGGGAGAAGAGGGGAGGGAGGAGATGGGGAGGGAGGCAGTGGTGGTAAAGAGAGGGGAGAAACGGGAAGAGGAGGGGATGGCGGGGAGCGGGTCGTCAATCCGATGTATTTAATTTCTTTTTCTGTTAGTGAATCATCAAGGGGATGATCCAACAGTGGATCAAAAGAACAAGCAGGGGAACGGGAAAAAAGCAGATTAATGCGACAGAACAAAGGAGCAGTCTCTCCAAGACGATCACAACTCTTTCTCTATCCTGCACTTCTTCTCTGCTTGTTCTCATCTTTCTATACTTTCTATATTTTCTGTGTTTCCTTCCCTCACAACTTTTATAAATGCTGTGAAGACACAAACAAAACCTGAGAGCATCCGCAGAAGTTTATCACATCATAAGAGAGTGCTTGACACTGGATATTTCTGGGCCTTGTGGCATCTCCAAAATCCCCTTGAGTGGCAAAATGTGGAGCATCTGATTCATCTTTATGCGCTTCATCTGTGTTCGGCTGTGCAGTGCGAGCAGCTTCCCGTGAGGCTGCGAGCAGACCACTTGTTTAGTCTGAGCTGCCCTGGCTGGCCGAAACTTGAACGCGTTTGTGAAAAAACTACAGATCTGAGTGGTGGACGTCCAGCGAGCGTGTCCCTTTTTATTTTGAATCCCCGGGTTTGTTCATACAATGTTTTCGTTGAATGTAATGCCTTAATCCGGACGGTTAGATACTAGTATAGCCATAGCATAGTTCCCCTCGAGTGACCCTGGTTTGTGGCGCTGTCTGAAGTGTTTTCATGCAGTACTGTTGTTGGCTCAGAGCTGCTTCTTCTGTCTTTGTGTCAGTGAGACTACAGCAGTATGAGGCCATATCTCAAAAGTGTCAACAATGTAGTGTGAATATTCAGCTCAGGGGGGATTTGGATCACAACACTTTGTCTGTGTCTGTGTGCGTTAGTGTGTAGGAAAGGTGGATGAGGGTTTTGCCAGGTCAGGCTTGAATGGCACTTCAAAAGACAAATGGGCTGCTGAGATGGTGCAACGGTGTCCAGTTAAAACAAATATGAGAGGCCCCAGTGGTGCCATTATTAATCCCATTTTACATTTCACTGCATCCCCTTGTTCCAGCCCTCCATAACACTCTTTCTTTTTTCCTTCTCACTTTCTCTCCTTCTCTCTGTCACCTTTTCTGTGATTCGGCCCGAACTGCTGCAACTCCTACTCAGTTCACCATAAATCCTCTTCATACCTGCCTGTCTTCTCCAGATGGCAGGCATGGAGAGAGTATGAGTGTGTGTGTGTGTGTGGGAGCCTGGTCTTATTCCACACTGTACCCAACCCCCTGACTTTCTCTCCCCGTGATAAACTAGAATAAACTGAAGTCTGAAAAAGTCAAGCGGTGTCCAGCCAAGCTCACGGATGGTTGACAGTCAATATTGACCCTGGGCTCAGTGTCTCTCTGTGCACGCTCCCCACCCCTCCATGTCACCTTGACTTGCTCACACACAGATAGGACCAAGTTGCCGGCAGAGGCTTGACACAGCTGCTGACCCTGGTCTGGGTATTTTCTCATCGTCCTGCTGGTTAAGAACAGCCTAAGGGAGGGTGTGAATCTCTTCCCGGGTCTGCGAGACAGCACTGAGTGATGTATGGGAGCGAGATATTGTCACTGATGCTTAAGTTTGAAGGTGCATCGTTAACTGCTCTTTGCCAAACAGCTACAACAAACCCTCACGCCTGTGTACCGTATTAAAACCCGCCTTCACTTCTGAGAGTTTGCGTGTCTGGAAAGAGCCAGAGAGAAAGTAGAAAAGTGTTGCATGTGCATGCTCTGATGTATCAGTGTGCCGCTCTGTACTTGCCTTTGTGTGTCTGTCATCACAAACACCTAACATTGAAGGAGACAGGCTGCCTCCTGACAGTTATTTGCTAGTTTTGGTCTCTCTGTGCTCCGTCTAACTTTCTGTCTCTCTTCCTTTCCCCCAAATTACCCCTGGAGGACCGAGCGAGGGTAAACACAACCACTGAGAAAAGGCTCACGACACACCGCTTGTTACTGTGAGAAGCCTCCCTCTCTGTCTGTTTTCTCTTTTGTTTATCTGCAGCTCGTATGATTCCCTATTTGTCAGCCATCTGGGTTCTATAGAGACTGCATGCATGCTTTTTTTTTACGCCGCACACAAAGCCAAGTGAGCAGCAGCGGCAGGCGTTACGTCGCTGAATGAACGAGGTCTACATTCAGGGAAGGTTTTGTCGCAGCTGGGTCAGCTGCTCCGTCAGTGAATTACAGAGAAAATTATAACGTTCCTCTGAAGGTTGTGAAGGGAAGACTACACCTGTGAGTGTGGGAGTTAGATATTACATAAAATGTAAGTTCCAGCAATTATCCAGGTCACCGGCTGAGGTGAGATGCCACCAGCTTGAGCATCAAGGTTCAGCTGCACTGTGTAGGCCTCAAGCAAACTGACACAATTGATTTATTCATGAAACCCTATCACCAACTCCTTCACTCCCCTCTGAATATGAGCTACCTCTCTGTGATGAAGAATTTCTGACTTGCCTGATTATAATATATCTGAGACTAGTCGGTCATATGATACCTAGATAAGTGGATTCATAGATCCCAAACACTTCACCAAGTAAAATGTGCCTGTAAATGCTAATGCTAATCAATGTTGAAAATGAGCAATGGAATGTTTAAGATGAGCATAGTCCAGCAATGAGTTACATTTGATCTAAAAAATGCACAGTAGTATGTAAGATGTGTTAGAATAGCACGGTGCAGTGCATAACTGCTCAGTACAAATGAGTGTGGATGAGGGATGCTAGCAGGGGTGCTAGGGTGCAATCACTTCTAATATGTGTCTTGAGAAAACACACTGCATGTTTTAGAGTAGCTGATTAGTCTAAATTAAATAGCTGAGTGACTAGTTTCCTAAATAGTAGTGACTAGTTTCCTAAATAGTTAGGAAACTAGTCACTAAAACAGCCCTACCTTCTTCCACCTGTGGGACTGGATGACACTTGTTGCCACAGCAGACATCTGAACAGTAGGATTCAAGGGCCTGAAAGGAGTAAGTTCTTTCACTCTTTATAAACTTTCAGGAAGTAAATAGTTGGAAATACTTGTTGTGCTTTTCGTCTTTGTTGGCTGATTACTATTTATTAAGGAGACTGAACCCGAAGTATAAAAACACAGTGCTATGTTTTATAGAAAAGGGGACCCTTACTGTTTTAAATCTTTACACTGATATTCCTATAGATAGATAGATAGATAGATAGATAGATAGATAGATAGATAGATAGATAGATAGATCTATGCTTGGCTACAGCAGCAACCCCAGGTGTAAAAAGCATCTGTGATTAAGGTGTGTGTGTGTGTGTGTTCATGCATGCCTTACACCTTAATCACAGACGTTTTTGGTTTTCATCAAAGCCCCTAATTTTCACAATTCACATCTTATAAACCTGCCCCCCGCTTCAGTTTCTCACAGCACACCTGCACTCAATATGAATCCCCCGGACTCCCCACCATATCGCACACCACACATGCAGGACCTGCTCGTGTGCTCTTAAGTGGCCCACAGCCTCGCCATCACTCTGTGTCATGTGTCCACTGACAGGCATTACACATGAGCTCCCCTCCCACAGCCCCACACTGCTCTCTTTCATTCAACCTGGAGTTTCATTGCAACAGGATATCCTGAACACTTTACATTTCCTTCAGTTGTGCTGCAGATGTGCTCGACTGGCACAAAGCGAAAGAGAAAGAGAGGCAGGGCTCGCGCCGCTGTCGGTCGGCCAATAAGAGCGCGGCCAGCTACCAGTTCACATTCATGTGTTTCTTCTTTTCTCTTCATGTTAACCCACGTCTGTTCACTTCCACTCCGCTGCATCCCCAAGGTGACGGCTGGCTTCTGCTACCATGGCTCATGCCTAAAGGCAACAGGGCGAATGGGCCTGCTGTCCTTAGAGGTTTGTGACCAGAGGCCATCTGTCCCCATTGATTCTGCCCATGTCTCAACGGCATGTTTCTTTGATGAGTTCTGTCTGAATTAGTTAGCATGAGTTACCCTCCACCGTGATCAAAGTTACCTCCAAAGCCGGGTACAAGGAGAGGCACTCTTGGTGTTAACCTCTGGTAACATCCAGATTCTTTTGTTGCCATATTGTGAAATCTTAGGAATCCCAATGAAATTCCTATTGCACATATTTGATCGGACTTTAAATTCCAAGGCTACAGAGATAGAATCATGGAGGCAATTCCAGCCCTTTTTCACTTAACTTAAAATATCATTTGTTTACATCCCCTCCAGAAAGTCCCAATGTGCTGGAATGCACAAGGAAAAGCACTCTGAAGCCTCAGTGTGTTTGTAACCCTATAAATAAAGGTGGCAGTGGGGAGTGCGGTTGACCATAATTACACAGGCCCTGTTAAAGCTGGGGCGCACTCTCTGTCTGTCTGCCTCCTGATCCCGTAACCAGCCATAGCCACTCCCATCTATGCACAAACACACACTCACACAAATGCAGAAACACTTTCAGATGGGATGTGGGCCAAAAGTTTTGTTTTTCTACATCTGTCTGGACTTTTAAAACAATGTTGGCAGTATATTACATAATTGGAATATTTAAACAAACAAAATTTTTCTGGTTTTGTTTTTTTCCCCCTTTTCTGTGCGTGTGCTTTTATTTGTTTTGTCTAATCTCTACATCGCGGATCGATTACAGAAAGTTAGCTTATTGATTTTGCTTTTAAAACATTGGTTGGCAAAACTATGTGAAGCTCACTGAATGTTAATTTTCCAAAACCTTGCCATTGAACAACATTTTCGCCCCACTGCAAAAGCTGCGCTGAGTCCCGATTGGAGTGGCGAGACTGTTTTTAGTCCCTTTTCACTATGTGTATTTTCATCTCTGTGCATGTTCACATGCTAAATCTCCATCTGGCCGCTGTGAAATGAAGTTCACAGCATTGGAGTTGAGATGTAAACACACATTCACACAGTGTTCTCTTTCTTGCTAAGCTGCAGAGACAGACATTTACCAAACTGTGCTGTATGTCGCGTATCTGTACCAGCCAAAAGTGGTTTAATGGTGTGTATGTGCGAATGTGCACCTGCGTGTGTGTGTTTGTGTGTGTGAAAGCGCCTAAGTGCACACGGGGAGAAACGTGTACGCAGATCAGCCAAGATTTTCTTTCTTACACTGATTTAAGCAGCCAGAATAACGCTGCAAAATTCTATACTCTCTGTCGCATGGTACAATTTGTTCCAAAGCACTTGCCTTGCTGTACAAAGCACAAACAGGCAGCCAACTATAGCTAGCTCAGTCTATTACTGTCAGCAGGCCAACTGCCAACAAGAAACACATCCAACAGTTTTAATACCTTGTTTTCACAAAAGCAGTTTTTCACTCCAGCTTATAAAAGCCAAATGACAATAACAGTAGCATGTATAAGAAAACCAGCCTGGGTTGTGTAAAGTCTTCTTGAAACTGGTGTTGCAGACGGCCAGTGGTCCCATTCTCCCCACCTTCTCTGTCCTCTTGTGGTTTGGCACGGGAAGTGTGCACTCTGGGCGGGGTAAGACTGGATAACATGGTCAGGGTTACATGTTTTATAGTCATTTATCTGCACTGTTTGAATATGAGCCCAGTAAGTAAGTCCAGTTTACAGCTCTTTGAAAAAAAAAGTCTATTATTTGTCACACTTGCCTTTCCTTTGAGATTCTCTCACGCTGAACAACTGAGAAAGAGAGAGAACGAGGATGGAGAGAGCAGAAGAGTGTCGGGTTAGTGTGATTACTTTCTCCACATTGCTCTATAGTCCATTTATCTCAGAGGTACTCCGGTGCAGAATTGCAATAATGTATTTTAATGCACCTCCACATGAAAAAAAAAAAGTTGACCTGCTGCTGCATGTGTCAGGCTTGAGTATTCATCCCCCCACATTTCTGAGCCTCATGCACCACTGTGCCTTGTAGCATTAAACATTCAGGAGAAACAAATGAAAAGAACTCTTAAAAGCTTTAACCAATAGGCTTTTACAAGCCTACCAGGCTGCATTCGAATTAAAACAAAGACTAAAGTGGTCTAGACAGCAGGAAATCCAGCTTTGAAAGAATACAACTAAAGTTAAATGCTTTCCCTTTGGTGGTGGCAAATGCATTGCAGTGTACCATATATATACTCATTTGGCTTATTGCTTGAAGAAATTGAATTGGTGCCACAGAGATGCAATATTCAGATCTTATGGGGACTGAAGGAGAGTTGCTGGCTGACCATAAAGACAAATGAGCAGAGGACGCAGTGTTTGTGGAGCTTTTGATGAACAGTGATGTATCATCACATGCAGTACCTGTCTCCAGCACTCAGCATCAACTCCAGTTATCCGAAACAAAAGCAATGGCAAATTTCACCAGGGAAATGTGGGGATACGATGAAATTCCTCACTGGTTTTGGTTCAGAAATGGCATTAGTGTTGGAGAGTAAATCTGCAGTATCCAGAGGTGTCTCTCCATCTGTCTGTGTGCATGCCTGTCTGTCTCTTTTTGCCCAGTGTCCTCTAGGTGTCACTAGAGATGTTCAGGGGCCCAGACCAGACAAGGATGACTTCTAAAGTGTGTGTTAAGAGTGTGTGTCCAAATGTGCGCCTGTGCGTGCGTGGAAAAGAAAAAAAAAAGAAAAAAAGAAGAAGCAGCAGCCTCTCCGGTGCACTGACAGCCTCAATCCAGTTGCCGTGGTGATATCCTCTCCCAGGTGCATCAGTCACATCCACACACAAACATGCGAGAGCACACACACACGCGCGTGCACAAACACAAACACAAAGGGACGCACACCTCTTTTTCTTGGCTCCACTTGCTCACATGCCTCAACACCCACAGCTGGCTGTTTGTGCCCTTCCCTCCAGTAGCTTAGACAACCATCATTAACACCGGTGTCCCTGCGCTTCTAGTGTGAGCTCCGCCGTGTCACTCTTTCTCCCCACGCTGCACACCGCGCACCCTGCCTTTCCGCAGGTGTCCAACCCGTCCCCCCACACCCCACCCACCGCGTACTCGCTAATGAGAGTGAAAATGAGAACAATGGGGAGAGGAGCGCGGGGCCCGCCAGCTCATCTGGGCTCCGTTGATCTTGTTAATTGCGTCCGTGGACGCGCTCCGCTCCCTTTGAAGTGTGTCTGAAGAGCCCGCTTCAGAGACTGGCAATTACCGCACATCATGTAATTGCTGCAAGACAGGCAGCCATATGAGAGAATTCATGTTATGTGTGTGTCAGAGTGCATGCGTGTGTGTGTGTGCGTGCGTGCGTGTGTGTGTGTGACAGAGAGAGAGGAAGAGAGAGGGAGATGATGCCTTCCAAGGTGTTGTAACAGCATAGCTAACGTCCTGTCAAACCGCAACACCTTCAGAACAAAATCTTAACAGCTTTGATGCAACAGACAGCTGCATTTTCCAAAATGACTACTTACTACTTTGTTAAAAATCAATTTGCACGGATCAAAAGAAATTCTTCCCCTTTAGAATTCAATTAATCTGTTTATTCTCATAAAGTGTCATCTCTGTGGTTTTTAAAAGGAGACTTTCATGGTCTGTTTACATCCTCCACTCCTACTTATAAATGTTTTGAGGTCAGTAGAGCTTTGTGATCCTTGGTAGCAAAAGTCTCGTTGTGTCTCTTCAAAGGCCACGTAAAGTCCCCTTTTTATGGGTTTCATTCCTTGTCTTTGTGGGCTGAAGCGTACTAAGTTTGCGGTCGCTTTTTTTTTGTCGTGTCAGCCGTGTTTCCACTGCTTTGGGTGCTGATGTTTCTTCGAGGTTTTGCTTAGCAAGGAAGAAGTTCAAGGACTCGCATAATAGCAGTGATCGAGATCTCAGCCCTAAAAGCAGACTATTACAACTATATCAGCACTTAACTGTAAGCAGTCTGATTATTGAGATGATACTAGACAGCCCTGTACATACAACACAGAGAACTGGTGGAACTAAAGTGGATGGATTAGCTTTCCTTCTTTCACAATTAAATCAAGGCCGGATATAATGCTTTTCTATCACTACAGACTGACTATCTATCTATCTATCTATCTATCTATCTATCTATCTATCTATCTACCTATCTATCTATCTATCTTCGCAGTAATAAAATACTTTTCTGTACGAACCATCTGACACACTGCCAACCTGCTCTGAGCTGCAAATCCTCTCTCTTGTCCTCCTTTGCCATAAATCTGATAATTTTACAGTAACATGCTGCTGTGCTTTGTGAAAGACACAGATACAGCGAGGCAACCCTGTGCTCCCACTCCCACGTCTGAATACAGTTGAAATCGGTACAGATTAAATGTACCACTCTGGGCTAACTACAGGTGTAGGATAAACACTGTGCCACATACAGATGAGGAAACAGTGCACATTGTCAGACTTGTCTGACACACTTAATGGCATCCCTGTGTTTGTTTGAACTCTAATACAGAAAACAGGTAGAGTATGCAGAAATTTGTTGTCTTTTGTTGTAAAAGTAGGAAAAACAGGGCAGTTCTGTGGGTCAGTGCTCCACCTGTCTATAATCCTACATGATGGAGTGACAGATTTAGAGTCAGCAGTACTGTCAGGCATTTCACTCAGCACCACAAATTTCAACTTCATGGTAGAGCTTTAAGAAAAGTTGCTAAGTCAGGTTGCTTCATTGACTGGGAACAAAAGTTTTAACACATTCAAATTCATTTGGCTAAAATATTTCAGTCCAGACCACCTCCAGACAAGGAGGTTATATTTTCAGTAGCATTTGCGTGTTTGTCATTTTGACTATAAACACAGTAGCTCGAACAGTTTTGAGTGAATTCTGATCAAACCGTGTAGGGGTGTAGGGTCTGGACATGTTACAGTTTTTTTAATTGGTTTGGTACTATTTTCACAACTAAAGTGTGCATTTTCAAATCTCTCAGTACAAAACTCACATTTGATCACATTTGTAACACCACTAGTCATTCTTTCAAATCTGATGTCATGATTTCATTGTATTTGCACATATTTTCATTCCACTTAATCATTGTTTCAGAACACATGATCATTGTGATATATTTTGAGAACATTTGCTTTAATCACCCAAACAAAACAGTAAGATCTTTTTTCAACTTAGTACTTTTACCAATCATTTCATTCAGGAGCAAATAATACAAGGTAAGCGTTTCAAATTGTCCTTGGTGATGAATGAGTGTAACTGAACTGTAAAACTTTACACAGCAAATATTACACTTATGTTCAGACATGTATATATATATATATATATACACACACACACACACACACGAAAAAGTGAGAAAAAAACAAGTCATTTAACTAAGCAAAATATATTTTTATTTTTAGCACTTTTACACAATTAATCAAGCCGGTCATTAACATTGGGCCATAAGTTTTCATCAACATCACAGTGGATGTCTTCATTGTTCAGGCACCGTGGGAAAAATCTCCTGGCATGACGAATCCAGGCTTGACATTGCTCAGCAGTTATATCACCACAAGCTTCACACATGGCTTGAAGAAGGGAGACATGCTCATGGGGATGGCGATCATACACCTTCCACCTCCATGTAGAGAAGAATTCCTCAATTGGGTTGAGGAAAGGGGAATATGGTGTGTTTGAAACCATTCCTGAACCAGCTGTGCATGGTGGAAGCTGACATTGTCCCACACAACAACATAGACGATGTCTTCTCCCTGACAGGCCTGCTCCAGTTCATTTAAAAAAAACTATCAGGTGTTCAGTGTTGTATGACCCTAGAACTGGTCTACAGCCTACCACAGCATCTTCAGATATAGCTGCACACATTGAGAAGTTCCACCCACGTTGGCCAGGGACTTGGATGGTAGCCCTTTGTCCAATAAGGTTACGTCCTCTGTGTCTAGTTTTTGCCAGATTGAAACCGGCCTCATCAACAAAAATATACTTGTTCACAGCAGCGTCCAGCTCCATCACCCTCTGTTACAGTAATTGCATGCCAGTTTAGTGTTGTACCTGAATATATTCTGAACGCAGTTGTTTCACCCGGACATTGTTCCTCTCAAAAGGAACTTACAAATGACCAGACAACAATCAGTCAAGTTGAAAATCCATGGACAATGTCAGCTTCCACCATGCACAGCTGGTTCAGGAATGGTTTCAAACACACCATATTCCTCTTTCCTCAACCCAATTGAGGAATTCTTCTCTACGTGGAGGTGGAAGGTGTATGATCGCCATCCCCATGAGCATGTCTCCCTTCTTTAAGCCATGTGTGAAGCTTGTGGTGATATAACTGCTGAGCAATGTCAAGCCTGGATTCGTCATGCCAGGAGATTTTTCCCACGTCCTCCAAAGGCTTCAAGGTCAACTTCATGATATTTTGGTGGAAAACTGACAAAAAAGTTTTCTAGCTTAGGAACTATGATTCTTGGTGCGGTGTGTATTGTCAACATATAGAAAGGACTGTATAAAGATTTACTATATCATGATACATTTGACCTCTGACCTCTCCTTTAAGGTCATTAGATTGATGTGAAGGTCAAACTGACAATAATCCCATATAGAGCTGTTTATGTCTCTTATTGTCATTGTCTGGATTGACAGCATATAGGCATACAGTAAATCTTACATATTTTAAATGTCATGCTACTTTAGACCTCTGGCATCTTCTTCAAGGATAAATAAAATCTTTCCTAGAAATGCCTTTTATCTTTAAAACTGTGATTAATTATGATTATGATTTGTTTGGGTTGGTAACATTTAATAAATTATGTTAGTATAAGAGCGTCCCAAGTATCCCTTTATAATTTTATCCAAATATCATGGCACATTTAAACTCTGACTTGACATCTGCCTTTCTCTCAAGTTGGCATTTCTAGTTGTTATATCTTTAAATAAAATACTGCAGAGTCAGATAGAAATATATTGTAATATAATATAATTAAGCACAAGTTATTTATGTCCAGTTATTTACAAATCAATCCATATTGTCCATTACCTACTCTAGCATAATGTTTATATATAAAATACAATACTATTCCCTTAAAAGTATATATTACAGAGAGAGTACGCTGTCTTGGTGGAGGTTTGCATTCTCCGAGTGGCGACAGGAAGAAACCTGCAGCAGAACCAGGATCGGGGAGGCGCAGGCTTTTTTTCCCCCCCTCACTATGTATTTATACTTCTAGCTGCATTTAATCATGAATTGTTATTAATCTCTAGCTCTCTTTCAAGGCCTGTCTTTCTCCTGTCCTCCTCCCCTCACCCCCATCTTTTGCAGCAGATGGCTGCCCCTCTCCAAACCGAAGCCGTTGAAAGGGAGATTTTTTTTCCCCACTGTCCCACTGTTTGAACTGAAAGCAATTTAGAGTGATCTATGAAGTTAGTTACTCAATTATAACCTGGGTGAACTAAACTTTGAATTAGCACTAATGAAATGTCTGTACATTATAGATATATATATACATAATTAACAAGAAGCATTCAGAGAATGCAAACCTTCGCCAAGGCAGCACACTGTCTCTTTAAGTAGACAATAGTAGGCAGTAGAATTTTAATCATCGTTTCAATCAAGATAAAATATATTTTTATTGAAAGTTTGACTTTGTTTGATCTTCAAAACGAGGTCAGAGATCCAAAGTAACATGATATTTAGAATGCATATATATCATTTCCTATATTCAATATGTTTTCAGTATAAACAAGGACAGGAAGAAACATAAATAGCTCTATTTGACCTTCACATCAGTCTATTGACCTTGAAGGAGAGAATTATTTTTTCAATCTTTTTTAGAAAGCCACTTTCTATATGTTGACAACACAGATTGCACTTATAAGCATTGTAGTTTTTAATTTATTAGGCTGTTTGTAAATTTTCAATCAAGAAATCGTCAAATTGACATTTACAAACTTGGTGGATATAAGTGAAATTTTAAAGGATTGCTAACATGACTCCTCTCTACACCCCTACAAAGTTTTATCAGAATTCATTTAAAGCTTTTAGCATCCAGCACAACACTGTAATGAAAGCCCTAAAATCCGGTGCAATCCGAAACAACAATACCTTTGTATTCGTCACACATATGAACAATATCTGGACGAATGTGGTTTTTGTGTGTGAATGTATGTGTGTGCGAATGTTATTTTCATGCTGGTCTGTCAACTTGTAAAATGATTCTGTTTGTTGCAAAACAATTAAAATATGTGACCTAAATGTCAAAGGAGGCCCTCGGGTCTAACAACGCATCAGTTTTAACTGATTTGCCTCCCATCTGTGGAGGAATGTTTTTGAGACATGCATCACCTTAATTGTCAGCTAAGGCTTCATCAAATTACAATCATGTCTGGCATTTTTCATTCATTAAAAGAAGTGTGACCTGTCCAGGTTGGATCTTGCCTCTTGCCCTTTAACAGCCGAGATATAGGCTTCAGCTCAGTTTACCAATGAGTCTCAAAAAGTCATATTGAAAATGGAAAACAAGGATTATCCAATATTACCAACACACTATTACTGGTTTTGGTAGCACGTTGACTATGTGCATTTGTTTCTTTTGATCTGCAGTTGCAGGGGTGGCAAAAGTACAGTACAGCACTACAGATACTACTGTTAAAAAAAATATTTCTATTACCTATTTTTGTTCAAAGCTAACTGAAACTTGTTCCATATTAATGTAGTAGTAAAATAATAACAGCTTCTAATAAAAGCACTCAGCTTGAATCACTTAAGTAGAAATTTAGCAGATGGTGGAACCCTAAAATCGACTGCAGTGGCTCAGGATGGGGAGAAGAACCACAGTTTCTATTGTGGGCTCTAGTAGATTTTCTTAAACTACAGGCTGCCCGTTCCATCCTCTACACTGTCAGTACACTGTTTATGCTTTCTTTATACTAAACAGTATGAAGGGGGAATTCAGCAAAGGAATTGACTATGTGCACGTTAGCATATGCTACTTCCGGTGCGGAAACTCCTGTGGGGAGCTTTGTTTCCGGTGTCCTGTTCGCGCCCTGTTTACGGTCCAAAACAAGTTAAGCAAATGAATGAATCAAGCGGCGATTTACATTTCTATAGATGTCTTGGGTATTTACCCAATATATCTGTAAATGATGTTCATCGACTTGTCGATATTTTTTCCCCACGCCTCAGAGCAAAAGAGAAAAGGGATTCAAATGTTATATTTCTGGTGGGATTCCTTGGATGTAAGGCAGCCTGTTCCATGTGTGCCTGTGGTAAGACCTCCTCTCAGCACCCATCAGGTTCGCTCCAACCATTAGCCACATCACACCGGCCCTGCTCCCATATAGCACTAGACTTCGCTACAATTGAACGGACAGACGGAAAGGTTAAATCAGGAGCTAGAGTCAACTCTCTGTTGTATAGCATCCCAGAATCCTGCCACTTGGTCCAACAAGCTATCATGGATCGAATATGCTCATAACTCACTCACCTCCTCCACCACAGATGCCTCCTCCTTCTAGGTGTCCTTCAGTTATCGGCCACTTTTGTTCCCCGAGAATGAGACGGAATTTCCCATCCGTCCGATCAGTGCAGCATCACCTACAGCACTGTCAGCACGTCTGGATCAGAGCGTGAGAGGCCCTCCTCCGGACCGTGGAACGCCAGCGGGACGACTCAGACTGACATATCAATGTGGGCAAAAGGTATGGCTGTCTGCTAAAGACATTTACCTGTGGACACTCTCTCCCAAACTGGTGCCCCGTTTCATAGGACCATAAGAAATCGAGACCATCACCAGCCCCTCTGCAGTAAGACTCAAACTTCCAGCATCCTGGCACAACCACTCTATTTTTCATGTCTCTCAAATCAAGCCTATCCACCCTTTGCCGCTGTTCCTGACAATCCCTGATCCCACTTGCTTCCCTCCTACCCTTCATGCTCCACCTGGACATTTCTGGAAATTCAGGAAACAGACAGATTCTCAGTGCTTGCCCCCAGCTCAGGATAGTCCAGCCGTACCCTGTCCGAACTATCTCATTCTCGGCCTGCAAGTAAGCAAACTCCCTTCCGTCAATACTCACATCTACATTTGATCAACTACCCACCATCTTTGTAAATAAAGTCTTGCTGGGAATTGAGTCTATGCTGAGTCTCCCTTTGGGTCCACGTCTTGCTCGAACCTCAGGTTTGTGACAGTTTGATGTTTGAAGGCATGCAGTGACATGACAAAAATAGTAGAAAGTAGAAAGTACAGATATTTGTTAAAAATGTAGGGAGTAAAAAGATAGCTCAAACACTTTTGAATGAGAAAAAATAAATACTCAATTAAAATACAGATACCTATAAATTCCACTTAAATACAGTAATGAAGTATTTGTACGAGGTACAGCTGTTTTAGTACTTTTCTCTCTACTCTCTGTTGACAGGTTGGGTGTCAGGGGAGGAAAATCATCATCATCATTTATTTATATAGCACTTTAAAAACACACCTGGTAGACAAATACAAATACAAATATAGTAATAAAATAGCAAAAACCAGACATAGGAAAAAAGGAAAGTTTTAAGCCTAATCTTAAAAGTAGAGAGGGTGTCTGTCTCTTGAATCCAAACTGGGAGACAGGCCTTAAACCTCTGACTCCTATTCTACTTTTTAAATACCCTGGGAACCACAAGTAAGCCCACAGTCTGAGAGCGATGTGCTCAGTTGGGATAATATGATATAATGATGTCTTTAACCCTCTCAAGGCAGGCGTTGCAGATTTGCAACAAGTAAAAGCTAACAACCTGATTACCCCACATACATATTTTATGAGTTTTTTTTACTCAGAAGTACCACTGCAGGTATTCCTTTGTGCATTAGCAACAAAAACTTAATTTGAGCCTGAGAGGGTTAAGATAAAATGGGGCCTGATTATTCAAGGTCTTGTGTGATAAGGGAATGATTTTAAATTCAATTCAGAATTTAGCAGAGAAGGGATGCAAATATGGGTTAATATGATGTCTATTTCTAGTCCTTATCAGTACTCTCACTGCAGCATTTTGAATCACTTCTCCAGAGCAATTAATTAGCACCTGTCTGTTGCCACTTACCAAGCTAAATTAGTTACACAGTATACTACTAATGATGTCAACGAACAGACAGATTACTTTAAGCTCAGCTAGAAAAAAAAATGCAAGTATTTTCTATATGCTGGAGCTGTGCCAGTTCACATTTGTTGCAGATCTTACTTTCAAACATGTTAAAACAGCATTTGTAATAGTTTGTTAACTGAACTCGGCTCCTTTAAATGTTTTCATGTAACACACTCAATATCACTCTCAGCTGCTTGCTTTTAGCCTTCTCTCATTCTGCCTCTACATCTGCAATCCCCACTCGCTCACAAGTTCTCATGCTGCCTGTGGGGTGACACAGCGGCAGTCTGCACTGGAGAGGTGTCCGTTTTGAAACTGAAAACTGACTGTCTGATTTTTTAACACTGAAGGCCCTGAAACACAGTAAGTGTGCAGCTTAGGCTGTTCAGCAGAGAGCAAAATACACAGGACACATAAAATAATAAATATTATTATAATAATAGCAATAATAATAATCTGTTTCAGTGGGATGCATACTGAATGGAGTAGAGGAGACATGAGCACCTTAAAAACAGAGAGCAAAGTAGAAAGAAAAATAACAAAACAGCTGTAGAGACTCTTATAATGACATCAAAAGAAACAAATGCACGTAGTCAACATGCTACCAATCAGGTGACAATTAGTTGGTCATACTGGATAACCATGTCCCTGATCACCAGCTCTGCAAGTTAGCACAACACAACTAATTAGCTTCTAGGTGGTTGTTTTTCTTTTAGAATATGACTTTTTTAGACTCTTTGGTAAACTTTTGTCTACTCTAGCTGTCAAAGGGCAAGAGGTGGGGTCCACCCTGGACAGATCAAATCTGTCGTGTCTTTTCATATATGGAACATGTAAGATGTGATTGTAATTTCATGAAGCCTTAAATGTCACATAGGGTGTGGTATATCTCAAAAACATTCCTCCACAGGTGGGAGGCAAATCAGTTAAAACTGGAAAGTTGGATGTGCTATTAGACCCGAGGGCCCACTGTGACATTTAGGTTACATATTTTAATTGTGTTGAAACAATATGGAAATATTGTGAAATATTTTGCAAGCGGACAGACCAGCATAAAACGTAAACATGAGCACACACACACACATGCATATACACACAGAAACACACATAGCAAGAGGGGAGGGAAAAAAAGGCTAGCATCCAGGCAGCGTGCCGAAGGGCAGCCAGCCAAAAGAGTGGGAGAGAGAGAGAGAGAGAGAGAGAGAGAGAGAGGAAGACAGACAAAGAGAGAGAGAGAGAGAAGGCGGGAGAGAGGAGAGAGGAGAAGCAGGAAGGTCCTTACATAGCCTACAGGAAGAGCTGTGTCAGGGCAGGAAACTCCATGTTTGGGCACGGTGGTTTCCTGGCTAGCTAGAAGACTGACATTTCCTCTACTAGTTGGCTTCTGCAGAGTGGATCACATGAAGGCATAAAGGAGGCTGCAGGGGTGGTGGTGGTGGGCCTCCAGTTGGGAAGGGCTGGGCCCGATCTCTGGTTTCAACTCCAGTGCTCCCTCCCTCCCTTTCTCTTTCTGTGCTTCGCTCCCTGTTCAGACTACAGCTTGCAGCATATTGCTTTAACAGACACTTCACAGGTCAGCATACATTCTTTGCACCAATTACAGTTTAAGTGACTGCAGGAATGCAGCCGGGAATTTTGCATGACATTTTGGTGCTATGTTAGCATAGCCCTGCGCCTACTTAATAACCCATAGGAGTTAATGACAGCATGATCAACATGTGGATAGCATCTGCATATACATCTACAGCATGTAAACCATGGATCCACTTAGCTCTGGGGTGTCTATCTGTTTTGTATTTCCAGAATTACTGGATGAATACTCATGAAATTTGACACAGATATTTGTGTTTCCCAGAAAAATAAATTCTTGGCTTTTCTACTACCACAATAATCAAATCATTTCTTAATTTGTCCATTTTAGGTTAAGAAAAATAGGCACCCTGACAACTTCAAATGTTCCTGCCAGTCTTGGATGTAAAATAATTCACACTGGCCTACAATAAACCTTAAAGGGTATATGACAGCGATCACCCTGCTAGAATTTTTGTAGCGTTCTATTAGCTTCATTAGTAGACTCCATGCTGATGTTAGCTCAAAGCACAACTGTACCAGAAAATCAGCGCCTCTGTGCAATGCTAAAAGTTATTTCTGACTCCCGAGTTCAAAGAAAATGCACACACAAGCGCTTTTACTTTAAACTCTGGCATTCAAGTGTGTGCTGTTTCCGTTTAATTTTCGGCAAACAGACTTGCACACACAGAAAGACATCTCCGTGTTGTATTTAAACTCTTCTCAGTCTGACTTTAATGATTCTGGTGTTTTCTCTCCTCATTGCTTTCCCGTTTCAGAAGACGTGGGAATGGAATAGATGAAATCGGAGCAAATACTCAAACCCAGATACTTTCAGTCAGTGGCTGAAACCACGTCGAGGGCTCATGCTTCGCTGCTTATCGATCGAACATCTGTGCATTTGTCTCAACAATAAGCTTCGACTGCACCCAGACAGACAGACAAATATACAGACAGATGTTTCCTGGTAAACAGCTAGTGCTCCAATCAGACATAAATCTGCAAAAGCGACAAGTTTAAGTCGTGCACCTGCCCTCTCGCTCGCTCACACATGCTGAGGAAAAGCAGCAGACTGAGGAAAAGGAATTAAAGGGGAGAAAGAGGATGGACCGTAGACGAGCAGGGTGTGGAAATATAATCTGAGACACGAAAACTCACAAATAAACAATAAACACATCCTGTCACGTCTCCCTGGGAGATTACGTTATAACTCGCTGCAGAGAAGCAGTATAGTGTAGTTCTGCTGCTTCATACCAACGCGTGGATGGAATGGTGATGTTGGTGTTTGTGGCGACAGAGGACAATTTATGTGTGCTTGTGCGATTATGTGAGAAAACACTTCAGAGGGAGAACAAACGATTGTTTATTGTTGATTTATGAATGCTAAAGGTAAAAGTCTAATGTTGTGCTTTTACCTTTAACATCCCCATAATGTTGGAGGAAATGAAATGAAAGATGGGACGTAGTGTGTTTGGGCACGGCAAAGCGGAAGAATAGCCTTTCATTTAACTGCAATTTCTCCTCATTTTTTACTGCCTTGGAATAACAGAGAGACCCTCGTTTTCATCCTTACAGCAGCTTTTAGCCCGCTGGTCTGGATAGAATAACAGAAAAGAGCTGGGGTCATTACTCACAATGGAGGACTCTATTAAGCAGCAGTGTACAGAGCTAAATGCACACACATGCAAGCACACACGCTCGCACCCCGAGGTGCAGAGACAGCACAGCGGACCCTGTGTGTGTGTGTGTGTATGTGTATGCGCGCGCATGTGCACGTGGACGGGTCAAATGTGTGGCCCTCTTTGTATAAATTACACTTAACTGCAGGGATATTTCCGAGCTGTAAAAAAACATACACACACGGGCTATGCGCACTCTTTGTAATCTAGCACCATTATTGGCGGCTTCACGTACATTAGAGGATGAAAATGATGGAAGGCGAGAGGAGATAGGGCTGCTGAGGGGTAATTTCACCGAGGGGGCATCCGAGGTATTTATAGCCAAACGATTGAAGCGTTGAAAGCATACTGAGTTTATGATCTGATCACAGATGTATCCTAATGGAAACATGATAGCCAGGGAACAGTAATGCACAGCTTACCCTAGGCTTAATGTTTTGAGTCGACTGTATAGAAAACTTTACTTTTCTATCACCTTGTCAAAACATTTGAGCACCCAGCCAAAAATTTCCCAGGTTAAAGTTGGGTTATAGCTGTGGTCAAGGCAGTAATAACCTGTCAACTGTTTCACATTAGGAAGCGTAAAAGCCTACATACACACTTGACAGAGCTGACAGATGCTGACATGCCACTGCATGCAGTCACAGGCCCTAAATGAGGACCTAACGGTGATGATGTGACAGAGATGTGGCTGTGCTCGGCGTGCCACACACTGCTTACTTTTAACTAGCTGGAGGCAGATGAGGACAGGCACAGAGAGGAAGCAGAGGAAGAGATTATTAGATTTGTATTTAAATAAATCAGCAGATAATTCGATTCGATTAGATTAAAGGAAGAGTACATTTTGGGAAAATGCTCTTTATGACACCACGCTTCCCGGGTGTCTGTCAGGTAAATATGAACAGAACTTCCCCCTGCTTTCAATCTTTTCTGCCATGTTAAGTTCACAGGCTATTGGCTTCATATTTACCTGTAGCCATAAAAGTGTTATTAGTTTTCTAATTAAACTTTAAGCAAAGGCAGCAATCCATTCTTTTAAACAGACCCTTGGAATTTCCGGACCTCAGAGTTTCCGATGAGAGCATCAGGTATAAAACGAGCGAGCTCATGACTTCATATGAGCATTTACATATGAGCGTGTGTTTGTGTTCATGTGCATGTGTTGTTGGACAACAGAAGCTCCCAGCAGGTATCCCACACTCCTGCTCCCCAGACGCAGCACGCTGATGACATCAGCTGGTGTGAAAGTAGCCATTAGTTCCACCTCATCACTGAGGGACAAATATAGCAGCGCAAGGCTTTCATCAGACGTGGAGGACAGCTGTAGTGAGGGGGCGGGAAAGAAAAACCTGGCCAGATGATGATATACATTCCCCGTATCCCTCCTCCGCCCCAGTTCTCACTTCTCCCTCTCCCCCGCGATCATGCTGTCACCCCTGAGACTCATAACACCTAAAAGGCTCCTGCATATAGGCACACATGGCAAAAACACTTAGGTATGCACTCCCACATGCAGACACACACATAAACCTGTTTGCCTAAAATTACATTCATTTGAAACAGGAATATCCTGTTTTGTGTACGTTATAATGCCCCCGCTTTCAAATGAGGTTTAGCAGCAGGCAGATGACAAGGGGTGCTTTTGTAATACCTGGCGCTGCATTATGAAAGCACAGCAGGCACAGCGCACCGAACTATTGTTAATGTTAGTCAAAACTATAAAACACCGGGATAAATTATGTCTCTTTCTACTGCTGGTAGTCCTGATGCTCTTATCTTTGGTCCTGAACTAGTAATGCACGTTTTCTTTCCTGTATTAGCAATACAGTTTTGAGGCTTTTTTTGTAGTTTTGTAGGCCTTCACTTCAGTCATTATTGACTCGATCCACAGGTATTACCTAACAAGTAGGTTACGGATCATTTTTGGCAGTGGGGTTAGATTAAGTTATAGTCGGTGCTGATGTTCTATGGAAAAGCAGCGCACTTACCGGTGTGTGTGTGTGTCTGTGTGTGTGTGTGTGTATGCGAGTGAGCGAGTGTGTGCACTGTATCTCAGAGCAGGTGGCTGCGGTGCTGGAACAAACACCTGGCCTCCGCCTTTTGAGTGACAGGTGGTGAAGTCACTGCAGGGCACATCTGGAAGGTGAAGCGAGAGACACAGATTTTGTGTTGGGCCTCTGTCTCTTTCAGCTTTTGATGCATCACAGTGAAGCGAAGGTCGCTCTGATCTGACCCACGGAGCACAGTAGTTGATTTTGTGCCTGTTTTATGGTTCTATTTCCAGTCTATAATAGCTGCAGCAGAAAGCCAAACTATGTAATGCAAATTTGTCTTGAGTTATATTCAGTCCTGAAGCCTGCAGACACACAATCACATAATCAGAATATTGTAGCGCGCACCTATAAGCCGGGCTGCTGTGAAAACTGAATGGCCCTGAAATATAACTCTGTTGCTTTATTTGAAATGGGCAGAATCTCTACTACCCTATTATTGTCCCAAAGCCATTGCAATAATTTACACTCCTCACCAATCTAAACATTTACATGAGTCTTTTTGCTTAAATGATTGTTGTTTAGGAACTGAGGTCTTGCACAGTGCTGTCAGAAGCCTCTAAAGTGCACTTGGAAGACATCCGCCGCACAACACGCGTCCCCTTTTGATAAAAAGAGAAAACTCTGAGCGGCATGACTGCATTTATTTACCCAGCCTCGCAGACCCTGCTCGGGGATTGCATATGATATTCCGACTAACAGACAGAAAAGAAAATAACGCAAGCCCACTTACTAGCCTTGACACATAAAGACTTATGAGGGCCTGTTTGCATTTCAGAGCCACCCAGGTGCCTTTTGTAAAGCTGTAGTGTACTTGATGCCGAGTTGAAGAGGTGTCATATTTGGAGGTACTTAAGCATGCACTGTTTTGTTGTCTGTTCAAAGCCATGTACTTCAAACAAGCATGGCTTATTAAGTAGAGCTAAAGTTGCCAGGACACCTGTAGATTATTGTGGAAGTGATACGTCAAAAATCTCTTTTGTGTGCCGCAAATAATTTCAAAGATGCTTGTAAGCTACGCTGCTCTTACATCTCTTGTGTTTGAACAGGTACACTGCAAACACACACATCCACACATCTTAACCTAGAAACAGTGAACAGATTTGTGTTATTCTGACAATCTATTATGCGCTTGTGTGTCTTTAGATTCACAGAGAGGATCTGTTGTTTCAGGTTTACTGGAGCCTTTTTTCCTCCCTTATTTGTAACCCGAGAAGACATCTGAATACAGAACGACTGCATTTTTGTCCAGGTGTGTCATAACTTATGGAGTTTTTGACTCAACTCCTTTTCAGCCTGTGCACATTTCCTGAATACCATATCTCTAGAAGTGTTGCAATCTATGTGAAATGTACATGTGAGGTGGTTCGAAATCAAGCAGTTTCAATATAACCTACTTCTCCCCCCAAAAGACACAACAGGTGTCGAGTGCAAGAGGCAGAACAGGAGAAAGCACCTGACGACCGACTCTGCATTCCCTTTTGGCAAGATTAAAAAAAAAAAAAGCCATCCCAGTGAGGCAGAGTGAGGCTCTGAACATGAGATCAATGGAGCATATTTAAAAGACATTAGAGAGCAGTCCTCCTGTCACATTCCTATGATAAAGTACAGGATTCTGGCCCCGAAGCATACAGTACCATGTATCTATAAAAGCGATCCTCCAGTGTCATTCCTCATGTGCTTAATCTCCAAGTGGAGATAAAAGATGGAGGATGGCCAGCAGGGTCTACGGGTCTGGGTCATCCTACCCGACACTGGGATCCCCCCAGCGGGCCGGCAGATGTCAAGGGGTGAAGGTAGGGGAGAACGGATAGCTGCCGGCCCTGGAGCCCCTCATTCACTTTCTAACTTGCTCACATTAAAGAGAGCTCTAATCACTGCAGGGACTTGGCCAATGATGTGCGTATCAAAAGGCATATTTCAAAAAGGCATCTTAAAAGGCCCGAGGGCGAAGAGGCAATAAGAGCACATTTGTATGTGGATGAAAGGGAAAAGTGTAGACAGACCTTGCATCAGAATACAGCGGGGGGAGATCATTAGCATCTCCAGCAAAATATGCACTAGCAGAGAGAGGGAGAGAGGTACAGTCAGAGAGGGAGAGAGAGGCAACAAGGTGGCAGTGGGACGGGGTTGTAGGGCTGAGGGAGAAGGGATGGTTCTCTTCGCCATTCATTCTTTTTTGTTTTACACAGTTCCCAAAAAGAATAAGAGAACAAATAAATTTTTGAACAAAGGCAGGGCTCTTGAAATGGAAGCCCGCTGGGGGTGTGAGGTGGCTCCATTGTGAGTTACAACAGAGTGAACGCATCTGCACTCCCAAATCCTCTTACACTCCTCTCTCACCTCCCTAAAGAGAACAGGCCCAGTGCGTGAGCTTTGATATGCGAGGAAGAGCCTTGAATCAAAGGATGTGATGGGATACACAATTCCCTAATACATTGAGCAATATTGGCCCGTTTCTCTTTCTAGCATTTTGGTTTTGGACTGTGACAGAGTCGCGGCACAGCCTCCCCCGTCTGACCAAAACTGGTTGAAATACTGTCTCCTAACACGAGAAAGGACTGAGAGAAAAGCGCCGCGTGTGGTTTTCACATTGAGTGAAGGACTTTCCTAAAAGCAGGGTAATATGAGAAAGTTGTGATGCAAAAGCTGCTGAATGGCTTTTTTTTTTCTTGCAGCCAAGAACCAAAATAAGTCTGTAAACAATGACAGGAAATGACAGATTCTGGGATTTTAAGCCACACAAGGAGTTTCAAGATCTGCCTAAAAAAAGGCTAGATATGGCTCTGAGTGAGGAACATCATAATTTAAACATCAAGGTGTCTTAACTCAGCACAGAGACCAACCACAATGCTGATTTGTGTTTGTGTGATTTTCTGCTGCACTTTCAAATATTTATGAAAGTGTAGCAGCGGTGCAGACAATATCCAAGAAAATGGACCATTGTAACTTTATAATGCATTTTTTTTCTCTCCTTTAATTTTACACATAATTCAGCTTACACACACACACAAACACACACGCATAGTGTCAGCAGAAGTGAGGGTGGTGGACGGCGAGCTTTAAAAAGACAGTAGAATAGAACAAAAGCTGGTAACTTGGCATATTTTGCACACTTGTACATGAGCAGCATGCAGACGCACAGCGTGAAGTAACTACAGTAGTTTGAGTCGTTAAAAGATGTCTATATTGCACAGAGATGCCTGCGCACTGTTCACGCACAAATACCCACACACCGATATACAGACACGCTCATCAGACCAAATTTGGAAATTTGGTATCAGGAGACCAATTATCTTAATTATTTTCCCTTTCCCTCCATTATTCTCCTCTACTTGTTTTCCTGCTTTCTATTTTAGCTGTGTTTGCATTTGTGAGTATTTTGGTTAGTGCATTTCACAACACAAAATTACTCCAAAGCTCTGCGAGAGGAGGGATTGTGTGTGCATGTAAGTGTGTGTGTCTACATAGGCTAAAAAATCCGGGCTGTTTTATTTCCATACTCAAACATGTAGCAAGAGTTCCTTGCCTAGGGAACAGTGGCAGATGAGTAATGATGGTGCGAGTAAGCTGTTATTATATTCTGCTTGAAAACCCAAAGAAACAGCATTTAAACCTTCAGGGCCATTCTGTTCAGCTGCTGCCATGCAACAGTTCAGACTAACCTACACGGATATTGCCCAATTGTGTGTTACAGCTCATTCACTACGAGGTGACAGCATCTCGCCAACCACGGAAAGGAAGGTAATTATATTGTGATGGATTTCACCTGCACCCCATGAAAATAACCCCGTGCATGTCTAAGCACAGCTGGTTTCAGACATCCCTACCTAAAACTCATTTCGCCATCATGGTACAGACGGGAATATTTTTTCTTATTTTTTGGTCTTTTGCTAAAAGATCAAATTGCTTGTAGGCTGTTTAGTCAACGGTGAGGGCCGGCGATATATCCTAAAATCTAAAAAGAAATGGAAATTTAGATAAGCTGGGTATCTTCAAGAGCAAGTGGGACCTAGATAAGAATTCCTCATCTTCAGTGTTTATAGGCATGGGAGTCATGGGTTAGCGTTATCATTAATAAGAGGGTTTGAAATGGAGACTTTCCACAAGATCATGCTTTGCAGATTTGCCCTTAAATTAAAGGGCAACTTTCTGTGATGTAAAGCTATGATGTAAATCCACTGATAATCTGCCGGCAATTAACATGTAAGCTGATGAAATGTATACCATTTAAGCATGAGCATCATGCATGGCAAAATCAAGAGTGGAGATTTGATGCAACGAAGATGGCCTGAAGAACCAGTGAAAATGTTCAAAAATGCACATGAAAACAAATATACATATATATTCAGATTTTTATTTATATTTCATTTCTGGAAGGATATCTTGTACACCAAATATCCCGTTGGCAGTTAAGCGCATTCAATGTGTTTAGAAGCCAGAAACAGTCACTTGTTTTAACAAACACAATTACAAAATAAAGATAAACCACAAAATAATGAACTGCATGTATATAACATACAAAAGAATCCCATGCCTACTCAGTAGGTAACTTCAACATTCCAGCTCTTGAAGATGTAGATATTTACATTTCAGTTTTACAAAAATAGACTTTATAATTTTTATCCTTTTTTGCTTACATTCTGATAAAATGAAGCGGTGCCCTCGGAGCTCGTCCCTTCACTCCCTCTGTGTACATTCTGTAACAAAAATAGTCCCTCAACCCTTAAGGCGAGATGCTGTGCATCGTCTCTCGCGCTCAGCCATGTCACACAATCAACAAGGCTTCACAAAAGGCACCAAATAACAGGAGCGTTTGTCTTGTTTAAGTTTTTTTCTAAAAAAAAAAAAAAAGAAAATGTTTTTTTTTTCTTTTCTCTGTTTTTCCATATAACTGAGCGATATGTCACATGTGAGAAAGAGAGAAAGAGATAGTACCAGTGGATGATATTTACAAACAGAAACGAACATCACTCTTACTCATGCTTGAATACTTAAGTGCGTTTTTTTTTTTTCTTCAAACAATGTCGAAACGTATCACAGCATCATCACTACATAATAGAGAAAGTATGTAGAAAATATGGCCCTGCTCACTTCAAATAATACAATGCAAATATGCAAACAACTGTTCACATCAGTGGTACCAAAGAATGATAAAAACGAAACATGGCACATGTACAATATACATATATGATAGCTTATGTATATCATTCATTGTCTTTAGTACTGTATGACCGCCTGCAAGGACGAACATGCCTCTGTACTTCAACTGCAGGCGATCTGTTTGTCTCATGGTTATTGTGTACCTATAACAGAGACTTGCCAGTTTCTCTGTCTTCAGAGTCCCATATGCACTTGAAGTGCTGCATTTGTTTTAGAGACAGAAAAAAAATCCCTTTTCATCTTCTATTGTCTTTGCCCGGTCCTTGACATGTGTCTTTTTCTCTCTTTCAGGTAAATCTCAAGATTCACCTAACACTGCACAGGGAGCAGAAAAGTGCTTTTTGGAGGGGGAAAAACAAAGTCCTTTTGATGCTGATTTCTTTCCCCTCAAAAAACCTTAAGGAAAGAGAAGTACGGAGAGACTAAAAAAAGTTCTTGTCTTTGCTCGTTCTTAGCAAATCTCAATTGTCCTTGGGGAAAGGGTGGTCTGCATGTCTGGGAGCGGGGTGGGGATGGGGGAGCTGTAGATGTTGGATGCCACTGACGAGGGGAAGGAGGAGGCCACCTGGGATTGAAAGGTGCTTGACATGGACACCGATGGGTAGGTGGTGGCGACGGATGGAGATGGGTAGGAAGTGTGGACGGGAGAGGAGTAGCAGGAGGTGACTGGAGAGGGGTAAGAAGACACTGGAGAAGGATAGGAAGTGATGGAAGAGGGGTAGCTGGAGGGAGGTGAGGCTGCTGAGACCGGGGCTGCTGTTGCAACCACTGCTCCCACCTTCTCTGCTTTCTTGTCCTTCTGCCGTAGGTGGATCTTTGTGTGTCTTTTCCTCTCGTCGCTGCGGGCAAATTTGCGTCCGCAAATCTCGCAGGCAAAAGGCTTCTCGCCGGTGTGAGTACGGATGTGCGTTGTCAAGTGGTCGCTGCGGCTGAAGTTACGCATGCAGATGCGGCACTGGAAAGGTTTCTGACCTGTGTGGATGCGGATGTGACGCGTCAGCTCATCAGACCGTGAAAAGCGCCGATCGCAGGTCTCCACAGGGCAAGCGTACGGCCTTTCGTGGGGTGGTGTCTTGCTTGGCCGGGTGGGGTACTTGCGCATGCGGCTAGGCTTGATTAGCTGGGACTGGTAGACACTTTTTAAGTCCTGGGAACCAGTCTGGGTTGCAAAAGCCTTGATGGTAGAAAGAGGAGTCAGCGAGGGCTGGCTTGACTGATTCTGGAAGGGCTTTTGGTCAGGAGGGACCAGGCTGATCTCTCCCTGCTGCTGAGGGAAGAGGTAGTCAGGAATCATGGGCACAGGGAAGCTTGTGCTGCAGGTCTTGCTATTGGGATAAGCAGGGGGTGGGTACTGCACTGTTCCAGCTGAAGTGGGAAAAGCCTGGCCCTGGTCTGGGAAGATATCAGAGTTGGAGCTGGAGTAGGTTGGGGCAGCTGAGTAGATTGGGTTGGGTTCACTGTGGTGAATCGAAGAACTGAGGCTGGAGCTCTGAGATGAGGACGAGGAGGTAGAAGAAGACGAGGAAGAAGAGGAAGATGGGACTGAAGAGGAGGAGGATGAGATGGTCTGTGAGGCTGCGGGGGAAGAGCTAGAGCTGGGCGCAACATTGCTTATCAGCCCAGAGAACAGGCCCAAGATCGGCTCCGCCCAGAGGCTGTTGCTGCAGGTGGTGGCGGGCTCAAGGGTGAAGCTGCCTGTATAGGAGATGGGGGGCAGCCTTTGGGTTGGGTAGGTCTGCTCCACCACTGGCTTCTCACAGTTGAAGGGGATATCAGGTAACGTATCTGCAGGGAGCACAGAGAAAGCAGAGACATAAATCAAACTGTCAATATCCAGAGGGAGGGAGAGGGAATCCTGCCAGAGCAGTGGACAGTGTGTCACCCCTCTCTCCTGTCACAGATCAGACAGGTGCCCACACAGAGAAACACCCTCAAACTAAACTCTTTCCCCCTCAACCCTAGAACTTTGTCTATCTAAACAGCAACAGAAGCCGCATGCTTTCTAAACACATTGGCTCAAACTCTCTCAATCTTTCTTTTATTTTCCTACTTCCTGTCTTTCACAAGCTCGAGCACGCACACACACAAGCACAGCGTTCGGATTCCTAAAACCCATCACAGAGCCAGAGGCGATTGATCATCGAAACTGCAGTTCAGCTGTTTTTGGAAATGCAATTTGAATTGAGCTGTAGGAGTGTTGAGAAGCATGCGGTGGCAGAGCAGAGTCTGAGTCTTTAGAGACCTGACAAGGATATAGAGCTATCAATAAATTAGTGTTAAGTAAGGTGTTTTTATTTCTCTGTATTTAGTTTTAACAGAATTATAATATTAAACAATAGTGTTCAGTGAGCTAAAGGGGAAGACTGCAAAACTACATGCAGCAGACTTATAACTAAAAATCTTAAATGTCAACTTAAATCAAGCATGACTGTTTAATCCAGTGAAATAGCAATAAACAGCAAACATAAATAATATTTTTGTAAGTTGCATAGCTGTTTCTGTCAACTCTTTCTTGGTTCATTATAGCTCTACAGATGCGTTTAATTCGGTTTTAAATGCAGCATAAACAACCAGAAGCAATAGAGAAAAAAATCTCCAGATCTTACCTCCAGCGAGGTGGTCATACTGGTCTCCTGGCTCCCCGGAGCCAAAACCGGCACCTTCTGGTGCAGACGCAGAGAGGAATGGGGTCCCTGCAGAGCTGAGCATCATCACCTCCTCCAGCTTAGGGTAGCTATCCATGGGGGAGTGAGAGAACCTCAGGGGCTCGGAGTTCTGCAGGGCTGGGAGAATCATCTCAGTCTTGGCTGCAGCCATCCTCTGCTGGTGCTGAAGCTGCAGGGCTGAGACTGCGCTGGTGGCTGGTGTTGAGTGCGTGGAGGCTGGGCGCACGTTAGCAGAGCGGTGCCTCGCAGGTGGAAGGAATCACTTAGCCCAGTTCAGGGAGCGCTGCACACTTCTTCTGATGCCGAGGAAGATGCAGCTTTTCTGTCTTTAGTCCGTGACTCTTGCTCTCCCGTGGTCCTGTCGTTGTCCGTGTTTCTCTTAGAGGTGAGTAAAGATCCACTTGTCTTTTCGGAAAAAATCAAACGTCTCCTTTATACTCATTCCCTAAGATTCATCAAAATTAATCTGTTGATTAATTTCGACTTTTTGTAATAAATTACTTCTCCAATTCAGGCTTTTTACCTTTTTGGATTGATGTTGTTTTGAGTTGACGTTTTACTTTTTAATGTGATTTTTCTGTCAGTGAGATCTATTTGTTTGTCTCTCTATCTCGGCTCTAACAGTTGCTCTTGTGGGCTCTCAGGGCTGTCTATGAGCCGAGAGGTTTCCCCGCTCCTTTTATACGTGCTTTGTGACGTAGATGTCCATATTTGGAGCATAGGAAGCCCATATTTAGGCACTGCAGTGGAGGACACATGACGCTGGCCTGGGGGGGGGGAACAGAGAGGAGAGACTTTATATTAAGCTCTAACAGTAAATTGTGAAGACAACGCCGCTCTTCCTCTCTCCCGAATCAATGTATCTTCATAGACAGCAGCATTATTCTTGCGCTCTCCCGGTCGTCCCATAGATTTGATTTGGATTTCCCATCTGTGCAGCAGGCAGCGCTGCTGCCGGAAAGCCCTGCTCCGCCGTGCCTTATAAGGTCGTGACTACATAAGGACCTATTCCGGTGGGTTTCCATTTCCCCTGTCCTTATTTGGAGCTTCCTTTGGCAAAGCCGATCGCTGTTTAGCAGCGAATGAGAGAATGGAGTGCAAATCATGTCCAACGCTCACAATAACTAATGTCAGCGACAGAATTACGGTCCTGTGTTTAAAAGCGCAGCTTAACTCGCGGTTCGCCTGTAACCACTCTGTGAAACAGACGAACTGCGCTGCGTGGACCGAGTTAGTGTTTAAACAGACGCACAGAGCAAGCCAAAAACACGACGAACGCTTTTTAAACACAGTCCCAACAACAATTTGGGTCCAAAACACGCAAAACCCAACTGCAACACCAGCTCACGCACAACTTTAACGCCCTTTTTTCAACAACTACTGATATTTACGAGTTGCATGGACGAGCGTTTCTCTAAAACCTCTGCTTAAGGACCTATTCCGGTGGGCTTCCATATGTATGTGTATATATATATATATATACATACACACACACACACACACACCCACACACACACACACACATATATATATATATATACATACATACATACATACATACATACATACGTGTGTGTGTGTGTGTGTGTGTGTGTGTGGACAATTCTCAAGCAGCAGTCTGAGAATTAGGAGGCTGCAAACTGCTGGATGGCAGCAAACTTCTCCTAAATTAACTTTCCATCTCTTTCGGCGGTGTCATTGATTAATGAGGACAGATAGGGTGCGGCTGCTGACGAGGTACGGGGCGATCTATCTAATTGAGGGGTGTCCCCTGCTCAATATTCAGGGAATCTCTCTGCCACTCAGCGGCCTAATGGGCCGCGTTAACAACATTGTGCACAGCTGCCAGGACGCCAGCGGGATACCGATGTTACCCCGGCTGCTCCAGCTTCGGCTGGGGCTCCTGCACTCCTCGGTGGAAGCTGACGGGAAATCGATGTGTTTCCCTTGCTGCTGACTGGATCTATATGTGAGCAACCTTATTGGGAAATATCGTGGGCAGGAAACTTTGAGGTGGTCCAAGAGAAGGAGAGGGAGGGAGAGAAAAGATACCGCCGGTGAATATAATTTGATTTACATTCAGGATTTAGGGAATAAAAGGCCTTTGAACCAAGTTTAAACTGCCCCATCCAGATGCCGCTGTCACAAGCATGCTATCACAATCGGACTGATTGAAAAAACTGACATAGATCGATGGATCGATTGATGTGGTAGCAAAACAATCATTCAGGTACGCACAACTGGCGTTTGGTCGTTGCTGGATTGCATCCCCTTGCAGGCATTTTCCATTCAGCCTCTGGCAAATGTCTCTGTTTACCCCTATTAGAGTGATAGCAAAATTCTGTCATATATTATGAATGATCTGGAGCAGAGGCTCCTTAACAAAATCCAAATATGCCTGGAGTAGACGGCGCAGCTGGAGAATGTAAAATTCTGTTTATTCATCAAGATACTGGACGTATAAATCTAATACATTTTGAAGGTATGTGGCAATGCGTAGAAAAAAATGCTAGCCTGTCACCGTGCACACACACAGTAAACATTTGGATTTACATTCTGCTTTTCAGCTACAAGAATTCTCCTCCTCCATGGGCCTGTTACTTTGACGATAAAAGACCAGGAGACAGCCTACAATGATGGTGAGTTACACAAAATTATTTTAAATGTGGCAAGGTGATGATACCAAATCTAAACTCCTGTCTGCATCCACCACCGCTGTCATGCATCAGCTACCAAGGTCGATAAATTTGTGGAAAAGCAAAGAAGAAAAGAGCAGAGAGCAGCAGATGAGAGAACTCATCATCTGATGACAATGTAATAAAATCAGGTTAGGGAAAACTCTCAGAAAAGTAATAAAGTAATAAAGATGATAAACAGTTCACAGTGGTTGTTTGGGCCTCTCTTCACTATGATGCATGGAGGGGGTGGAAGCCAGATGCTGTAAGGGCAGGAGAAGGAGAATTAGTCTACGTGTGTAGATGCTCAGGATCTGTGTGTACTTTTGCGTATTTGTGTATGTAGGTCAGCGGTTTCTTCTCATCGGTAAGTTCAAAATAACTGCCCACACAAACCAGGCAGAGGAGTCCTCACCTGATCAAACTCCGGTGACCTATGAGGAAAAAAAAGATAACTAACATTACACGCAACAGTCATGCCCCTGTTTTCTCTCTCTCTCTCTCACACACACACAAGCATAATCTGCACGAGCAATGGTTAATATTTAACCATGCCCTGATTTGAAAGGAAAACACAAGGAAGTAGGTAGATGTGACAAAAAACAATAGAAAGAGCATCCATGAAGAGGAGTTGGAACAATAGATTGACAGGGAGGTGAGCGCAATAAGTAAATATGTGAAATTGAAAGAATCCCAGGCAGGTGGAGAAAAAGAGATGAAGAAGGTGGGTAGGAGGATAGAAAAATAGAAAATGAAAGAAAATCCTCTCACCCACGGTATCTATGTGGGAGCAAATATCAAGCTTTGTGTTGGCATTTTTCAGAACCCAGTGCCAGGCAGTCAGTCAGGTAGACAGGGCAGCCAGGGAGGCAGGCACTCCCACTCCTCCGTCACATCGCCTCACCTCCTGGGCTGCCCACACCGAGCCGTGGTGCAATCCCTCCCCATTAGCATACAGGTGTGCTCCCCTGATGGGCGGACCAGGATTAGAAGGTGGGTGATGACAGCTACTGAAGCCTGGATGTTACACAATCTGGCAGAGGAGACACGAGGGTGGGAGGGGTAGTGTAATGACACAGAGAAGAAAAAAAAGCGGGTCCTGGTTATTTTGGAGCACAGGATCATAGTTTCATAGTTTTATTCGAGCATGTGGGAAAGTGTGTGTGTGTGTGTGTGTGTGTGTGTGAAGGGGGGCAATTTTTTATTATGATAAAAATTAGATGTGGCCTGGATGTGTTATATACACAGCCAGAGTTGATAATTAAATGGGAGAGGAGCGGAGGCCTGATCGTCTCGGGCAGAGTGACAGGCTGAATATTAGCCCACAGTCACACAGTGATGGGGAGAGAAGCTGAGAACATGATAGGAGGCTATTTGATAAATGTCATTTTTCTCTCAAAGTTTTTTTTTAAAGTGACATCAACAAGAGTGTGCCTCCCTGACCTTTTTTTTTTTTTAACATGTAGAGAGAATTTGGACTAATTGACACGCGTGACAAGCCAAATGGATCTAATGGGATTCTGGAAACTGCCTTTTTGGGGAAGACATCCAGCAACGTGTGTCTGTTTAAATACTTGACACCGTCACTCTGTGCTCCAGTCATCATAAACCTTGGCTCGCTTACTGAAATCTAACACAGCCCATGACAATACAATGCAAAAGATTACAGCACACCACCTGTTGCTACTCTGAAACAGTTATGCCCCCCCCTTTTTGAGAGGATTTCAGGAATGCCAGTGTGGAAGGCAGGCTCTGTGTTTAGCGGCGAGACTTTAAGATCACAAGTTTTCTTTTACTATGGGAGCTGACCTACTAAAGCTTTAGGCCCCAGTGATGTTTGAAAAACAATCTGCTCACTCTAGCAGTCAGTGCAAGCATCCCTCCTTGTCATATTACCCCGCAGGCTGTGGAACAGGAATGGCTGTGGTGTATCACGGAGAAAGAGAGCTGCGGCATCCAATAGCTGCTCCATCTTCATATCCGTCTGCTGCTGCCTCGTGAAGGTGGAAGGTGACAGAGCGACAATTACCAAAAACATCACACAGACACCCCCCCCTCCCAACCCTGTCGTGTGTCCCAGAGGTTGTGTGTGACTCACAGAGGACCCAGCTTGTTTGTTTGATGCTTATGACAAAAGAGCTGACCCCTGACCTTTCAGCTCCGGATGAGTCACCGGCAGCACACTGAAAGTCGGGGCTTCCCCACACTGTGCAGCATTCACAGCAACGGGTAACATTTAAAGGTTGCTACAAAACGCTTTCTTGTGCCATAATCCGTGGGTGACCCCAGCATGCTGACAGGACCGATGGATACAAAAAAACAGGTCAGCGCAGTATTCATCATCCACAGCGAAGAGGTTCTGTTTGATGAAACGTTATAGACTCGAGAAGCTTGTGTACATTAGTTTTTCGGATCAAAATAATAATAGTTAGTGACTTCTGATACGACTGCTAGGAAAAAAATCTATTCAAAGTCATATTGAATTGACAAAAGGCACCCGTTGTGCTGTTACTGACTGTTGTGAGATCTGATCCAAATAACCTTACCACAAACTGTACCTGAGATAACAACTGAAGGTAGTTGCTGAGGTTAGCATCTAGACTGCAAATATCTGCTGGCAACATTTCTTTTTCCTTTCCAGTGTTGGAAATTAAGTAAATACATATGATTTCAAAGTTAAGTTTTCAGTATAAACAGTGCACTTTTTACCATGCACTCTATTTTAAAAAAAATGGCAAAACCTTTATTAATTTTTGCTCGTTAATACGTTTAAAATGCACCCATCCTCTTCAGTCACTTTATGCCATGCAGTTTGCAGAGAAAGAAACCAGGCAGAAACCAAATTTATTTCAAGTTTACATCACACACTGGGTTAAAACTCCTCATTCTGGCTGATTAACTGAGCTGGCTGGAAGTCCTGCTCACAGTGCTGACGTCTTCACATGGGCAGAGAGACAGACAGGAAGAGACGGGGAGTGAGGGAGGCAGAAAGATGTGGCCTCAGCGTCCAGACTGAAAAGCAACTGATTTGTTTTCTTTAGTGAAGATGTTTGGGCGTGACTCGTGGCACAAGTACTCACAGCAGACAGAAAACAGAGTCGTTTTCATTCCACTAAAAGTCTTCGGCTTTTTGTCAGGAGTCTAAACTTTGCTTTAGTCCGCAGTCTGACAGGGCTCTTCCCGGCCACATCTGTTTCTGTGGAGGAGACGCTTTATGCAGTGTGGGTTTAATATTGCGTCAGACGGCCACACCGTCATCCCGCTCACTTCTTGGACCTTCACATTTATTGAGAAAATGGCAAGAAAGGGGAGACGGTTTGGTTTTTATCTTCTCCTTTCCGGAACCAAGAGCTAAAAACACATTGCCTGAGCTACTGAAAATTTGGTCAACTTAACCTGAAATCACACCCGTCTCTCAAAGGATGACCTCTCTAAACCCATTGTCACGCAAACAGTTAAAGCACACACACAAACCTTTAAGTTATTCTCCAGAGTTTATTTGAGTTTTTGAGTCAGATCAGAAGTTGCCAAGACAAATAGTCTCCTTGAGTCCGATGGCCAAAGCTGTTTCCAATAACTTGCTGTGAAGTGAAAATGACAGTCGGAGAGAGAAAGAGAGAGAGTGAGGGAGACGCAGACACATCCGCTCAGGTGAGAGTTATTTGTTTTTTGTGTTGGAGCAGAAGTGAAGTGAATGAGTGGAGAGGGTGAGAGGCAGGGAGATAAATGAGTGAAGAGAGATACAGGAGCAGAGGAAGTGATGGAAAAGAAGAGCCAGAAAGCGACAGAGAGTGAAAGCGACTGTTAGTGGGTTGTTGACAGGTGAGCCTGAGGGCAGGCACGACGGGCTGATTCAGGTAAAGCCCCTCTCCCTCCCCCTTCCCACCTTAACCCCAGCCCTCCCTCCCCCCTCCCATCTATCCCCAGCTGGAGACTGCCGATGTGGGATAGCCTACAGGGCTGGGGAGACAGGTCTCCATCAGAAAGCCCCGCAACCCTTTGCAATCACACAATAATCATTTAACTCAGAGTGCCGTGTGTCAACAGGCATGACGGCTGACGAGGCAGACAGACAAACAACAATAACTGCAGCGGCCGTTGAAGAGAAAAACAAATGAGAAAATAGAAAGAGGGGCGAATGAATAAATGAATATCTGTCAGAAGCATTTGGCTTACGGGACAATGGTTTTTTTCAGGAGTCTCTGCTCGAGGGCCAAATGTCACTTTGGGTCACTTAGACTGAAGATTCAACAGCACATCTTGTAAACTCAAACCCCGCTGCAGCCGGAGAAGAACACATCTTATGTGATACGTAATTACCGGTAATCTAATTTACACTAATGCTTTAAATTATCCATTACAAATTAAGAGGGTCAGAGTTGTCTCCACTTCTCTTTACGAAAGGCCTTGAAAAAGACTGGCAGTGCGGGTTAATGGCGCAACTGGATTAAGGAGACTAGATTCATACATAATGCAAGCATTTACCTTAATGGGAGAAACGTGACTAGTGAGCCGTGTTTACATTAAAGGAGGGTGAGAGTTCAGCCGAGCCGAGGGAATATTTTTCTGCCTACGCTGGCGGCAGACAGTGTAATGAATTTCTATAAAGCGCACTGCAAATAAAACTAAAGACACACAAAGGAGATTGCATGTTGATGGTTGTCGGGCGATGCTGACAAGGAGAAATGGGTGAGGACGCTGTTGAAACTTGCAGCGGTGCACAGTCTGGAAAGAAAACATCCAGTAGCCTGACACTGAACTCCAGATCTTAAAAACAAAACAAAACAAAAAAACTTACCCACAACATCATGGAACAATGGACCTCCATTGAACCTGGGCTTTTAGCACGTGCATAAAGAGGAGCGATCAAACAGGAAGTGAAAAGTTTGAAATAGTTTTATTGCCACAAGAACTGCGACAAAGACAAACACGCTCCGTTATTTGTCCTGCAATCCGAACACACAAACGCACGTGGCACATCGAACGCAACCTCGTTTACACAGGCGTGATCGTGTCCAAGGGCCGACACGACTACATGTATCCACAAGTGTGTCGACAGCACACACCCAGCATATAGTCTGACATTCTCCTGGCCACAATACACCACACAATTAAAATAAATCTTGTACGAGGGCCACATGGTGCTGCCTTTCTTTCTTTTTTTTTTTCTAACAAGGGAACAACTCCATAGCAACACCAGAGAAATGTTTACTTATGAATATATTTGGATTTGCACTGTCGGAAACATAAACAGGCTTAGTGTCATAATTTAGTTAGGAACAGGAGTTGTCTTTGTATTGACTTAAAGAGTCAAAGAAAAGAAAATAACGTGAGCTGGAAAGTCATGAACTTCCATTTTTCTCGCAGTGGGATTGTGACAGTGTGTGTTCTCATTACGAGCACACCGACAGCCCTCCGTGGGTCTCACTCTCTGAGTTTCTCTCTCCCCCATCTATCTCTGCATTCCCAGACAGCTTTAGCAGTTCAAACCCTCGCACTGCGGCATTGTCACACACTACACTGGTTGCCATGGAGAAATAGTCCTCCTGGTCTCCAAGGTACCCGAGTCTATTGTCTTTGGCTTCTTTATTTAGATGAAAACATGATTTGTTGGAAGGGATCTACTTGTTTTTTCACTGCTTCTCTTTGCTGCTTTCCCTTTCTTCTTCTTCCTCCTCACGCGCATCAGTGTAACGTTGCATGATGTGCATTGTTTCATCCTTCTCCTTTCCAGGAGTTTGACTACGCGCATGTGTGCGTCAAGCTCGTCTGATGTTTTGTAGCAATTAATTTCAGTGTGTCTGCATGTCAGCGCCCCAGGAGGGGGGCTGTATAAAAGTTTTCCCCATTGCCACAGCTCTTGCCAGGGCTTATAATTGCCTTCTATTACCAGGGCTGGGTGTCACAGTGCCTGCCTGTCTGTCACCAAGAGACTCTCAACTAACGACAGATGATGAGGCAAAGGAGTTGGAGTTTTCTTACTGCCGCTCTTTTTGGCAGAAGAGATAATACAGGATATATATATTAGACCAGCGGTTCTCAAAGCAGGGGCCAGGGACCCTCAGAGGTCTGCAAAGCGATTTGGTGTAAATGATAAAATTGGGCTGTGATGTTATTAAGTGCAGATAAACACACGTGGACCAATTTATAGCAACAACTTGAGCGTACTGCATCCATTATGTTTAGCTCCACAAAAAATCTTATACAGCAGTGTCACATCATTTCATGCCATGAATGCAAATAGCTTTGGCAATGGCAATGAGAACTACAAAGAGCATTAAATATATGTTCGAAACTGGTTCTGCTTAGAGAGAAACTCACTTAGAAATCTGCAGACCACAAAACAGAAGACAGAACCACCGGATTATGAAGTAAGCAAGAAAGTGTGATATGTGTATGCTCCTGGTTGTTGTGTTATGCAAATATATCACCCACAGTGATTTCTGAGCTTTTGCTGCTGCAAAAGTTGATTTGGAAACACTTATGTAAAAGCCACGCAGTCAAAAACAACAAGCTTAAGTTTAAAGCAAAAAAAAAGAAAGAAAAAAAGAGTTAAGTGATTCTAATGTGGCTTTAAAAGCAGCTGTGAGAGCTTACAAACACTTACAATCAGCCAGCTTTAACCTTTGACCCTGTTTATTTGCATGTTTCCAGCTCCACTCGCAGCTGTCACCAAGCTGTTACTTCTCTACTTGCTTGCAGTGCAGCTGAAAACCAAACAGGAAGTGACATCACATCCGTTGCTCCGTGAGTGGAGCAAGCGGCTGATGGGTGGAAAGAGGAAGTAGACTGTGTTTCGTTCTCATTCAGTGGCTGTGGCTCAGACGTCCCAGACTCTGTGGTCTTGTTTAAGGGCAGCCAGACAAATAAAAATATCTAATTTAAGTCACTTATCTACTCAGTCACATAAAGTTTCCCTTTTACTCTCAGATGGCGGTCTTGAAACGCCACATATAACATTTTTTATAAACATTCAAATCTCCTGAGAAAGACTTTCTTGAGCTGTGACTCGCTCATTTCTGGTACTTGCTTTCTTGCATGTTTTATAAATTACTGACCTTAACTCACTGTGTTTCCCTCGTCTAACTCAGCCATTCTGTTTTATCACAAACTCAAACTCTATTTGCTTTAATTAACTATGAAGTTGACACTTTTAAACCAAAGTTTTTTCAGAAAGTGGAAGTAATTTGGATGGAAGTGTGTGTTTTCCAAATTCTCTTCTGAATCTACTGAATGTAACTCTTAATCTGAACCTGTTAGTTTACTAATACTTCTACTTTTTTCTTTTTGTCATGCATGGTGATGCAAAGGTGGAAGGAGAGGTTTCGGAAACTGTGACGCGGTGCTTCGTCAGCGCAGGGTGCAAACCAGGGTAGGTTACTGTTGTGTGCTGTTGTGGGAGAAGCGTGCAGCGGCTTGTTGTTCTGGCACGAAGTGCTAAGTGCTGAGTGAAGTGGGTGCAGGTGAACATGCTAAGACAAGCCAAGTCAGTGTTTGTCCTGCCTTGCTGACATGTATCACGTTTGCACACCTACTGTTTTTTCTCTTTATCAGTTTCTCGTATCTTTCTGTGCTGAAGGATTTAAGCTTCTACTAAGGGGGGAAAAAAACAAACAGCTAAGAGTAATAAATCGGATCATATTATAAATAGACTTGGTCTTTTAAATAATTTCAGATAAGGCATGGATGACTCCCTTTCAATCTCTGAATCCTGTAAGTTTTTGCAAGTGTCTGCCCACTTAAACCTGAACAATCCTCTCTCTAGATTGAGCAGAAGTGTTTCATCATCTATTTGTTGCTTTGATGATGATGATGATGACGGTGGTGATGATTATGCGACGATGATGATGGTAGTCTGACTGGGCTTGGATAGAGCCACAAATAGGCACAAATTGTTTTTAAAAGCTGCCTTCATTTCTCATTTTCGGAATGGCGAACCAGAGAAAAATGAGTCAGAGCAGATGTGTTGAGCTGCTGAGACAGCAAACGCTGATCTGGGATCAGTTCTACAAAATGGTTTAATAGGGAAACAGAGTCTATCAGGGTTAAATGGGGAAAAAAATGGTCCAAGATTTGAGTTCCGATGAAGATTGGTGTGTAAAGTGCTAAAAAAAAAAAATTAGAAAAGGAGATGACCGACTGTGAGAAGAAAAAATAAACCAGGAGTTCTACAGTACAGGCTGTTGGGAAAAATGTCCACATGGACACACACACGCACGATATCACTCATGAGTGAACGAGCCAGCAGGAACAAGGGGAAGCAAGTGGAAGTGAGAGGAGAAGGAGGGGAGGACTGTGGGAAGAGAGGCAGGAGGGAAAGAAGGTCTGGAGTGAGTCCAGGGGAACTCCAGACTTCTGTTACCCAACATTCTCTCTCAACAGTGGCTGGGAGACTGCTGCTGCTGCTGCTGGTAGAGAAACACGAGGCCCAGAAAGAAAGTGAGCAGCCACACACACACATTCAAAATTCACATAAAACCCTTACTCCTTGATACACACATATGCTGCCGTGGCCGTGTCACCATAGTAACACAGTGACCCCGGCCTTACAGTTGCACTCCCGAGCCTGATCTCCTGCAGGGTTCTGAGGACAGGGTGGAGTAAATCTGTCTATTTTTAGCTGGCTCACTTTTTTTTGTGCTGGTGACAATAAGACTTTCTCCAAAGTCCGGTTTACTTTACATCAGGCTATCCAAGTTCCATGTACATCCACATGGTGTGAATTAGGGATGAATGTGGGAAAATGAGAAAATGAAGCAAAGGCAGGAAGTAATAATGGGAGGGGGGGGGGGGGGGGAGAAAGACAATAGATGCAAACTAGCAGACTGAAACTATTAAGACTATTATGTGTTCATATAGTCTTTCAAACAATCTTGATTCTACAATGTGAACAGACCAGCAGTGTACTCTGAGAGGATTTATGTGTGTGTGTATGCAGCGAAACACACACCCACATGAACGCAGACCAGACTTTGACCAACATGACTCGGCAGCATTTGGGTAATTGCCCCACAGTTGGCTTCTGCTTCCAGCTACACTGAGCTAGCAGAAGTGGAGTGTAACTTTAGCTGGACTGAAACCCACTCTGGCCCTGGCCGCGGTCCAAGTCCGCCGGTCTGTTTGTTCAACCCGCCTCATCACAGCCGCACTGATTCTAACTGAATGCCAGCGCACGGAGGTGGGTTAAGCCGAGGCCTCACAATACCCTTGACACAAAGGGTGGAGAGGAGAGCTGCTCCAGATAATGGGGCTGATATTGATACTGCTCTTTCTTTGCTGATACAGTCCAGGAAGTGATCTGAATATCTTCAGCAGTGTCACGCCGGTGCAATTTTAACGTTATTTTTTCCCCTTAGTTTGTTTTTTTCCCCCTTCTTCTTTTTTTGTTTTTTTTCCATGTCATGTATTTGTATTTAGTCGCTCTTGTCTTTCACTTTGCATTTTCCATTCACTGCCCATTTCTTAGTTCTCCTTTCCTGTGGTGTCAAATCATGAGCCACAAGGTTAAAATAGCCCATCGTATGCTATTTTTACACTGACTTATGATGCCAGATTTGACCGATTTTGACGTGGCTGTCATTTCACTTCCTTAAATTCATCAACTGGTCTTAGGCACATGACCTGACCCCAGTCATGGTACATTTCTATGGAATGTGTTGTCTTTGATACAAACAGACTTCACTTCTTGTGTTTTTGTCTGTCTTTGGCACACTTTCATGGCTAAGCCGTTAAAATGATCAGTGACATCACATCTACATCAAAACTATGGTCGGTCAGTCTCTTTTCTGGCTAGACGTCAGCCATGTGACCGTCATGGTCAGTTGTGTCTTAGTGGCTAACTGTCCTGACTTCACTAGCTCCTCTCTAATCCTACAGCTTGTTAATTGGTTTAGTCTGTTTCCTTTGTGGCAGACTGCGTCACAAAGTAAACGTAACCTCAGCCCAGACATAAGTATATTAACATGGTTAAGTAAAAATAGCTACGGGTGGCTAAATAAAACTTCGATGTATGTGGAAGTGAGTATTTTGGGCACCTGTGATCTTGTTATTGGCGTTAAATTTAGCTCTGTGGTCCTCAGTGAGGAGTGGAAACAGTGACAGGGACCTGTTTTGCCACAACACACTTCCTGTGCACTGTGAGTAGTGAGTAAACCACAACCCAGTGACGCAACGTTCGGAAAAAAAAACAAAAAAAAAAAAAACAGAGCGAGCAAAAGAAAAAAAAAGAAAGCAACAAAGAAGAGAGGAAAATCAGTAATCAGGAAGTTGTGGCTTCATTTGAAAAAGGAAAATTGTTGACTGAACTGTAAATGGATACTGTAAGTGAACTTGTGTGAATTTCCTGTGTGCGGACTTTCCCCTTTCAGATAACACAATGATAAGGTGAGCATAGACCTGAGTATAGGGCTGCTATTATTGCTGTTGCTAATGTGCGTGACTGAAGAGTCATATATACAGTCATATATACACAGGCATACTGGCCTTTTATTTCTCCTTTATATTTTCGAACTCTTGAGCCGTTGTAGCTCTTCTCACTTCCTGTGGGCTATTCTTTGCCGTGACCTGAGCTACAAACGCAGCACAAAGCCTTTGCAGGACCACAATAAAGGGACTTTGTACTATAGACTCAAGCGTGCTGCAGCTTTTCCTGATAATGTATGATAGTGGAGTCTCATATTAGGAGGCAGTCTTCTGAAAATACCCCGTTCCTATAAAGTGCTTATTTACACGAGTGAATTTATAAGAAAACACTGAGCAAATGTTGCCTATTGTTATGTGATTATGACATTTATATCCATGACCACGAGCAGCTAGTCAGAGGAAATGTGAAATGACTGCATGCGAAGATATTTTTGGTTCATTTGTGTCAGTTACCCTAAAAAAGCATAAATGAAGATGCGCACTTTTTTCAGTTTGTGTGGGAGTTGGAACAGTGTAAGCTCGGGAGTATATGTGTGTGTGTGGTTGTTTGTGTGTGTATATTTATGAGTGTGACATAGTGTTGGAAAGAGGCAAATTTATAGTGTGAATTTTCTCTCACTCTCTCAAACAACACTGAAAGTCATGAATCATCTCTGCTGCAGAGAGCTAACCACAGGAAGTACCCATGGAACACACACACTCATATATACATGCACCACTCGGTATACAAAGCACAACCAAATACAGTGAGAATGATCTACTGGAACAAACTACAGGCCAGAAATAACCCATAAACACAGACCCATAAACTCTGAATAGCTCAAGAGTATCAATTCGTCAAGTTTGTTTCCAGGGATTTCTTCATATCGATTACAAGTCTCAACAACACAGAGCAAGATTTTTCTTTTAAACGGGCACCAAATCTTGTAGATCAATAAACTTTTGTCGAGACCTCATCACAACATCTCGGCCGTTTCCTGCAAAAGACAAGGTTTCCATGGTGACCCCTACACACTTGGGAAGTACAGTATGAAAGAAATAAGAAAGTGTGTGTGTGTAGCTTGTGGGAGACAGGGAGAAAGCAAGCCAGTGCCAAGCCTTGACCCCTGAAGTCTCTCTTTTTGTGTATGCTTGTTTGGTACACTGCAATATAACAGAATAGTGGCTCATTATTCCTGCTGTATGAGCCTGGTCCTTGGAGGAGCAGTACAGGCACACGAATGGACGCCGAACAAATCACGTTGAGCACCATCATTTTGCCTTTCTGTTTCTGTTGGTATCAGTCAGGAGCCTTGGGAGCTGAAAAATGAACCAGAGAAGGAAGAGCAAGAAATGCAGTTCCCCAACTGACCACATGAGGCTGGCTGCACATGTCAGTAGCCAACTTTACAGCAGAAATAAACATATTTACAGCCAGCTACACAAATAGTTTGGTCTATAAAGCATGTAAAGCATGACCCACCTATCTGCATTTTATTAAGGCTTAGCATGGCAGGCTGTACTGACAGGTGGGTGTATCTGCTACCTGTTGGCTAATCTTTATCTTGGCTATTTCCTGAACTAGACCTGTTGACCATGTTTTAAGATTTTGATTACTTAGGAAACATTTTTATAAGTATTAGGTAATCTAATACTAAAAGTAGGAAATCTGTGCTCTGGTTTGTTAGGGGACATTCTAGTATTTTAGTTGTAAGCTAATTAGCAGGTTGAGCAGTGGTTGGCACTGTGGCCTCATAGCAAGAAGATCTTAGCCTGTTCTCTTCATGTCTGCGTGGGTTCTCCATGCAGTTAGTGGGGTTAGTTTAACAGTTGAATGGGCTGTTAGTGTGAGTGAGGGTATGAATGGTTGTCTGTCTGTGTTAGCCCTGCGGCAGACTGGTGACCAGTGCAGGGTGTACCAGTCTCTAGCTCCCCTGTAATTCTGATTAGGATAAGCAGAAAAAACAGATGGATGAATATTATGCATATGTTTGTGTCAATGTGATACAGTAACACAGTCTATTACTGCAGCTTGCTACCATTAATAAATAACTTAGATCTCCACCTTCTTCCTTCTTTGCAAAATCACAAGTATTGGTGGCCCAAATGCAAAATGTTAGGGCTAAGAGAGGTTTACAAACCAATGGGTGAAGTCAGCGTTGTTGCATCTTCACTGGTTAGAATATAGTGAAAGATGGAGTTGTGAAGCAGTTACAGAGAGTAGATGCTCCTGTCTTGTTGCCAGTTGATGCCATTATTTTGATCCCTCAGATGCAGCCACAGGGTTGGCATGCTTGGTTGTCCAGGTGATGGCTACCGTGCAGACAGAGGGTCTGACCGGTCTTGGCCCACTCTGTTACACCAACTGTGCCAACTTACCGTCAACTGGACACTAAACGGCAGCGACACATATGCCGCCTTTCTCTGCTTTAGACCGTGGGCACATGTTTTCCAATCTGAGAAAAGATAACCTAAAAAAGGTGCGGAGCCACTTGAAATCATGAGATCTGAAATCAGATTTGCCACCCTCAGATCTAACCACATCAGTTAAAAGCGCGTTGAATTATCTGACCCGGCATCAGCGGTGTAGGGGGGGAGATTTTGTTGCTGGTGGGCTATAAGCAACGCAGAGAAGAGATTTGCAGAGACAGCCCATAACAGCTCCCTTGGAACCAATGACTCAGATATGCAGATGTGTTTACTTCCCTTCTGTTTCCCACCTCAACCAGCACACAAAAGGCAGGGGGAATGAAAGTGCCTGATAATGTCTTTAAGTGTTGCATTTATATATTTATATACGTTATAAAGAACTCATTTTTTACTAAAACTTAGACAAGCACTTCAAATGGGCTCTTTGCCTCTTCCCTCTATTCCCTCCCTCCCTTCTGAGGGTATTCATCTTTTGTCTAATGCGTAGCGCTGCTCTCTGTTAGTTTCTTTCTGACACCATGCCAGCAGAGTCATCTGCAAAGGGACTCATGTAGGGATTAAAAACCATCAACAGATCCCCTTTAACAGAGCAGCAGAGAAAAAAATGGTTGAAAAAAAAAATGCAAAAAATAAATAAATATAAAAACTCCAGACAGTTTTGAGAAAACTTGCAGAAAGAGAATGCAGATTGTCACCTGACCCTGAGGCAAAGCAGCCCTAAATATAATAAAGAGAAGACAACAGAAGAAGACGAGGCGACACGACACGGGTAATGTGTTTTCTCTGCTGGTGTCGTCTGGCAGATCTGGGATGATTGAGTGCTGATGCCTGCCTGGGCTGCTTCAGAGAAGATCGTCTACCCCCCCCTCAGCTCATGCACACACGTGCACAGCCTCTCCGATGACACACACTGACACATGTGCGCACACACACGCACACACACACACAGATTTCTGTTGTCGAAGTGACAAAAACATCAAGGCGTATTAACTGTCATCATCTCAGCATCTCTTCATCTCTCTTTTTGGTCCAGGGAATATTTCAAGGTAACACATTATTATTGTAGTGTGTGTGTCTGTGTAGCAGCGCGTGTTGTTGTTGTTGTTTTGTTTGTTTTTTTATAGTGGATGTGTGTCTTAATTAGAACGGGGTTTAGTGAATTAGGCCAGGATGTGTAATAGACTCAAATTTGCATAATCTCTGTTGAATAAATCCGAGTGACGAACATGCAAGCACAAAATCATACCTACTTACTGTACGGTGTGACTTCACTTGGGAAAAAAAAGTGTTTATGACAGTAATCTATAGTCTTTGCTTACAGAATCTGCGTATTAATCTCTGTGCATTTCTATAATCGCCCTGTATTGTGAAATAACAGCAGCAGATACAGACAAACAGGTGCTGGCTACAGAGGAAGTTGATTGGCCTGATTCCACAATCCATTTTCCCAAGGCTTCCACACCCCTGCAGCTGTCCTCAAGAATATGAGAACTGTATGTGCGCACGAGCTCGTGTGTACGTGGGTGTGTACATGTGTGTCGTTGAAGTGCATGTTTGCGGTTATGACAAATTCACTCCTCGTGGCTTGCCAATAAGCAAGACAATGATCTTTATTGACAAAGAAAAATGAAATGCCGGACCTAATTCTGCGCCCACAAGTGAAAGTGAAAATTTAGCGGTCCCGAGACCGATTTATCGGGACTGATTTTTTTTTACATTTTCTCAAAGTTTTAAAAAGTCTGACCTGCTTGAGAATGAGCTTCCTGATGTTCAAAGCAAAGTCATATTACAGGTTTGCGGGGCTTTTGGCTGTTTTGCATGGCAGAATGTTTTGAACTGAGCGGTGACAGCCCCAGCCCGACTGAAGAGTCTACTTCAACTCGCCTCATTTCTATTGGAAAACACTTCCACTCTCTCTCCCTCTGCCTCCCTTTCTCTCTCTATCCCTCTCCCTCACCGTCTTCTCTCTGAAGCTGCAGATCACTTGAAAAAGAAAGGGGAAGGAACATGAATAAAAACTGAAGGCACTTCTCTTAGATATGTCTCTTGATGCTCTTCAGATCTTTAAGGCTTCATCACAGGGAAATGCAGGGTTACTCCAAGAAACTGAAGGACTGTGACTTCCTAATCTACTGTACAAGACCTGAATTTGAGAACTCATCTTTATAGCAGTTTCTCCTTTTCCTCTCACGCAATTTTGATCTCTAGTGTTTAGTTTTTATTTATTGATGGGCAGGTAGAGGTGCGGCATCCTTCAATCAGTACTTTTTCGCTTTTTCTTTTGGATGAAAAGGAGAAAACCAGGGACCATATAGTCAAAAGAAAGCCTTGTTCTGTCTGTCCTTGATCAGCTCACACTCTACTGCCTCTAAAAAGAAAGGAAAGATTTTAAGGAAATAAACTTTAGATTTCTATTTTTTTCGCTTTCACATACCATAATTAATCTATTTTCTTCAAATGGAAATAAAAAATAACTGTGTTTAAATAGGCTGGAGAAACAGTTGCAAGCACTCTGTTTTATTTAAAGGTTCAAGATCTGTAAGAGGACATTTGTTAAAGCTGCCCTCCTGATGAATATTTACAGAGATTGCTTTAAAGGAGTTGGGGCCAAACCCCTGTCTGCACTAAGTCCTATCTCCTCCATCCAGAGCAGGTCAGACATAATGACTGATGTTCCAGACATAATGAAAACATCCTTGCAAAGTGAATCTGATTGGATATCAGCTATCAGTCATCGTTTAGCAACAGCAGTGCACATGAGCTGCCAGCCGAGTCCTTTTCTCTCTCCCTGTGTCTTTAAGCAGGAGTTCACAATGAAGTGCAGCAGTTGTTACCTCTCCAATGTAAACTGTGTGTGCATCAGATAGAGACATTTTAAAATCTGGGGGAAAAAAATGCCTCACAATTTTATTCAGTAAAGGCTACTTTCCATTTAAACGATAGTATGGAAAGTTGCCTTTTACTTTCATTTATCTCTTCAATGCATAACATCATCAATTTTGGAGACTTTACTGAATACATGGTAGGGCTGTTTATTACAGTTAAATATTTAGCTACACCACCACAGTTATTTTTCCCAAGACGATCTTAGAAAAAAACTAAACCGAGGTATCATTTACTCAGCTCTTCTCCTTAAATAGTGTCCAATTTAATGTGCTGAGCTGAAGAGAAGCAGGACTTTAGTCAAGGCTTGTGCCAGTAGGGATGTTAGTATTAAATTAAATGTTACTTGGTCTGAGTCTCCTGTTCTTTAGAATAAACAGCCACACTGTTCAGACCCTGTAAGTTCATGGGAAACAGCGTCCCCTTTTGGAGAGCAACAGCACAGCTTTAAGGAGCGGCCCCCATTAAAGTGATTTGTGACCTTGCACTCAATTACTGTATATGTATTATGTCCTGCAGTCATGAAGTTTAACTTTGTATGATTGTATTTTAGTTTCTTGATTGTCACATTTTTTGAGAGTGGACTAATTGCCCCGCTCTTAATTGTCCCTTCCTTTGCTCAAAATATTATACAACACCCCAGTGAAGACAGCTGAGACTGAGCTTTCTATTGTTCCTCTCGTCTCTTGTCGCCGCCGCAGCTCCTCAGTCTCCTTTACACTCCCTGGGCATCGCATAGCCAGCAGATTAATTAGACGAGTGATAGCAATGTTCTCTCTTAGTGCTGGCCCACTGAGTTTTGTTTTTCTTTTTCACTTCTTGTAAGCCTCTAATTTCTCTCTTTACATTAATGGAGCTTACTCGGTGTGCTGACCCATGGGAGAGGAAAATTAAGTCTCTTTTTCCCTCTGAGGAGGGGGGGGGGCTGCAGTTTATTCCAGAACTAGTTTGTTTCATGCATTTGGAGAGGAAACATATTTTACCACAGTATTATGTAGGATCGTAGACATCCTGAATTTAAAAACAAACAAACAAACAAACAAACAAACAAACAAACAAAAAAACGAATATCAACCATCTATAAGAACAAGCATATTGTATTTTGTGAAAGCGGGCTCTGTTTTAATGCTCCTCCATTCAATGTCTGTCAACCCTCTCTGGACAAGGGTCCTGGTTGGTTGCCTTGGAAACGAGCATATGACTATTCTGAGAGTGAGAGACGAAGCGAGTGTAGTAAAGGTAAGTCACTCAAGGACCCTCTGGTCAACCTGATAAAGTGTGATGAAAATCAAAGGCCACAACTCAGCAACGCCTGCGATTCAGCAGAGAAAGAAGAGAGCGAGCGAGAGGAATAAAAAGTTGTTTCTTTCCTGAAAGATTTGAAAAGAAGCGAGCACAATGGAGCAAATATTGCACCGCTTTGAGAAACATGTTTTATAAAGTGTAGGAATCAATAGGAAAAGATCTTCTTTTTCATCCCATGTACGAACACAGTCAGCGCTGTCATGTGTGACCGACTCTCTGTCACTTATTTTCCTATGCACATTTCTTACATACGTCTCTGCACAATATGTGCATTCATTACACGTGTTTGGAGTTCAAGCCACCCTCTTTACACTAAACCGTTATGTATGAGTCCAGGTCTCAGGCTCCAATGCTTTTTATTCATGTTCTTTGAGGAGGCTGTCAGGCATAATTACGACAACATGCTTCCAACCAGCATGTTTGGAGAGCCTCTGCTTCCCAGCCCCCTCCTCCTCACACTTCGCTCTCTGCTTGAATTTGCTGCTGCTAATGCACATGTTAGTATGTATCACAAAGCGCATGTAAATGGATGGTAACAGTGACTACAGTGCTGTGGTTTTAGTTAAGGCAACACAAAGCAGGAAACTGTTACGTGTTGCACTTGTTAACGCCTCACATCTTATTTAGTGAACAGCAGTGCAAGGATTTAATAGCATAAAACCCATCTGAGAACTTGTTGCAGCTCTCCTACTATGCCTCGTGTATGAGTAAGATAAAGTGAATCAAGGTTGCGGTGAAAAAATAGAGCAAGAATAAAAAACAGGATGAAAGAAAGGATACTCTATTACTTTTGTCATAGTAGCCATTCCTGCTGCATGTCATGGAGTTATACACATGCGTATACAAAGCTGCCATGAGGTCAGCGTTTGCTTTCCGCCTTTTGTCTTCATCTTCCTTCTACCCTTGTGATCCAAGGTGACAGTGCAGGGCCAGGGTGAAGAGGGAGAGCGAGCAAGTGCAGTGCAAGGGCAGAGAGACTGGCCTGGGCAGCTTGGATTGGGAAACGTGGGGCCTGTTGGTGACAGCTCAGTATCTAGATGGGGGGCCGATAGAGCCACTCCAGAGGGCATAATTCAATCGCAACTTAACCATGATAAAGACAGAGAGACAGAGTTGGGGGAATAAACCGAGAGAGAGTTGGAGGCAGAAGAGTAGAGAGCAGATAGAGTCATGAGTAGAAAGAATCAGATTACCATGCTTTTAAATGGGAGGGCTCGATGACACTCATCCGACCTGATTTAAACGACAGAAGCGTAAGGAATGAAGTCTTCAGCTTGTCTGTCCCCTGACCCTGCCGGCGAGCGATGAGAGCGCGAGAGGGGAGCAAAAGAATCGCTCATGCTTGGAGTGAGATGGTGCCTAATCGTCCAGTGGCTGGGACTGAGTAACTGTGACTGGATGCATGCACCGTGGACGACGGGCAGGGACGATCTGAAAAGCTAAAAAGTCCTAATCAGGTTTTTTACGCAAATGGGCGATCTGCACGCGGACCGCTCGGGGCTATATGTGATGAGGCCGTCAGCTGCTAGTGGTCCACAGACATGACACAAGTCATTTCACCTCAGCTCCGCTCAGCTCATGCACATTCACAGGATGCTAATCGTGCCCTGCTTTCCCCGGCTGATGCTGTCTGTGTGAATGTAGCCAGTCTGTGTAGCTGGTTGGCTGGATTGAGGGCTTTTAGTCTTCTTATCTGAAAATATATATTTTTTCCCATTTCACCCTCAGTTCCAGACGCTCTTTGCTTTTGGGCTATCTATTTTTACCTGTCCTCAACAATCAGGTATCAAATACTGTGAGAAACAGTTTTGCCCCTACAGTAAGAGCCCCTGTGATTATAGTTGAAGGGCCTGGATATTTTCCTTCAAGGTGTGCGGTGTGTGCGTTTGCCTGAGTTTATGTCAGTGTGCGTGCGTTTATGCCTGCACATGTTTGTCTTAGACTATTGATCTGGCCAGCACACAGCAGGCATTAAATGAGAAGAGGCTGTGGCCGACAGATAAAGAGGGAAAGAGTGATGGGTGGCAATAAAAGAAGGGGATCTGTAGGCAGGGAGAAAAAAAATCACCTTTTTTGAATTAAAAAAAGCTTTAAAGATATAACTTTGAATTTTTTTCTCTTTATTTCTTTTTTTTTCTTTGCAGTTTTCCATGTTCCTGGATTCTCACTGTGGTTCCTGCATCAAGCTCAGTCACACCTGCACAAAGTTACGAGCTGTGGACAATGATATGGTACATGACAAAAACAGTTTCTCATAAACCCTCCATAGTCTTTACAAGCACACAAAATGTGTACCCCTCAACAAACACATAATGAATGTGCTCTTATAAATCAATTTGGCTCCACGATACAACCGGATCTTGGCAAGTGGCTCGGAAATATCAAAACAACCTTGGGGACTTTGGGTTCACTATGAATGTTGTGTGCCTCCACTATGTGTGCTCTTTATATCTGCTCTTTATTCAATCAATCTGCTCCCTACTCTTTCATCCATTAATTTGGCCTCTCTCTCTCTCTCTCCTTCTCTTTCTCCATCCATTATTTCTGTCATTGTGCTGTTTGTCCTGTTCAGTGGGCATCATAAAGCAGTCAGGAAGACTAACTTGCATGTGATGCTCGCAGAGCAGGCAGTGGAAATGTCACAGTATTTCAGGTACCGAGGCTTATTAACGAGGGGACAGGAAATGAGCAGGTTCTCCTTAACTGCTATCGTAAAGATGATAGATGTGTGATTCCACTTAGAAATGCATGGAAAAACATGCATGCATGGAGAAACCTTTATAGCTGGGGTTCTCAAACTTAGCAAACAGCCTCTAAAGCCAGAAAAAATGAACTCAAAGCCAAACTCTGTCTGTTCACATGAAAAGAGAGACATGTTTGTCAGTTGTTTGCAGCTTATTCGTACAATGTACTTCACTCACGGGAGGTCAAGAGCACCATCTGTGCATGTTCAATTCTTAATTAGATTCACAACAACTGAATAATGTATTTGTGCGACCAAAATAGATTTGAGGTGGGGAATACCTGAGATTACGATAGGAGTCTGTTTTTGGCACATTTCCTCATTGACATCTTGGAAGTCGTCGTGTTTATTTTTTTCTATTTCAGGCACAGCTTGTCACGTGTCAAGCCAATTAGTCGATCTCATTAACCAATGCTGTCAACCAGAAGACTGCGGTTTGAGTCTTGTTTGTGAGTTCTGTTTCTTGCATTCTCTTTTTTATCCCCTCACAGTTTACTTTATATTCACATTCTGTTTGGTTAGCTATAGGCATCAAATATACTTGGTTAGTTTTAATGAAATATCACAGTTTGGGTAAAGCTTCAAAACTCCCACCGACAAATGATGGCCAAGCAAAGATATGTGGCCATTTTCCAGTGGTCCGGTTCATTTAACTCAAAGGTTTGCATGATATTAAAGTGATTTTCCCCACAAAATGTATTCCCTCTCTCATGCACACCCTCTCTTATTGTGGATTTAGCTATGATAGCTAATGACCGGAGTGTGTTTACACTGGAGTAACCCTGTTGTGGCTGCCTTGTTCACCCATTGACTTCTCATTGGCACTCACACAGTATCTTTTTGGCATTAACATGCACTTTAGTCCAACAGAGTTCAATAGAAGCTTCTTTACATCTGAAATATGTAGCTGTGACAAGTCTGTGGGCAAAAAAGTGGTCTGCTGTTTTCCTCTCTGTCATAGATGCCACACTGTGGTAAACAAGGGAACCTTTTTAATGTGTAGTTAAACTGAGCAGACTTAGTTCCAAAATCTAACCCCACAGTGAAAACAAACAAGTTTACTAAAATAAACGACATGAAAAAGTACAAATATATAAATATTTTTTATAAAGAGTTGCCATTATACAATATTGTACCATCATTCCTTATACCTAGTGTTAGGAAGGTTGTTGCTACAGTCGCACTAGAAGAAAACAGCGGCTGAGACCAATTTATTGCCTTTATGATGGAACCAGGTGTGAGAGCGCCCACAGTTAGCTGCTATGCTCAGAGACAGTGATAAAACAGCAACAATCGCATTGGTCTGCTATCAGTCTGTGATAACATGGAGATTAAGATAAGATAAGATAAGATAAGATAGAACTTTATTAATCCCTCGGGTAGGTTCCTCTGGGAAATTTGTTTTCCAAAAAGCACAGCACCGACAGAAGTTACAGAGTCAAGAATATTATATATATATATATATATATATATATATATATATATATATATATATACACACACACACACACATATATATAAATACAAAGACATATATAGATAAAATATACAAAGGGGATAAATAGAATAAATAGGAATAAAAATAAAAATAAAAATAAAAATACAAGTGAATTGCACATTTCAAGTATGATTGTTAACAAAAAGTATTGCACAAAGGTATTACACAGTGAAGTGGAGAGACACTACAGCTTAGTTGTTCCCCCCTCCTTTGTCCTCCTGTTTCCCCTCCCTCTCCCCTCCAGAGAGGAGTTAAACAGTTTGATGGCGTGTGGGACAAAGGAGTTTTTGAGTCTGTTGGTTCTTGTCTTTGGGAGAAGCAACCTGTCACTGAACAGACTCTTCTGGTTGTTTATGGCCGTGTGCAGAGGATGCCCAGCATTGTCCATAATATCCAGCAGCTTCTTTAGTGTCCTTTTCTCTGCCACTGTCACCAGAGTGTCCAGCTTCATGCCAACCACAGAGCCAGCCTTCCTGATCAGTTTTTCCAGCCTGGATGAGTCCTTCTTTGCTGTGCTGCTCCCCCAGCACACCACAGCATAGAAAAGTACTCCAGCAACCACCGACTGGTAAAACATCCTCAGGAGCTTCGTGCAGATGTTAAAAGACCTCAGCCTCCTGAGGAAGTACAGTCGGCTTTGGGCTTTTTTGTACAGGTGCTTTGTGTTGCATGACCAGTCCAGTTTATTGTCCACCCACAGCCCGAGGTACTTGTACTTGTTGACCACCTCCACCTCCTCCCCCTCTATCTGAACCGGCAGTGGACCTTCTCTGGACCTCCCAAAGTCCACAACCAGTTCCTTAGTCTTTGAGGTGTTGAGTTGCAGGTGGTTTGTGTGACTCCATGTGACAAAGTTCCTCACCAGACTTCTGTACTCCTCTTCCTGATCATCCCAGATACACCCCATGATGGCTGTGTCGTCTGCAAACTTCTGAATGTGACATAATTCAGAGTTGTAGCAGAAGTCAGAGGTGTACAGGGTGAAGAGAAGAGGGGACAGCACAGTTCCCTGTGGTGCTCCTGTGCTGCTGACCACAGTGTCAGACGTGATAACTGTGATAAATCACTGAAAATTGCAAGTCTGCTGTCAGACTTAAGATAAGGTACGCTAATCAGCACAGAGTGTCTGCGTTTATAAATTAGGAGGAAATTATTGGTAAACCTTGACTAATTTGTCTGAGACTCCACTCAATCTGAGTCAGACTGCAGTTGTTTGGAGGTTGCCTCCCACCAGGTGACCTGTGCAATCGCCCTTGCATCGTAAAATGGTCATGCAGAAGTTTCTGAGCGCTTCCACGCTCAACCTCTGGGTGACCAGCTGGTCAGTTCAGCAACTTGCAATCAGCTGCCAAATGCAAAAAAATTCAGATTCAGATGACTTCATTAATCTACAAAAAGGGCAATGTGTTTGCAGCTTACCTACACAACCTACAGCCTTTAAACACCAAAGACAAACACTGTTACATGTGAGGTCGAGGAAAGAAAAAATAAATTAAAAATAAATTTTAGTTGCAAGGAGGTTGCCGTTCTTATTTAATTATTTAAGTGTGACATGTCCATATAATACATGCCTTTTTTGTTGTTTTTCTGTTTGTTACCGAGAAAAGAGTTAAAATGGACTGTGATGCAGGAGGACTTTAAAGGAATCGGAAATCTAAAGTGTGAAATTTGAGCTAGTTAAAGCTCCCCACAGCTGCTCATTTCAGTCAATGAGATTAAAACCACCTCTTCAGCCTGCAAAGGGGCGCTGTTTTTACTGACTTACACCACATTTGCCACTTAATACTTGATCACTTGCCGTCATTATGCATCTGACAGATGGCAGAAGATGACTAATGACTATTTGCACATTAATGCTTTTTGTGTGATGAAGAAGTTGATTCATCGCTACCAAAGTCATAGTGTGTCACAGAGTGTAAGCGCAGGTTATGTAAAAAGTGTGTCAGCTTTGCATCTGTTCTAAACTGCATGCAAAACAATGCCGAGCTGTGCAGCAAACAGATATTGTACCAAAATTCAAAAAGGAGGAGCTTTGTAATGCCGGTGTATCTCCTCGCTGTCAGCGCTGACACGCTCATAAAACACAAGGCCTCATTTTAAGTCAAACAGGAAATAGCCTGCACAATCCTGGGAACAAACAAGAGAGGACAGCGTTGCGGTTTGATTGGACCGTGAACGGTCGCTGTCGTTACAAAGCACCACTGTAAGCTCCATCGATTATCAAAGGGCTCCGAGCTCAGACGGGGAGTCTACTGATCTTTCCCAAGCTCAGACATGAAAAGCCCCCGGTGACAGCTCATAGCCTGGGCTAGATCATACCGCTGAGCTGAGGAGGGAGGGGGCTTCTGTGTTGCCTGTTTTCTAACCACCTGCTCCACAGGCCGTGGCTGTGTTTTCTTGTTTTCTCTCTCTTAACGCTCCGCTTTGTCAGAGGCGACGAGGATGCGCTTTCATGCGAACTCGGGGCCAGCAATGACATCGGCGTGTGAGAGACACTTGGTACAACAACGAAAGGCAACCTTTTATTACGGCTATGCCTCATTACTTTTTAACCAGCGTAATCGTATGTGCTGCTCCTCATGAATTATTCACAGGTGAGCTCTCGTCACAAAATGACAGGGGGAGATGGCAGAGAGCTGCAAATGAAAAAAACAACAACCAGAAAACAAGCATGAAAATAGGAGATGGTATATGTCAAGAACGTGAGGCTCCGATACGTTTCCTCATGCTTGCCATTAACTTTCTTTGCAGAGGTGTGAGCTCACAACACTGTAGAAAACATACAGACACGGGTTTCACAATATGGATCACATGCTAAGAGTTTGTTTGTTGCTTTCAAATGAAACAAACCAATCTGAAAAGTGGTATGAGGCTTTAGCTCCAGTGTGTTCGCCTTTCATCAGCAGCAGCTTGGCAGCGAATGGAAAATATAAAAAGAAAGAAGGAGTTTCCGCCAGTGCCTGTCTACACAGAGACTGCTCCCTAATAGTGCCAGCGTGCAGCAATTCATCTACGGCGCACTTGCGGGATAGTCTTCAGTGAGTAGGAGTGAATGGAGCTGCAACAGCTGAAAAAATTATTTACACCTTATTATTTTATGTTTTTACAAATATAGTACATCAAATTTTCAAATTCAAAATTGAGTTTAGCAAAGCACTTATGTGTTTTTGTTTTCCCCCACAGAGAGGCCGCTGTTCATTAGCATTACGCTAATGTATGCTGATTGGTCGGTCAGCATTCACTTCAACTGTGAATTGATGGCTTCAATCAAAACAAACGCGCGCGCGCGCGTGTGTATGAAGCAGACAGCTGTGGTGATCAAATTTGCCGACGGCTGAAATTCTATTGCGGGGCTAAAGAAAGGTCAGAAGATCACCTGAGGTGCTCAGGTAAAGAGTTTTTAGCAGTGTTGAGGAGTTTGTGTGTGTTTGAGAGAAAAGGAAAGCTGAAAGCAGTCAAACCCTCCATCACTGCTCTCTCAGTCAGCTTCCCCTCATAATTTATTGTTCTTCTCACTCCTTTAACTTCCACATCTTCTAAGTCCTTGGATCAGATCTTGCAAAAAAAAGCTCTTTATGAATCCCTCTAATAAAAAAAAGTGAAACTGGAGTTTCTGCAACTTTATTAACTGAACAAAAATCTGAAATGTAAGACATGTTAAAGTTGCCTGAGCTGTTTTTTGTACAGCTGTGTGGGGCAATATTCATAGACTTTCGCTGACTCTGAGGCACCCCTGAGCGTCTGCTGGTGCTATCACACACACCCCTGAGGATCACAGCTTTCTAAAACATCCATGATCAATTAGACACCAATTAAACAACGTGTTAATGAGCTGCCTAATGACTTAACAGCCATATTTCCTCTGTGAGCTTTCTCTGCACAGGCTTAGGATGCCTCCCTTGTGGGCAAAGACCGAGTGCCAGGAGTCATAGAGTGGCTTAATTTTGGTGTTATTACATCTTATTCTCTTCACCCCCTCTCTCCATTATGTTTTGGTAGAAGATGCCGTTTGATCCCTTTAATCGTGTGTCGGCTGTTTGAAATGTCTTAAAGTGCTTGGTGGAATGGCTCGCGAAGGATCTGAGGAGCATACTGTAAAGATTTGTAGTAGCACAGGAATAACATATTGGCGTTTCTTACATAATGTGGCCTACTGCTAAATTCGATCCTGCATGACTTGCAATGTGCAATATTGGAGCTCCGCATTAGTCGTTCTACTGACCAGCAGTGCCCACGTGGGTTAGCGCAGCCAGGGCTACACACAAGCTGCCGTGACTCAGAACTCAAAAGTGTGAGAAAGTACAATAAAATTAAAGGTGAGTTCTGAAACCTCTAGTTCACCCGTGCTATTCTCTCGCTCCACTCCTCCACTCCTCTGAGTCAACCGCCTGCTTTTCAAGGCTTTTATCCACAGAATGCAGAGTGAATCACTCCGTTTATATCATTAGATTTTTTTTTTTTTTTTTTTTTTGGCCAAACTTTGTTTTAAAAAGTTGAAAATGCTAATGTTATGTAGGGGAGTGAGAAAAGAAAAGGAGCTCAGAGGGAGATGACCCACTTAGTGTAATTATCACTAACGAAGAGATGGGAAAGTTGCGAGCTGGGGAAAAACACCCGGGCCTAAATGCGTTAAATTAATCCAGATAATTCAATAGGCGATGATGAAAGGCCACAATCAAGCCCCTTCTGGCTGTGGTGTTTGACTAATAGTGCACTCGCCTGTTTTATGCAAATAGTTTTCTATAACCTTCCTCTTGTTCTCTGTGTCAGGTGGTGTGGCTGTGGTCACTGCTGCTGGGGTGTGCCACACCACAAGCGCATTTACATCAACGTATTAACACGCGCGCACGCACAAGGATAAGCACACCACCGTATATTGTCACCCTCGGACATTTCCGGAGCCTCATGTGAGATTCATACAATGCGTTCAACCGTGGCTTTCCCCCCGGGGATATGCAAGTGCAGCGTCTTGAGGTTTAGTAACAAGATCATTAAAATAATCAAATTATGATAAGAGAAAGTCATTCGTGCTGAAACTAGTTGTTTTGAGTCCATCAGAAGCGATGCTGTTAGTGCGCAGAGCGACGACCGAGGAGAGGGCATCATCAACATTAGCTGACAGCATGGGAAAAAGCCTGCGGTGGGTCTGAGCAATAATAGCATTACCAGCGCTTTCTCACAATAATAACGTCGCAGGAATAAAAGAAAAGTTCCCCTTTTTTTGTAAGTTAAGTGTCCCACTTTTAAGCCTTGGAGCAAAACAATCTTCACTCATCAGATCCTGTCTTAATATCTTGTCAGAGGAGATGTCTGACTGGCTCACCTCCTGTTAGCAGGCTGCTGGTCTCTTTCTGGAGGCAATGCAAAACAAAAGCGTCTCTTCTTAATTCTTCAGCGCGAAAACAGAGAGGGGAAGGAGGCGAGACTCGCGAGTGTCTGCACCTTTATCTCCACTGCAAATATTTGCCTAATGAGAAACATATTATTCCACCTTTAATTACAAATGTGCCTTTCCCTTCTGCTTACAAACATCTCCTTTGAGACGTTGTCTTATTACAATTGCTGTTTAATCTGAGACGGAATTAAAGCAGCAGTAATTAGTTTATAGAGGAGTCTAATTGTCTTACTGTGCCTTTAAAAAAAACATTGCTTCATCTCCTCAGGAACTTTGAAAGTAGGATAGTGTCTCCCCGCTTGCAACCCCGCCACCTCCCCCCAATTCAACTTCTTTACTGCAGCTGTGCAACAAAACTATTAATTTAAACCAATAATCTCTAAGTCATTACCACTTATCAAAAGGGCTGCAAATTAATTATGTTAACTGCTGGAATTTTTCATTAGATCTTTAAATGTGTGCACTTCATCAGTTCTGAGAACTCAGCAATTTGATTACAGTTGATTTCTCTCCATTTAATGAAGCGAGCGTTTTGTTTTTTTTTCCCCGCTGTCCTTTTTGTCCGTCTCCCTCTTTTTTTTTCATTAATTGGATTATGATCAATGCGAGCTTTAATGTTATGGAAAACTTAGCCAAAGCCTCTATCTGCTATGACACAGTTTCCCGCCAGAAGATTAGAGAATGCCGTATCTTCGGTCGTCAAATATCAAACTGTCTTTCCTTAACGATGTAAGAGTGAAACGTTGCTAATCACTGCTGACGAACGCACACTGCTGTTCTACAAAGATAATGAGTCTGCCAGAGTCAAGGGGAGAAACAAACAGCCGAAAGAGAGAGGAGAGGAGATGGGGAGAGACGAAATGTGACAGATCAACAAAACACAGATACTACAAGTGCAAGCGCAGACTGACAACTCATGTGTACAAAAACACAGAAGGAAATGAAATAAAGGGAGATATGTAAAAGGGTGTGAGGTGTTGGTGGGGGGAGAGACCGTCACATTGTTTCAGGTTAGAGAGCTGACCTAAATGAAGCTGTGAGACAGAGCTGGAGAGACAGAGTCAGAGACATTACTGAGACATGTGTCAACCACCAGGGGATGTAAGGTGTGAAAGAGAGAAACAGAGTGAAGAAGGGTGAGAAAAGGGGGGAAAACTGAGGGAAGAGGAGGGCGAAGCGGCAGCCGTAAGGGATGAAGACCGACTCTGAAATCGTTGGCGAGAAAGAAGAGAGCCAAGTGAGCCTTCTCTTTTGTGTCCACTTTTGAGAACTTTTTTGCATCAGTCGAGACCTAAATAGAGGATTTCCCACATGAATCGCTGAATTTAATTACACCTGCTCGTCACTGCTTTGGTTTGGCTGTAAAATCAAACCGCCGATCCACACCAGCTAAGAACTTTAAAGTCCTGATGATCTGTACACGTTTCACATCCCCACAACTCGCACAAAGTTGATTTATAGACTTGTGAAATGCACCTGTGTGCTTTAGCCTCCTCCACCCTGGACCCGAAATGTCACCCGGACGCATAAACACACACAGACACACATGAGCGGACGCATCTACACACATGCACAGGTGCTGCCGGGTGGACCGTGGGGAAGAGGTGAGAGCGCTCTCGCTCCACTGAGTGGAAAACCTGATCTTCTTACCTCAGCAACTTCAGATGGAGCAACTCAGTGGAGAGACATCTGTGTGAGCGCGAGTGTGTGTTGCGCGAAGGGGAGCAAGGGCTGAGGAATAAACAGAGCGATTGAGGAGGAAGTGAGAGATAGGCAGACGGAGCTGGAGACACTGGGCCCTCAGCTGTTGTCATAGCAACACATTAGCGAGCCTTAGGGTAAACAGGTGTCTCCTTTTAACTTAATAAGTCCAGCTAAATGAGCTAATCAGCACTTGTGATATGAGCCGCAGGCCTGAGGAGGAGCTGAAAAACTCCTTGAGCCTCCCTGAACCCAACCTTGTTTCTCACCAGCGTGTCCGGCGGCCAGCCTGTCCGGGGTCAAATGGATTTACACAGCAGCCCGCCATTCAATTGAGTCAGCACTGAACCACCAGCTACTGCTGTTTCTGTGTATGACCACCCACTACTGTCATTAGCATCAGAGAGAGAGAGAGTACCAGTTTGTGTGGATTATCATTGCTACGCGTGCCATTATCATAACAGTTACGATAGCTACGCCTTGTTGAATGGATAATCAGCAAGGTATTATGTGCTGGGATAATAGCACCATGTGAAAATGGGAGATGCACTCCCGGCTAACGTGCACAACCGTACCAATTATTACGAGCAGGGTTCATGCTGCATTTCGTTAAAGCTGTATATCAGCGCAGATCTGATTACGATAACAACAGAGTGTCCTGTGAAGATGGTTATTAGGATCGTTGCGGCAATGATGAGGGTGTTATTTCAAGGGAGGAACTTACCTTTGTGAGTTCAACAGCTTTGCGTGTATGTCTGTGTGTGTCTTACCCACTGAAAATCATTGTGAATCTGTCACAAGACCAGCATTATCGTTTGAACAAAACACTTTGTCTGAATGGTTGAATTATTTAGTTTAAATAAAGTCCTTCTCCAAGCAAGTTTTCACACTCAGCCACCATCTTAGCAAAACCGTTATTTAATGTTAACAAAGACCAAGCTCCTTACTAAATGGGGGACATGTGGCACTTGTGGCACAAAAATGAATGTATACAACTACCAGTTAAATCTGGTGAAAACTGCATTAAACATTTGGTAAGTGTGAATGCCGCAGTTTAGATGATTGAATTGAATTTGATTACATTTGATTTATATAGCGCCAAATCACAACAATGGTCACCTCAAGGTGCTTTATATTGTCAGGTAAAGACCTACAATAACACCGAGAAAATCCCAACAATCAGGCAAAACCTGTGTGCAAGCATATGGTGACAGCGGGAAGAAAAAACTCCCTTTTAACAGGAAGAAACTTGCAGCAGCACCAGGCTCAGGGAGGGGCGGCCATCTGCCACGGCCAGTTCATGGTGAGGGGAGGGAGACAAGACAAAAGTCTTTTTTCCCCCCTTCCCCTTCTTCCACAGGTGAGACATAGCAAAGAACAAATGCTTTCTGTTACTGTGCTTAAGTAGAAAATTCAAGTATCATGTTTTTGTTTTTTTTTACTTTTATTTCTTACTCCCTAATACTAATATCTCTACTTTCTGCTCTTTATATTTTCAGTCCAGTTTAAGTTTAAGAATGATTATTTCTCATCATATTTCTCAGATATCTAATTTATTTGAATCTAAATGGAGGGAACAACAGCAGATAAATCTTATTGGTGTATCCATCATCAGAGCTTATTGCACAAGAAAAGATGAAAGAGACAAAAATGTAATTTATGCATCATTTTTGGCACTATACTTAGTGGTTTACATGGTCAAAATGATTCAGAACAGCATTTATGGTGCAGATGTCCATAAATTGTGGTGGCGGTACCTCAGCATCTAGCTGGATTATTGCACCATATTTACAGTACACATCATCTGGCCTAAGTGAAGGAAAAGCTTAAGCTTAAAAAAAAAAGAAAAAACAACTGCAGGGGGGAAAGAAAAAAAATAATCAGGAATCTCCAACTTAAACATGACACCCATCTCAGTGGCAGTACAGCCACTGAAACCGTGATCCAACTATTAATACCTCTCAGGAGGAGCTGCAACTCCCGTCAGTTGATCCTCCCCCTCCAGGAAATAACAATTAACCAACTAAACCACACCAGTGCTCAATCTATCACTGAAAATACAACTTCAACAGTGAACAGTGGCAAAATTGATGTAGTTATATTAAGAGAAAGTACTCAATATGTAACACCTTAAAATCAACACATCCTTCAAACCTCAGAGAACAGTCTTCCTGCTTCATACCACACCTGGCACGTCCCAGAAACTTCACCATAAAAGATGTCCTAAAGGACCTGGACTGGTTTGGCACTTCCTGAGTCTGAAGTCCAGGTGCAGTCTGAAGAACAGTTGAAAAACAAATAAATTACTCAAACACAAACATTAAAACAAGCAATTTTAGTAAGACTCTATTTAGCATTTCTTGTTTCTTGTTGATTTGATGCACAGGCATACAGCACAGCTCGGTTAAAACCATTATGTATTGTGCATAGAGGTCTCAGGCTTCCCCATGGCAGTGATTTCTGCACAATAAGACAAAGGTTTAGTATATTAGATATTGGATTTGTGTTAGTTTGCATAGGTATTTGCCTATGCAGAGTCTACACAGAGGGGTATACATCCAGTGTAAACATGTTTGCGTGCAGTTCTCCAGTTGCTTGACGTTGATGACGCAGTGCATAGGTCAAAATCTGATTGGATTAAAAGTGGAACGGTAAAATAAAAAGCAACAGAGTTCACGTGAACTGGATAAGCAACAAACAGCTACTACAGTGGTCTGCACAGCTTTCTGTAGAGCTTATATACGCTATTCTAGTTTCTGTCCACTGAGGTTCACTTGGGTCAGAGTGATGGAGATTTTGTAAACCTGACTGTGATGTCTCCAGGTCATGTCCCCAAAAGAGTATAACTGTCATTTATGGTTTAAGGAATTTCCTTGTGTACTTAAGTTAATCACTCACATAATTAATATATATCTATCTATATATACACAACCATCCTAACGCCACCATTTTTTTGAAATTCTCCCATAGATTTCCCATTCAGGAACCTCCAAGCGTCATGACTAAAACCTCATAATTTCTTGTGTTCTCACTTTGCAAAGTCCATAAAATCTGTTTGTGCGTGAGACGCCTGCATCTGTGGGACTTGTAACTATTGTTAGCAGCTGTCATTAGGAGAGACTTTGCCTTAATTATCTCATCACTGTCTGCCTCATGGGATTTGCATATATCCTGCAAAAGCTAAGAAAGCCAAAGGAGGGGGGGGGGGGGGGGGATTCATAGCCATTTCAGTTCTTTATTGGCTTTAATTTTCAACACAAAGGTGCAGACACGTGATGACAAAAATATGATACTGAACAAAAGCGTTTGGCAGGTGAAATCACAGACTTGCTGTTTTTCAGTTGAATCTGCTGAAACGGGAGGTTCACTCTTCTCATCTCATTTTAAGAGGGCAGCATTTTTGTTGCCTTATATCTTGCCGCCTCTGTGGGCATGTACACATTATTAAGCTGCTCAGGCCTCTCACCAGCACCAGGCCTCCACCCCTCTACCCCGCCATCACTCTCCTACCCAGGTCCCCAGAGATAATCACGGTATTACAAATGAAAAGTCAGAGCCATAAATCAGTACTCCTCCACCCCCGGCCCACCTCACAACACCACCGCAGGTTCTCCGCATTCCTCCCCATCTCCCTCACTCTCCTCTCCAGCCTTCATTTAACCTGGGAAATTGCCGGCTTCGCCCGTTTTATTGTTGCAAAAAAGAAACACACACAAAACCAGAGAAAGGAAAGAGGGACGGATTGGGGGCTGGGAGGGCTGAGTAATCCGGGATTTCCACTGTGTGACTTCAGCAGTTGGCCCATGGTATCCATCAAACTCGCATCTGTGTCACATCCATCCCTGTGTGTGTGTGTGTGTGTGTGTGTGTGTGTGTGTGTGTGTGTGTGTGTGTGTGTGTGTGTGTGTGTGTGTGTGTATAAGTGTGAGAGAGTGTGAGAGTGTGAGTGAGTAAAAGAGAGAGAGCTTTGCAATCCTGCATGACTCAGATGCAGCTGGTCTGCTGAAGTGGATGTGCAGGGACAGTCGAGGGTGGAAAAATACACAAAAAAATATAAACCAATTTTAGGAATCTAATGTCCTGTGTGGAAATCACGCATCAGACTAATACGATTTTAGATTTAGACAAAAGAAGAACAAATGGCACAGATCGGGAGAAATCAGTGCATCATAGATAATAATATACTCTTGTTTTATTCACGCCTTTAACAACCCGTGTTGTAAAAAGTGCCAAATGAAGACACCTTTCTTCCCAGCTAGTAGCACTCTAGACACAAGTTGATGAAAAACTGATGTAGAACGGTTGAAGGCGTCAGACGTCGCTGGCTACAGATGAAAAGTTGCTGCTGTTGTATCAAACAAATGAGGACAGAGGGACTGACATGCAGGCTGATCCAGGTGTCAGGCTGTGCAGTACAGCAGCTAATAGCAAGAGAGAAGGAGAGAACAAGAAAGGCAAGGAAGAATAGATAGCAGGAGGGAGGGATGTCTCCCCCCCCTCCCCAGCTTGTCAGTCAGTCACAGAGGGGGAGAACGACAGGCCACAATGGGGCCCTTCAACGGCTGGCTGAAAGTTGTAATTTAGCATGAAGAGCCATCGAGGGGCGAGCCTAAATATAGCTCCACATATACATTGTGTCTTGTAGAGAGAATAGCAATTAACAGCCAATTAAATGAATGACTGGGGTCAGCAGCAGCAGCAAACTAATGGTGGGTGTGTTGCTGCGCTACCGGATAATCCGAAGAGACAAAGAGAGAGGTTTGGGAGTGAGAGAGGGCGCGTTTCTCAACATTTTCTTTTGAGCAAGGCAGCATAATGAGATTTGAAGGGTTCCAGTAATGCGTCACCTGTGCATCAAAATAAATTGCGTGCTTGTATAAAGAACTCATATAATAACTACTTTATGCATGTCATCCTATATGCATGCACTCAGACATCAATGCACTGTGAACTGGGACTTGCAATGGAAATGCAGGGCCTCCAGCTCCAGCAGTAGCTTTTGCAAGTCGAGGGTCTTTATTGGTAACAAAAGACCTTTAATCAGGTGTAGCAGAGCTAATGTCATATTCAACTAAGGAGGTTGATTCAACAGAGGACCTAGCGTTGATTTGATTTGAGCATGATCACTTAGTTCATTATATTGCCCCACACTGGGCTGTTTTATTCTATACTGTTGTTTTAGGAGCAGTAGATCATTATTTAGTGTGGTTTTTAAAAATTAATAGAACTCGGTGTGACAACACTTGCACAGGTTACTTTGACTATTATAATTACCTTGTCCTGGGTGACACACATAGGGTACAAAAGCATGTATGTGATCTTCATTCAGATTACAAAGAGGTCGTATGCTCATGTGTCAGTGTACTCATAGCCTGTATATAAAAGATAGAGACCGCCTACTTACTGGTTTCTGGACTCTACATTACAGAGTTTTGGTTTCTTTATACCTTTATACCTTATAAAACTAATGAGTGATGTGGCAAGTTAGCATGTTCCAAAAAAAGCATAGAAACACAGTAGCCACATTCAGGTATCACTAGCAAAACCAAGTATTTTTGTCTTTTGCACTTAAAAACAGGTCTGCAGCACATTCAAGGATAGAGTCTGGTCAGTGCTCTATGCATGGCTTATTTTAAGAATCACAAATACACATCAATAGCAGTACAGAGTTTACGTGGATGGTGGCAGTACAGAGTGCCACCATCTTGGATTGCTAACCCGGGGTATTCGACAAAAACACATCTTAGTGGGAACTGGAATTTCCAGGAAAGCACCATTATCCGGAGCAGAAGATACCATATTTGAACAAAAATATTAAAAACAGCATTATTCAATTTAGGTTTAGTTGTATAGCATCAAGTCACGCAAAAAGATTCTACAGTGTTCATGGAAAAAGCCCCAAGGATCAGATGGTCTCCTGTGAGCAGCACTTTGCAACACTGGGGAGGAAAAACTTGCTTTTAACAGGTTTTAAGAAACCTGTGGGAGAGCCAGGGTCAGGGTGGGGCAGCTGTTTGCCCCTTTCAATCTTTTCAAGGTGAGACGATAAAGCAGAGGAAAGACAGGGATACGGAGCAGAACATGCACTGTGGGAGAGAGAAGACGAGTGTTAACAACTTGCAGTGGTGGTGTGTAAACATGTGGGGACTGAAAAAAGCTGAGTGGAGAAGATATACTCAGCGCACCACAGTGTATCAGCTAAGCAAGCTTAGTTACACCCTATAGTTAATAAAATCCAAATGGGTAAGTTATAAACATTCACTCATGGCATGCAGTCGCTATGAAGGGATAAACTGTCCACTGAGACCAGACTGTGCTGTGAAGTTGGGCTTTTTAATGTTACAGTCTACAGGGATTGAGCAGCTTGTTGAACAAGCCTCAAGTGGCCATTAGAGGAACTGGTTAACGAATGAGTGGAGGACACATGATGACTCATAAGAATCTGTAATTTTTTTTTAATTAATTTAATTTTGGGCATCTGTGTTATCATTTCCATAACTCTCCATTTCTGTCTGTCGAAGCTAATGCACAATCCCAGAGTTTTAAGGATCCTGAAAATGGTGGACTAACGTGGAGTCCAGGATTAACACATCAAAAGCTACGGGTTTACGAAAAAACATATTTGTGTGGACGTGGCTCGAGTCACTGCGGTAGCCGAAGAACATCGAAACAAGTCCCCCTCTAATTGCTTCGCCTTTGAAAAGGCAACTACTTGCTTCAAAAAAACAAGGCAAGTCATTAACGCTGTTCTGGCAGCAATCCCACCTCCCCTCCTCATCCCCACTTCTCCTGCTCTCTCTCTCCGCTGCAGCTGATAACACCTTGTTCAGAGCCAGTGATCAAGGCAGAATCATCTCCTTCTCACCCCCATCTTTTCTGCAACTCCACCTGCGTAATTGCCGCACCTAACCTTTTCAGCGCTGCCTCCGCTGGGAGTCAGCCAGCCAGCCCAATTGGGCTGCGGGTATTAATAGAATCTCATTTCATGCCTCCATCGGATAAAACAAAGGTTGGGTTTCACCGAGCAAGTTTGATCTTTTTACTGCGACTGTTGAAAAGGTAACTGCGCAGTGTGGATTCAGAAAAGCGTGTTCTCCTGTGTGTGTGTGAGAGAGGGAGAAAGTCGGCAGGGCCACGTTGGGGTTTGGCGCGGGCAGCTGGGTGGGCAGGAGGGTTAGCCAACAAAGTGTATAATCATGGTAAAAATCCATCAACAACTCCTGCAGATTACATGATAAGATACATAATTTGCTCTTGCCCTCTAGAATGACACCGAGTCTGGTATTTGCTTTTGCCTTTCTCTCTTCCTACTCCTGAAAAACAAATCTGTTTAGGCACAAAAACAACTTGGTTAGACGATTCTGGCAAAACGAATTCATAATTATGGCGACAGAATCACAGCATCTAGGGATTCTCAAGGGAAATCACCTCAACATCAGGGATTACAGTGACTTAAATGTAAACAGGGGACCTCATATAAACTTAGTTCATGAATAAAAGTATCACTGACTGGTATTTGTACAATGTGGTACACAACCAGCCTTTTGTCTCATTCCTACAGTCCAATTATAATGTAGTCACCTGTTTTCATTGCTTTTACAGCTGCTTTGTTGCCTCTTATATTATTGTGGGCATTTTTAAAATATATATATTCTCCCATTTTGCAGTACATATCAATAATGTCTGATTGTGAGGAGAAACTGCTGTCTGGGCACTCGTGCAGTCATAGCGTTGCCCACGCTGTACTCTGTGGAGCAACCATAGTTAGTCCTTCAGTTTGACTGTCAGCCTCATTATCTTTAAATATATATATACATATATATATATATATATATATATATATATATATGGTGTATATATATTACACCTCCTGGATGAATCCACACTTTGTCACACATGTTTGTATATGGTCTAATTATGCCTTTTGCCCTTTGTGGTTTTAATATCCTGGATTGCCACAGTGGTTGAAAATGGATCTGTATGTTATTTCATGGTGAAATGGACCCAGGCTGAAGTTTCTGACCTTTCTGTGCTGAAGTTAAATGAAACTCATTAGTGGCTAAATACTCCATGACGTATTCTCTGTGTTAACACATTCTTCTTTTATTTATTTATTTATTTTCACTGAGCTTCTTCAATGTGACTTCTTTTAATTAAGCTCCAAATTAGGGCTGGATTGTCTAGTTTGTAATTATGCCACAAAAAGCCGTTCCTGCTCACAAATCATATGATTTTTCCAAAGATCACGGCATAATCAGCGGTGTTTAAAGGTGCTCTAAAGGATATTTCAGGTTGCGTGACATGTCGTTTTTTTTCTTAGCTTAATATGAGGTTGCTTAAATGGCCTTTATTTAACACAGAGCCCTTTGACAAACCATATTGTAACAGTATTGTCCTCCTATTTAGAGATCAATGCAGCCTCACCACGCACACTCTGATGTGAGCTGCTTGTGCCTGAGATGCATCTTGGGAAATCTCTTTAATGAACAAACAAAGCGATCAGCAGAACAAGCTTTCTGGTTAGCAGTCACATTACTAACATACTGAGGAATGCGTGCCCACATCACCATTTAAAACCTTTGCCTTTTATCATTAGTCTCTTTCTGTCTTTTTCCCTGCTTTTTCTTCTTGTTTCTTGCTGCTTTGTGTCTTTCAGCCCTGTAACCAAGGCTGTGGCAGACACTTTGCGGGCTGTTTTTTCCAGCCTTAATAATGCATAGATGTTGTGGATGATGTGGCAAAGACATCTTTGTTCAGGGAATCCCTGGTGTGACACAAATTGATGGAGATCTATGAGAATCCAGCTTGTTACGAGGGAGCCAGGGCTATTTATGAGGTGGGTGTTAGTGGGGAGGGGTGTAAGGGGGCAGATACAAGGCAGAGGAGAAGGAAGGGCGCAGCAGGTCTCCGAAGACCAGGCAGCGACTCTCATTTAAAAAGCGATCGAGAACGAGCAAAAAGTTTGCTTTCATCCAGGAACAGAGTAGAAATCATTATACGACATAAGCATACACCCTATGCGCGATTCACACACAAACACACACGCGTGCACGGTCGCACAGTTCAGTGAGTCTGCTATCCTCAGCTCAAAGCTCAGTAAATTAAAAGTCTGACCAGAAAAAGGATTTATGTGCAATATGTGCAATAAGGAGGTGTGTGGGTGGGTGGGCTGCTGTCTTAATTGGGAATTAATGAGGGGGACAGGGTGACAGAGGAAGTGGGGGCTGAGAGAAGGTTTGTAGGGAGAGTGCGACAGAGAGAAAGAAGCAGAGGAGGGGATTACCTTGGAACAGTATGGTGAGTGGGAGGGCTTTTCCTGTCAGTCCTGCCCTCTGGTACGCTGTTGGGACAGGGATCTCCCTTGAAACAGCTAAGATTTTCCTGTCAGTCCTGCCCTCTGGTAGGCTGTTGGGACAGGGATCTCCCCTGAAACAGCTGCCACACCCTTCTTTTCTGATGACACATTAAGTTTCTACCTGATTAAGACTTTTGAACAAGTAAAACAGTAAAAAATGGAAACACATGAAGAAAATTGTTGCTGTGTTATGGAGCCACCTTTGGGCTTGGGTTACACAGATTATTTGCAGCCCTTTTTAAAGTCTGTAGGAATGGCTTCATAATCCCTCATTTTTATTCAAATCAGAATAGATTAATGAGAAATGAGAGTCTGACTTATACTTCATGTTTCAGAGAATACTAAATGTGATTATTCATATAGCAGTTTTCTTTCACTCCTCCTATCCTTTCATCTCCCGCTCTCTTTCCTCAACTCTGTTTCCAAACCATCTTCATTGGTTCCTTTCTCCCGTCTATATTTATGTACTCCATATTGAAAAGTTCTTCTGCGCTCAGAGCGAAGCTGTGCGTGGCTCCTCACTGCAATTACTGATTAATTACAGGGAATTAAAGCAATTAGAACTGCTGAGATATACAATTAACGAACACACGCTTCATGACGCCACGCACAGGCTGTGCAATCACTAGATTGCAATGCAAATACGTCTCTCTTTTAATCTCCCTCACAGTTATTCTTTCATTTTCTCATTCTGCTCTCTAGCACTTGCCCAACACGTACACACACACACACACACACACACAACAGGGAGGCAGGTTTTCCAGTTCATTAAATAGTATTTAATTTGAAAATACCTCTGTGCAGAGGGAGATGTGAGAACCCCGAGGGACAAAAACTAAAGCAGGAGTGGGCAACGACAAAGGGATTCCTCCATCTGTCGCCCTCGATCCTGTGAACTGGGGAAGGCAGGAAACAACAGCGCTTCAGCAACCACAGAAAAGTGGTGAAGAGATCTTTGTGATGGCATTTTAGGGCACAGAGGGCAGGGCCACCTATTCAAATGTATGGCCAATTTAGATTTGCCCAGAAAACATAACCCCATCCATGTCTTTGGACTGTGGGAGGAAGCTGGAGTAACCAGAAAGAGCCCGCCCAGACATGGGGAGAACATGCAAACCCCAGACAGAAAAGCCCCAGCTAGCAAGTAAGGGATTCAAACCCAGTGAGGCAAACCACCGCACCACCACGTTGTCATGATCTAAGGTGTGCCAGGCTGTAATTGTGGAGCAAAAATGGCAAAAACAGGGAAATTTCAGGAAACTTGCTTATTTTCTTTCTTGCTCATTGAATGTAGAACACCAAGAACGATCATGTTTGTAGGGTAAATATGAAGACAGAGCCAGTAACCAGTTTGCAAAGATGAAGGATGGAAATATAAAGTAAACTTGACCACAGACAGTATATGAGAGTCTAGATTGCAGAAGTGAATTAAATCTATATTCTTTTTCATGTGGCTGCTAAAAATAGATGCGTAGAAGTCTAAGCAAGAAAATGAGTCTACTTCTGTCTCATTAAACATTTTCCTGGAGGCTTCACTTTCACACTCTAAGTTTCAAGTTTTGTTTAACATAGAAGTATATTTATTCTGTACAGCACTTGTTAGAGTAGAGTTCACCTCAATGCAAGGTATGGCTGAGGGCGTGGCTACACTGTGACTGGTAGATGCTGCTTTATGAGAGTGAAGAATCCTCAATTTGTTAGACCCGGTCTAGCTGAAATGCATAAGCTGGGGATTTAAAAATATCCATGAATCTGACTTTAGCTTCGTCTCAAAAACCAATGGATTATATCTATCTTTTGTATACAGATTATAGGTTTGATGCCCTGCAGTTTAAAAAGCTTCAAGAAACTGGACCAAACGCAAAGCAAATGCACTTCTTCTTTTTCACTTGTCTTTGTAAGATGTGTTTAACTTATTTTGGATATTTTTGCGATCAACCTGGTGTCAGGCCCATTTTATAAGCACTCTTTAAACCAGCGTAACACCATTACTGTTTGTGCTAAAGAGAAAATTCAAACCGTTTCGGAAAGAAAATGAGATCAGCTTTACGAGGATATTTGGTACATCAAGGTAGCAGAAAACATTCACAAGGTAGTGCTTTCTGAACACAGACAGAAAAATCAGATCTGCCCTAATTTTAACATGTGTGCTTCACATTACCGTAACTCCTCAACCAGTTTGGGTTAGAGTGAAAAATGGCTCCTGGAAGATGAGAATTATTTTGTAATTTTACAAAATTACAAAATAAGTCCAGACGGCCTGCATAATTCTTCTGAGATGTAGTCAGCGGTTCACAAGAGTGTAGCTGCATGAAAAAACACCACGCCTGGCTCATATTAACACCATTCATTCAGTGTTTTGTTGATTAATTTAACGTTCACTCATAAAGGTGTCATGGTGCCATAAACTGCTTCAGATTGCTTGATTCCCAGACTGCTGTACGGGTTTCCTCATGATGCTCTGTTTCCCTCCCACACTCCAAACATCATTAGGTAAGAACCGCAATGTGACTATGAGTGCGAGAGCGTGTTTGTCTGTCTGTGGTGGCCCTGTGAATGTCTGACTGGTGATCCTTCCCGAATCCCTGGTGACTGTGCAAAAAGATTGAGTGGGTAGAGACTATAAATGAAGTTGTGACTTTCTCACCCAGTTCAGAGGAAATGGGATTGTGTAAGTGTTTCTCAGGCTGTGGTTGGAGCGACGCACCAAGATTTCCATCATCTGTTCTGTCGGGATGCAACGATTAATTTCAAACGCAGGGAAAAATGGTTGCAGAGGAGCAGAGGTACATGAAAAGGAGAGCATACAGTAGCAAACACACAATTCACTGAACTAATATAAGCATAAACTATACTGTTATTGTACAGTAAGTGAAAACTGACAAGGATAACTCTGACAGCCCAAAGACAAAAAGAGAGACTTGCAGCTTGGGGGACTTATTGTGCCCTCTCTTGAGTTTCCACAACAATGACATACTTTCACATACAACAATACGTGATTTGAAAAGCAGGGAGGTTGAAGGGAAAACAATTCGTAAAACAAATAAAACTTGAAGTGGAGAGATTGATAGGTGACAAGATGCTCCTCTACTCCTCTGTCTCCCTCTTTCTGGCACGCTGAGTGTGATGCCCTGAGGCGGTGCCCACGGATATACTCTCCTTTTTTCCCACCTAACCTCTTTGCCTTCACTTAACAAAAAAGCACACCATCTCCATGACTCGTATGAACTTTCTCTTAAAAACTTTTCTCACCTGCACGTATACATCCTGTGCGTTCACACCTATCAAAAACTGTACACTGAGATAAACCATTTCAAAGTGTATTATAATTTCCAAAACAAACCCTCACTCTTTCCGAGCTTATATAAATGCTGAAATATTCATATACATACATATTTCTTCTCTTCATTTTTTTTCCCGTTTGCCGAGTTTCAAAAAGGAACATTTTTCTGCACTTTAGGATTTGCTATATTTATGAGGAGTGCAGGAAGTGTCCCCAAGGCAACACAGTGACTCATCTCATGGTCCTGCAGCAGTGAAGAGATGAACCTTAGACCACATACTCACACCTTCTGCAGCACACAAATACAAATGCACGGAAAATGTTATGAGTGGAGAGAAGAGGTCGGCGTTCTTTGAAAGCGAAGGAGGAATACTCGCAGTCAGCGTCATAAAAGAGGAAAAGAATGTGTCAGTAATATAAAGCTGATTAGCCTGGTATCTCTACTACCCACAGAGAGAAGGATTTGCCTTTAAATCTATGCGGATCCTTTATACTCGACTTAAAATCAAAGGGTAATGAAAACAAGCGGCTAATGGAAATGAGTTCAGGTTGGTCACTGGTAAAAAATAAAACCACAACCTGTCTAGCGTTGATGCCTTTAAAGACAAGTCTGTAGCTTGCTGAAGCAAAAAAAGATGAGGCTTATTTAATGTCATCAGTTCTGCAGAAATGTAGTAACAAATCAAATAAAAATTAACCTGAGACTGACACTATAAAAAGATCCCCTCTTGAGATTTTCAGCACCTCTAATTGATTTTTCTTATTCGTAAAACATTTGCAAAGCAAGTATTTTAAATCCTGCGTTGCTGTACCAGCTAGCGGTCTTCACAATCTTTATTTATATGGACAACGTTTGGTACTCTGGGCTTTACCCTCAGTAGATTCCCTGCTGCTTTATCCTATTGATGCTTTAGCCTTTACTGGGTCTAATCACAATTGTCACTTGTGCTGAACACATAAGCTGGTTGGGAGCGGGTTATGTTAGGAGTTTTGGTTTAAAATCAGCCGTGGACGCCCAAGCCGTCACACTGCCTCCACCATGTTTTGGATCATGAGCTGTTCCATGACTTCTCTATACTTTTTCTTGCCATTATTCTGGTAGAGGCTGATCTTGATTTTATCTGCCCAAAAATGTGGCACATGTTAAGGAGCTGAAACTTCTAAACCCTTCATCCAATCGAATGTGGATGCCCTCAAATGAAGGCCGAGAGTCTACACATAATGTCCATGTCAATTATATACCTATAATGGACCTAGCTGTAAACTATTGACAATAAATTGGACTGAATTGAAAACACCACTGCGCTGTGCTGAAAAGGTCAGACCTGTCTCTATTTTCTGAGGCGGCTGAGGTCTTTTAACATCTGTCGGACGATGCTCAGGATTTTCTTTGAGTCTGTTGTAGCTAGTGCTATACTCTATGCTGTTGCACTGAGGCAGCAACTGAGGGTTGTGGATGCCAACAGACTAAATAAACCGACCGGCAAGCCCACAACACTTTGGGGTCGGAGAAGGACTCTCTAAAGGTGGTGTTGGAGAGGCGGCTATTGCAGATAACTTAAGGACAATGCTGGCTAGCCACAGGAGCACATTCAGTGAGAGACTGAGATTACCCAGATGCACCACTGAACGACCACAGGAGATCATTCGTGCCTGAAACAGACCGCACAGCTCAACAGCTAAAGTTGATAATCATCTCCAGCCGATCACTGTAAAAAGTGACGCAGAAATGTCTCCTCCACCCGGAGGGTGCCTGGCTGCAGGACAGGTCTTTAATCCTTTCTCCTTTATGTTAGTGAATGGAACAAGGGCCAAACTAAAACAAGAAGTGTTCACCACAGATGCATTACTACTTATTATGCAGTACTTTACTTAATTACTCACTGGAAAAAGTACTTTGGCTTTACTCTGTAAATGACCTGAAATGCACAAACTGCCACAGTCCCACCAACATCAGTGCAAATCCCTAAACAAATGAGGACACACGTATAACTTTTATTGTGCTTTTTACATATGAAAAAAAAACCTGACACCACAAAGCAAAGTCAAAAACCTTTCCGAAAAGATTTAAAGGTTTTGCCATAGTAATTCTACAGTAGAAACATATAAAGGTAGAAATTGAAGCAACGGTGCTGCTAGCCTCATCACTGCCTTTGTTACCTGCTCGAGTTCAGGTAACCCCGAACCGTCCCTTAGTTAAGCTGTAATAGGCTTAGCCATATACTGCTGGGCGGTTTACCATGATTCACTGATTGTTTTTTGTTCACTGATCTCTTTTCACTCTGTTTACTGCATTAAATCATTAGCAATTGTCAAACTCTTTCCCCTCACCCTCACCCAGTTGCGGCAGATTGCTGCCCCTCGGTGAGCCTGGTTCTGCCAGAGCTTTCTTCCTATTAAAAGGAGTTCTTCTTTCCCACTGTCACCAAGTGCTTGCTCATGGGGCAGGTCATGTGACTGATGAGATTTCTTTTTTAAAAAATTGTGTTTTGTGGATAAGCGTCAAACCTTGTCAAAGGATTGACCTAAATTTCATATTTTTCTTTTCTCTGCCCTCTCCTAGTGATGATAGAATAATGCAGCATTTACAGCCACCGTTTACATTATATTTCTGTACTTTAATTTGCATTCGGTCATTTTCCAGGCAGTCGTATCAAAGATTGATGAGTTGTTCATTGAAATGCTGCCAAATTCAAGGGTAGAGCTGTGTAAGTCTGCCACTGCTCTTGGCTCATTTGTGCACAGTCCCCTCAACACTGGTAGTGCAGTGAAGAGCGCTGATCTGGGTGCTCTGTCCTCTCTGTTTGCACCTCTATCCTAATGTTTCTTTCCTCCACTGAACACATTTCATATGTCTACTTTGTCTCTCTAAACTATCTAAGGTGCTGTGATTTATGCTACATGACTTAACCTTTGTGCAAAGTTCTGGCTCACACTCTCTTCAGGATGCTGAAGAGAAGAGTGGCTTCCCTAATTTACTGGCAACTCCTTTCACTGTGGTGGATCTTGGATATCTCTGCTTTTCCTCTGTGGAAGTGGCATCGGGATTAAGAGGGAAAAAATTGGCCTAAATTGTTGTGAAGCATAAAAATGTATGCTTCACAACAATTTAAGACAAGCTCCCAATACTTGACTCATGTCTTCTTAAATCTGAAATGTGTGCCACTGGATCACTGGCATCGATGCAACACACACACACAGCTCTCCATCCACACACTCCTTCCCCACCAGTTTAAATTATTAGTCTGTTTTACATTGGGAAACTGACGCTACTAGATACCCAGCTTTTATTAGGCTATTTTATGCTGTTTATAGATTGTCGTCACCATTTTATCATCGTCATCTGATAGTATCTCAGACTGAAAAAGAGTCACATGATGCATGAAACACCAGTTTTTTATGAGCCTGTGTGGGCGAGAAACCTGAAGCAGAACACACAGCTCAACAGCTAAAGTTGATAATTGTCTCCAGCCGATCACTGTAAAAAGTCTCCTCCACCCCGAGGGTGCCTGGCTGCAGGACAGGTCTTTAATCCTTTCTCCTTCATCTTAGTGAATGGAACAAGGGTCAAACTAAAACAAGAAGTGTTCACCACAGATGCGTTTTTCCCAAAGATGCTTTATGCCATTGTGAGTAGGTTTTACTGTCTTTGGGGGTCTGTTTTATGATAAGTTTGATTTTAATTACTGGGTGCTGTAAAACTGGAGTGTAAGGTGAAGGCTTTGACTGACAACGGCAGTGACAGATTAACGTGCCTATTTGTGTTCAGTAATTGCAGCTAGTGGGAGGAAGTGGAGCCAGGTCGTCCATCTTTTATCAACCCAAAGTTGTTTAAAACAAGCCACAGACATGAGCCGATCTGTTGGCTGAGGGCGGCTTATGTTTAGACGCTACATCCAGAATCACATTCAAAATCCTTCTACTCCAGTGTTGCGGTCATTACTCAAAAATACTAATGTATTGTATGCTACGGATTACTTTTTTTGAAAGTATGTCATTCTTGAAGAGCTTTGCAAGTTAATCATTTAAGCCACATGTTGCCTAGATTCTTACACTGTGAATTCACATCTGTCAGATAAATGCATAGTGTCTTTACTGAGCTTTGAGAAGATGCTGGATAGACTCAAGATAGAGCATCTGCTGCAAGGGCCGATGCTGCCAGTTGGTACAGAAGCCTGACTCGGATGGCCGTGCCTAAGACCAAACTCATATCTGCCTCATCGCTGATTAACGTTCACCGCTCACGCCATCCTTGAGTGTGACTGCAGGGCTTAACACATGCAAGGGACCAGTTGAAGATGTCAGGTCCTCGGTGAATCCACTAAAACAGATAACCATTCTGTGCATGGCATGCTTTGCACAAATGTTTTTTGTTCAGCTGGAAGGAGCATCGTTTATAAACCCTCCACAACCTACAGACAGATGGAAGGCGGGGAGTCTTGGGTTTGTTTTGTTTTTATTAATGAGACTGTCTCAGATTTGTGCACAGGAAAAACTGCTTCCTGTTTGGTTGCTCAGGAGCTGCAATTTTTGTTTTTTGATAGTTTGGTGTGCCCTTGACTGTTGTAGTTGTTGCCGGCTAATCTGCTGTATCATGTTGCTTCTGACATGTTAGTAAATTAATTTGGTTTCTTGGGTAGTGAATCAAATCTAGTACAGAGCTGCCTTCTTAGAGTTGCAGAGATTATTGAAAAGAATACAGGATTAACTAAACACTTAAAAAGTATTTTGTGAGTGTGTGAATGACTGTAGATTTATTACTGTAAAAATTAAAGCAGTAATAAGCATGCTGATTCCTAATTATAATTTACTGTTAAGTGAAGATGAGGAAAATTTGTTTTTAAAACAATGTTAAGATTTTAAATATTATCATTAAATGATTTTGCACATGTCTGTTGGTCTTCAGTCTTAGACTAAACCATGTTTACTGATTGCAAAGCATTGCAAATAAAATACATTGAAAATGATACAAGTATCTGACTGCGTATCCAGCTATGAAAGCAGACTGACAAATATGTAATGTTTTTGTTTAAGGCAGTGGTTCCCAAAGTGGGGGGTGCAGAGCCATTGCAGGAGGGGCACGGTATGAATTAAAAAGAAAAAAAAAATAATAATGCTTGGACACTACTAGCATAATGGACAGGTTTTTGACGGGGAAAAGCAAAGGATGATGCATCGCCAAGTATGGTTCCAAGCCAGCTTCCTTCCCCTAAGCCAAAGACGGGAAAATATGATGAAGCATATCTTGTGTCCCTGACAGAATTTGTCCCCTGTGTCCAGGAACCACTGGTTTAAGGAGACTTTCTTGCTTGCAGCCAATTGGCTCTGGGGGGGGGAGGAGGTTGACATTTATTTTTTTTCAAATAACAAAACATAAAAAAATTAAATCTAATAGTTTTCTCAAGTATTTTTTCTTAAATTACTTACATATCTTTTGCCTGTCTATTACTGTGTAATGCGCAACTACTGCCAGAAGGGGGCAGTGATTTACATTTACGCGGTTTGCTAATAGCTACAAAATCAAACCACAAAAAAGACGATGAAACCGTCAAATCTTTGAGGCACTAAGAGATTAGACGCTACTTTACAAAAAGGTGAAAAATAAAAAGCCGAAGTACACTCATTTGAGATCAGTGGCAGTTTTAAATGTCGAACAGTATTTTTGCTTGACATCGAACCTCTCAGTTAAATGTTACAATTTTTTTCAACAACCAAAATCTCAATGTCTTCTTTGACTGGTTTTGGTGACTTATTCATTTATAGATATTGATAATGCTAATTTAGCATTAGGGAAGGACAGACCCAAGTATCCTTCCTTGACTCCTTGGTACAGTTCATTTGCCTCTGAATATAGTCCAGGGAGGAATAACATTTACTGTGACAGCATAATTGGGAAAATGATCCCAATTATATTGTAATATTTGAACAGAAAGTGATATCTAGAGGACAGTGCTGAAATTGTCAAAACTGAGAGGTTAGTGCCAGTGAACGCTTTACTTTTTGTTTTAGTATCAACATTATAAAAAGGCATGTAAATGAGATGTAGATTTGTAGCACAATAATATGACCTTAAAGGCAAAAAAGAGCACTGCTGTTTAAAAATTTGCATTTGAGTGCCAAGGCCATATTTCCATATTGTTTAGATCTGCGTGTGTTTGTTCTTGTTCATGTGTTTGCAGTTAAAAAAAATGGTAATCTGTCTAATGTCATATATATTCTTACAGCTGTCACTGTTAAGAGCAGATTTAGTGTATATTAAGGTTGCACCATCATACGCAGACCAGCTAAAAACGCCACAGTCGCTCAGCGGTGAATACAAAAAAGAATGACAAGAGGCCATTTTCCCTATTTTCATCTCCCCGTTAATCCTCACTCCTCTTTGCACGCAAGCTGCGGAATACTTTAACAGCGCCGTAAATGGAATGCAGTTTACCATCACTCTCCCTCCCTCTGTCCCCCTCCTGTCCCACTGTTTCCCACAGAACAGTTTAACACATTATGACCGCACTGGCATACACTCGCTCAAATGACATCTAATGCATTCAGCTCGGATAATGTGCACCGTGGCATGTTGCATTTCCATACCGCTGCTTAGTACATCACCGTCACAGGAAGCCATTATGGTAATACAGCACCTGAGGGAAGAGAGACGGAAAGAGGGAAGAAGTTGTCAGAGAGTTGGAGGGAAGGGGAAAGATGGAAGAGAGGAAGACGCAGGCTTACACAGATTAGAGAAGGGTTAATGGGTACTCGCAGGGGAAAATGGTGTGCAAAGACAAGGACGTGTGATGTTCTGATGTGATTTGTAGGCTCATAAAGTAAGTTTGCTCGCAGGTGAACAATAAATGTGATACTGTAGCTTTTGAACTTGAGTACAAAAACTACTTAGGTTCCAAGAATGTGCTGTACACATTCTTGACTAAAAATCTATTTTTGAACTTGTCCTCGGTTCATGTGAACTCTCGGCCATCAGTCTCAGCTACAGTAAATATTAAACTTCAATACTGAAGGCACTCTGGTCTTGGTCGAGACTCATTTAGGTTGAACCAGCCTTTGCTCAGAGTCATTTGCTCATCTCTGAAGTCTTGGACTAAAATTCTTTACAGTAACACTGGTCTACATGCATGAGTCATCATGCAGAAGAGCATGTAATGCCTTAATACCAAGTGACATCATGACTTTAAATGTGTTATACACCAGCATGTGGCATAATGAGATACTTTTATAAAAACAATTCAACCTTTTAATTTCTATAATCAAATAGAGCATAGAGCATTCACGTTCAAAGTCATTTAGCTTGTCCTTCTTCTCCATTCTCATGCTGATTTTGAACTTCAGCAGGTGATCTTGATCATGTCTACAAGCATAAAAGCTTGGCCTTGTTGCTGTGTGATTGGCTGATTAGATATTTGCACTAGCAAGATTTTGTACAGGTGTGCCTCACAAAGTGAGGGAACATTCCCTTTAATATCACCTTGAAGTATGGATGCACTTTTAAGATAAGACCACTTTTATTAGTCCCACACGTGGGAAATTTGTTTTGTTACAGCAGAAAGTGGACAGTGCAAAGTTACATAGCAAAAATTAGAAAAACACTGGAATAAGATAAGATGATAAGAATAAGAATAAGATACTGTACACAATAGAATAAAATAAAATTAACAAATTTACAGCCAGGCTAGCTAGGCTAGCGACACAAACACGTGTTCATGTTCAAATATATTAAATTGAAACAATTATGCTGCTTGCCTGTTCCTTTTAGGACACATTTTAAAAATGTATTGCCTGCCCTCACAGCCCGGCTCCCACTTACCTGGCAGACCTTCTACACATACACAACCCACAAAGGTCTCAGACTGGCTGACTAGTCGCTTCTTGTTGTCCCCACGGCAACACGGAAACACCGGGGAGACCAAACTTTTGCTGTGGACATATTTCAATGTCTATTTTAATTCTATTTTTCCATGTTTCACTGTTATTATTTTTCCTTTTAAAGTGGATTAACATGCATTTTGTATTTTACTGCTGGAAAGCCCATTGATCTAATATGCAGGGTTTTTTTTAAAGTGCTCTATAAATATAGTTGGATCAGAATAATGCCAGACCCAAGCCATCAAGACATTATCTCATTGAGAGACATAATTATGGCTTCATCCATCTTTTATACAGTAATGTTAATACAATGCAGAGAAGTGTATTTTGATTCGGTGCTTGCACAGGCATTGATAGTAGAGATATTTTTCACCTCTTTGCTTAAGTTTAGGGAAAAGGACTTGGTGAGGGTTATAGGCAGAGTTTTAATTAAAGGAAATCATCCTCAAACAACAACCGACACAAGGTTTAGGTTTTGGGAGCAAAATGTACATTATGCATTGCTTTAAAATGGAAGAGGAGAACAATCGCTTTTGTAACCAATTCACAATTACTCTGACCACAGGAGGAAGCTGTCAGTATAAAAAATATTGTATTGGGTGATTTAGTTTTTCTTTTCTTTTCTTTTTTATTTTGAAGGACAGTCAGGCTCTCATGGACAAAATTTTAATGCCCAGCTGTGGATTCTTCAGGCCGCTACATGCTTTTTGCATACTGCCCTTGAAAATAAAGCTACAACACAATACTAGAAAATGCAACTTTATCACCTCTGATGCTACATCACTCTACTTAACTCGCTCCTGATCCTCACTCTTTCCATGCGCCATTATCACAGTCTCACCTTTACTCGCTTCCTTTTCAGTTTCTCCTCCTCTTCTCCGTCTCTCGTTCTATCAGTCAATAACACACAGTGACAGCTTATGTAACGTGTCAAGTTCCAAACTGAACTCAACTCTCCTTGATCTGCAGCCTTTTCCCTCTTCTAAATGACTCACTTCTGTTATAACACTTCAGCCCGAGTGAGAGACACAGCGGAGAGGGCGGGAGGAGAGGGGTGGCAGACAGAGACATGACATGAGAGAAGAGGAAACGCAGGTTTAATTATTCATACCTACTGCAGCAAAAAGAGAGCAAGAGAGGGAGAGAGAGACACCGAGGGGAAAGACAAAAAGAGAGGGCGATAAAGGAGAGCGGGGTTGACCCAAATGGGAAGGTATTCCTAGTGCAGTAGTGCACTCTGGGAGCCAAAGCTGTGCCGCCCTGGGGCCATGAATGTGAGGGAACTCCACCTCAAGCTGCCAGAAGGCCGCAGAGAGAAATCAAGTGGGAGAGGAGAGAGATACTCATGAAATCTATGAGAAGTAGCCCATTAGTTGTATTATGCTTCCTTAGCTCAGTCTGGCTGTTATCTATATTGAATTCCCTTTTTACTTTCCCTCGAGCCTAACATACCCTATGAGCACGAATACAGCAGAGAGTGGAAGTTTTAGTCGTAATTTTCACTTGGGACCGTATCCACCAAGGTGTGTGTGTGTGTAATGCACTTATGAAGCGGGGAAAATGTGAACCAAAGTTCCCAAATCCCACCGACCTACCCCGGAGACATCTCATCACGAGAGATGACGCGCCACTGCGGGGAATTAGCGCCAAGAGAGCGCAGGGCCCCCCCATTCATCTGCGGTGCTCCCTCGAGACCAGCTCCCTTTCATCTCCTCACATCCTCGGGGTGCCCAACAACAAACCTCCGATGGAGAAAGAGGGGAAAGAAGCACGGAGTAAGAAGAAAAGGGAAGCTGTGGCCTGAGGTGGGATGACAGCAAAGCCTGAGCATTCCCAGCTAGGGGTCAACCTGTTCTGTTTATCCTAGTTTGGCTGGTGTGCTCACGAGCCGGGTGTCAACATAACCTTATTTTCCTCTCTCTTACCAGAGGTTATGTATGCGAAACCGAGGAGGTTCTGTGTGGAAGTCAAAGCACAATTGTCTTTATTTTAACACCGATCCGCTCACTGAGAGCAACAGCGGCTGCCCGGCCGAAGACGCCGAAACCGTATTTAATATTCCAGAAGGAGAAGAAAGTGGGCCTGTGTGGTGGTAGGCCAGCTGATTAGCTGTGATGTGTCTTTGTTGATGGTGGGAGTGAGGGAGGATGGGAACGGGAGGAAGAGGGAAGGGAGTTTTACGGAGATGAGTTGTGGCAGGTGTTGGACAATGACGGGAACAAAAGAGAGATTTGAACATTGTACTTCAAAAAACTCTTTCCCCTTTCTATTCTGTGTGAGTCTTTCTTCCTCTCCCTTCTTCCTCTCTTAATTGCTGCTCGCCGAGTCCCTTGTTCTTTCTTCTCATCCCCTCTGTGTTCTCCTGTGTCTCCCTGCTCGGCTCCCCTCAGTCCTCATCCATCTCCCTGCTCTCATTTTAATGTTGTCCTCTTGAAACCCCCCCTCACTTCGTCTCCTCTGTTCTAACTCTCTCCGCTCCATCTCTCATCTCCTTCATCCTTCTCTCCTTGGCTTTGCGCTCCTCCGCGATGAGACGCTCACAAATGGCTTTTGAGGAGGCAGCGAGTCGTCACGGACGCAGTGACTAAACTTCCGATAAAATCAATGTTTAATTCAGATGACTGCAGGCCATTGACAGAAAAAGTGGAACCCTTTCATCTATATAAGGACTGCGAAAGAGGGGGGGGGATTGAGAGAGATGGAGGGAGAGGACTGACAGGATTAATGGAATTGTCATCAGTTGTTTCTTTAGCAGTGAGAAGGAACCATCAGCCTGCTGTTGCCACCTCTCAATAACATGTATTTACGAGCGTGTGTGTGTGTGTGTGTGCAAGTACGTAAATGATTTTTCCTCTCACCTGCTGTTCGTTCTTCCTCCTGTCTTCCTGCATCCATCTGAATCATCCCCGCCTGACATTTATCTCATGTCATTCACAACACTCATCTCTTTCTTTTGGCATTTTTAGGATTCACATATATATATATAATACTGATCAAATGCTGCTCTCAAATCTACCTGTAAAATGTGAAGCAAGGCTTCAAAGCTCGACCGGCTCATACGTCAAATATGAAACCGCACAACTAGGGCGAGCCATTTCAGGTCAGGTTACAAACATGCCGAAATGTCTCGTGCACGCATGTGTATTTGCATCACGTGTACGTGAAGATCAACCCTTCTGGCTCCGCGTTCAAATGTCAGACCTTTAACCTTTTAAAATTTGACCCGAGGCGGCACCCGGGCATGTCAGTCGCCAACTGCCACGTGCCGGAGAAAAAATGAGACGTAGAAATGAGATGAAAATGCCAGCACTCGATCCTTCTATGTGCTGAAGAACAGATTGAAGTGTCATGTGGAGAGAGGAGAGAATCTGTTCCCATACAGGTGGTGAACAGAAGGTGAAGGCTGAGGGGAGGACGGGGTGGAGAGAGGGAGGCGAGGAGTGAGAGCAGAGGAGAAAAGAGGTGCGGGAGGAGGGCTGTTACTCTCATTACATAATGAATGAGGTGAGAAGCCACACATTTGCTGTAGAGGCTTTAGTCGTTTTTATTCTGATGCAGACTGAAGCTTTTGAATCCAGCACCTTTATGCGCTCTCACTTGTCTGAAAAAATACATGCAGGGACACTGAATATGAGGCATAAATCTAACCCTAAAACACTGCCAGGTGCACGTGTCTCTACATTTTCATTGCATGCATGCATAATGATATAGTATATAAGGTATTACCACAATTATAGTGAGAGCAGACATGCATGTGGAAAATGTGCATGTGTGCTGCGTCTTTATGTGTGCACATACAATTGTGTCAGTGCGAGCGATTGGCTGACAGACAGCTCAAAGAATGACAGGTGACCACGCTACAAAGATAGAGATGTCTAGCTCAGCTGGGGGTTGAGAGGCGGAGGGGCAGGGTGGGGAACGGCAGGAAGCCCGGAGTGATGACTACATCGCCGCAGCCCCTGTCACTTCCCATTAGCGGCCCATACACACGAGCACAGTGGCTGTGATTGTAATTAATGCCGGTTTGGGTTCTGTGTTTGTTGCCGTTTGTGCACGTGGCAGCGCACGAACCAGCGTAGATGTGTGTGTGAAAGACCTGAGAGCCTCTGTGAAGAATGAAAGCTGACAGAATTTATGGTGGCGTGCTGTGTGTAACAGCAACAGGATGCTGCCGCACACACTGTGACACCATTACCCCTCTGCACGTCCTGTCATGCCGACTTATGGGTCTTGTGTTACCCACCGGTCAGCTCTACAACTTCCACTGAGCACGTACCAGAAGGAGCAGGTAGCACGGTGAGGCGCTGACTGGAAACTTAGTCAAGTGAATTTTTCATCTTCTATCCTACTTTTATAGCTTACGGGTTTACTATCGTTATTGTGTTGTTGGCAGGTGTTCAGACAAATGTTTCTTGAGGTATCACTGAGACAGTGACATATGAGGAGTGGCTACAATGTTTCGCCCATAACTGGTTTAAATCTAATTGATTGTTCTGTCAAGAAAGTGACTTTGTGGACTTCCAGACTGCTTCCAGGATAGCTTCAAATTTAGATTGCTCCCTGGAAGATCCTTTCTGACCACTGGATTTTAATTTGAGGAAGAGACTTCGTAGGGAGGCCGCTCTGGCATGTAGTGCAGCTGGTGAGAGAAGGCTGTACTTGTGTGGAAGAATACTCTGGATTTAAAAATGACTGCACGCCGCTGCACAATGGGGTGCATTACAGTTCGGGTTGTTTGCGCTGAATGTTTTCCCTCAGATGCCTGAAGATGATACAATACAACTCAACATTGACAGTTTGACCCTGTGGGAAAAAATGTAACGCATATTTCACAACATAGCTGGTGAAAAGAAGAGAGAGAAAAAAGTAGGGCCTCTTTGTTGTGCTCCTCTCTGCTTCTCCACTGAAAAATGCTGCCTGGTCACTGGGTCATAGCTCTCATTGCTTTGATGTAAAATTCAGGTCAGGTTTACGCAGACGTGGATGTTTTCTACCTGTTCAAGTTTGAGGTCCTTGGTAAAACTGCAGATTCGCATATGGAAATTGTTCAAAACGTGGCTTTCTGGGACCAATCAGAAAAAAAACTGCAGCAGTGGTGGAAACGGTCCAGAAATATACAAGGAGAATGCTTTTTATGGGGAGAGCAGCCAGATTTAATCAAGTATGGTATTTTATTTTTAATATCAGAACACCAGGACTGCACCTTGTACAATACACATGGTCCAGGTTGAATGAAAGATCCAAGAGGTTGAAAGCTCCTAAGACACCTGCATTGTGGAGGTATAATACTCTGAGACTGTGCAAAAAAGGTTTAAAGTTATTCCAGCAGAATCCACCTGAAAGAAGTGTGCCTCAGGTCTAGAAGAGCCAAACATCCAAGGTGTTTACAGGAGCTACCGGGGAACTAACCATTAACCCTGCATTTTTAAAGCATCCACTCTTCCTGACACACTGACCCTGACACATCACCACACTGACCCTGAGCATGAGTTAGAACTGTGGAAAAGCACATGCAAACTTATTTTTATTATTAGTTCTTTTTTAAATATGTAAAGTTTAGGACCCTCTCTGTGGTTGTGTATATCTGTACATTTGTTGTTTGTTGTTTTCACTGTGGTCTTTGTTTGCTGTCGCTGTAGCAGCCCGGTTTTTCTGCCATAGGAGACACTGGAAATAATTACCAAGGGACTGCTTTGTTTTCTGAACTACGCGGACTTAAACAGACCCCCCCCCCCCACCCCCCAATTGAGAAAACAGGACTACAGGCAAAAGATTTTCGCAGTGCACAAGAATTTAAATCTTTATTCTACTTCTATTTGAACACACAGCTTAGTCTCGTACCCACAAAGATGCACTAACAACACAAGCCAAGCCAAGAGTCAGATACACAGAAAGGTGACATCCCTGTTTTCAAAGGAGAGCAGAAACAATATGATATCATGGACGAGCGTGCTCCAAAACAAAACAAAACCTCTGTGTCAGATCCAGGTCTGCCCAGAAATCTGTGGGTGGTGCTTCACGAGTAAGGCCCACTAATCTGAGAGCGGGCTCTGACCCAGATCTCACTGAGTGGGAACCACCCTGACCATCTGTGGGTCTCCACACCCTCCTGGCATCGCACACACATGCTCGTACAATAACGATTCTTTCCTCAAAAAGTAAGGCGAAGAGGAAGAAGGACGGGGCGGCTTGAAAGAGAAGAGGCAGAAAAAGGAGACTGCGAAAGAGAGGAAGAGCAATACGGCTTAGAAAAATGTCACATTCCTCCGGTCGGTTTAATAGAAGGGCACTGCTATAAATCCACCTGCTCAACGACATACATGGCACAAGCTGGCTTTCAATACCATTTTTTGGCTCTCTTTTTCTTCCTGGCATTGAAGTGTGGGTCTGGAAGGCGGCATTGCAGGGCAGGCAGGCGGCACGGTCGAGTCGACCTTCTGCAGTGGCTGGGCAGGAGGGCAGGAGGACACCCTGCGCCCCAGCCCAGGCCTGCCGAGAGGCCATCTGGACAGGGGGAAACACATGCAGAGTACCTGGCCAGACCTGGAGCTCAACTCTGACTCACACACACGCGCTCACTTACACACTTACACATGTATATATACACATAGCAGCACTCGTACGACAATTAGGAACAGACACACACACAGAGAAGTATAAATGTGGATCCCGATATGTTCGGCTGCTGAACGTTCACAGTCGATGTATATCTGTGGGTGAGTATATGACACACAAAATGCTCTTGGTAGATTATATGTATAATCAAGACTACATCAGTAGACTATATCCAGCTTGATACTCCCACTCAAACCCACACATGCTTTCCACACGGCACTCGTGAGTCTATGGTGATGTTAACGTTAAGCCCCTCAGATTCTGCCTGCCAACGAGTGTTTTACATTTGGTTAAAACAGATTCTGCCTGTGTTGCTTTGGAGAGTGCTACATTTGGTTAAAAGCCATTATTATGGTAATGTGAGGGTGCTTGAGATAATGGCAAGATGAGAGCAGCTCGACTGCCTCTGACATAACAACCCTACTCTATCTATCTCTTCAGCTTCTTTTCGCTCGCCCTCTCTCTCGCTATACTGTACCCTGCCCACCCTCCCCTCCTCTATACCTCACAGTTTCTCTCCCTGACTCACCTCTCTCGCTGATCGCAAAGGTGTGGTTTTTTTCCTCCCTTTTCCTGCTTGCAGAATAGCTGTTTTGTCATTAAAATCGAACATTATTGCGGGAGAGCTTTTGCTGTGGCCACAATTCAACTGTTTTTAAATGGACGCTTTTTGCACAATGCTGTTTTGGGGGGGCGTTTTTGCACCGAGGGTTAACATTACACTCTATCTTCTATCTGTTGTCATCTATCCCGGGTCCTACCTGTGTGACAAGGGTTTTTCCCCTTGGAGGAGGGTGGATGGCAGATTTAGTGCTGCGAGCAGAAAACAGAGGATCAACTCAGAGAAGAGGAAAATATAAGTCACTGGTTAGGAGTTTTTCAGGTCACTGGCGATGAAAAATCAGGAGGCAATGATGATGATGACAGAAGAGGGACAGGGAGAAATGGAGGAAGAAAGTCAAAGAAAGAATGAGGGAGAGAAGAGCAGAAAGGGGGTAAAGGGGGTGGGGGGGTGGGAAAGGGAGATTGGGAGCAATGTAATGCCATCCACATCGAATTTCCCTTAATATGATTTTGTGTTCTGTGTCTATTCAAGTCAGCCCTGATTTGGTTGTGTGTATAATCGCATCAGAGCAGGGATTTGCTTTGGCTTTTTCACTGCTGTTGTGTTGTTTTTTTCCCTCTTATTGGAGTTGGCATCAGCCTTCATGACACAAATCCCTTCTGATAAATTAAAAATGATTGATTCAGAGTCAAAGATGGAAACTGCAACTCAGAGAGCGAGCAAGCGAGCGATCGTACCCCCCCTAACTCGTGTCTGCACACAAGCGCATGCTTTTAAGTGCATGCATGTGCACGGATGCTGCGCTGCCCTTTTTCGGTTCATGCAAGCGTGCGAGCCTTGTCGCCGTGGACAATGTGTTAGCAGGGCCCCTACAGTACGCATGTACATTTGCGGGTAATGCAAAACGAAGGATTGGCTTATGACACCGTATTCCTGACACCTTTAAAGAATGTGCGAAGATTGCAGATATCTGACGTGTGAACCTCAAAGCCATCAGTGTGCATTTAATGCTCTGAGCCGCGTATCTTGCCAACATCGACTAAAAGCGTGAAATTCGAGACCAAAAAAGTGTGAAAATCCACCAAGAACATGGAGTGAGCTGCGAATATCTACATGATCTCTATTACATACACCAACATACAATGTGAAGGCTTAATTGAGTGAGCATCTATATAAGTCTACTTTGTCTTACATTCACTTACTCCAACTAAAACAGATGCACATGCTTTCTGACACACACTCTCTGGTTGTGGGCTCTGGCTCTCCCAATTAAGCAGAGGAGTGTTGTGGAGCATCGGTGTCGGGGGATTCTGCTTTCTTCTCCTCTGTCAGGACCCATCACAAAGGCTCCTCATTAGTGTCAACCTCAGCTGTGCCACCACTTTCTCCTTCCCTCTTCCTCTCTCCCTCTCCCCTATCTTCTTGACTTTTCCTTTCTCCCTCTACATCTCCATCTCTCTCCTGTTTGACTTATTCACATTTTTATTGATTGCTGAATACCTCTCGGAAAAGCTGCCACCGATGGCCCCGTTGTTACCCCCGTTGGGTGCGCCGTGGCTCCGTCTGGCTCTCTCCGCAGTGGATCTCATCTCTCATACAGACAGAGCAGAGCCGTCGGCTGCACTGTGCTCCCGTGACAAACAGCAACAAACAGGTGTGTTTTCACAGCACTTTAATGACAACGAGTGAAGAAACATTTCAGCGAAAAGACGGGGTTACAAAGTTGGTCTGTTCATTAGACCAGCAGAGATGGTTCGGAAGAAAAGTTGATTTGTTGAATCGACGTGTGGTATCATAGACACATAATGATGTTAATGATCAGCGCGCAGCGAACGAAGCGGCGGCAACAACATGTAAACAAGGCGACAGGGGAGTTGGCGTGGAAGCGCGGAGTTCAAAGATCACTCGATGCACTCAGAGGGCGAGATGTGGAGAAAAGGCAGATAAAACAGATGATTGTTGTTTGTTGTTGCAGTTTTCCCCTGAGCAAACCGCTTCCTCTTCCCCTTTACCCCCTACTGCTACGTAGTTCTTCTGGTCCTATAATATAATAAAAATCCCATTCTGTTTGTGTGTGTCTCATTTCATTCTGCAATTAAGAAATTGAGCTTTGATTTCAAGGAAGGGTTACGGGTGCCATATTGGGATGCAGTATGAGATCCTCCACTCACCAAGTTCCACTCCCCAAGTCCCAGCCTGAGCCTCCCCATCGCTCGCTCCGTCTGACTCGGCTCACTTTTTCTGCACAATTTGGTATCAAAGACATGATAATTAGGCTGAACAGAAGTTCATCTGGCTTCTATTATTTCTCTTTAATTAATAGTGTATAATAATGACTTACAGTTACTCCGGTGCACTTTGTGACTCATTGTGTGTGTCTCTGTGTGCGTGTGAGCGAGAGAAAGAGAGTGTGAACTGGAGCCTGCGCATGAATATCTTTTAGAGCACACATAACTTTAGATGCCGCACAGATAAAAGGCGGCAAGTGTCAAAAGCTCCCAAACTTTTCTCCGTTTTCTTCTATGTCTCCTCTCCTCTCCTTTCCTCTCCTAACCTCCTTCCCTACCCCGCATTTGGAGACCTAATGAGGACATTTCTGTCACGCTCCTCAATCACACGCACAGCTGCAAGCCCCAGCCGGCTATAAGTCCCAGGTATCTGAGACTTCACTCCCCCCCAGATGAAAAACAACAAATAAATAAATAAACAAATAAAAGCACATTTAATGTAATGCGGCGATGTGAAGAAGAAGAGGAAGGGGGAGTATAAGAGAGAAGACTTAAAAGGAGACACAGTGGGAACAGAGCAAGGCTGAATTCACTAATCTCCGAAGAGGCATAAAGTGAACATGCCAACCACCTTCGGCTCCAAGGAGAGAAAAAAAAAAACAAATTCCACTGGTTTGGTGATAAATAGGATTTAAGTTATGGTGACAGCTCTTCTGTATGTATGCGTATGCATGCTGTGAGCTTGACTGTAAGTGCATGTTTGTGTGTTTTTGTGCGCCTAAGCACATTCAACTGATACGCAGCAATGGGCATCCTTCCAGCGAGCCCCGGATGCTTTGCTCCGCGTTCGTTGTGACTTATCTCTCAGAAACAAAGATGGATGTGTCAGTGCGCTTATTAAAACATGCTTTTAGCCCTGGCCGCCACTCTTCAGGAGGAAATCGCTTTCTGGCGGAGATTGACAGAACAGAAAAGAGAAAACAACATCCTCATTTAGGCCCAACATCTCGGACATGATTGCTCGCTTTAAGCTGGGTGTTCCTATTGAGGTTTTTTAATTGTTGTTTGCTTCTTTTGCTCATAGCTACATATTCACCAGCCAGGCAGTCATGGTTGGAATCTTTAATTACCTTCAATACTCATCCCCTTATTTCAAACAATTGCGTGATTAAATGGGCGCTGCATATATATGCGTTCCTCCTTTCTGCGTCCTCAAAAACAGCACAGTTTAGTCAACATTTTACATTTTTTTCAGTTAGTTGGCTTGTTTGTTAAACTGTTGAGCTTGTGTTTTGTTTTTTAAAGCCACAGTGCACAAGCCCACAAAGACTCCACTCGTACAGTGGCATAGTGGCGGCCCGGCTTTTTTGAACGCACCCTGCTCAGATTCAATCCGGCTTCGCCTCTATCACATTATCGCACAGACATGATGGTGTCAGCTTACAGAGAAAATAAAAAGATTGTTGTTGACAAATCAACGCTGACAAGAGTAGCTGAGGAGATCCCTCCAGCTTCACACAGGATTAGCTGTGTGCCATCTTAAAGACAAACACAGTGGCCCATGTGTTGCTATTTCTATCAGGGATGAAAACAAAGGCAAAGGGGGGGAAGAGGAAGGCTTGTCTTAAGTCTTGGCGAGATGATGGGCTTTCTTCATTCAGTATTAGCAGATTAGACATGTTTTATGAGCCAATCACTCCGGATGATGTGCTGCTGTGGGTAAACGCAGGAACACAGCATGGTTTGGTTCACTTATGGATTCATAATTAAAGAAGAAATACAATATGGAACGGGAAATGTTGTCATCTGTTGAGATGGAGCTCTGCAGCGATGTATCTGCTCCAGCTCCGTCTTCTGTCAGCTGAGCTGAAATTCGGTGCACGTTTGATCTTAAATGGATACTTTATTCATGAACTGTGCAGCTAAACTGCAGTTTGCACACATATAGCTGTCAGTCTCGTCCTTAACGTTCGCATGCATCTGACACGTTTAAGAAAGAAAAGAGAAAAAAAAAAGAATCTTTTGTTTGACCAAAGTATATTCCTCTCTGTGTGATGGCAGATGCCCACTAGCTATGATAGCGCTACACTTTTAGTCATGCAACAGTAATTCTTCGCTTGCTTGCTTTCTCCCTGTTTACTGATTTGCTTCTGATGTCTTGCCAGAGTAATCGAGGTAATCTCTGGGAGGAGAAGAGAAGATGAGGAGAGTGGGGAACAGGCAGAAAGGGTCTGCCAGCACATGAAATCAGAGCTTATATAAGTGTAGCTAAAACTCCTGAAATTCACCTCTCGCACACGGTCTTGGCCCACCGACGACCAAGGTTTAGGTTTTTTGTGCTTAATTAAATGCAAAGCTGCCTCATTGGAGTGAATGGAAATCCTACAAACAGCCTTCTCTGATTGCGTTGACACATTGCAACATAATGTGTGAATCTGAAACTTTTCATTCCATCTCTCCTGATATCGGTTCTTAACGAAGTAGGAACAGGATCAGTCCATGCATGGAAATTGGCTTGACAGAAATCCAGCCAACAAAGACTTGGTGATGAATCAATCAAGAAATCAGAGTTGGGTTTCAACTCTGGGCTCACAATCAGTTAGTGAATCAGTCAGTAATTATATCTTCAGCACCTTTTGTACAAGTTAGTGCAGTCCCTAATGCGTTACAGATGACTGACAATCCAATAATAACACAGTGCAATTACAAACTGTTTGAACCAGTTTAAGACTAACATGAGCAACAACAACAAAAAGAATTACAAAACAAAAACTTTGATTATGAAACTAATACAATTAGTAAAAGGCAGTCCCAAATTAAATATTTGAACTTTTTATACTACAAATCACAAGAATGAAACTTGAATGTAAAAACATATACAACGAGGCCAATGTTGAAAATGGTCATATTAATATTTTAAAAACAAGCAATATAAAATAGGATTTCTTTTACAGCAGACAAGATGTTGGCTATAACAACAACAGCTGGTTATAAGCTAATGCTATTTCAGCTAACGCTAGGCTCAAGTGTCCTAAAAATCGCATTTTCAGTCTGATAAACAGTTTCATTACATTCTCACATGCATGAAAGTTTAACTGCCTGACTCTGAAAGCATTAGATCCACTTCAATGAAAGTTTCAGTAACACTGGCTAACAACGGCTAACACCGCTAGAAGAAACACCAACACCTACTCACAGAGAAATTCAGGAGATCTTCAACAACAATTGCTGTCGTCACATGGAAGTGAGCTTCACTGACCAATTGTTCCATACTGGACTATTTTAAGAATAAGTACATGCTTCACACCCACATTTTGACAGCTGAGGTAAACACTGACCTGTCAAACTACACTCACTACTGATGAGCACCAGCCAGTGTTGGAGGTGACTTGCATTAGAAACACACTAATTAGAAACACACTAATTAAACTATTTAATTGACACACATTTTTCCTGATTTATTATGTCAGTGTTTTTCAAATATATTCAAATATAGTGTCTGGAAAAAGTTTTTCATACAGACAACAGGAGAAACATCAGCTGATTACAGCTGTCATAGCCGACAGAGGCTTATTTAATGCTACGAAATGTTCATTTTGTGATTTATACATGTAGTTTTGGTCAGTTTCCTCATTTCTGTTGTCAGATCTACTGCCATTTGTGATTTCTGATTCCAAATATCTAATATGGTTCAATTCAATTCAGTTTATTAATATCAGTTTATTAATATCGCACCAAATCACAACAACAGTCTCCAACAGTGCTTTACATTGTAAGGTAAGACAAGACAAGACTGAGACAATAATAGAGATAAAATGCCAACAATCAGACACGGCCTTGTGAACAAGCACTTGGCAACAGTGGGAAGAAAAAACTCCCTTTTAACAGGAAAGTGCAGGGAGGGAGACAAGACAAAAACTAAGTGAGGGTTCACAGCAGTGTTAATTTCATTGATTGTTAACTTTTGTCATAGTTTTCATGAACAGCCCTTTTTTTCATACGAAAACAAGATGATAACCGAATAAAACCTAATGCACAAGGACAAAATCTACATTAACGTGTATTGACACTTTCATCAGTGAATAAAAAAGATGAAAATCAGTACTAATTAAATAGTGTGGAAAGACAGAAGCCTAAGCTTTAAAGTGAAGAGCATCTCCTGAATTTCAATGGGACCTGGTTCCACAAAAGAGGGGACTGAAGCACGGTCGCAGCTAAAATGCTAAAGTCAAGGCTTTAAAGCAGGACTTCTCAGTCCAGTGGATGATAGCCCAGTGGTAATCTTTTTTATACAGTGTATAAACATGATGAATAAGTTGTACGTCTGCACAACACAACAGCACCACTTATATACACACTCACTCACGTGGCTTTTTTCTTCTGGCCTCTTAACCTTTATTTTGCTGCATTAACTGATTAACGTTTACTACAACAACCACACAGCCTAAATCCTCTTATTCCTATCTTAACACTAAACTTACTAAACACTTACTTGAAGAACTGAGTGTTTCATGTACATAGACATACAGCAACAGGTAACACACACACATATGTGCGCACACGTCTCTGTCAGGTCAGCCTTCATTATCAGCTTATAATCAGTTTTGTCAGTCTTTAATGTGGCTCCGTGTTTATAATAGGTCAAGTTGTGGTGGGTACAGCTTGCTGCCCATGATAGAAACGCCTCTGTCTGCTTCCTGCCATGTCCAGGGGGGACAGCCTGTACAAGCCAGCCCCGGCCTATCCCGTGCCCTCATGTGCCACCCTGCCTAGTCGTGTGGACATCTGCCATTCTGACTGGTGTCAGCGCCCGTTGCCTCACTTTGGCTAACGGCTTGTGACACTCCGGCACCCCCCGGGCACCACGCTGCGCTGAGTGGTGGGCATTTCATTTGTGTAGCGCATTTACAAACCAGCAGACACATTGACCTATTCTTCTGGCTTTAGCATCAATGTCAGACTGCTGCCCGCCGCTTGTTCACTCCAAACACCTCCAGATAGACCCAGATGCCAGATAACCCCATCAGTGGAAAACATCAAAGAGACAAATAAGCGTGCCGCCGAACACGCCTATCAGGGGAGTAGTGGAGTTAACCCTTTCAGCGGAGCACCTTTGGGAAAACTTCAAACGCTTAACGATGCCATGGGCAGGAACAGCTAGTGATTACCGCAGCAGCTGCCTACAGTGGTTGCTATAGAGACAGCTGAGGAACCAAGGAAAGTCTAAACTCAGGCCTGTTCGAGCTGGTGGAGTTCTGATAGCAAAGTACAAACTTTCACAGAAGTGCTATCAGCAGAAGTTTCTTCTAAACTTTGAGGCAGTGGAAAATGTTGTGGGATGCATATGCGCATCAGCACATCGGGTTCCTACAGGCCTGTATTAAATGACTCTACTGTTGACCAGCAAAAGTATGGATCCTCTGTGTGCCATATATCCTAGACATATCGTTATATAAGTGTTAGCCTGGGGGCAGCTCACTCTCCTGTCTGTCTGCCAGTCCTGCTTTCACACTCACCCTGAGCACATATCTTGTATCAAACGACACAGCGTGCTTCTATTTCTGTGCACGCTGCTATGAAGACATGGTTTTAATGCTCCTGTTCCCTGAAGCGATCCCTCAGTGTAAACACACAGAAAGATGAGGAAAATATAGCACAGATGTTTTTTTGTGTCTTTTTCAATCTATGCAGCTCGTGTCCAGCACAGAAATGCGACACAGTCCGGAGACTGAAAAGAGCACCTGGTTACTGAATATTCCCGCTGGCTTCAAGACTATCAAGCCCTTTCATGTAGCCTCTATATTACATTACTGTATACACATTATTAGAGAGAAGGGGCCAAGGTGTATTTGTATGAGTCCCAGGTATGGGAAGTTATGATTACCTATGGTGGGATAATTCTCAGCTTCATAAAGATGGTGGGTGCGGAGCAGCATCCTTAGGTGCGTGCGAGTGCAAGCAGTCATGTATGCATTGGCATGTGTGTGAGTGTTAGGAGGCCGTGACCACACCAAAAGATCCATTTAGAGGTAATATGGTCTTTCTTTCTAAAGGTGAGAAAGACCGAGGGAGAACGAGGCAGGATGAGAGAATGTGTGGACTTAAAAGCCTCTGGGCCTTTAAGAGATTACTACCTTATTGCTTTGAGACTATCCAATCTGACATCAGCTGTGTAGCACTAAGAACAGCTGACCACACACACACAGACACACATAAACATACACACACAGAGTAATAAAGAGTGAAACGCAGGCTTAAAGCAATGACGCACAAAGAGATGGCCAAAAAGAAACAAAGCAGCATCTTTGATCGCCGTAGAAAAGTTAGTGCTGTTGCACTTTATACAGACGTATATCGGTGAACTGTGGGGGGCAGCGTGGGGTAGGGGTCTATGACAGAGAAAGCTTGCATGAAGGACAGAATGAATAGAGAAGAAAGAAAGCTAAAAAGGGAACAGGCGGGTGGGTGTAGAGGTTGAGATACTGGAGAAAAGGTCTTTCCTCAGACTACTGTGGAGTTCGGAAATCTCCATTCAAGAGCAGAGGGTAGGAGGCCAGCGTGGGTGAGCGACCGAGGAAAACCCATAGAAGAAACCGAGTCGAGGGAGCGCGAGATGACGGGACTGGCGTTGGAAAAAAGTTAAAGATTGTGTAGGTGGGAAAAAGAGAAAAGAAGAAGAAGAAGAAAGGACAACAGGCACAGGAAGGGGGAGTGGATGTGAGCTGGAGAGACGGAGAGGGAGAGCGGTAGTCCCGTCCATCGCCCCCTCAGCCCAGTTACAGTGTCATGAGGAGAGAGGAGAGCCTAGCTGCTGGTAGCCACCCACAGAGCAACAGTAACCAGGGGAGCCCTGCTTCTGCCTGCCTGCCTCCCACTCTACATCCAGTAACAGCCAGTACCTTTCCTCCCACCACATTCTACTTACAGCTTCTACTTATTACCTCACCCCCACACACACACACACTCTCACTCCACACTCTGGCAGACGGATGATTAGTCAATAATGGTGAGAACGAACTGATAAACAAATGGTGTGAAAACTGTCATATGACATGGAGGTGTACTGCTCCTCCGTGGGGTTTCCTCTGGTATTTTACAGAGTGGGTGTCACATTGACACGTAAATTCTTGCAGCAAGTTTTTGTTTTTATGGATGCAGGTAGGATGATGAAACTGTGTTGTTAGTTTTAATGACTGTGGATAAACTAGAACAAGCCAGACAACAGGATGTTGCACTAGCTAATGATACAGAGTCAGAGCAGAGAGGATCATGTTCTCGTATTTTTTCCACTGATAAATCTTAATCCAGTTTCATATTTAATGCATTTAGCTGTTTTAGTCTTTACTCTTTAAACAGTCAGAAACCATTTCTGAACTCGGTGACAGTGTCAGGTAAATCATATCAGAACATTATCTAGAGCTGCCTTTCCTGTAGCACACAGCAGGCTCTAGTCTGCGTTCTCACTACTGGAAATACTCCATTTGGTTTCGTTGAGGTTACCTCCTGGGTAGATCATGCATTTGACATTCACTGTATTAACTGTATAGCTGTGAACATTAGGTTTTCACATGGGTTCAATCATCGATCACATAGGCTGCTGGCAGGGTGAAGATCCTGACTTGGAATTGTACTTTCTTACATATGGCTCCACTGGGTTATTGTTAGCAAAGCATGCAGTGCATGTGTGAAAACAGCTTTAGTTTAATTGGGGTCACATAAGGAGCTTTCAGAGTTGATGGTGGTTTAACAAAAAGCGGTAAAGAATAACCACAGCTGTCAGGATAACCCACTTGAAGAACAAAGCACATTTCAAGTTCATATCCACAATTATTTTTTTAAAACAATGTAGCAACATTAAAAGCAAACCATCCAAACTCGTGAACTTTTAAAATATTACAGCAGTCCTTCTCATAGTTATTTTAATGGAAACTAAAGTATGAACTGACAAGGCAACATTGCCTTCTCAATGCAAATAAAAATCTATTAAAAGTTAATGCTGTGTAGACTGAAAATAGTTTTCATTTAGCCTTAAATACTAAGTACTTTGTATATTTGTCATGCTTAAAAAAATACATTTTAACATTAGAAAGCGATAACCCAAAACCAAATGCAGTTTTTTAAATGAGGATTGCATTTATTAAGGGGAAAAAGCTACCTGAACCTACCTGAAGTATGAATTAACTGTGATTAATCACATTTTTTGGTTTGGGTTACAAAGACATTTCTAAGGCTTTTGTTATGGAACGGCTGTGTGCAGACAGGAATAGGACCCAAGGTGCAGACACTCGGAGGCAAAACTTAAACTCAAAAAAGCTTTAATGTTAAACTCAAAAAAGTATCCAAAATAAACTTGCACAGAGAGACTGACAGAACACACAGGTAGATAACCGGTAGATCGCGAAACGGACACATAGAAACACAGGGCTTAAATACACAGAGGGAGCAATCAGGGAATGGGTAACAGGAGGGAAACACAGCTGGGGCAAATCAGGCCTAACGAGACAAGGGGAAGCGAAACCAGATACATTAACATCAGACAACAACCTTCAAAATAAAACAGGAAACATGACACAGACTGAACTAAAGACACAGACTAACACGCACGCACTGCAACAGAGGGAACAGAGACGTGGGACCAGGGCAGACACAGACACTGACTGGACACGGGGATATAGCAGACAGGGGAGACAGCAACTAAGGATTACACAGAGACAAACCATAAGACATAACTCTAACGAAGAAACCAAAGAATAGAAAAGATAAATAATACAATAAACTCAAAACCCTGGGTCAACGAACCAGGCATCCTAACAGCTTTGGGACGAGTTAACAATACTGAGAGACCTTATCCACAAATAAAGAAAACTGGAACAGTGGTGAGCCTTCCTAGAGTTACTCCAAGAATGCATCAACGACTCATCCAGAAAGCAACAAAAGAAATCAAACATCTAAAGAACTGCAGACCTCACTTGCCTCAGTTGAGGTCAGAGTTCATCATTCAACAATAAGAATGAAGCTGGGCTAGAACAGCATCCATGGGAAAGATTCAAGGAGAACAGAGAGGTTTGCCAATAAACAGCTTGATCATAAAGAGTTGGGAAAACATTCTGTGGACTCACAAGCACAAGTTGATCTTTCTGGAAGGTAGGAGTCCGGTTACATCTGGCATAAAACTAACATTGCAGTTCATGAAAAGAACATCATACCAGAAGTCAAACATGGTGGTGGCAGTGTGATGGTCTGGGGCTGCGTTGCTTCTTTAACACCTGGATGACTTGCTGTAGTATGAAGTACGAATTTTGATCTCTACCATCTTCAATGGATTCAACAAAAATGGAAAACCTGTTGCTGGTGTTTTCCTTTAATGCACTCTTGCTGATACTTTGCTAGGAATGCAGTACACAGTTTTAAAGCCTGTCTCTGGATATACCTTCGATATTTAATGGCATGCAACTCTAAAAGCAAAAGCCCAAGTATATATTAAATCTAGATAGAGATTCCAGGGTACCTTATCAACAGTCTACCAAAGAAATTATCCCAGTATTTAGGGGTCATATGATTGATACCATTTAATGGCATTTGAGTCATCATTTATAAGAGCTGGGCGTGGTACCGATCTGCAGCTTTTAGGTCAACAAAGGCTATTAAAAAAGGGGTTCTTCTTTTCTTTGTTGTTTAAATGGCATCATGAGTAAAAATGCTGTGTTCCCCTGCACACACACATACACACACATGCACCACTATGCTCTTTCCCACAGTAGTTGAGCTCCAGAGTGAAAAAACAGAACTCAAGCCTTGTCTGTGCCCTTAGGATGTGGAGAAAAGAGGGGGAAAACGAGAAAGGGCAGAGCGAGGGGAAGAAAGAGACAGAGAACATTTGAGAAATCCAGAGGCTGATGGCTTTGCAAAATATGAGCACAAAAGCACACACAATGATGCACAGACTCACACAGAGGGAGGGAGCTATGCACAGACAGGTATCCAGACACACTGAGTGGTTAGCCCTTGGGCTTTCCCCGGAAAACTGCAGCTTCATTACAAGAGTAAACAGACACACACACACAGACAGATGTACAAAGGGCTTCCTCGATGCTGTAACAGCTGTGAGGCCTGTCAAACAACAACACCTATAGACACCAGAGAGCAGGTGAAACGTAAAGCATGCATTATTCAGTGAATCAACCGATGATCCACACACATATGTAGACTATAAGCAAATAAATATGGTGAACAGTGTGTGACAGAGTTGTGTGTGAGCCTCACAACATCCAGAGTGCTACTCACAAGGTGTTTTTTTTACCAGGAGTTTTTTTTTTGTTTGTCTAGCTGCTTTGAATAAATAAGGAGGCAGGATTACGTGGAAGGAAAACCCATTAATGTCAGATTATTGATGTAATATTTATGAAGCCATATCAAGAGGGTCGTGTTCATTATTCAAAGCTACAGTTTTAGTACGTGTGTGTGTGTGTGTATGTGTGTGTGTGTGTGTGTGTGTAGGTGTGTGTGGACTTGCTAACAGACTGCAAGAGCAGATGTGGGTGGAAAAGGGCTTTCCCGGTGCCATGAAACAGTGAAATGCCTGCTACTCTTATGTAAACATGGACTCAAAGGATCTTTTCTGTAAAGCACACACCTACACACACACGCAAATAAACAGCCAATCTGGATTCATGTCAGATGCTTAGGGCAACTGTTACATAAAGACAAATAATAAAATGCCTCCCTTAAATAATGCACACCGAAGTCGCACACGCGTCGACGATCGTGAACAAACACAGACTATACAACGCACTTGAGTACATTAGTAACACACAAACACAGTGACGTTAAGCTGAAATGCCACAAGAGGGGGGAAAAGTCACAGACAAAAAATCACACCAACAAGGACGAAACAAGATTTAACACCTAAGCAAAGTGTTAAAGCTGCTGCCCAAACTGGAGCTGCTTCAATAACAAAAGTTTCCACGTGCAGCAGAAATGCGCTCGTATATCACAGGTTATCTCTTGGATCTGATCTGCCGTAAAGGGCAGACATTTAGCAAAAAAGTAACAGCAGATTTCGACTCGCTCCTTCATGACACAGTCTCAAAAAAAGCTGCATGTCAGCACTTTCGCAAAGTCTTTAATCACAACACGGCAACAACAACAGCAGCAGCAGCACAGAAACCTGGAGCCCTGAGCCGAGCAGAAGTTTTGCCACAGCTACTCGATGTGAAGCGAAGAAATGGAAATTTGCATCACTGTTGGCTGAAATCTGTCGTCTTGATTAAATGTTCAGGAAAGAAGCAGATTTCACATTCATTTCCATCTTAGTGTAAGGACAAGAAAGACATTGTGGACAAAAACAAGACACCCTCCATAATCTTTAGTTACAATAGTATATTTGGTTAAATGTTCTGATTGTTCAAATATGTTATTTTCTTTGGTTGTTGTAAAATAATGTGTGCCCCAGTCTCCAGAAAGACATCGTGCGGGAAGGGTAGTTATTCCTCCGTTACACCACAAGAGAGAGTATCCCCTAAAATGAGCAGCTCTAGCGGGAGTAAATAAGCCCAGCTACTAACCATAAGGCAGTGCGTCTAAAAGAGCTATGAGAGGTTGTACAACTGTATAACGATGCACTATGTCTATACATTTGCAGGTAAGCAGATACAAAATAGGAAAAGAACTCGAAATGTATCTCAAGATAAGTCCCCAGGGTTGATGAGAATGTGGGCAAGTTGGCCGTTGATCCCCACAATGTGTCATTAGTATAGAAGTTATTGGTAGCTATGTAGATTAGCTGTGAAGCTAACGATTAGAAGCTAGAGCTAATTCACTAGTTTGTGTGGAAACCTTGTGGCGCTGTTGTGGATCTATACCTGTACCGGGCTGTAATCACAGCGAATGAAGACTGGTGAATCACACTATCTTTTATTTATGTTTATTTCATTGATGTACTGTAAGAAGTTTTAGTGTTTTGGGTTTATACATGTCTATACATTTGCAGTAAAGGCGAACTCACAAAGCTACACTGGTTTCGATTCATCTTAATCCAAGTGTGCAACATAAGTTTTTTAAGAACATTATAAGAGACCGTTCTAAATGAACTGAACTGGGAGGCAGCTAATTGTTTTATGTACTTATATATTTCAAATATTCTGAAGATGGCAAGAATTTTTTGTGTTTGATTTGTGCATTTTGACTACTTGGGGGCAGCAAAAAGAGCTTTTTTTTTTTTTTCATTTTCTGTGCTTATCAAGTGAAATAATCCCGTATTTCCAGAAATGTTTTACTGACATTTGCATAACATCAACCTTTAAGTCGAATATTCAAATTTTTTTAATCCCTTCCCACCTGTAAGCGTAAGCGTCTCTTTAGGAGCCAAATACTCCACCATGTTGCTAACTAGCAGCTAACTACATCCTTTTTGCACATAGCTCACGTTTAAACGATCTCCGTGAACTCCTTCGCACTTGTTTTCATGTTGCACTGTTAAACAAGCGTCAAGTCAGCCTTTCTTTTGGCAACTTAGCAACAGAGTCACAAGAAACACACCTCGCTGCTACTCACACTGACTGATGACATCAATTCACGCTCACTTCTACACTTCCTGGCACTAAAACAAATTAGCAGTGTGTACAAAATTTTTTTTTTTTTTTTTTGCCTGTCCCATTTGGTTCTTTAGCCGTCAGAATTGTTGTCTGAAGACCAACAAGGATACCCAATGGATTTGTTTTGCCAAATGGATCATCATGGCATTGCCATATTGCCGTATTGGTCCATTTGATCGACCTTTGTTTTTATTATTTATTTTATTTTATTTTCAGTTGTTACAGACGGGACAGACATGAGTGAGGGATAGGAAAGGGAGAAAGAAAGAGGAAGGAAAAGAAAAACAGAAGGTGAGAGGGACAGTGAGAAAGGGGGGAAAAAAAAAAATATCTCCGGGATCACCTGTTGAGAGAAAAAGAATAGAAAACAAGCAAAAAAACCAAAACAAAGCAACATACTATACACAACACCATCGCATTAATCTAGCTAAGTGTAAACAGCAGTAAATACTAAATATTGAATGTTGTTGTGCAGCACGCAGGACAGACAGCGCACAATGTGCTTTGAAGTAGCAGCCAAGAAAGGTGTGATTTAAGTCTACGAACAGTGAACACCCGTGTGCACACCTGTGTGGATCGGCGCGCTTGTATTCAAATGGTTTCCCCATGTAATGGTCTGCAAGAGGATGTAGAGAGCCATAGCCCTGTCCCCCAGGGAATGAAGCAGGCATGGAGGAGATCCAGGCCCCAGACATCCAGAGGCCCCAGAGTGCAAGAGCCCAAGGAGGACCACCGGAGGGGCATCTGTGCCACCTTCATGGGAAGGGCTGAGGATCCCCAGACGAGGGGTCACCCAGTAGCCACCGGGCAGAAGCTAGAGGGGGCTGCACCGGCGTGCCCGCCGGCTCCGCCAGCAGCCAGCTGTGCCAGAGTGAACCGAGCCGCAGGCACAGAGGCCGGAGGCCCGAGGGCCCCCCGCGCCCCGGAAGAGGCCTGACCGAGCAGCAGGTGCCAGGCCCCGCCAAGTAGCCACCGGGAGTGAGCTGGCACATGACCTGAGCGCCCAGCCCCGGACACCAAGAACCAACAATGCACCGACCCCTGAGGGCATCAGTCACCGGCAGGGAGTGTGGTGAGGGGAGATAGGCCTCCACACTTGGAGGGCCTGGGATATCCCAGAGAGGTGGAGTCTAAGACCCAACCTGACATATAGACACAGACAAACAGGCACACACAGACACAGACATGCATTCCCACCCTCATGCACACATATACAAACACTCAGCACTCACCCAACATAGGAATAAACGTAAATGGACATGTACAAAATATTTTCAAAATAAAACGACAACACAATTAGAAAGTATTCCCCTTTTTAAATCTATAAGAGTTCAGTTAAAATGTGGATTGTCTTATTTTTCGGGCACAACATTCACATTGTCACTTGATATCATTATAGGAATAGAGATTGGTACTTTTTCAACCATAAGTCTCACAAGCAATTAATCAGGTTAACCAAAGATGAGACTGGGAAGAGAATCATAAAAATATTTAAACTTGCTGTGTCAGTAGAATAATCATTAGGTTTACATTAAACTATGTAATCAAGCTTTTTGTTTGGTATAAAACTCATGCGATGGTTTTACTACAGACGCAGATGATCCTGTATGTCCTGTATGTGTATGTATTTCAACTCAGATGTAACGCACTAATGACAAAGCCAAACAAATAAGGGCAGATGTTGTGCTTTAAAGAGAAATATTACGTCAGTTTTACCGTAATTTCACAGTCGCATTAATGAATGTTATTGTAGACTCAATTGCTACATTTTGCATCTGCCTCTCAGTGTCAATGCAGTCCAGTGTTACATTATACTCATTTGTTACTGTTTGTTGGTTTTCTACAGACACACACATGCACACACACACAGGCAGGTGTTAATGCTACAATTTGTCTGCTCTGTTCTTTAGATCAGTGTGATTCATTTGCTCTGTTGTCTTTGAAATTCTCTCTTCTTCATTATTGATGAACGCTGCAGTACTTTCTTAGCTTGTGGTGCACGGTAAATCAAGCTTGGTGTGTGTGCGTGTGTGTGTGAGTCTTACATGCAAATGAAATGTCCCCATAGTAATAACAGCCTTATTAAAGCGCAGATTACTTTAAATGTTAATTAAATTCCTCTTTAAGTTGCATTATTATGTATTTATGCTACACTCCAACTGCAGTATCACTTTCTTTGCCCCCCCCCCCCCCCCCCCACACACACACACACATCCAGTAATTATGTCGCCTCGCCAACATGGCGATCGTTGTCCCTTCATTTCTCCTCCTTTTCTTAACCTCCTGCTCTTCTCTGCCTCCTCCAGTCCCTTCTTCCTGCGTCTTTTTCGTTCCTGTCTGTTCAGCACATTAAAGCTCAGCGAATGCCCCGAGTTCTCGTGACTCACCCCTCCTGTGTGCCTGCGTGTGTTTGTTTATGCGCGCGTGTGTGCGTGTAGGCTCATCGGCCTGGCATGGAGAAACAAATTGTTTTCAGTCCTCTGCCCCACGCCCAGAGAGGTCTTCAAGGCGACTGTCGGGATGATCCCGTGTCTGACATACACGCCTCAGCAGGATCTCCTCATTCATTATATACGTTCAGATTACTATTAGTATGTCCAGAGCTTCTGTGTAGTGTGTATGTTTATTAGACGTGCAAAAATGAGCCATAAAAACATTTTTGCTGCTTGGAGCAAAACTGTAGTCATGATCTTAACCATAACAAATATACTAAAATGTTAATTATTTATTTAATCATTTTCAAAGAAAATGTGCCCCGGATCCCTAAAATGTAAGGAAACTCTACAGTCAGCTTAGCTGTGATCTCTACGGTCTTTTTAGTGCATATTTTTGTTTTTCCTGCTCTTATTTAAATGTCAGACCATGGTACAGAATCCCCAGAGGTTTTGGATTCGTGGGAAGTGGCCAACTGAAATGTAAAAACACAAATTTGGCAACAATCCGATGGATTTTTTCACTAATCTATCATTTTTGGTGAATCAGATTAACTCAACCATACAGCCATGGATGCTGCTGAGGAAGCTTTAACCTGTAAACTCGAAATCTCTCTACATTAAATATCTGCATGTTTTTTCTGTCACATGGATTTTGGTAAGTATGCATGTTGATAACAGTGATTTTTTTTTTTCCCCCAGCAAAACTTCCTTGACTTGAAAATTCAGTTTCGCTGATTTCTCTGTCGCTTTGTGCCTCTCGCACAAAGCTGCAGTAAAAATTAGCATTAAAAAGCACTCACAAATGACATGAACAAGATTTATTTCTCCGCAGTGGCAGCGAGCACAACACGCAGGGCTGCCGATAAATGTGCCGCATTCACAGGTTAACAAGATATTTAGGGCAAATGATAGCTAACGAATAGTAACTGAGACTCGCCCCACAGAGAAGAACATCAGAGAGCTGCTCATAGGAGACCTGCTAGCGCTCAGTGATAACACAGGTACCCACACAGAAAGTTTTTCATAAGTGCTTCTAACCAGTGTCAAAGCTCTGCCGCACTCTTTGTCTTTACGGTGAAGAAAATGAGTGATATCGACGCTTCTTCTGGCTGTTTAGCAGTTGCTGTCAGCGCCATGTCACAGCCATGGTCTGACTATAGGAGCTCACTTTAGTCCTCAATGTCTGTTGGCCCATGAGGCCACACTTTGTAGAGTTTGCCACCTCATTACCCTGCTGCATTTACTTATTGTGCTTGTAATAAATAAGACAGGCTTCTAGCTGGATGTGAAGAATAAAATTACCGTGACACTAAAAGAAAACAACAAAGAACGCTCTCTCCTGTGTAAGATCTTTAAAGTGTTGAACATAAAGACTTATTGTAGAAAGAGATTTTTCAAAGATTGAAAGGAAGAAGCTGTTTTTTTCCCTTGCTTGACTCTCTACAGACTCTTTATTCCAGAGTTTAGGAGTATTGATCACAAAGGCTCGATTACCAGATCTCGACCTTGGGAACGAGGAGAAGAAACGCATCCTCAGAACTTAGGTGGTGTGGGGAAACCTTTTTTTAGCAGCTCAGTAATATGAAAAATGCAAAGGTCCTGTGTTTAGCTTTAGTTTTTACAAACACTTAAATTTCTGTTCTGTGAAACAGGATCTCGCTTCTTAGTTCAACTTGAGATCCTGGCAGCTGAGTAGAAAAATATAATTCTACTGGTGCCAGTAAGTTTGGCAACAGTAGTCAAGATGGAGAACAAATTAATGCATAAATTACAGTCTCCAGATTTTTAGCAGAAAGCAGTGTTCTAATCTTAGAGCTGTTCCTGAGAAAATAGAAAGCCTAAGCAGCACTAGTGTAATGTAACACCAACAATCCTGCAGCCATGGGCTGAGGAACGGGACGGCGAGCCAATTCCGCTCGAAATCTGCCAGCAGATATGACGGTATGTGCCACGATGGGAAAGTGTACATGTTATTAAGTTAGTTTTGTTATTTAATATGTGGATCCGTATCATATCAAACGAAAAGTGCCGCATCTCTGCTGCATTGCCGAATTGCCCCCCGGCGTTGAAAAGAAACGGGAACCTCGCCGTGGCCCCTTGTTAAAACTCCCCATGTGTGCACCGCTCAGCAGCGAGGGAGAGGGTATCCTCCTGTCTGCGCGCACGCATCAAAAAATTACACACCGCACACCTCACCCCTGGCCAATGCGCCGGCACCCCCACCCACCCCCGCAAATCTGTGTCGGTTATGTAAAACGTGGGGCGAGGAGTATGGGAAAAGGTCCCCGGAGAGCGACATTGTCATCATACATTAAACAGCACCCCAGGTCTGACTAAACACCCGCTCATTAATAAACAATGAGGGAAGCGGTTAAAAATAGATCCCTCTCTCCACACCTCTTTCCCCCCCTGGTTCTCCCCTTCTGACAGCAGCCTCTCCATATGGAGAGGCCTGCCCCGCTCTGCTCTACTCTGGGCTCCTTCATGTAGGGATCAGCACCATGGAGAGCGCCACTGTCACGGCTGCCTGTGTGTGTGTGTTTGCGTGTGTTGACAGCTCACCAGGTGTCCTCTCAGTATGAGTTCCACAGTAAACACGAGCAGAGCAGTAAACACAAGCCCCGCTGACGGTAATGATGTCAAACCCACATCTAACCTTATCCCTCGTCTTCTCGCTCTCTCTGTCCATCCTCTTCCTCATCTGTCTGTGAGCTTTGTTTTTTTGGGGTTTTTTTGTTCTTTAACTCGATGCCATCTAAACGCAACTCTCACTCCTCACCTCACTTTTGCTGCCCTTTTTGACTCAGCCCTCTCCATCTTGCATTCCCTTCTTATCCTCGCCGTCCGCATAATGTCTACAGGTTATTCTTCTCCCATCATGAAGCATTTCAGTGCACCACAGTGCTCCCATCAACACTTCAGGTCGCCCTGGTCTGCGTTTTTCCTCTATGTTAACGAACTCTATCTATTCTGCTGTCTAATTTGAGATGCAGGGCTATTTTTTACCCTTTCCCCCAAAGGGCAGATGGATTTTCTTTTTTCATGAACCTGGAGAAGAAGAATGATGAGGAGAATTTGAAAGCCCAAAATGTGTTAGTGGGGTTAACATAGAAGAAGAGGGTGACAGTGCAGACATTTTGGCAATCTTCAGTTCTTTGGAAGAAAGCAGGACAAACATGAGCGGTGCATTTAGACTTTTTTTTTCAGTTACATTTGGATGTCAGAGAACAAGAAAACAGAAACAGGTTGTGCTGATGCATGGAGACATTACTTTTGAGTATTTCCTTTTTTCCTTTGGGGTCACTTGTTGATTTTAAACCATTAGTGCTTCCTTTTGAAACAACTTGACAACACAGAGACAGAGATCAAAAAGGAGAGACGCCAGACAGCAACTCAAAGGATCTTTCCACATCTGAGGAAATGCAGTCGGTAACTGTTGTGCGGCTAACTGCGGCTAATGCTGGCTTGATAATGTGAAGGTGTTTAAAATAAAATGTGTAATATATAGGACTTCTCTGAATGATCAAAATACTTTTGAGTTTTTGAAACCTTCATTAATTTCTTTTCTTTATCAAATCCAAGGGAGTGGAAACAAGATGGAAACGCAAGTATGGCATTTTTAAAGTTGAGGTAAAGATTATTAATAATTTAGTCGTGTTTGTGCCCACCTGATTCATGTGATTCTCTCTGTTCACCTCTTTCTAAGAAAATTATCAGGATGTTCAGCTACTAAATGCTCCAGCTGTGTTTGATATAGAGCTGGTATTGTGTTAATGGGAGTTTTTAGAGCTATTTTAATGCACTGAGTATCAAAACATTAAAGCTAAACAATGATCTTAAACCCAATATAAAGCTTTGTAACGTTGATTTCTAGTGATACGTGATCATTTTCTGGAGGCTCATGACACCGAGTGTCACCTTTGACATAATCACAGTGTTTTACTGTTATCATATCATCCATCCATTTTCTTGCGTTTATTAAATTCAGGTTTGCGGCGTTGCCGGAAGTTGTGCCAGACGTCATAGGGCAAGAGGCAAGGTACATCCTTACACTGGCTGCTGTTCAGTTTTAGAATTGATTTTCAGATTTTGTTGTTTTTAAGGCAGAGGTTGGCCCCTCCTTGCCTCTCTGATCCTTTAAGCTTGCAAACTCCCAGTAGATCACTCAGATCTGCAGAGCAAGTGCTCCTAGCAGTGCCGAGGTCCAGATTAAAACATAGAGACAATCGGGACTTTATAGCAGCTGCTCGAAAATTGTGGAACAAACTACCTCTTCATGTCAGGACCTTTATTCCCTGACATTTAAAATACAGTGAGCTCTTTTGTTGTTTTCTCATTTTATGTCTTTTATTTTATATCATGCTTTATTTTATTTTATTTTATTCCTTTAGCTGTCAGCAACTGTTGTTTTTGTATCTGCTATACAAATAAACTTGACTTGACTTGACCCCAGACAGGCTGCCAGTCTGTAACAGAGCATGCGACAGGCTGATATGACACAGAGACACCATTCACAAATGTCTTACACACTGTAGACTGTATGTAAAATTAACAAGGCTTGTTTTGTAGCCTGGAGTTTAACATTTTGGCTACGAGTGTTTTCACCTCTCATCTTCAATAGTCATCACTGTTGTTATTTAGCAGGAAAAAAAATCTTCATCCAGCTCCAGGGCCTTCTAGCTAGTTTGCAACCCTATTTTTGTAAAGTACTGATGCTTCTGTTGAGTTTTTGGTGTTTATGTACTTTAACTTCCGTCTTCACTTCAGAAAAATGTGGCTTATCTGTGCGGCCAGATCTCAAAAGGTGTAAATGATCACAAATTGTGATAGCTAAACAATCACAGTCAAGCGCAGAGAATAAAGTGATACAGAAGTATGAAACAGTAAGCAGTGTACAGTACAAGAGGCCAACTAGCTAACAGAGATAGTTAATGAAATGAAACCCTGTGATAACCCCTTTAGATGTTTCTGTTGCAAACCTGTGAACCTACCATTTCGAAATTATAAAAGAGCAGCTGAGTGTAGGTTTTTTTTTTTGCTTGTTAAAATTTATTCTTAAAAAACCCAACAGAAATATATTTTAATTTGCCCGCAGAGATAGAGCCCAGAATTATTCATTTTTTATGTTTAAAACTCTCCTGTTTATCACTGCCATCGAGACCTCTACGTGCCTGTGAACATTTCCAGGTAAGTTAATCACACGCTGCTGCGGACTCCTGGAGGCTTTGAAGGTCAAAAGCTCCACCTCTGGTTGGCAGCCAGCTGTCAGTCTGCCCAGTCAGGTGGAGGGAGGGAGAGTTTTTAGGGATGGCAGCCAAGCCTTCTTGCAATAAATAAAACCAAAAAGAAAGAAAGAAAGAAATCACAGGGTGATGAGCACATGAGATCGGGTATTAAAGTAAGTGTGAGAGGAAGGTATGAAGAAGGGAAAGGGCAAAGGAGAGGAATGAAGAGAGGGGGGAGGAGGCAAGTAGAGAAAGAGGGGTGAAGGTGGAGAAGCAAAGTTGTCAGCAGAGGAGGAAAAAGAGCGAGGGATCATGGAGGAGAGGGTGGCAGATGATGCAGGAAGATGAGCCAATCGTCCTGCTCACTTGACCCTTCCAATTACCACGGCGACGGTTAATTAGCGCCGAGGTAAGCTCCGGTAATTACCACATTGTGTCTCGGACAAGAGGCTACGCACGCAGATCACACACACAACACGCACACACTCACAACATGCGCGCAAACATGTTGCTATGGATACTCGCAATCCTTTCTATCACTGTGCTGAAAAAAAAGTAGATAGAAATAGATAAAAGAGATGAGAGGAGATAACAAGAGCAGAAACAAGAAGCAAGGAGAAAGCAAACAAAAGCTCTACAAAGGCAAAAGAAGTAGGAACAGTGCTTAGTTCAAAGGGGGTGGTTGGTTCTGTGTGTGTCAGCCACATTGTCAGAGACACAGTTTAACAACAACTCTCACTGTCTAGGAATGACAGGTGAAAAAAAGAAGAAGAAGAAACTATAAATCGGTCACCAGGCGCACACAATAGCTATTAAACTCTAAAGTGCAGTTTTCTTCTCAGGGACGACAGGAAACTTAAGCAGGCCAACTGTACTCCAATGCCTCTTGATAGATAAAGTTCAAAAAATATCTGCTGTTGGTGCCATCAGATTGTTAGTGGCATTTTCACCTCCTCAGTGTTACACCAGGGGTTTGTCTGGATATTTGAACCTTTTGGTAGGCTCTGACATACTGATCCCCTGCCACACACACACAGGATACAGTGCATCTGTGCACGCAGTCACACATGAACAGATGCAGGTGCATGTGTGGCACCGCACGGGCCGCCTCGCACGGCCACAGATGCGACAGATAGGTCCTGACACTCTGACCCGAATCTTCACCCCTGCCAACACCTTAAACCCTGATGCTGTATGTCCTGAAACACTCCTGTGCGCATACACACACGCCGAAACGTCTCCCCTGTTTAGCTGACAAGTTACATAAGCTGTCGAAAGCTGTATTTCTCATAGGCAGGGAGTAGTAGAAACAGTAGCCTCCTTACACGTCAGTGGATATGTGCTCAAGCAACCTCTGACAGGCCAGTTTATGGGGCCATGTTTGGGTTAAAAGACATCGGCTTACTGGTTAGGAGGATGAAGCGTATGACTTCGAGTCTGATCAAGCTTTAATGTAGTTGTAGTTAATATATTTGGAATCAAATGAATGGCTACTTAGTGAAAGTAATAAGTCAGTTCCGATCAATTTCCTCACAGTTTTCAATTAAATCAGATATCACATTAAGCCAAATGCTCACCACAGCTCAGACATGCTGCCGCACGCAGAGGAGAGCCTCTCCTCGGTTTCTTTGTTGGTAAGACAGCGCCACCATGTGTTCAATGCTTCTATTGAATCTGTTCCTAATGGTAACTATATTCTGATTTGCACTCAGACTGAAATGTTAAAGCCTTTTTATATTTTTATATGACACATCCTCAACAACAGATATGGACAAAAGCGTGAAAAAAAGATGGAAAAATTGGAAAAAAAACACAGAATATTATGAAAAAACTCAAGCAGCTGTGATTTTCAGTCACTTGCTGCTTGCTTATTGGTATGTATGCAAATCCTCCTGTAGTGTAGTAGATAGTAGTGAGAAGGAAAAGACCTGGTTTGTCTCTGATGATGTTAGAGGTTAGAGTAAATGCCTTGAAGGGGGAGCTCTGCATCATTTATATTTTCTAGCAGTAGGGTCCACTGTTTGCAAGCCCTTGGCAGTCAGATCACTGAGCCATATTGTGATAGATTGAGGCTGTATTCTCAGTGCTCTCTATAGAACAGTGGTAGCAGTTACCTCCTCCAAAGCCTTTCAGCTTCCTTATAAATAACTGTGTTGGCTGAGCTGAAGAACCAGGAGAGGGATTCAAGTTCCTGGGTGAGTTAGACACAAAATGAAGCTGCTCCTTCTCTCAACAGCTGGACGGCGCAGTCAGAGGTCTCAGGGCTAGTTCAGAATTATAGGACATGTCCCCACAAATGTGAAAATAATCCATGCCTTTACACTTACAAAAGGTCAAATGTAAAACCTAATTGAAAAAATATGCATACAAAATATTTAAAATACAAAGCAGTTGTTGAGCACACCCTAAAAATCTTGCTTAAATCCTTGTTGTCGTCACAGGGGGAGTCAAAATTGTTAACTGTACTGCAACATAGAAATTAAGTTTTTAAGTTCAGGACTATAAGGAATGAAGCTTGTATACTTTAAATAAGTAAATGAAAAATTAATTACTGTAAATAAAACTAGTTTGCAAAATTCAAGATACAAGATTAGCTATTCCATTCTAATCTAATTGCCAATATTGCCACTTCTAAGAACAATTGGTGGAGAGTCCCCGATTTTTGCTCCCTTCATTGGCTCCCTGTTAAATCCAGAATTGAATTCAAAATCCTGCCCCTCACATACAAGGTCTTAAATAATCAGGCCCCATCTTATCTTAATGACCTTGTAGTACCATATCACCCTATTAGAGCACTTTGCTCTCGCACTGCAGGCCTAATTGTTGTTCCTAGAGAATTTAAAAGTAGAATGGGAGGAAGAGCCTTCAGGTTTCAATTCAATTCAATTCAATTTTATTTCTATAGCGCTAAATCACAACAACAGTCACCTCAAGGCGCTTTATATTATACAGTAGATATAATAATAGATACAGAGAAAACCCATCATATGACCCCGTATGAACAAGCACTTTGGCGACAGTGGGAAGGAAAAACTCCCTTTTAACAGGAGTAAACCTCCAGCAGAACCAGGCTCAGGGAGGGGAGGCCATCTTCTGCAACCGATTGGGGTGAGAGAAGGAAGACAGGATAGAAGACATGTTGTGGAAGTCTTGGAATGCTGTTTTCAGGACTCTCTTCTATGGAACCAGCTTCCAGTTTTTCCTTCCCAAAGTGCTTGCTCATAGGGGGTCATATGATTGTTGGGTTTTTCTCTGTATGTATTATTATAGGATCTACTGTATAATATAAAGCGCCTTGAGGCGACTGTTGTTGTGATTTGGCGCTATATAAATAAAATTGAATTGAATTGAATTGAATTTTTAAGCCCTGTTGGGAGTTTCCCTAAGAGGTTCGTGGACCCCCTATGGATCCTCTGCCTAATCACATGAACCAAGGTGTGAAAATGGGTGTGGGTCACAATCAGCCAAGTTTTTGGGTGAACCCATTGTGAAACTTAGCCCCACCCTATCATGTGATTTCCTGAGGTCAAATGACCCAGGATATGTGTGGGTGTTAAGGCGTCTGGGAAGGGATCTCAAAACTGGATTGTAGATGGCAGACACTTGGTGTCGTAAGCCACCAAAGATGTTCAAAGATGGTCGTTCTCAGATGACTTCTTTCCCTCTGTCAAACCATCTGTCTTCTCTGTCCAAATGTGGACATTAGCATCCTCGAAAGAGTGACCACTGTCCTTCAATAACACAATGACCCAAGTGTCATTGACGTATCTGTACAAGTGGGTAGATAGTCTAGCTCCTTAGAACATGATGACCTCGATGACTGAGAGCCTTCACAGACAAGCTCAATATTAATTTCATCTCACTATAAACTTCTACTAGTAAGAGTAGATGTTACAGTTAGGCAATAAAATTTTGAAAAAGGCACTTGATAAAACATGTTATTACTATTTAATCAACATTACCATAAACATTTGATGACAAAAATGTGAGCACCCCTTCTTCCCATGTCCTTGTTAACCAGTATCAGTTTCTTTCTTCTGGACAAAGGTTCAAGATTAGAAACAGTTTTGTTCCAGCAGCCATAACTCAGGTAAATAAATCACAGTTTTACTTCATACATGATGCTCTGCGGATCATTTATTTATTCATTTATTCATTGTGTTGTATTATGCTTATCTGTTGTCAGTATTGGTTTTGAAAATGCATGTGAGGATGTAAAACTCATCTATGGTAGACCATTTCTACCTGCAGGTACAAACAAAGTCCTTTCAGTTGCACGTATCCTGATGGACCAGCTTCATTCAGGACTCACTGCATTCCTGCCGTTTTATTTGAGGCTGGACCCATTGTTACACATACACATGGATGATGGATGGATGGATGTCTATGTGTGTGTGAATGACATTACAGAAACAAACACATTCCTGCTGTTCAACCTGTGACTACCTGATTAGCCCTTGATTTACTCTGTGGGTGTATGTGTGTGTGTGTGTGTGTGATTGACATGATGTACATTAACAGAAACAAAAGCATTCCTCTAGTCTAACCTGAGGGTGGAGTTATAGATGCCTGTTTAAGCCTACAAACAATCTGACATCGTGGTGCCAGGATAACAAACTCCAGCCGAACGTCTGCAAGACCAAGGAGCTGCTGGTGGACTTCAGAAGGAGTAAGCACAGAGTCTACAAGCGTCTTGTGATCAATGAAGCTCCAGTGGAGAGGGTGCAGTCTTTCAAGTACCTCGGGGTCTCTGTGTCATAACAACTAATATTAATACGAATTATTAAGAATTTATGTGATACCAGTGCCGTTATCATTTCTGATTGTATGCGCAAGAGCATTACTGCTAGCACTTGAAAATGATGAAAAAGTGATGAAAATCACTTTCCCTTAATACTGCAAATGATTCTATTGGTGTGAAATATGCCTTCTCATCTTAATATGTTCAGTTCTGATGCCAAAAAAGCAAACACAGGATGAAAAACTTGAAGCCACAGTGCACAAACTAGTGGCTACATGTCCTTTACAGCCTGCAGTCTGTGGTGTTGTGTTCTTGAGTTGTGCAGGGACATTCACAGTTTTTGTGTTAAAAGGACGAGAGGGACGCGGACATTTTTCTGCAATGGCTCTGCTTAAAAGCTGTTTGCTTGCATTAAAGCTGGCAGAGCTCACACTATGTGGTGGTTTATCATGTAGCATTATCAAATAACACTGACCTCACAATATTTGTGGTCATTTACTCAAATCTGAGTCCTGTATTTCATTTTCTTTTTAATAATGTCATCTTCAATTATTTTGGCCCCTGTTCCTTTGTCTATCCCAAAACTGATTTCAGATCAGGCCCCCTTACATCGCCCTCAATGAAAATACTGGAAAGATTTTAAGACAAACTGAGCATGTGCTTGAATCTATGCGACTTGCAGCTTATTAACCACATGGTACAGAACTCTTGTTAAAAATGTTCTCATATTAAATAATTATTTGTTGATCTTTCTTCATCGTTCAACACAAACAGACTCTTATTTTAATCAGAAGGTGTTTGGAACAATTTGACCTGAAGAGCAATCTTGATTTGACAATGTTGATTTTTAACAGGAATCGAACAGTCGGCCTACACGGGTTACAATTAAACATTTCTAACACAAATGATATGATCACTGGTTTTATAAAATGCACTTATAAACAAGATGAGAGACAGAGAAAAGTGTGTGAAAAAACATCTGTGTTTATCATGAATGAGCCAGTTGGTGTGTCGTGAGAGGAGAAGTGAGGATTTCAGTCAAATCTCACATTGGTATAGGATTGTTTTCATGTGTTTCTCTATGAAAGGCTCCGAGACAAGTAACTGATTAAACCTTCACACAGAATAATTATCAGGAAGTGAAAAAGGACTCAATAAAAAGTCAAGCCTACAGGAGAAATTTATATTGGCACTGGTGTCAATACAACTGTGAACAAAACAGAGAAACTATCAGTATTTTATTCTGACATTCTGGGTTTATAAAATGCACTCATACACAAGATGTCACATTAATAAGAGTCAGACAGTAAAAAAAAAGTTCAGCCTTACAAATATCTTGGAACAATTATTGAGTCTAAACTGAACTTTGAAACAAACTAAAGCTGTGTGCAAAAATCGACATCATCGTCTGTCATGTTGGAGGAAACTTTCTCATTTCACACTGGATTTCATTTCCAGCTGCTTTTACTGAGCTTGTTTTCTCTTTGGTGTCCGGATTGTGAAAGTTACCTTTAAAAAAAACAAAATCTCATTCAGTGAAATTGTTAAATTCAGATCTGTGAGTTGAATCCAGAATCCCTGTATAACAGACAGTTACAGAGGTTGGCTGTTTTGATTTTATTAGACCATTCAACTCTTTTTACAAGTGTAGGTTTTATATTTCTGGAGGCTAAGTCCCAAAACTGCAGAACAAAAAAGTTTTAAAACAGCTTTATAAATAAATCATAGTTTTACGTTACATATGATGATGTGTGGATTCTCTATTATTACTTATTAATTGATTTTACATATTTTCTTATGCTGATCATTTGTCTGTGTTTATATTGAACATATGCATGTTGGGATGGGGTACTAGTCTATGGCAGACCATTTTCACCATTTCTAATAAAGTCATTTGAACTTCACCCTGAATTTCTTCCTGCTGCAAACATGATGATGTACCAGCGTCATTCAGGACTTATGGGACTGGGCCTCCTGGGTTAACCTCCAGTGGGCAGGCACTCTCAGCAAATCAGGAGCCACAAGAGCCAACTCTGAAAAGAGACTTCCCATAAGGCTTCCTTCAGGACTCATGGGTTACCAGTGGGCAGGAACTCTCAGATGTGTCCCTCTCCCAGGCCTGCCCACCAGGGTGGGGCCCCAGTGGTTCTGATACGGGTGAATTTGCTTAAATCCTTGTTGTTGTCACAGGGGAATCAAAATTGTTAACTGCAATATGAAAATTACGTTTTCAAGTTCAGGACTATTAGGAATGCAACTTATATACTTAAGTAAGTGTAAGTAACAAGCTTCTAGAGATAAAACTAGTTTGCAAAATTCAAGATGCAAGCTAATTGGCAAAATATATCAAATAATTCCAAGAAATGGAAGACCAAACAGGAAACCATGAAGCCATGGGGGGACAATTAATGTTCCCAAGAAATGAGAAACAAAAATGTTTGTGGAGAGCTGCATCAATAAACTCAATATTAATTTTATCTCTGTATAAACTTCTACTAGTAGCAGTAGATGTTACAGTTTAATTTGGTATGTTGGCCAAGATCCTCCGCAGCTTCTACAGCTGCACTGTGGAGAGCACATTGACCAGCTGCATCATTGCATGGTACAGCAGCACTACTGCTATGGACCGCAAAAGCCTGCAGAGAGTGATAACCACTGCGGAGAAGATCATCGGGACTCTGCTGCCTGTGCTGAAGAATTTCATTGCACAGAGAAATGCTTTTTTTTGTACGTACGCCAATAAACGCTTTCAATCTTGAATCTTGAATGAAAATTTGAAAAAAGCACATGATAAAACATTTTATTGCCATTTAATCAACATTACCATAAACATTTGCCAACAAATATGAGCACCCCTTCTTTCCACGTCCTTGTTCACTAGGATCAGTTTCTTCCTTCTGGACGAAGGTTTAAGATTAGAAACATCTTTGTTCCAGCAGCCATAACTCAGGTAAATAAATCATAATTTTACTTCATACATAATGCTCTGCGGATCATTTACTTATTCATTTATTCAGTGTGCTGTATTATGCTTTTCTGTTGTCCGTGTTTGTTTTGAAAATGCATGTGAAATGGTCTATGGTTGACCATTTCTATCTGTAGGTACAAACAAAATTCTTTCAGTTGCACGTATCCTGATGGACCAGCTTCATTCAGGACTCACTGCATTCCTGCAGTTTCACCTGAGGCTGGACCCATTGTTACACATGCACATGGATGATTGATGGATGTCTGTGTGTGTGTAAATGACATTTCAGTTACTGACATTACAGAAACGAAAGCATTTCTGCTGTTCAACCCGTGGCTGTACCTGATTAGCCCTAGATTTGCATTGTGTGTTAACATTAACAGAAACAGTCGTTTCTGTTAATGTTAATGTTTCTGTTTCTGTCATGTTCTCTAGTCGAGTCTGAGGCTAGAGCCATAGATGCCCGTTTAAGCCTACAAACATCTTACAAAGATTTACTTTGCACATCTTTTGTATGCATGTGTCTGACTCTCAGGATGTACAATAGCAAAACCTTAAAACTGGAATGAAGATTTAAAACAAAAATACAAATATTACAAGTTATTTTAAAAATTTTGGAAAAAATCAGCTACAGCCAAAGAATGAGTTGCATGTTCAGATTATATGGTAATCTATTACAAGGTAATTCACCAAAAAATCATTTAGATTTTATTCTAAATGTCATAGTTTGTGTTCACAGGGCTGTGTAGTAGTAGTGTGTAGCAGCTGGATAGTGTAGTGCTAAGACTACACACCTTGGAGCGGCAGTCGCAAGTTCGGTTTCCACCCTGTATCCAGTAAAGGTCCTGGCTAGACCCCCCTCCCCCCCCCCCCCCCAATCCCCCCCCCCCCCCCCCATGCTAAAACCAAGCCTGTAGCACGGCTATGTCTGCATCCTGTCCGCAGCTCGGGCACAACCTGTTCACTATATGCTGCACTGTATATGTGACAAAATGGTATGAAACATGGTATGAAAACAACATGGTATGAAAAGTTGATCCTGGATGTAGCGTTTTAAGAATTATTAGGAATTCATGTGATACCAGTTATTATTTCTAGATGTTTTTTCACACACTTTTCTTTGTAAAGGGGGCCTGATCTGAAATTCGCTTTGAGAAAGATAGAATAAGGAACAGGGGCCAAAATAATTGAGGTAAGATGACATTTTTAAAAGAAATTAAATGAAATACAGGACTCAGATTTGAGTAAATGACCACAAATATCGTAAGGTCAGTGTTATTTGATAATGCTACATGATAAACCACCACATAATATGAGCTCTGCCAGCTTTAATGCAAGCAAACAGCTTTTAAGCAGAGCCATTGCAGAAAAATGTCCGCGTCCCTCTCGTCCTTTTAACACAAACACTGTGAATGTCCCTGCACAACTCAAGAACACAACACCACCGACTGCAGGTTGTAAAGGACATGTAGCCACTAGTTTATGCACTGTGGCTTCCAGGCTTTCATCTTGTGTTTTTTTTTTTTCCATCAGAATTGAACATATTAAGATGAGAAGGCATATTGCACACACCAATAGAATCAGGCAGGAATTATGGTCCATTTGCATTACTGAGGCAAACTGATTTTCATGAAGTACTAGCTGCACTCTTGCACCTACAATCAGAAATAATAACTGGTATCACATGAATTCCTAATAATTCTTAAAACGCTACATCCAGGATCAACTTTTCATACCATGTTGTAGAAGATTACAACTTTTGTCACATATACAGTGCAGCATATAGTGAACAGGTTGTGCCCAAGCTGCGGACAGGATGCAGACATAGCCGTGCTACAGGCTTGGTTTTAGCATGGGGGGGTGTCTAGCGAGGACCCTTACTGGACGACTGCCGCTCCAAGGTGTGTAGTCTTAGCACTACACTATCCAGCTGCTACACACTACTACTACACAGCCCTGTGAACACAAACTATGACATTTAGAATATAATCTAAATGATTTTTTGGTGAATTACCTTGTAATAGATTACCATATAATCTGAACATGCAACTCATTCTTTGGCTGTAGCTGATTTTTTTCCAAAATGTTTAAAATAACTTGTAATATTTGTATTTTTGTTTTAAATCTTCATTCCAGTTTTAAGGTTTTGCTATTGTACATCCTGAGAGTAAGACACATGCATACAAAAGATGTGCAAAGTAAATCTTTGTAAGATGTTTGTAGGCTTAAACGGGCATCTATGGCTCTAGCCTCAGACTCGACTAGAGAACATGACAGAAACAGAAACATTAAAATTAACAGAAATAACCGTTTCTGTTAATGTACATCATGTCAGTCAAACACACACACATTCACACACAAAGCAAATCTAGGGCTAATCAGCTACAGCCACAGGTTGAACAGCAGAAATGCTTTCGTTTCTGTAATGTCAGTAACTGAAATGTCATTCACACACACACAGACATCCATCAATCATCCATGTGTATGTGTAACAATGGGTCCAGCCTCAGGTGAAACTGCAGGAATGCAGTGAGTCCTGAATGAAGCTGGTCCATCAGGATACGTGCAACTGAAAGAATTTCAGGACTTTGTTTGTACCTACAGATAGAAATGGTCAACCATAGACCATTTCACATGCATTTTCAAAACAAACACGGACAACAGATAAGTGTAATACAGCACACTACGTAAATGAATAAGTAAATGATCTGCAGAGCATGAAGTAAAATTATGATTTATTTAGAAAACGAAAAAAGTGAAAGGAAAAATAAAAACAATAGTTAAAGGTAATTTGTAAAAAAAAAAAAAAAAAAAAAAACATCTTAAAAATAATTCTAAAGTCTTGATTCTTTGGTAAAATGTTACAAAGTAATATGTCGGTAATTAACAAATTCAACATGTGACATATTCTATTCAAGGCAATTGACTCTAGATGGAGTCTTCAGCTCATTGTATCGATGATAGGCCTTAATGTTGTTGTATTGATTTATATTTAGTTCTACACATGATCCTGTTGTTTAAGTTTGGATGTTTTGAATCTGTAGAGCAGGGAAATGGATCTGGTACACCTCAGATTTACATTGTTCTGAGTGGAAAGATTTGTGAATTGTTGTGACAGACAGTGACTGACTATGTCTGTAATGATTTCACAATCTGGCAAGTAATTACAAATGTCACATTTTTCATTCATGATTCTCAAATCTTGATTGTTTAGTAAAATATTACAAAGTAAAGTGTCTGTAATTAATTTAGAACCCACTAAATGATATAAAATTCAACATGTGACAGATTTTATTCAAGGATGATTCTGTTTTTTGGGTTTTTTTTTTAATGTTGTGCAACTGTAGAGCAGAGAAAGGGGGCATGTTACACCTCAGATTTACATTTCTCAGGTCAGCTGAAATTAAACTTGAAATGAATGATAATGAATTTTAGTTACATTGATATCAGTTTTATCATATCAGAGTAAAATATTGATATTTTTGCTGTTTTGTTCGCAGTTGTATTGATACCAGTGCCAAAATAATTTTTTCAGCAATAAATATCTCAAAATGACAAAAATGATTATAAGAAATTCAGAGAGGTATCTTCATAACACAATATAGGTTTTCAGTATAAACATTAAATTAAGAACAAAAGAGACTGGTTTTTGACTTTTGGCCATAAAATAATCCAAAACACAACCAAAAAGCATAACCATGATGTGAAAGAGTGAGACCTGAACGTGGCAGAGCCAGACTCACTGAGAGGAAACAGTCTTTTTGGGCCCAAAGGCTGAGCAGAACTCAGTTGGGCGGTCTCTGTGACCGATGATGATTATTTTAAGAAACATAACTTTTCTTTGCAGTGTTCCATACTGCAACTCTAAATATTAATATCAGTTGTTGTTGTTTTGACTTCCAAGCAGAAAGTGCAACCATCAACACTTTCGTTTTGTTGTTGAAATCTGAAACTAATCGAGACACTGAAGCAGGTTGTCTTTGTTAGCGTTACCTTTGCAGAGGCTTCAGTTAGTATTACAGAGCTGGACAACAGCCCACAGACTCTTTGTCAAAAAGAGTCTGTAAACCCAAAATAATAATAGATAATAAAAGATAACTTTGACATCATGTAGTATTTATGAAAGATTGCATGGTCACAGAATGTGAGTCAAATTTTTCCATTACACCCTTCAGCCCTGACAATCAGCATTCTAGCAGTACACGTAATGAAACTGCATTGGCCAATTGGAGAGGCTCACAGAGTATATATGTAGGCAGCCTCAGTAAGTAAGCCTTAAGAGGAATAATGAATAATAACAATAATAATAAGGATATGAGAAAGGTGAGTGCAGCATAAATTCATCCTATTTCTCACAATTCATTGTTTTTTATAGACAGTACAAAAGTGCGGTGGTAGATTTGAACTTATTTAATATTGTATATTTATCCAGAAAAAGTTTAGAGCTGCAGGAGTTTCTGCAATATTAGGACTTTTGTTCCTTTGCGGTCTTCTTGCAATCAAGGTGAGTGGTTATTTCTCTCTGTTTTGTTACAAAATGTAACAAAACTAAACAGCAGATTCAGTACTTTTCAGATCACAATGTTATATGATTTGGGTTTCAGTGAAATTTGTAATAAGTATTAATAAACACATTTATTCTTCCCTCAGTGGTTTAACACCCCTGGGCTTGTGGCTCTGTATTCGGTTCTGGCAAATTTAATGAAGTATTGTTTTTTGGAGTTAACCGCAAAAACTATATTTAATGGTAAGTATTAAGACCAGAAGAAGTCATCACATGTAGCTTTGAAAGAAGTTTTGAAAGAGATGTTCATTTTTATCACTAAAAATACAAGACAGAATAAAATTGTTTGCAGCTTACAAATATGATGTACTTTTCAGAAATCGTGGAGCAAAACGCTCCAAAACTGACCTGATGAATATGACTAAGAAGAATCTGACCTGATGAATTCGACTCATAAACTATTTGATTTTTTTTTTAATTCAAATGGCTTTCTGAATTTGAGTCTTTATTACAAAATAAATATTTTTTTTAAAATCCACTTTGTGCTGTTTCTCTTCTCATTAACAAAATGTACTACTGGTGTTTATCCAATTGAATCAAATTAACTGTGTAAAGTTAATTTGATTCAAATGTGTGCTTTTATTCTTTTTATTAACAAACTGTGTGGCTCCTGTTCAACAAGTTGAAATAAGAAACTGCAGATCTTGTAGGGAATCAGATTACATTACAGTGTAAAAAGGTCAAATTGATTCATGTTGAATTATTACATTTCCTATTGTTCCCCCAAAAACCGATTTGGCTGAATTAGCTGAGTCAGCAATTCAATTAATTAACACATAAATTCAAGATGAGCCAGGTGTTCACCAACAACCAGACATCTGCTTCAGGGTCAGACCAAATGAACTGTCAACTTTGACAAGGGCTCATTCAGCTAAGGTCATTTTACTATTCCATTAAAAAAAATAAAAATAAAAAAATGCTTGCATTCACACACTATTCATAATTACAACCATACCACAACAGTAGACTCAGAGAAATGTAACCACAGTTTAAAAAAAGAAAACTCCAAAACTATCTGTTAAACGTTCTCTCAAAGTGAATCATTGAACAAATTAATCCCTAATATTGTAGTGCCTGCCTTACAATATACAGTGACTTTAACACTTCTACACTGTAAAATCTAATTAGTTCACAGAACTCAAAAAAACTATGCAAACTCGTTGTGTCAAAAAAACTAAGTAAAGCTTACTTAAGATGACTGTTAGGACAACGTATTCATTGCAAGTCTGCAGTATTAAGAATAACTTGATATTTCTGACTGTACAATACTAATTGTTTACCTACTGACAAACATTTCAAGTTCAACTAAATTAAAAACAATTTGTGGTAACCTGAATATGATTAAAAATAATTAACAACACTTTTTGTAATGATGTTAAAATCAGCCCAACTTTTATTTTCAAATGCAAAAAAGTATAACAGCCAACATACTGGACACTGTTCTGCTGAACAACAAACTATTATATTGCCATTACTGTTATAATCTTACAATGAAAAAAAGTCTCAGATTTAATTATTAAGAAAATAAGTTTAGGCCTAAAACAAGTTTGTTTTGTACTTCCATTACTTATATAATCAAAATAAAATATTTGTTGTTCTGTCACAAGTGCAGTCTCTGATTTAAACAACACATTTGTTTTTCATTCCAACACATGAGCTGGAATGTTGTAATATTTTAAGGATGGCTTGTTTCCAGTCCAGGCATTACTGCCTGAATGACTATCATGGATCGAGGTGATCCAAATGTAAGTGCAGAAGAAAGTCTTTAACTTCCCTTAAGTACAGTGGCAGTGGATGTGGGTTGGAGATGCAATAAGCTTGAACCTGCAGGCGACCATCTTCACTGACCACACCATCTGTGACGGAGGACTCATCTCTCCTGGTGTCCTGCAAGCAAACAATCATATTTTTTGGAACATGAACTTAATTGCTTTCTTAAAACATTTTTTTTCTGCATTTGGTATAAAACAGACTCCAATTTAGACAATCTCAGGCTCCCTCCCCGCCGGACAGGTGTCATTCAATTGTCTAGATAGCCGTGACCACCACCAAACACACAATAATGTCATGAAAGCATCATTTTAAAAAGGGCTATGCAAACATAGCCAATAACTTTCATTCTAATGATCTGAAAAATGATTTGGGCACAAAACAAATTTTGCTGTTAGAAAACTTGCAGACTTCACTATATACAGTGTAGACCCTCTAAACTAAGTTTGGGGGATGTGATCTTTCAAGAAATGCAGACCAAACTGTTGTTGTTTGTTTACTTACACAGCATGTCTTGTAGAATTAACTGGAGTCACCAGCAACAGCATAATGCAGTCATATCTCAAGTCTAATAACAGAAGACAGGAAAAGATCAGTAAAGAAACAACTTCCCCAAACCAAAGCACAAATAAAACAATAAGTAAAACAGGCTGATCTAAAGTATGATTAAAGTTCAGCCTAATTAATATAAATGTTACTGACAATTGCTAATATATTGGAAAACCAAAATACTTACCACTGAGTTGAAGTCTTTCTGTCCAACAGCAGGAGTGCTGGTCCCGAGCCTCAAAGACAATAAGAAGCAAGCAGAGGGAGAAAAAACAGAATTTTTTTTAGAAGCTGATTTGATCCTTAATGGCTGTGCAGTCATTATGACTTACAACACAGAAGGTCAATGTGGACCCCATACAACCAAATTAGACTAACACATATAGTATTAAAAACACCATCTACTACTGTGTCTGAATGTGTAGTATTGGCACTGTCAGTTTAGAATAAGAATACAATAATAACAGGCAGTTTTAGTTTTAAAAAAATGTTCAGATTATTTGGTAATCTATTACAAGAAAATATTCAATTACATTTTTTACAGTATGTAGTGCCAAATCAGTTGCTTCAAGGCATTTCATACTCTAAAGTAAAGACCGGACAATAATGGAGAGAATGACACTTGGCAACAGCGGGAATGAAAAACTCCCTTTTAACAAGAAGAAACCTCCAGCAGAACCAAGCTCACGTAGAAGAAGCCACCTGCTGCAAATGTGGCTTAGGGGAGGAAGACAGCACAACAGACACACTGTGGGAGAGAACCAGAGATTAATATTGACTTATGAGGAAATGCCGAATGGTGTATAGACACACAGTGAGTGTAAAAGGACAGTAAAGAAGAAAATCATCATGGGAAGCCTCCTGCAGCCTAAGCATTTTGCAGCATAGCTAAGGGAGGATTCGTGGTCACCTGATCAAGCTGATCTAACTACATGCTTTATTGAAAACAAAAATGTAAAGTCTGATCTTAACCCTCTGGTTCCTATCTGGCCATTTTTGGCCACTTTCTTTATTCGGTTTTCAACCATTTTTGTTCTGTTAATGCAAATGGAATGAAACTTTCCAAAGGTGTGCATTTTTTAAAAATTTTTTAATTTTCAACATTTCAACTTAAAAGTGGAGCTGTTGTCTGTCTCTTTGAGGTGACAGACAGATATTGAGGTGTGCACTTTCTCTTGCTTTCCAAAAGCACCAGAATCTATGGCAGTTTGTATGCTGGTCTAAGCGGCTTTGCCACCTTTACTTATTCTGGCCTTCCCACACTGGTTAACAAATGTACTTAGCACGCGCACAAATAAAAGATGCCCTCAGCAACACAGAGGGAACCTGGACAAGAAGTGTTGTGCAGCGACAATAACTATTTTATGAAACAATACTTTTCTGTGCTGTGTTAATTACTTAATTTTCACTATAAATACTTCCTAGCAAAGATCGACAAGAAACTGGTGCTTGGTTGCCCCAACCCTTCAGCCTTGACAAACAGCATTCCAGCAGCATGCGTAATGAAACACAGCAGCAGTGACAGATTCTCCAACTAGAGGGGCAGCTGCTCCAAGAACCACCAGTAAGCCAGGTATCATCAGGCCTTATCCCGCGGTGAGGCCCTGTGAGGGTGACTTCCCGGTGGATGAGAGATCAAAGTACCTCTCAGATTCAGAGACTGAGGACTGTCTCCTTCTATGTTCTAAGGGCAGAATAATCCCTTATCAGGACTGAGGGTAGTCTACCCCTGTGATGTCCAGCGTTCTGACAACACTGTTCTTCTATGTTTAAAGTACTTTTGTTAAAGGGGGAGATGTTGTGAGATTCAGACTGTGTGTGTATGTATGTTACTGAAAATGAATGTACCATTCTGGTAAAGGTTGAGCTCAATTTTATCTGACCAAAGAATGTTTGTCCAGAACTGGAATGTCTGAACTAGCACAGTTACTCCAACCTTTCTATTCTTGAGGTTTATGAGGTGTTTGCACTTTGCAGTGATCCTTCTGTATTTACTTTCATGCGGTCTTCTCTTTATATTAGGTGGAAATGCTACCATTACATTGGTCTTGATGAAAATGGTTCAAGATAGATTTTAAGGCAAACTGGACATGTGCTTAACTCCATACAGTTTGTTTGTAAACCACATAATCTTTGTCAAACTAATCGATGAACACTCAGAGTAAAAAGATTCTCATATTCAATTAATGTTTGTTGATTTGTCTTCAGCCCTCAACATACTCAATCTTGATGGCTGGATTCTTGACTTTTTAACTGACAGGATACAAACAGTTGATATAAATGGACTTATGTCCGATCAAGATCATCAGCAGCTCCCTGATGTCAAGATGTCACAAAAATAAGACTCAGACAGTGAAATATGTTCAGTCTTACAAATATCTTGGAACAATTATTGTGTATACTGAACTTTGAAACAAACTGAAGCTGTCCACAAAAAGACACCAGTGTCTGTCATGTTGGAGGCACACTGGATTTCATTTCCAGCTGCTTGTTTTGTCTTTGGTGTCAGAGTCTTGAATGTTATCTGAAAAATTTTATTCATATTATAGTCCATGTTTAGAAAGGTATGATCAAATTGAGGGTTGTATGTTTTTGATTTTAATCAAAGCTTATGAATGGTATGTAAAATATGATGCTATCACAGTTTTGACATACACAATACCTTGGGGACTTTGTGGACCAGGTTACTTTAATGAGCTTTCATCTAAAGACATCATGAATCCTAAGAGTCCTTTCAAGTCTTGTGTTGAGGAATATGAGAACATTCCCTACAAACTGGATTATAAGAATTTAAATACAATTTTAGAAAACCATGGAATATTGAAGCAATTGTCATGTGGTGAGGACAATGAAAGAATTAAAGTTGCTCGTAAGGCTCTATTGAAGCTGGCAGAAGGATCAACTGCGCTATGTAAAGATTTCTTGGAGCTTGGAGATAAGAAAATTGATTCTTTCATATTTCTATCAGAGAACATTGAACCTATTCTGAAGAAGTTGTGGAGAGAAAATGTTAACAATAGTTTTGTGTCATTGGTTAAAGAAAATATTACAACAATATTTAACCAAAAAGTAGATGATCTTTTTACACAGGACCTAGAGTCACAACCTGGAATCAACAGCTTCATCCAGCTTCACCAGCTTCATCATCCAGTAAAATTAATAGATGAATACAGACAAATCTTTTAAATTCAGATTTGTATTTTGTCTATGATTAAATAAAACAGAATTGTGATAACCAACTCTGGTATTTTTTTCCTCCTCAACAAATTGTACACTATCTTCCTGCTTACACAATTAAAGCAATGATACAAAGATGGATGAGAACAAAACACTTTTAGATTTTAAGATACAAAGAAAAGAACCCACTAATAAATTAAACCAAGAGATAGTGTGAACCTCCAGAGTCAGCTACCAAAGTTTGCTGTCTTTGAGGGTTAAATGTGTTTTTTGATTGTTTGTTTTGTTTTAATCTAGTTTTTAAATTCTAGTTTTTGGGTTTTCATACTGTCTTGGAAGTTTTCATACTGTCTTTCTTCACTGAGGCTGCTCAGAAAGATTTAACAGGCACACAGAGCTCTGTAAAGAAAGTTTGCTTTCAACCATAATGGACACAATGCAGAGAAACACAAAAAATTTGTGTTTTTTTATTAGTATTTTATTTACCATTACAAGACTTTGTTAGGTACCATTGTGCTGTCACATGAAATTATTCTTTTGATATGGAGCTTTGAGAGTTGGCACTAACAAGACATAAATAAACATCCCTGTATACAAGACAATATGTAAAAATGGCACAAGATAAAAACACAGAGTGACATCCTCTTAACACAAGATATATTTTCAGCATGAGATGTCTTTTTATTCAGTGTAAACAGAGATGGGAAGTAACAGCATGCAAATACTTTGCTACTGTACTTAAGTAATATTTTCAGGTATCTCTACTCTATCTCTACTATACTTGAGTAGTTCTTAAAACTACTTTTTAGTTTTTCTCATTAGATTTTCAAACAAGTATCTGCACGTTTTATTACATTTTCAAAACAGGCTACTGTTACTTTTGGTTTAACCCATTTGGGAGGGGTAAATATTTCGCTGCTGCGACACTGTGATCAAGTGAGCCCTCACATGTGAAGTGACAGTCAAGCTAGCCACACCCCCAGCCGCACCTACAATATGGCTTAGAAACAGTCTTCTATGTCCTGCCATAATTTTTACTATTGTATTATTCAATCCACCTCAACAAATATAATATATATATATATATATATATATATATATATATTTCTATTCAACCTGACCTTATCCCCAGCTAAGTAAAATTGCAGTGCTATATTTTTGATATTGTGTATTTTTTTTTAATTTTATTACAGGAAAACTGTTAGAGGTGAGGCAAGTATTTCACTGGATTCTTAATCTGGGTTACCCCCATTCTTCCTCTTGTGCCTAACAGCTCTTTGAACAGTATGGTTTAAGACAAAATGAAAAGTAAACTCCAAAATTACAGTACTGTACTTCAAACATTCTCATCTTTGAGCGATATTACAGGGAAACTGTTAGAGGTGACGCAAATATTTTATGGGTTCTTACTCTGGATTACCCTCACCCTTCCTCTTCCTGCTTATAGCCCAACTGTATGGTTTCACAGAAAGTTATACATAGAGAGAGAGATGCTGTATTTATCCTGCCACATAATGAAGAGTTATTGTACACTTTTACAGAGAGAACAATAATGATTTCCTGAACTATTCTTTATGGCTGAAATGTTGAATCAGTTACTGGGAGAAGGAAGTCTGCTGCTTCACAAGAGTGGAATGGAGCAGGTGTGATTGTCCACAATGGAGTCCCGCAGTCAGCTGAGACTGAAGAAGCCACTTAGATGATTGACAAAACATTTCTCCCACTGAAAATGCTACGTCCGGATGAACAGAATCAACATTTAGGAATTTAGTTCATTAATATTGGTTAATATTGACATTTGAAGCCAGAATATAACAGCCCATTGTGTAGCTGGTTCATAATCTTTTACTTTTATTTGTTGTTACTAAGACTCGCATCTCCCTTACTTGTAGTAAGTTGTTCTTTATTCAAATTTTTGTACTCCAATTCTTTGTCATTTTCTATGTAGATTTATACATCCATAAGAGCACATTATAGTCTCTACACAAAAACAACAAACACCCAACCAGTAGAAGTAGTAGATGGCTGCTCCTCCCTAAATCTCATCCTGATGGAGGTCTCTCCCTGTTAAAAGGGAGTTCTTCCTTCCTGTCATCTCTTGCTCACAGGAGATTTTCTGATTGCTGATGTTCTCCTTAACATAGCTGGGTCTGCCTTACAATATACAGTGTCTTAAGACCGCTGTTGTGAATAGAAGTTATATAAATAAACTCAGTTTGTTGATGAAACGGATAACAAAGTGTATATCATCTCTCTGTTTACGGAATCATCATGTGGGTTAGATGATGACTAACTATATCAAGAGACAGGGTGAGGCTCCAGAGTGAGCTACCAGACTTTGAAATGAATGAATGATGAGATATTAGGGGAAAAACAAACAAACAAAACAAAAACATACATTTCTGAAAGCACAGTTAAAATACAGTTTACATATTTTTTACAACCCTACCCATCAAAATCAGTGTGTCTTTCTTCAGTGAGGTCTGAGAGGCTTTGCCATTACTAGAAACAACTGTGCTACTCCCACTTAGTGGCTGCTGTGTAGATGATTTGCTTTGAGCTGCACAAAAATCAACAGAAACAGACAAATTTAATGTTCTTTATTAGTATTTTATTAACCATTACATGACCTTATAAGGTACCACTGTGCCGGCACATGAAATTATCCTCTTTGATGTGGAGCTTTGATAACTGACACAAACAAGATACAAATGAACGTCCCTGTATATAATACTGATTTTAAACTCAAAATAATCAGCAATAAATATCTCAAAATGACACAAGATAAAAATGAAGAACGTTCTCTTCATAACACAAAATGTCTTTTCAGTATGTGATGTGTTTTTATTCAGTGTAAACATTAAATTAAGGAGAAGAAAAAAAAAAGTCTTGTTTCCAACTTTTGGCCCTAAAATACCAAAAATAAAATGTAAATTTACAAGCTGATTCCCTACACTGAGATGGAGTTAAATGTCTCAAGGAGAAAAGTAAACATGTTAATTTAAAATTCAATAATCACTTCTACTACCAGAAGTCTTTACTGAAAGTCTGAGGTTCCTCTGGTCTCAGTCAGAACGTGTGATTTGTCAAGACTAAGAATGAAAAATACACAGAAATGATTAAAAACTAATTTAAGCCCAGAGAATGAATAAGGCAAGCAAGCTCATACTGTATATACAGTCAAGGTTACTATTTACATGTTGGTGTTTACATGTGGTTCAGCAACTTCAGCTAACAGTGGAGGTGAGCTTTGGCTCCCCCTACTGGTTCAAGAGTCACACTGCTGACAGCAATAATGAGCACTGACCACCTCTCATGCTCTCGTGTACCCAGTATACCTAATGCAGTGGCTGACAACCAGAAGTCCAGTAACTTTAGAAACACCCACAGCCTGCTCTCACTCTCCCTCCATATCTGAGACTAAAATGATCACTCGCAGTAGTTTTATTTGTGTCACTATTCATATATTTCTGTAGTCCATCCAAGCTTCCAGTGTGCAGAAATGCTATTTATCAGGTCAAGTGTCACCACACAGCTGGATAGAAGGAGTAAAAGAAATCGCAGAGGTGCTGGGTCACTGTGTAATGTTAAAAAGAAATGATATACAAACATCCCCTTTGTAGTGAAAGCAGATAAGTTAGCCCAAAAACACCAGCATGAAAGCCATCACTCATTGGCAGCATTGCCTTCACAGATCCAGCTGAGCACAGCTGATCATATTAATTACTAACATCACAGATCATAGTTACATATGACCTCAGAGTAGCGTCCAGATCGAGGATCACAAAACCAGCACTGAACAAATAATTCATCATCAGCACTGTGTGTGATGTGAAAGAGTGAGACCTGAACGTGGCAGAGCCAGACTCACTCAGAGGAAACAGACTGAGGACAAGCTAACAATGAAACTTTGGACGCAAAAAAAAAAAGAATTAGTTTAACATTAAACAAAGACAGGATACACTGCTGTAAAAGAGTGAAGGCAGGCTGGTCCTGAGTGACAGGTGTGCTGAGCTTAACAGCAGTAAGGATGGAAACACTCATCCACTCATTAATTAATGTAGGCCTCAAAGGAGATTTTGCCTTTTTCTCCTTAGTTTAAAATGATGGCAAAATACTGAGAGCCCAGAGTTCCCAGTTTTCAGTGCTTCAAAAGACAAACTTTGGATGATTTCTACCACACGGTCAGGTCAAGATTAGCTGAAGACTGTGGCCTGTGTGAAATTAAAAAGAAAAAAAAAAGTCTCAGTCTCAGTTAAATCTCAGCTAAATTCTCCTTAAAGAGAACGAGACTTCATAAACAAGGGCCTGTAACTTTAAAAGAACTGTATTTAAAATGAATGTATGTATGTAAAGTGTATATGTGCGCTTGTGTGGACACCAAACAGGAGGAAGGGACTGCAGGCTGTGGGTGGAGCGAGTGGAGGCCAGTGCATGTGTGGGCTGCAGGACTCATGGTGGCGTCTCTGCGTTATTAGTTGTCGTCTTCTTCTTCACTGGCTTTTTCACTGTTTTGTTTTGAGTCTGGCCGCAGAAGAAGAAAATAAAGAGAGAGATTACTAAAGCTGATCAATCAAAGACTGGGAAAATGAGTGGTTTCACTAACAAGAGTACGAGTTATTAGTTGCATTGTAACTGCTGCTCAAAGCATGTTTAATCTGTGTAAACAGTGAAAATAAAGTCTCCATAAAGAGCAGCGTGCCATTTCTGAGTGAACTGTTGATGCTGCAAAACACCACAGGAACATCTGATGTATATACAGTTGGTGCAGGTAGTATCACTTGCCTGTGTAATTACAGGTATGATTATGTGAACTCACAGGCCACTTAATTGCTTGTGAAAGCATACATGTAATCTGTGGGTCAGAACTAAATGTAGGTCAAGAGGTAATGTGTGCAACATGAAATCATTTATCGCCGTTTTACTGGAAATGAACTGTGCTATTAGTAATGAAATGCATACATTACTATTACCAAATTAAAGTAGGTTAATTGTTGAGGAAGAAAAAAATATTAGGAAATACTGACAATGCTACACCTATTGGTCAGATTATTAGGTACACGTTGCTAGTACAGGGCTGGGGCCTCGTCTGCCTTCAGAATTCTTCAAGGCACAGATTCAACAAGGTGCTGGAAGATTTCTGTCCACACCCATTCCCCCACATCCCAAAGACGCTCTATAGGACTAAGATCGGATGACTGTAGAGCCCCTGGATATTTTCTCTTTTTCAGACCAGTCTCTGTAAACCTTAGAGATGAATGTGTGGGAGAACCTCAGCAGTTTCCGAAATACTCTGACCAACCCATCTGGCACCAACCAACAAACAAATCACTTTCAAAGTCACTTAAACAACATTTTCCCTCGTTCTGATGCTTAGTTTGAACTTCAGCAGGTCATTTTGACCATGTCTACATGGCTAAATGCAGTTGCTGGGTAATGAGCATTTGAAGGTGCACTTAAAGTGGCTAGTGACTGTTGTAATATTGTATATATACACAATGTAAGAAAATTGCCCTGTGATTGACAAATCTACAAAGCGTGTATGCCCTACCTCTGTCTTAGCAGCAGCAGGCTTCTTGGTTGCCTTGACACTGGTACTGCGTTTGTGCCCTTTATCTCCCACATCCTCATCAGAGTGTTCGGTCCTTGTGTCTGACAGGTCAGAGCTGTGTTGGGACGATGTGTCATCAATAAGGGACGCGGCTGCCACAGAGCGAGCTGCGGGACAGGACAGAGATTGATGGACAGTCAGTGAGAGTAGCTGAGTGTTCAGAGTGACATCACCACATGATCTGAGAGACACCAAACATCACACGTCTGCATTTTACTGCTGCCACAGAACTGCTGAATTTACAGATTTATTTAGTGTAGCCTTGAACCAGTGCATCATCACAGACAGAGCCTTTAACGCCACCTAGTGGACACTTCAATGTATCTATTTTTTTTAATAATATACAGCCACCAGTTTTAAAATAAAGAGAAAAAAAGGAGTCACTTCCATCTTTTTAAGTGTTTGTTTTTTTGTTTTGTTGTTTTCATTTGCCCATTTTCCAGAGACTCAAATTAGCTTGTGAAATCATTTTTATCCTTTGCTTTTGGGAGACATAAAATCAGAAGAAGTGGTCCATTAGATTACAAAGTTTTCTTTGCAAATGTTAAATTAGGAAGGAAACTAAACTGTTTGTGTGACATCTAAAATAGAAAAAGTGTTTTATTGAGTAAAATTAGAAAAATCCCAAACAGCAACTTTAGGTGCTGTGCAAAGCTACAACTCGTTACTTTAGTGATGAACTGCAGATCATTTAGAATAAAAAAAAAAAAAAAAAAGAAAAGAAAAGTAATCCAAAATAAATAATTTTGAACTTGCTAGTTCATAAAAGTTAGGGTCTACTCATTTACTAACGCCACTGCAGATTTCAGTTGAACTCTGACTTCAGTGTTTTGTTTCAGCTGTTTTCAGTCTGGTTTTAGAAGTCATGTGTAAATGAACAAAAAGAAAACAAAAAGCATTGTACATATTAAAATGCACCACTCGGCCCCATGACTTCATTGTTTCAGTGTCTCTCTGTATTCAGCTCACAGCTTGTACCCACACAGTTAGCCAGCCGGCGGTGCAGCGAGACACAAAGAGACCTCCTTCCAAGCCTCCCCTCCCACTGGAATCACATGTTTTCACCCCGGCTCAATCCTCTTTGCACGGCCTCCCTCAGCCACCCTTCTTTCCCCACCCTTTCTTCCCACCCTGCAGTGCTTTAAATCACATGACTCCACTTGGCCGAAGTAGTCCCAGTCCTGCTCTGAAGTTAAATAAAGGAAGACTTCGTCGTCACGCTCTGGGTCAGTCAGCAAGCTGCAAACACAGCTTGTGTGTATTCATGCACTTGTGTACGACTCCGTGTTTCTCTACGTGAAGCTGCTGCTGATGTCATGCGGGAGATGCGTGTTGTGCGGCCTTACTCTGCCGTGCAGCGGTGCTCTTGGCCCGGGGCAGCGTGCTCGCGCCCGAGCTCATCTCATCCATGGGGTCCCGTCTCATGCGGGCATCGGGAGTGTGCAGAGCCAGCTCGTCATCAGCGTTGATGAGAGTGAGGTCCTGCATGCTGAAACTCCGCAACTTGTCTGACAACACGCCCTGCCCCTGGGCGTCACAGCAGGAACAAAAACAGGCATATTAGATATGCAAAACCACCATTACTCAGAAGAAAACTGTTTTCAAAACTTCATTTTTTAAAAATCTGCCAATGATTATGTGGTGAAGCTGATTAATATTTGGAAGACCCCACTTTGGATTCTGGGAAAGTGAGATGACCAATTTTGGCTACAATTATTTAACTTACTAAACAGAATAATCAACAGGGTAATCAATATGAAAATAAATTCCAAGTGGAGCGCTAATAAAAAGAAGCTGCACGGACAATATTTGCCTTTACAAACAAATGCGTTTGAATACTTGAGGACATTGATAAATGCGATCTGTGATCCTGTGTTTGGGACAAATGACAAATGTTAGAGAGTGCATGTTTAACTAATATGGAATTTTGTATTAAGGAACAAACAACAAGCTTTACTATAAATATAGAACAAGTGTCTGCAGCAGCTATAAGCCTTTAGTACAGAATGATTTAGTAGCGCCAACTTCCTGTTTCGCAGCTTACAAGAACAACTGTTCAGTATCTGATAGCACGCTTCACTATTACAGTTGCACAGCTAATCTGACGAAAGTCAGAAAAAGTTATTTAGTCCAATCACCTGGTCACATAAAATGCACATCCACCATGAAAGGTCATCCTAGTTATTTATTGGTTGAAAACCAACAAAAAAAAAGCCTTAAACCTTAGAAACTGTGATTCTTACAAATGTGTTGTGTACAGTCAACAAATAGAAAGATTTCAAATATCATGTCACAACCTCTGACCTCTCCTTCAAGATCTATACATTGATCTGAAGGTCAAAGTGCTAATAATGATATGTAGAGCTATTTAAAACTATTATATGAAAGCATACACATCTGGGGATGTAGAGATGATATATAGGGACCTGTCACTTTATTATGTACATTACAGTAAGAGGTCCCATTAAAGTAAATACTGCCCACAGAGTGAGCTGGCTTGGTGGAGGTTTGTTAATGTTCTTCCATGAATAGAACAAAAAACTCATTTAGAAAATAAATTCAGAGCCCACTTAATTATGAGACTAATCGTTAGAGGAAGCTCAACTACTGACAGTCATCTCAGTCCTCTTTTCTAGCTGTACAAGTGAGTTAATAACAACATTATTTACCATTTGGCCGAGGTTTGTATTTCACATGCAAACAGAAAAGCAGAGGCATCTATGTGGGGACTTTGTAATAACGTTAACAAGTAAATAAACACATAAAATATTAACTGAACAGGTGTTAGCCATGATCTACTTTAAAGATACTTGAAGACAGAGCAAACGTTAACATTTAAGCACAGTCACCTTGGTGGCTGCAGTGACGGCAGCGTTAGCAGCCAGGTTGAGACCCCGTTTTCCAAACTTCATCATGGTCTCATAACTTCTGTCTTTGGCCTGTGCGATGTATTCATCTATCTCCTGCAGCACAAAGGACAGTACACAGGGAGGAGTTAGAGACGACACTTTGAGTCGTCAGGACAAAGAGTCATATCATTTCAGATTTTGATGGGCTTTTTCTTTTTACCTTCTCTTTATTTGACAGGGTGGGGTGGACAAACTTGCGGTAGAGGACACTGGAGCCCTTGGTGTACGGAGACAGCAGCCAGATCACAAACGCAATCTTTAGCTCAAAGTAAAATGGAAACCTGGATAATTAAACACAGAGTTAATCAGTCAGCAGCGACGTAAAGGAAACAACACACTGAGCAAAAGGTATGCATTAGTGGTGTATAGATTAGGATGCTAAAGTAGGAAAGGAAAACAAAAAAGATCCTTCAAGAGATTATTGTATTAAAAATCAGCAGCAGAACATTAAAGCATCTATTGATGTTTTATTTTACAAGTGGTTCATTTATTATAAGCGCGTGAAGAAAAAGAGGGTTACAATCACAAGCAGCTCCCGACTCACCATGATAGGAGCAGGTCTGTGACTGTTTCTGCTGTGCTGAACAATGCAAACACTATCCAGTACATCATCCACTTCACCTGGACACACACACACACACAAAGGTGAAGGGAGAGAACATGATTAAAAGTAGCACACAAAAATCCACAGCATCCAGTTCGCATGTGCTGAGACACGTGGCACTAAACAGAGGTTACGCACACAGACATCCCTACACAGAAATCGGACACACGCTTCAGTCCATTCGCATCACATCACTATGCATGGGCACATCTGAGACAAAGAGAGATGTGAGTCATCTTCTAAACTGGTCATTTACAGGCAAATTTACTTTGTAGCTAATATCAGATAAATCATCAGTTATCAAATACACTGATATATTCAACATAAGAACAGCTCTGAGTGGTAATGGTGCATTTAAAGGCATTAACAGGCCGCCGGCACGTAGCCGCGAGAATGCACCAAACGGCGAATCATTCGGCTCGTTAGAAATGAGCCAAACAAGAGAAGAACGGGGATGAGAGCAGCTCTAAAAATGGCGTCTCCCTTCTCTCCCCCTCTCACACTTCCCCGCCCCATATTCGCTCCTTCTGTGGCCGTCTGCCTGAGCAGCGACTGAGAGGGTGGGTTGCCATAGTAACCAGCCAGGAGGAGACTATTCTCCCGTGCAAATCTAGGCTGAGGGCCAGAGTGCTGCCATCTCCCCACCTCTCTCTCGCATACAGTGATGAGGTAATCAGGAAGAGCCCCAATCAGCTGTGTTTAAAAATATCCACAGTGATCAAAAACCCAGGCACTTTCCGAACGATAAAACATTATCGTATTAAAGGGTTGGCCGGTTTCATACAATCTTCATCCTTTGGATTTTAGTCCAAACATCCAATAGACTGACTGAGCCCTTTACAGGGAACCTTTATTTCACTTTAAACCAAAGCAAATCATTCATGTGGAATCTCATCATATATGTTTCTTTTTTAAAAAGTCAGTTAAACTTCAGGGATATCAATCTGTCCATTTAGGAAGCTTAAACCATTGTGAGTCAGGTGCAGGTGCTTTCAACGGGCCCACAGGAGAGGCAACAACAAGACCACCTGGATACAGACAACAGTCTAGCATCCTCTCCTGACTGATCAGTGTCCAGCTTTGCTTTTTGCTACACTCGTTGTCACCAATTATAGCATGAAAAGGTACATTCATGTTCAAAGCTCCTCCGGGATGGCACATCATGTTTATGAGTTAAACTTGTGCCCCTGAATTATTTTGAGCAATGCAATACAGTCTGCTATTCAGTGCTGGATCCAGCACAGACATCCATTTAAAAATATGACAATTTTTAGAGGTCTGAATCATTTGCAATTGAGAAATAAATAAATAATGTTTAACTATTAAAACAAAATACATTCTGGGGTCTAAAATGATGAAGAAAAAATGAAAACAAATTGAATGTTTGAGGATTTGAAATTTTGAAAAGTAAAAACAGTTTCATGCTCCAGTGTTTCTTCCTGGTTTATTGTTGTAATCTTAGTCTCCCCACCACCCCACCCCCACTTCATTCTGAATGTTTTCAGGGCTTTCTGCATTTCATTCTCTGTCTCGACTGAGTTCCCCAGGGCCTTATTTTCCCTCTTCCTAGTGTGAATTTAGGACAAATTCCAACAACCCCAATAACACCTCTACTCACACACACCGCTCACTCCTCTTGTGTTTGCATGGAGAGTCCACTATGTCGAGTGCTGTGGAAGTGGGCTGTAAAGCTCTCCAGCACTAACTCTGCACTGACGCAGATTTTCCAACCACACTCTGAAGCTGCAGCACCTGTTTTGTTTTGATTTGTATTTTCCAGCAAGTGATGAACACGATCATAATGCATCCATCTGATAGGGGTATGAAATTGCCGAAGATTGTGTTCCTGTTTCCATCGGAGAGAGGTGAGGTCAGAGCAAAGCTTGCTAATGCATTTCCATCCAACCCTTGAAGAGACCCTTCAGCATCCATGAGAGAGACTGCATGGAGATTTGAGTATTTTCCTAATCTGGATTTCCTCTTCTGCATCTTTGTTAGGCTGTGATCTAGTCTTCCTCTTGTTTCTCCAGTTAACTCCTGTGCATTTGCACCCCCCCCCCCCCCCTTCTTTTCTGTCACTGTTGCCCTAGCCCATAGATTACAAAAGATAAGATTTGTAGATGTAGATCAAACTGACACTGAAACATGTTTGTGGGGTGGTTTTGCCTCCACTGCATCAACTTTACCCAAGTGCACTCTGTGCTTAACATGCTAAACCCTTCAGTTGGTGCTCTTTTTTTTTTTTTTAGAAAGACTCCTACAGCAGCTGAATAAATCACCCAACCACATCTCTTTGCAAGAACTACGACTAGACCAAAAAGAAGACTGAAGAGTGTCGATTGTCACGGACTTTCATCCACAGTCACCAGATCTCAACTTGAAAGCACTTGAAAAATGAGGAAGCCAAACATTGCAGATAGCCAAAGAAGCTCTTTGGGACATCATCTAATCATCCTAACAAGAATTAAAGGATTTGCTTTAACCTTTAAAGACAACCTTTCATTGTCTTTAACAACCAGCTATTTGTCTAGTGCTCAGTCCAATTCATCCCGATAGGCTCTCACAATACAGTGCACAACATGACCCTGCAATTATCAGGAGCTGCATGTAAATTCATATAATGTTTGCAAGGGTTGTGTTAAAATACCCTGAACTAAGTCCCACATTTTAAGGTCCTGTCACAATAAATGCTTCAGGTTTATAAATCAGAACTTCATAAAGATCTACGCAGAACGGAAAAAGAATCAGGAAGAATCCAAAGTGCAGGATTTGTTCCGTCTTTTAGTGTTTTTATGGTGCATAAACGCCCTTCTTTTATGAAGGTTGGTGTGTCCTAGTTAAACTGCAATCCCATGCCTCTGGCCTTGTCTGGAACACCCCGATCATTAAGCATGATTCCTATTTTTGTTAGTCTTCAAATGATAACGGCCAAAGAAACGGAACAGGCATTGCAGAAAACATGACAACAGAAATTACTCCAAGTAATTAATAAGCTTGCTCTGATGAAACCGAGCATTTCTCTGCCTCATGTTGATTCTCAACACATTAGAGGAGAAATAGCTGGCAGGCGCTCAGGGCAAAACACCCTAAAAGTCAAACAGAGCAGACAGAGCTCAAAAATGGTTTGCTGAAGTTTAGTAACCAGGGGTTATACTCACATATTCCTTCACATTCTTCGTTTTGACGGCCTTATACGAGGAGTACGCCGGGTAGAGCGTCCCAAAGGCAAGGCTGCAAAAAAAGCAGACAAGACTGGGTCAGAGGAAGGGGCTTCAGCTAGAGAACATGGCCTCTGGGTGTTGACTCTGACACCTCACAAACCCACTCCCACACAGCAGCCACATCTGCTCTGAGCTTCTGTGAAACACAAAAGGGCGACATGTACTTGAGCAGAGCGAGTGTCTATGTGGTTTTAATCCGCATGGCGATGCCACAAAAGAAGTGCTGGGCAGTGACTTGTCAAAACAAAGTGGCCTGATAATGAGTAGAAACAATGTAATGGAGTCAGGAAGACTGCAGTGAGCTAAAATGGAAAAAACACAGTTTCCACCAGGGGTGGGTCACCATGTGTTAGAACACGTGCACACTGGGACATTGTGCAAACACAGCCTTGTTTTTGATGTGCATTTGATCTCATCCTCTGCCACTGTGCCAATTTGTGCTGATTTGACAGGATACTGAACGCTGAGTGAGGCGACAGCAGGGAGAGCACAGATCAGAAGGGCCGTGCAAGTGTGCCTACAGTGCAAACCAATAGCTGGATTTAAACCCTTAATGTAAATCAAGGTTGAATGCCAATTACAGAGGTAGCCTAGCATCTATTTTTTTCCCCCTTCCTTAAGTAGGTCTTCTGTCCTAGTGTTCGACTACGCTGCTCAGTGATGTGTGCAGCTCTGTACAGTGAGCCGACATGACTCGTAGCAGGCCTCCAAGCCAGCGGGCTCCCAGAGCAGACGCCCTGTGCCTCTTTGTGTCCTCATTGAAAGCCCACTACTGACCTTACGGTCACTCCATCCTCTTGTTCAGTCTAGGAAATATTTTAGTGTTCACTTCTTTAGGTTAGACTAATAAACTAGCTGTAAAAACAGGATAAAAGAAACAGGCTGGCCACCCTATAGAAACTGGGCCAGATGCACATTTAAAGCACAAAAGACAAGAAATGACTAATCTTGTGTGCTGGATAATCAGCGGGCATTATGATGCATATTCAAGTCACATTGTTTGCCTTCAGTAGACACATGACTACCTGAGGTGTAGTGAAGTGGAAGATGCAGGCAGCTGGAAGCCAATAACAGTAACAGTTTGCTTATGTAATCAAGGAAAAGCAGAACATTTATAGGGATGAAGCATCATTTCTACACCTGGGCCTTCCAAAGGCATCATGATGTTCGACTTTAAGGTTAGCAGTTGATGAGCACACAGTACCTGGACATTTCACTAGAGATGGGACAGCACCATGAAGTGTCTGCATAATGGATCAAGATAATGACAGCTGGTTTTGGTTGAGTCATCCACACAGTGTGGATGTGGCGTGTTCAGGTGGAGGCTAGGAGTGATCTGCTGATACCGCTTGTCCGTCTTATTAAGCCCCACTGCTGGTGGCATATGAATGGATGGACACACATCCCTGGCTGGGCTGTTGGGCTTCTTTAGCCTTGCACCACATTTTACCAACTCGTGTTGGTACGGCGCCTAGTTACATTCACAGAGGGCTATTTAAAAGTAAAAAGCAGTGGCTGGCAGCTCGGAGTCTGTTTACTTGTGTGCAGCGAGGCTGGCATGTTAAACAGGCTGCACTTTCCCTGCCAACACATTATCTGTCAGGTGGTTACAGTTACTGACTAGCCAGCCCGCGTTAGCTACGAGCGGCTAGCAAGCGCTGGATGCAGATTGTGCTGCATCATTGTGCTGATTAAAGAAACGGCAGCGGTTATTGAACACAGGAGCTTTAAACGCCCCTGTCTGAATGCCAGGATAGCTAATGTATTTATTTTTCCCCTACATGTGAAGTGTGTGTATAAAAAGGACAAGAAACGGACAGCCTAGCTGGTCGGCGTTCAGCATCACGCAGCTGATGAAAGGAGCCGTTATGGTGTTTAAGAATAAAAAAAATAGATGCAGCCCTGCCCATACTCACACAACTATCCTCGAGATAATCCAGGATACCATCTTGCTGGACCGCCAGCCTTCGAGGCTTTCCCCCCAGCTTCTAGGAAATCTAGTCGGCTAGTAAGCGGGCTAGGTGGCCCCCATTCCCCTCCAGGACGAGCTGTGATGAGAGCCAGAAGGCTGCTGTGCCGTCAGGTAGGCTAACAGCAGCTGGAGATGTGCTCTGCAGTGTGTAACTCCAGACTGCTCTGCTCTCTATCACCACCAACACCACCGCTGATGAACAAGACTGGCTCTTAAAGGGCCAGAGTCACTCTGATAAATCTGTAGTTTTAGCTTCAAAATGTGGCCCATGGTGCTCCTCTTAGTTAACCAACAGTGGCGCACAATACAACCTTAGTCATCTACATTAGGTTATTAAACTACTAAAGAACTGATTTAATCTTTTTCTTTCATAATTTTGCTGTGAAATCCCAATCTGCTCACTGACAAGGACCAAAGCCAAGCACAGTCATACCAGGTTTATCCTAGTGAAAACCCACACAGTGCTGGTCTCCTTTTTATGATCATTATTTTTTATTATGTCCATGAGACCGATCTGTGGATAAATGATTTAGGCTCATAAGAGGGATTCAACATTTCTCTGAAGACTTAAAGATGTAAACACACTAAACACAGTCCCACAAGATACTGAGTTTAAACATTTGATAACAGTTACTCAGTTAAGCAGAAAACTGAGTGAAGTGGTTAACTTATCAAAAAGTAGCCTGTGGAGTCCCATTGATTACCTTATATTTTGTCTCTAAGGAACCAGACTTCCTGTGGGTCTTTCAAAGTTTTTATTTTGAAAGTGGCTGCTTCTTTAGCGATTTTCAATCCAGTCCTTGTACCCGACCATTGTCAGAGGAATGTTTGTGTTGTTTTCAATTAAGCCACTTAACACTAACATATGAAACATTTACAAGGGATTTACCAGTGTTGCATCTTCCAAGTCAAACAAGGACTGGTTTGGGGCTGCACTTCAGCCAATGCAAACATACTGCCAATGCAGTAAAGACATACAATAGAACTATCAGTCATGGATTGGCCTCCCCAGAGCCCCAAACCTCAACATTATTGAAGCAGTGTGGGATCATCATGACAGAGAACGAAACAAAAGGCATCTCTGAATGTTGTTTAAGAAGCCTGGAGAAGTATTCCTGAAGAATACTTGGTATCACTGCACCCGATTTACATTTTCCCAGCAAATTATAAAGAAATGGGTGATTCAAGACTTTTGCAGAGCACAACATAACTGCGAACTGCATCTCTTTTTCAGGATGTTTGACCAAACAGGCAATCAGATACCAGCAAACTTGTATTTTAATACCATCTACATCTTAGAGAGGCTTTGGGTAGAGGCTTTATAGGTTAAAAAAAAAAAAAAAAGATCAGAGAAGCAGCAGTTTTTGTAAATTTTATTGTGAAAAATCAAACAGACTGCTAGATCAATATATATATTGATACAATGTTAATGGCCAGTAGTTCTGTTCAGCTGCAATTGTGATTCTTGAACCATGTTGGAAGTCTGCAGTTCATTCAGCTCACATGACAAAGACAAGTGAAAAAAAACTGCCCTCCTTTGAAGCCCCACCCAACCAATTATTACCTTGTGGTGTATAAAAAAAAAAAAAAAAAGACTTCTTACTCTAAAAGTGAAATAAGAAAACTAAAAATACAAAACTTTGGTCTGCTTCCCTTGACTGGCTGTTTTCACAAATTCATTTCAGCCACAGAGGGCAGAAACAATCAGCTGTTTAAAAACTTAAACAGAAAAAAAGTCTACAAAAAACAGGTTAACCTCGCTCCTATTGAAGAAAGATAATATCAATGTCATCAAAATAGGAAAGTTAGCCCAGTACTCACATTTTTGTCAGTTGCTTATATTGTAGCTGAACCTCTGCTTCAAAGGCACGTCAGCTTTTACCTCCCTTACTCTCACGTCTTACATGTACAATGAAAACAGAACAAACACACTGACCTTAAATACAGAGTTAACCAAAATCAGAAAAAAAAAAAGGAAAACAACTAGACAAGTTTGAGCGTACTGTGTAACAGCGATAAAGGACTTCCTTCATCGAAGCGCTGATTTGTCCCTCCCCATCTAATCAAATGTACAGTCTTCCCAAACTCAAACCTTCACTGCCCCCAAAACAACCTACACTATCTCTGTACTCTGCGCTGTGCAGCTGGTACTTGTTTATGTAGGTATGAAATGTATGCGCTGTGTGCATGTAGTGGAGTGGTCTTCAGAGGCCAGCGGTTTGAGGAGACGAGTAAGGGCGCGTTAGTTTGGATTCGTGGGCCTTCAGCGTCCCAATGGCGTCCTTCACTGCGTGATAGATGATGTTCTTCACCTGAGGGTAAAAAATACAACAAAACCGCAGGTGAGACAACACCAGACACAAAACACCTCACACCGATAAGAAATGATAACTTTTCAATGCTGCTGTGAGAGAAAAAAAAAGTTCTCTTATTATCTTACTTTGAAGAGTATCATCGTGCTTTTCCTTTTATTTAACAAAAACATAGCATTGTTATATGTAAACACAGGCTGTGCTGTGTTTGACTATAAAACAGAGACAGAACAATCAGCTTTTCCCACTGAGAACTCTATAAACATGCTGCTGCGTTATAGTGAAGAATGGCCTCTAATATAAACATCCACCTTTGTAACAGTGTATACACTCACTGATCACTTTGTTACACCTGTTCAGCTGCTGGTTAATGCAAATATCAAATCAGCCAATCGCATGGCAGTAATTCAGTGGAGCTACGTGTGTAGACATGGTCAAACTGAGTATCTGAATGGGCAAGAAAGGTGATTTAGGTGACTTTAAACATTTATCTGCTGGGATTTTCCCACACAACAATCTCCTGGGCTTACAGGGAACGGGTCTGAAAAAAGTCGGCATTTCAAAGAGCATGAAAACATGGATCCATCCAACTTTAGGCCACTCAGTACTAGCTGAGCAACACTGAAGCAATCTCACAAAGCACTAATCATCTCAAACAGGTTTTTCAAACATGACCAAGAGTTCACTGCACTCAAACAACCTCCACAGTTAACAGATCCCAATCCAATAGAGCACCTGATGTGGTAGAACAGAAGATTCCCATCATGGATGTAGAAACTGTGTGATGCTGTCATGTCAATGTGAAAGAAAATCTGAGGAATGTTTCCAGCACCTTGTTGAATCTATGCCATGAAAAATTAAAACGAATCTAAAGACAACCCCATTACCAGCCAGGTATAACTAATGAAGTGTCCGCTGAGTGTGTATATATACACAAGGGTTAACAGAACAGACACAAGAGTGTATGAAAGGTAAACTATATAATATGTACCCGTTTCTTTAAACCCTTCAACTTTTAACACTTTATAATGCTGCTCAGGCTTCAGCCCCAGTTTATAGATAACATACTGGTAACCAATCTTAATTTTATAGTTTTTAAATAACTGTCAGCAACTAATAAACTCTTTGTTCCAATAAAAAGATCATAAAAGTGTGAACGCAGAGTTAAGTAAACTATAGCCTACAGCTTCAAGCGACACAAGCAAACATCGTCCTCTAGTATAAACCATCCAAATAAGACATAAAACTACACACTGAGAGGAAAAACACACCCACCTGGAGTTTATCTTCATGGTTTGTGTGAGTAGTGGACAGGTGTCTGAACTCCTGGGTCAGCCTGAAACAGTGCCTCACATGCTCGGGAGACACAAAGTCCTCCGCCACCTTGATACAGCTGTACAGGTTGTGCACCTGAGCGTGCAGAAAGGACAAATGTGTTCATGGAGGTGTGAGGAAAATCACAAAAAACAGGCAGGTCTGTTGAATCACAGGGTATGTGTACAGCTGTACTTTTCATATAAAAACAGTCTGACCTGGTGGGGAGCTCCAGCAGGGATAAATACAGCATCTCCTAAGAACTGTACAATGGCCCAACCCTGGACGCCATATTCTTCGTAGAGCCTGCGGCGGAGCACCTGGTCCAGGTACCAGCTCTGGTCATGAATCGGGTCGTGATCTGGCGGGTTCTCTTGACCTTGTTCTTCTCCCACCTGCGAAAGGTCAGGACAAGCCATTGCTTAGAAAGGATGAGCTTTTAACTAAAGTTCCCCGGCCGGCTAATTTTTGTTTGTGAACTTTAATCATCTTCCGCAGAAATCAAGCTATCGTTCTACCCCAGTTTTATTTATCCAATGACAATCCTGTCCTCACAGTTTATGGTTACAAAATGTTACGGCTACAGCTAGCCTGAAAAAGATCTGCCGGCTTGCTGACCTTGCGAAGCAGCTCCCTGATTTTCTCTGCGTCCTTGGCAGCATAGATGTGCCAGAGAGCTCCAGGCTTCTCCTTTCCCTCGTGCACCCTCCTCTTCGTCATTTCATCCACATCGCCCTCCTCAATGGTGGTCAAGACCTCTGGAGACCAAACATAAACAAACAACAGTTGTAATCAGCACTGTCTCTATAACAGCTGTAACAGAAGTTAGTTTATTTGACTTTTAGTGGCCTCTTTAAATTAGCTTTTGCACTGTGATTGTTAAATTTTTCCACAACACTTTAAACACTACTGTGTTTTACTCGATTCCATTTCCATGAATGACTAAGCTAAGTGCTGGGACCGTAATCAGGATTATTAAATCTACATATTTTTTCTTTAAATAGAACAATTTCATTCATATACATCCATCACAGACTTTTTTCTTGGCAGAAACGGTGCAGGGTTGTAGTTCTCAACTGGTGACAAATGACCTAAGAGGACATCAATGCTGTAAGAGTTTTATTCTGAAGTGCACTAAAAGCTCAGAATCTGCATCTTCCATGACACAAGCATGCCAAGCAGCAGGCCTGTGTGCTCATGGGTTTTCAATGAACTGTGACCACCGTATTTCCTCAAATACTGACCATGACTTTTATGTACCTCAACTGCTGAAGCAGGTCTGTATCAAGAGGCAGGTTTACTTTCTAATGTCTTGTTTGTTTGTTTGTTTTTTTAAAAAGGTATTTTTGGTCTTGTCTCAGTAGGAATACTTTTTTAAAGTTAGTGCATTATTGTACTTCAAATTAAAAGCCCTTTAGTATTGCAGTGCACAGAAACACTTTGATTTTAAAGGCATACAATAATACAAGAGAACCCAGACAGGCTAATTTCTTCATGCTGATCACGTCCCCCAGGCATTATTGGAGGCGCTCCTTTTAGCTGAATAAGGGTTTTCACTTGAGAAAATACGGTAATTAATATAAATGCGGCTTAAGCATTCATATTATTGAGATCCAAATCTTTATTATTATTATTATTATTATTATTATTATTATTATTATTATTATTATTATATTTAATAAACTATGTTTCTAGTGCATGAAAGCATTGTACATTTCCTAACTACTAACTACTTTTTTTGGAAATATGTCGCTACTGAAAATGTAAATCCTGTGGTCAGACCAGTTGAGAACTACTGGGGCAAAGGACAGGACAAGCTGCAGACTACACAATCACATTTATGACACATAAACATTCACATTCACAGCCTACTGCTGACTTACACAGCAGCTAAAACTACTGCCTTAATAAGAGTCCACTGGACTCTCGCCATAATACTGACAGACCTTTGATTCATTAACATGAATCGAAACAACCGCGTGTAATAAAATCTGTCGCGTCAGTGGACTTTCATCTTTCCCTCACCAAAAACCTGGCTGTGGTCAAAGTTTCTCATTGAAATCTAAACGTGTTTGCATTCAGCTGTAATAAACGTGCCCGTGTACGACTGCAGTTTTTTTCTCTCTAGTCCATCATAAATAACTTCTTTACAGCTATAAGTTCAGCTCCTAGGCTACAACAGTCCTTTTATGTTTATGTTATTGGGGTCTTTATGTATAAAAGGAAGGATACTAAGGATTTGTCTTAAACTGACTTACTAATAATGATGTGCTCATTAGAGTAATATTCTTTGGACTGTAATCACAGTGCAATAAAATAAATCCTAATAAAAGTTTCAGGTGGTTTAATGCTTCAAAATGAAAAGAAACATCCGGCTGATTCTTCCTAAACTTTTCCACTGAACATTGAAAAAGCTGGGAAACTAAAGTACAATAACCCATCCAGTTTTATCCTGCACAGAGTGGCTTTCCTGACTGCAAAAATATATACAACTTAAAAAGAAAGTAGTAATTTCAGCATAATTAACGTTTGAAAGATAAATCACCAGCTGGATGTGGAGGTTCTATTCCTAATGTTCTTTTTTGCTAATTTTGCTCAATAATGCATAGCAAATCTCTTCCCTCTACTACTCACTTATGTCTTTGCTATAAGTTTAAAACCTCATTAACTAATTAAGAATATTAGATAAGCACACTACAGGAAAATGTAGTTTCCTACATTTCCTACTTATCCCTAATTGCGTGTGTGCAGGAGCATGAGAGTCACTCAGATGAGTGAAAAGAAGCCTGCAGAGGGGAACAGGTAATGCCAAATCTAGATGCCCTTCATTCAAACTTTTCTCCCACAGGGTAAGGACCAGAGCACAGTGCACCCAAAACTACCAAATCTCCAACCAAATGTGTTACATTTATCTAACCCAACACTGAAAATACACAGAAGGGAAATAAAACAAAAAACACGGATCTCCAGAGAGCAGCAATGCGGAAAATTTAAATGCCATATGTGGTTACTTAGTTTAATAAAGCATGTATTTACATAGAAATCTGGAAAAAGCGTACAAAAATGCAGCAGCAGAAACTAGCAAACGGTTCCCAGTGCTCTGGCCCCTACTGCACAGATAACAGAAGGATGGAGTGGAGGAGTGAAGAAGGGGAGTTAGTCAAGAAGAAGGGCATGCTACTCAAGTTATACAACTGAAAGTCTACAGACCTTTGCGTCCAGAGATTTCTGCCTCTGTGAATGAGAAATTTTGCCACAATGTAAATGAGCAAGACCCACTGAAGGGTCTTATCAGAGTCCAAGCCAAGACAACTAAAACAGTGTAGCTATAATGTTTAGGATGAGGTTGTGGAAATACTGACAAGGTTGTTCAAGAGCGATAAAGTGAGGAATGAGTGATGAAGTGTCTCAAGAAGAAAGTTCGTTAACTTGTACTCCACTTAATGCTTCACAGGATAATATGGCTTTAGTGTGCAAGGTGTGTAATATTGTTACAGAAATACTCTCACATTACAAAAATGTGTGTTTTTGGAAGTCAGGATGGATTTCAAAAACATTCATATATTACAGTAACACATTTTTACTATCAGGAACAGATATACGTGTAAATCTCACTGTCACAAGTCTGGAAAATAAAACAAAACCCTGACATTTAAAGCTTATTCCCATTTATTACTATAGCTGATTAAGTTTCTCTTTGCTTATATGGTTTTGCACGTTTACTTTTAAGCCATAAATCTGACAGAGACTCCAGATATCTGACCTGTAGTGCTAAATCTGGATGTTCGGGGTTATTTACATGATGGAGTCATACCAGCTAATGTACACTGTCCCTTCTTAAATCAAATGAGCAGCAGAGGCAACAGCGTCGGAGCACCAATGTGACTCTCTTCCATTTACGGAGAGACCACAGAGGTAAAATTTTTAGCTCCTATTTGGTTCATTCTATTGGAAATCGGTTAAATAAAACAATCCTGATCTTCAATGAGTTTGTTGAAGACAGAAAGCAAGACCGTAAAAAAAGGAGACAAAGTGTGTTTAAGTCTACCAACCTTCCTCCTGGTTGTCTTCTCCGTGAGGGATGCCAACATAGACCATGACGTTGACCGCATCAGACACATCCAGGTGGAGGTTAGTGGTTCCCACCTTCCGGTCTTCAGTCGATATTAAGCCTGCAGGTTAAAATAGAGGGGAAAGAGTGATGCGAGATGAATAAATTATATCGCACATAAGGAGAGAAAGACAAAATAATTCCATCAGACGTTGTTCTTACCATAAGCGTTGTACATCTTCGGTCCAAGGTCAGGACGCACAAAAAAGTTAGGGAGGCGCGAAGCGAGATTTAGACGACCGTCTCTTTTTGTGTACTCGGGCAAAGGGAGGTTGTCCATTAAATCGTCAAACCTGGGAAAGGTACAAGAAACCCATCAATAACAGACCTTACATAAATACAAACAGGCAGAATTTACAGCTTCAAAGCATGAAAATACAAAGAAGAGATAAAATCAGTTAGCTCCTCTATGTGCTTATAAACCAAGCGGTACTATTTCATGTTCATGTAATTGTATGTCTCAGGCACATATCAGATGGCTATAACATGCCAATCGGAAATATATTATTTGAGCCAAGTGTAAACCATAAATAAAAAATTAGCTATAGTTCCATTTGGATGGCTGAAGCGATGCTCGTGAGAGCGAACAACCGTAGAACATCACTGAAACGCTTTCTCTGTAAATGTTTTTGTGTTCCTCACCGTGTGGGCATCATGTCCCTGAAGTCTTCACCTGGAGGCCAGTCCTTTAATTTTAACACCATGGGCAGGCCATCGGCATCTTGCAGTCGCTCTGCATTCATAAAAAACACATTTAGTGACATCTGTCCAGCATCAGAGAAAAACATGCTAGATACAATAATTGGTGATCTCATGGATCCAAGTAACAAATAAAATAATTGAGGAAAAAGAGAGTTTGGATACTCACTGGAAATAACCTCAAAGCCATCCCAGAACTCTCGCACCTTTACATCAGAGATAATAGCACAATTTCTACAATTGACCAGGTCTACGTCCTGGTCTCCAAACTCCTCGCTGAAAGCATCAGGCCGCCACAACTCACTCTTCAGACGTTTATGTATCCCTGACACCAACACAGGCTGGCCACAAAACAGAGGTAATCAGACAGTAACGGGTGAGTTACATCAATCAATGCAATAGAATTTCAACCCATAGCTCAGTAACATCCATCTCTGCATAATTTTAACACAAAAATCAAAGAATTGGATGAAACATGAAGTTATGCTAATCATAATTCTTACCTGACCCTGCTTCCAGCACTCTCTGAAGATCTTCCAGTTGTTGCTGTTGCTGGGATCCTGTAGGCAAAGGAGTCGGCCATCACAGAGCCAGGAGTGTGAGGTATGTGGCTCCAAAACACTAAGGCCCATCACGCCGTCTTTGCGAGACCCTAACGCTCCGAGTTCTCCGCCTTCAGAGGCCCCGGTGCGACGGCCCTCGGCCTTCTTGGTCTCCACAACTGAGGCGATGATGTGATCCAGGAAGTTTGGAAGGCTGCTCTTCAGCTTGTCGCTCTGTCAGGTCACATAAAGATTTTGGGTTACCCAGCTATGTAGTTTTATTTGTAGCTAGCCGATACTATTGTTGAAGGAGTACAGTTTCAGCAGTTTATACACTAAAATTTACAAAGAATCAGTAGATGGTGGTAATTTTTTAATGATTTACTCCACAACTTGTGCACTTCAGAAATCTGTTGCTTGCTGAAATACAACAAATAGTATTCCTGTTTTCAGCATCTAAATTTCCATATTTAAATGGACTTGAAGTATAATTTCAAGTTCAGAAACTTAGCTGAAGTTTTTGTGTTGATACATACGTTTGAAAAAAAATGATCAACACTATATCATCATATGGAAAAATGAAAACATTTTACTTACGCCTGCTGAGGTAAAAACAGAGGGGAATGGTACCCCACTCTCTCCAGGGCCTTGGGGCAGTTTTCCTGGTCCGGAGTTGAGCAGGTCCCGGAGACTTGATCCCTCAGGTTTAGACTGGGCCATGCTGGAGCCCAGTAAAAGGCTGTTAAATAGCTTAGGGCTAGAAGCAGAAGGCTTTGACAGAGCACTGAGGGAGTCCAGGCCGAAGGGAGGTCGACTGTCTCGACTCATTATGGAGCGAAGCGAACCGGATTCTGGAGAAAGATGGGAGGAAGGAGCGACGTTATTCAGATCCTAGGTTGATGTAATCTTTTTCATGCACTAAGATTTTACGCACTCAACACTTGTAACCCACTTCTTACTTACCCTTGGTGTCATCCTTGGCTTTCTGTGTGGCCAAGTCTGCCAGCCAGTGCAGAGCAGAGCTGTTGCCTTCTCCTGATGAGCGCGACTCCTTGACAGAGGACTGTGTGAGGTTACAGGGGGAGGACGTACCACTGGTGGAGGTACTGGTACTGCCCACACTTTCTCCACCCCCACTGTCTGACGATACTGGTGTCTGTGTGGTTTCTGTTTTGATTGCTGATGTTTCTCCCTCTGATTTTGGAGTGATGCCTGTACCAGAGGTTGCACCTGCGAGGCCACCCCCACTGCCCGGTGTGGACTGCTGAGACACACATAACAAGATAGCAGAGTCGTCAGTTTAGGAGCTTTCAAAGTGTAGACATGAGAAAAGAAAGCTCGGAAAGTTGTAAAACTGTACCTGTGAAATCCCATTTGGGGCAGTAGGGCGCACTAGAGGCTTAGTGTGTCGATTGGCACAGGGACAGTTGGCTTTAATACCCCACTTGCCTCTTGCTGAGTGCACCATGTCTCCTATATTGTAAAGAGCTGGAAGAGAAGGACAGTACGATCATCACACCTTTTACTGTAGCAATATTTGATCACGGGTAACATTTAATGTTCCTGCGATGGGGGAGTTGATCATAATGTACATGTTACCTGTTCCAGGTATAATTTGTGTAGGCATGAGGTTTTGTGGCTCGTGAGGTTGGCCTTTGGCACACTTCAACCAAGAGAAAACTTCATCCTCCGGAGTTTCGTCTACATCTGAAGGAAAGAATAAAGTCAACCATGTATTTCCAACACAATAAGCTAAATAAGGAATAAAATAAGACACACTAAACAGCCCTAAAGTTACTCTAATATCACTGCAGTGACTCACCCTCCCTTGGCCTGTTCCTGCGAAGCCGGTAGCAGTCCAGACACACTCCAAACCCACATTTACGACAGACCCAGTGGATGTTGAACAGGGTGGTCTCACACACATCGCACATTTCTCTGACGCCTCGCACGGCACGTTTCCAGGCCACTTTCTCTGCAGGACAATCAAAAAATAAGCGGATTAGACTCGTGGCAAACAAAACTCTAATGAGAAAACATGAGCTTGGAAAGATGTCTTTATACTTACGGTGAGGCTCCACCATCATCATGGCCTCCTTCTCAGACATCACCAACTGACAAAACTGATCTCCCACATTGGCCAGGATGTACTTGGATGTGTCGAGGTCGAGGCCTTCATGGACAGCGGGCACAGGTAGCCACAGTCCCATAGCCATAGAATCACTCTGCTGGGGACTTAAGAAACCTTCCACACGCAGCACACCTTTACGAGTGAAAGCCAGCCTAGTCACGAGTTAAAAGAGTAAAACATTAAGGTCAAAACACACATTTTTTTTGAAAATAAAGAAATACATAAATAAAATTATAAAGAAAGACAAAGCTGTGTGATCCGTACCTTCTGAAATGGAAAAAACGACAGGCTACATTCGGATCATCGTCGTCGTCGCTCTCTTCGCCCGTATTCCGATATTTCCGATAACGTTCCAGGCGGCATTCGCGGCACTTGTGCAAGTGAGGGGCCACATTGATGCAGGAGCCATCTTGAAGAAAGGACTCACCAGACTGCTTTAGACGACGCACCTTGCTCTGATCTTTAAGTACAGACTGACCCACTGGAAAAGAGAGTTTAGTGTTACCTCTCTTGGTAAGCTTGTTTATCACCATTTTAAAAAGTGAGAAGGGGACAAGTCTTACCTTTGAAAGGCTTGTTACGTGGACGGCTCTTAGCGGCCCCCTGGACCTTATTTTTCTGCATGATGGCTCCATCCTTGGCAGAAACAGGTCCTCCTGGGATTTGACCTTTCTCCAGGCCCTCTTCATTATCACTCAGATCTGAGAGGTCACTGTTGCTGCTGGACTCAGAGTCATGTTTAGATGACTGGCCTCTGTCTTCCAAGCTAAACTTCTGAGACTGGCTCTGGTCGAAGGGCACGGGCACCTCCTCCATTCCGCCAGGGCCAGCGTTTCCAAACATCGGGCAGTCTGAGGTGGATGATGGAATCTCGCTAACGTCTTGCTCCTCCTTTATCTCAGTCCCTTTACTTTGTAACGTCTGAGACGAGGCTGGTGCCGGAGAGGGGGAAGTGCTGGTTGAAGCAGCTGCTGACGATGCTGGGAAAGGAGAAGACAGAATCCCCTTAGGTGGCTCTGCCATAGTGAACAGGTTCGGCTTGCTGTCCAGCGCAGGACCCATGGACTGTGGCTCGGACCCAGTTAGGCCAACGAAAGCTGTGAGGGAGGATTTTTCCCCGTATGCCAAAAATGGATTAGCAGACTCCTTGGAGTTCTGTAGAAAAAGGTTCTGGTGACTCTCTGCAGAATTAAAACCAGACTGCAGCCCTAAGCCAACTACTGAACTTCCATTATTACTGTTCTTTTTAGAAGCACTTTGGGCTCCAGAGGACACTGCTGGACCACCCACATTTAAGCCAGAGCTCCGTCCTCCTGGAGAGCCCCCCATGCCCTGGAAGGGTGATGATGATTTGTTGAACACACCATTTCCCGTTTGCTGGACCTCAGGCACTTTAGGCTGCTCAGGCTTTTTCAGCCCTTCAGTGGGGGCTGCTGGCTTGAAAAGGCTTGGAGGCTCTTTACTCAGGCTCTCAGACACTGCAGTAAAGTAATTGGTGTCCTTGGATTGGGTCTGATCAGCAGTTAGATTTAGGCTGGTGACAGACTTCTGCGACATGCACTGGAAAAACAGGTTCTGGTCTGGCTTAGGCTGAGCCTCAGTCTTTGCTCCACCAAAACTGAAGCCAAAAGGCTTGGGAGCATCCTGAGAGGCTGTGGTAGTGGTAGGAGCTCCGTTGGTCTGTGAGGTAACATCTCCAAATACAGGAGCAGTAGATCCAGCTTGGGACAAACGAAAGCCTGATGCCGTTTTAGATCCCTGAGGAACAGAAACACAACACGGTTAAGTCAAATAATAGAGATAACAGATTGCAAAGAGCAATTTGTTGGAAATGTGTATACAGTATTGATGGTACTTGTTACATCATTGGTTTTACCTCCGTCTGGCTTCCCCAGTTAGAAGTTTTAGAGCTAAAACCCACAGAAGCTGAAAGCGAAACACTGGGAACGCTGTCTTGTGACCAAGAAATGGTGACAGGTCCTGGGGAAACAAGAGCAGCTGATTTGGAATAAGCTGCCTGGTTGCCCTCCTCTCGTTCGAGCTGGGGGGATGAGGAGGCCTTGGGGGCTGGTGCTCCAGGAACCAAGACTGGCATCTGGCCTAGTGAGGGAAAAGACGCAGTGGAAAAGGGGGAAGGGGCTGGTTTGAGGGGAGGAGGAGTGGGTGTAATGGTGGTGGTCGAGTCTGCTGCTCCCTGCGTGGCGACTGCGCGACCGTTTTCTTTGATGTGGCCGGGATAGCGAGGAGAACTAGCGTTTGACTGGTCCATCTGGAGCGAGGAATTAATTGTTGGGGGCGAACCTCGGCCCTGAGGAAAGGTTCCATCTGAAGAGCTTCCATTTTTGGTTGTGCTGCTGACTCTTTCACCAGAGTCTCCAGCCCAAATCCCCATCGCGTCCACTGCAGTTTTGCTGGTGTCGCCGCAGTTTTGTGCGTCCGCTCCGGTATCTGCTGCTCCTTTAAACCGTTTCAAGTTCAAGTCATCCTCACCTTCTGAGGCAGTCCTGCGTCTGCGTCCGCTGTCCCCTTTCATTGTTTCGCTGTCCTTCCTTCGCCGCCCATTCTTGCCAAGCTAAAGGCAGAAAATATCCAGAAATAATTAAAAATCTAAATCTCAAATGACTTTTTAACTAAACATACAGCACACAGCATGAGGAGAATTTGACGGATATCAACTACTGAAACAACCCTACCTCCTCCTCTGTCAGCATGACGTGTATCACACGAGGATCAACCATCTGATTTTCTTCTCCCTGCAGCGCAAAAAAAAGAAAAAAAGTGTAGTCATTAAGTAACATTTATTTACACCATGAACAGTAGAATTTAATTAAGGAACACATAAACATTACCTTATCCAAGGTAATCTCCATAATGTGAGAGATAGGGTCGTGCTGTGAGACCAGTCCAGTCGCCCAGCACTCTTCAAACTCCGGCTGGTACACACGAACTTTGCGTCCTTGAATAGTGTATGAACCTGAGGACAGGTACAATAGGAAAACAGGACTTGAGAGAATTAAATCTATATCCCTCGCATGTCATTTAAATCTGGCAGACAGACATGTTGCTTTTAAATAAAACACAGATGTTTTTTATTCTGAACTCAAATTCCTTCATTCCTCTAACAATACGGGTGACATTGTCCAACCTGTGAAAGAGACCAGCCCAATAGAGGACTTTGTAAAATGTGAAAAATACAGAGGAGGGCGGCATAATATTTAGGCTTTCCACTATAATTTGCACTAAACAAATTGCAGCAAAGGTATCGCTTAATGGGAATAGTTGTCTGCACTGTTATAGCCCATTTCCACTAGTACCTACTCAGGTCAGATTGGCTTGAGTCAACTTTAAGGATTTTCCAGTAGGTGGTGGTACCTGGTACTTTTTTAGTACCTACTCAGCCGGGGTTCAAACTGATCTGAGGTCATCTGAAAACAGACTGCATGCCACCGATTAGCTAGTCAGTGGGAAGCTAATTAACTCAAGCAGCTGTGTGCCAATGTGCTTGTCTGAGTTGCTGTTGTACCAAACGTGTAAATCACTACACTACAAAGCTACCCAAACGCCACATCAAATAAATCATAACCAGCAATTACTGGGCTTAACTTAAATAAGTGCCACTGATTAGGACTCCTTTCAATTTTAATTATGTGACAAACACCCTTAAGACACAACGTCCCAGATGTGAAATCGAGATAAAGGAAACTGGTGAAGGTTGAAACTTACCCTTCCTGAATATCTCCTGCAGTTCAAAGTCAGTACGCCAGCTGGAGATGGCAGCCTGCAGAGATGGCTGCTCCAACAGCAAAGGGTGTCTTACATCTTTATCAACCTGCAAAAGGACAGAAACCAAACTGATCTGAAGCAGCGCTCGCAGTAGAGCTGAAATGTAGAACAAAACATGTATGCAGCTTCACCCTAGATTATTAAGTAAGAAGCACTTAATGAAAACACAAAATAATTCAGTTGTTTTACATTTAAACATGTCAGTGACATTAACATGTATCCTGAGTGATAAATAGTCAATCTGTTTAATGATTGCATAAAACAGAAAACACCAGACGCTAAATCACAAAATGTTGTTGGTACTGTTTGATATACAAGTTCACAAACTTCTTTAACAAAGGCTAGAATTTTTGTATACCTCAAACCTTTGGACAGTTTTGTTGTCGGGCAGGAACTCGAAATTTTTGTTTCCAAAATACTCTACAGGAACCAAGGATCCTAAACCAACTCTGTCCACCAGAGAGCGGAAAGTCTGTGGAAAAGGCGAGAGCATGTAATGAGATAAATACAGGGAGAGAACTTACATTAGGTTTATTCAGCTCAACAACCAAAAGGAGTAACAAAAGTATGCATTTATGAATTCTTTTGTATGTTATACAATTTTGTAGATCAGTCTAATAGTCCACCACCAGTTACTTGCCACTATATTTGGTATAATCAGCACCTCGGTGCATTTAGGTGTGCAGACATGGTTAATACAACCTTCTTAAGTTCAAACTGAGCATCAGAATGGAGGAAAAATGGTCATTCAACTGACTGAATGAGGCATAGTTATTGGTTGTTGGTGTCAGACAGGCTGGACTGGGTATTTCAGACACTGCTGATCTACTGGGATTTACCCACAGGACCATCTCTAGCACTTACGGAGAATGGTCGGCAACAGTAACTTGATGAACCAAGATATGCAGAAGAGCATCTCTGAATGCAGAACACATTGAACCTTGACGCAGATGGGCAACATCAGAAGGCTCTTGGGTCTTATTTCTGTCAGCTAAGAACAGGAAACAGAGTCTACGATTCACATAGGCTCACCAAAATTGAACAACAAAGGATTGGAAATATGTTGCCTGGTCTGATGAGTCTCAATTTCTGCTGGAAAATCAATCGGCAGGGTCAGAACTTGGCATAAACAGCATGAAGACATTGATCATTCCTGCCTTGCAGGCTATTGGGTTGGGTTTAATGGTGTGGGGATATTTTCTAGGCATACTCTAATCATCTTATAGCAACAGAGTATCGTATAAATGCCACAGCCTGCCTGAGTACTGTTGCTGACCAGCTGTATCCTTTTATGCCCACGGTGTGACCATCTTCTGATGGCTGCTTCAAGCAGGACACACCATGTCAAAAAATCTCAAGTCATGTCTAACTGGTTACCTGAACATGACAATGAGTTCACTGTATTGAAATGGCCTCGTTAGACACCAAATCTCAATCCGATAGAGCACCTTTGGGATGTGGTGAAACAGGAGATTTACATCACGGATGTATTAGATGTATGCATTAGTTCTGCAGCTATCAATTATTTTAGTTATCGAGTGTTCGATCAATTATCTGATTAACTGAATATTACTTTGTCATATCAATGAGCAACGATAAATATTCAAAAGAGAGGAAACTGATCTTTCAAACTGCACTACTAATTGCAATTTCTAAAATGGAAACCAATGTTTTAATAGTGTAACTGAATAGAAGGTCTGCCAAAACAATTCAAACCTCTCGTTGTATTTAAATATCATATTAAAATCATATTTTAAAGAAAACAATTTCTTAAATCCAAGGTAACAGTAATTTCAAAAAAAAAGAAGAAAAAAAGGTATATACACAACCTAAGCTGAGGCACAGAATAAAACTGTCTTCTTTCAATGTGTTCTTCCATTAATAGGAGGCAAAAAGAGTTCTGACTGTACTGTATCACCTGGACGTAGTAGATCTGGTGGGTGTTCAGGCGTATGTGTTTTCTGTGTGTGTGCTCGTGTGTCTGTAAATGATGACTGCAATGAAGAAAAGCAAGCATGTCCACATTTTTAAAACTGAAGTTTTCCCTGGGCTTTTAAATGCAATATTTTCTACTGCAGAAAACAGACGTTCTAACGGTGTAGATGTAATAATTAATGGTAATAGTTGATGTCAATAATTCAGTGTCCATGTCGGCAGCCTCGAGTTTTACAGGCCCATGTATATTTTTACTGGTCTGCAGTAAAAATATTTTAAATCACAAATGTGGGTGACACATTCGCATTTACATAGTGACAACTGAGCGCTACCAAGTTGCTGGATTAACCCAAAGCATTGAACCAAAAAAATGCATCAACCAATTTTTTAAGATTATTGAAGGTATTCAATGATTTAACGCAGCTCTAATGTGTAACCAACAAATCTGTAGCAACTACCAATAGGAACCAGAATATTCCAGGAATGACACCATTACTTTGTTGAATCTATACCATGAAATATTAGGGACAGTTCTGGAGGCACTTGCAAGATGTAACTAATGAAGTGGCGAGTGGATGTATAAACTGGCCAATTTGAAAACCGAAACGTCTATGAAAGGGTAAAACAGACTGCACATTGACCTGGCCTTCTGTTTACTATCTGGAAGATAAGTAACATAAGCAGTTAATGATGTCCTGACTTTCCTGTCTGCCCTCAAGGTGATCATTAAGCCAGTTGTATGTATGTACTAAGAGTCCATGCGTGAACACATGCAAGCATTTTCCTTGTTTTATGGTTGTTGTTTTTTAACGTGCATGTAGACAATATTTTGCAATTGCACTCAAACCATGCAGATCATTTTTTGTTAATTCTTTGTCATACATTGGTCCCAAAATGTTGATGTTGAGTCATTTTCATATAAATAAGAAAACAGCACTCTCACACTGATTACACAAAGAAATATAGAAACAAATAATACAATTATAACGTGCTTTATGCATTTACATTAAACATGGATGCTCTGATCTTATGCAAGTAAAACATCAAGCACTGAATCAAACTCCATAGTAATTGACTCATTTTGTAGTTATCATTGCCAATATCCAGCTGCAAGTGTTAGCTGTTCAAAACACGTACCAGGTGATGGTAACCTTCAGATTGGACATTATTATACTTATAAGCAAATGTGCACTGCAGAGCGAACAACAATGACTAAAATAACTCCCAGTGTGGATGTGGAAGGTGAGCAACATGTAAATGGCGCTTTAATTTGTTTTTTGTCTCCTCTCGATGAGTCGGGAGACACCAGTGTGGGATCAGGTGCACACTTTATTTTCAAATGAATTTCAATGACCAAAAGAGTTATCCAACTTCCATTCACTTTACATTCCAAGCATAAATCTGATCTAAGTACAGCTCACTCTATTCCCCATTCACAGATGGAGCCCAGACTATTTGGATGGTTAATGGTTTTGCTTGTTTCCAGCTGAGCACTCACCAGAGCAGGCCAGGCTGGTGCCGAGGCTCCGCTTGTGTCGGTAACGTCGCTACGACGGGCCCAAACAATGGAGTCTTCTACCAGCACAGCTTTCACCCCCTCGTCATACACCTGCACCCAAGAACAGCGCTGCGAAGCATTCTCAAACTCCACAAATACCTGCAAAATCAACCAGAACATACACACAAGGACTGTGAAGTGATGAAGCAAGTGAAATTACTGCAGACTCTCACACTTTCAGGAAATCGCAAGTCTAAACAAACAAAGCAAATCTGATTCCTTACAAAGGTATTAAAATATCAAATTCGATACAAAGTTAATTAATATATTACCATCACAGGATGTTAAACTGTATTTTGGTCTTGTGAATTAAGTGAACTGCATGCTCCAACAGGTTTATATAACCTATATGTATAATGTGTGTAAAATATGTATAATCCACATTTAATTTAACTTAAACTTCAAGGAGGCTGAGTACTGCTAGAGGAAAACTTGAGATATCTTTTGTTATGTTTTCAGGTTAGCCCTCAAAACCCCGGGCTGCTGTTTGGCATTTCTAAGTGAAAAAACATCTGCACATTTACTCAGTAACATCATCTGTGGAAAAGAAAAACTTGGTAAGGTTTTGAAAAGTCCCCTTAACCATGCTGTCCAGCCCAGTGAGAAATCTGAAAAAAGATGTGTGATTTGGAGAGTAAATAACAGCCATACAAGTATGAGTCAGTCAACACTCGCTATAGAAGTGAAGAACACCAAATGGTAAGTCCACTTTAGTTCTTGCAGTTCTGGGTGCTACTCTACTATGAATGTGCCCTGCTTGAAAAATAGTACTGGCTGTGGATACCAAGAACAAGATTTATAAAACTGTCATATTCTGTCCAAATGGTATTAATTTCATTTGTCTTTTTCCCCAGTAACCATAACTGTATTTGCTAGTTCTGAAAAACAAATAAACAGAACCAGACACGGGATATTACCATCACAATCAGCCTTAATAGTAGTCATTATGGCTGCCACGATTAGTCGACTAGTCAGGATTACATCAACTATCAAAATAGTCGACGACTAATTTAATAGTCGACGTGTCGTTTGAAGCTTTTTAATCATCCCAAAAGACGCAGAAATAAGTAGTAGGATTTAAGAGTGTAATAACGGACTGAAATAGAAGATGGCAGCACTGCACGTACAAGGATTCCAGCTGCCGTTAAACCCTGAAGAAGAAGAAGCAGTGTCCGGTATCGTGGCTGTGTTCAAATTCAGGAACCGGATACTCCTGAACTTGCATTTGTAGGCCAATTACGTTACAGCAACACAACAAAGGCTGTTGAATTCGAAGACTCCTCCAAATCCGCCCTTCATTTCCCCAGATTTGAAGGATGGGTCGGATGCATCTTTCGTGGCCCAACCTATCCCAGAATTCATAGCACGGCCCTGCTCAGTTTCCTACAATGGCGGCAGCTACTTAGTTTTAATATTTCTTTTATTATTCTTTCTGGGTCAAAAAGTAAACTTTTAACATATTTTCAGGCGAGAATGTAGCTGTGTAAACTTCAAATATCTGCTCAGTTTACCAAGACATCACATATTTTCAAAAGCACTCCGACGTTTTTGGAGACGTCTGTTACCCACCAGCTTGATAGCTAGCCGGGGTTCAAGGCTCACTAGAGAAGGTGAGAACACCGGACTCCCGGCAAATCGTTTTCGACCCACCGCCGTCTTTCGCTACTCAGGTTAAACATAGATAACTTCGATAACTTAAAAATGTTAGTGTTTGGCTTTTTTCAGTGTTTTATTTGTTCCTGAGTAAATCGGTTTGGCTGAGATTAAAGTTATAGTTTTTACACAGCTGAATAAAGGTCAAGCAGACAACTGATTATCAGAAGTGTGAGATGCTCGAGAATATACTCCGGTGTCCTGTTATATTTAAGATAGCAATGAGCAGATGGCTGAGTTTATTAAACTCCACCGAAACAATATATTTAATTAAAACTATCATCTTGTCTTCATTTTTAGTTAGCACATATCTTAAACACTTCAAGCTGTAAGCTAATAATAGTTATATAAGAGCAGATATTCTGGTGCAATAAGCTGTACGTTTTACGTTCAACTGATGCATGATCTGATTAGTCGACTAATTGCAAAAATAATCGGTGACTAGTCGACTATCAAAATAATAGTTTGTGGCAGCCCTGGTAGTCATACTATTTTTCTTTGGAGAAAACGAATTGTAGATGCTCACAAAACACGAGCTGGATATACAAAGTTATTACAGCTGCTCCAAGAGTCAAGAACTGGAGTGAGAAGTGTCGTCAAGAAATTCAAAGATTGCCACACAGTACAGAACAAGGACAACCTGGTGAAACATTATGCACACTGGAAGCGTGACCTTTGGCCACATGAGATGAAACTGGAGCTTTTTGATCACAGACACTCAGCTTATGTTTGGAGAAAGAACATCAAGCCCACAGTGAAACATGGTGGTGGGAGTATTATGCTGAGATGACGCTTCAGTGCTTCTGGAACTAGGAATCTCGTCCCACGGAATAGTGAAGAAAGAAGGATACGTAAAGATTTTGAATGAAAACCTTTTTTACAAATGTAAAAAGAACATTTTCATAGAGACATGATTATTACGTCATCTGTTACTTTATGCAAATATGCACAATGGTTGATCGTTGCCAAAGTTCACATTCAAATGATCAGCTACACAAAGTGACAAAGTAAACATAAGAACACCAGAGCTCCCACTTCTCACAAAGGACTACAGCTGTTTAATGGAGATTCCAGTCTTCCAGACTCCCACCATCTCTTCTTCTGGTCACATTTGTTTACACTTGGGGTGGGAATATTACAGCATGTTATTGATTAACACTATCTATGAAACTGATCAGCAACGACCCAGTTTTAATAGGAAAGGTTTTCCCCAACCTTTTAAGCAGTGCATTTGCATAATGACTGAAACTAGCACCAGTGACAAACAATGGGCTGTGAGGTCAGTTTCTTGATCATTAATTTGCAAGAGAGAATGAGAGAGCCCGAATGGCAGCACCAGGTACTAGTAAGCTGCCCCCTCGAATACAAACCTCAAAAACTGCCTGTTGTTCATTTGTATAGCCACGTGAAAATAAGCATCTGTTAGACTGCTGGCTGCAAACCAATCTCACGGGCCAACTTCATTCAAAAGCTGTCTGAGTGTCAGCATCTTGAACTTGCACGTTCGTAGCTATTTGTTTAAGACTCACAGGTCGAGTATGGGACAAAGCTCTCCCCCTTTTTTTCTGACAACAAAATAACAACTGTACCAACCTTTTTCTTACTCCGAAGGGGAGAATATTGGTATTGTTTTGTTCTGTAATTGCGCACTTGTTTCCTCTCTTAGTATCACTGCTGCTTCCTTGCAAACACAGGTTTGTACAATTCTGTGGAAACAAGGCGGCTTGGCCCGGAACTGCAAACGGTAACAAGGAGTGCCTAAGCATCCTTAATTGATTGTAACACTGGAACATGCAAGTTCATACAGTTTGTTGCAGGCACCTTTATTCGGGCACACCAATGAAATACAGTGGGGACGCTTGATGTGACATCGGCACCTGATGTTTTAACACACCCAAACTGGGAGTTACAACCTGAGACATTTTGTGTGCAGGGGCTTTGTGCTTGGGAGACGGTGCTGGGAAAGTACAACGCCTTCTAGGACTGATGCTAGGACTGCGCCTCTTATTGTATCCTTGCCACTGGAGCCCCTCTCCGCTCAATCCCACACCTAGGAGGACTAAGGCTTTTTCATCCTTGGCGTTGGGTCCTACCGGGAGCTTGAATGTGGACCTTTGCTCCAATCCGACTGGCGTGGAACTCGAGCCGGAGGCTGCGCTCTCACTGAAGGTTCACCACAGCAGGAGTGGGTGCTGCTCTTGCCCGGCAGCAGAGGAGCAGTAGGACTGTGAGAGCTAGTTAGTATGGGCTTGGTATGACGTCTGGGGATGATGTCACGCAGTGCCTCTGTTTGCTTCTTCCACAGATCAAAGCCTTAATGGCTTTGATTGATTGCCCAAATAACTCGGCAGCAAATACTCACCCCTGTCATCATGCACATATCATCACAAGTCAAGACGTAAACAGAGGTTTCCTCTTCTAATATACACGGAGGGATGAAATCCTGTACTGTATGTGTTGTACCGAGTGAATCAACTGAAAGGGAACTATAATTTTATAGGTGAAATGTAGCCATACTTATTTGGATGCCTGGACATATACTCTGAAGGCAGCAAACTTGCAGAGACAATACCAAGCAAACTGCTTAACCTTCAGGTAGTGATGTTTTGCCACTGTGCAAGACAATTCATTCTCAAACAACAGAGAAAAACGTTCCAAAACCTTGGTACATCCCACGCAAAAGGCAACAGATTTTCTAACTTTGTCCATGTGGCATCAAGCTTTATGGTAATTGTTCAGATTTTAAGGTTTTGCTGCACTCGTCTCATGTATCTGCAGCCTGCCAAATACAGTACTCTATGAAATCCACAGATCTCAGTGTCAAAAGCTTTCACTGGTCCAAATAAATCACAGGTAATAACCGCTTGTCTGCAGCACATATGGAGAGTATTTGCGGCGAGTAAGTGATCCATGATTTCCATGGTTCTTCAGTTTTACTTTTCCAAAGGTAACAAGGAATAAAAATCACCAACATGTCAAGGATTAATGACTTAAAAAAAAAAAAAAATCAACCAAAACCAGTCTCTTCTCAACTTCATCAGATATCTTCACAATCCAGTGTTTCTCTGTATAGACAGGTGCATATGCATTAATGACTAAATACCTATACTCCACCTCCACAGTGTTAGACTGCAGCTCCAAACTACTGTGGCCCTGGAGCTTGTAGTGCATCCACCACAGCTGAAGGTCTAGCATCACCACCTGCCGTCCAAGACAGTGATGTTGGAGTACATGTGACAAAAGAAGCATCCTCTCTGGAGAATTATCTGAATGATAGAGGGCCCCTGCAACAGCAACCTGGCAAGCGATCCGGTGCGTAGGGAAAACAGAAGACAGGACAGCCAGGACAGCCAGGACTAGCAGGTTCGCAGCCACTGGAGTTTCATGGTAACTGCAAGGAGTCTGTCCACTTGTAAACTGACTGCAAAGAAACTCAGCCTCTCAGACAGACTTTGAAAAACTGCCAGATACAACAAAAAGGCCATCTGTTTTCATTTATACAATAAGCGCCATATGTTAAAATCATGAACTGCCAAAGGTCTAAAATGCAGGAATGCAGAAACTTTACTAAAATTAGTTTATTGCTTGATTTTAGTCACTTTTGCCACTATTCTGACAATCTGTTTTTGTCAGAACACCAGCTGCAACAACTTGGTTAGTACTGTTTTAGCTTTTTAAGTTTGCACATATAAGTACCATGCTCCTAGGGGATCTAATGTCATTCAATGAAGCAGGAACGACCACAAAGTGAGCTTTGAGTACCCTACCAAATGCCGCTTGTTGCAAAACCTTCTTAATCTAAATTTGGTGTTGCTTTTTATGAATACAGAGCATACGTTCTTCTTTCTTTGTTGTTAGGATCTGGTCCTGACAGCCTGCACTGACATCTATGAGATAAGATAATCAGAAAGCACGTGTGATAAAACGTATCGGATGGTTAAAGATGATAAGAAGCAAAAATTCATAGATTTCTGTATGGCATCTACGACTATCAGTCATCTTAGTGGCTGGATCATTAATGTAATTTCATTTGCCTGCCTATTTAATAAATCTTGTGTACCTTCAAGTCCAGATCAAGCTGGGACGACAGGAAGAGAACCTATGATCAACAAGGAGAAGCCATACTAAGGTTTCTGCAGGTTCACCTAGGGAAGGATCATTAACGATTGCCTCCGGCTGTCTTTGTCTCCACGTTACCAGGGTGCCTGGTCCAGTCTGCCATCAGCAGCACACACTAAAGGTGTTGGATGGCTCTTGGCCTAATCCCCTGTCAGCAACTGAGGAAGGCTTGACTCTCTGTTACTTTACTAGTGACTTCCTTGCAGGTCTTCCAGCTGTGTGGTGCAACTAGGGCCTCTCGTCAGCTGTCTACACCCAGAGAACACCTGCAGTGGAGGCAATGGTTTTTGAGTTGTTAGTTGAAATATGACCCCAACTAGCCCATATGACCCTATATTGAAGTCACTGGACCCTTACCTGTATTCGCAAATGGGCTCAATCGGACTTCGCTCAGACCTTGTAACAGGAAGAGAGCGTTTATGTCCGATCACACTTCTGATTGAACATGTTCTCATATCCACATCTTGTGGGAAACATGTAGAAAGGTTCAGGGCTACAGGGCATATATGGTCTAGTGTGGATCTAACTGATAAAATGTGTCCCTTCACAACACGTTTTCATTTATTTATTTGGGTTTCAGTTCAAATACACTCAAAGTTTAGATAAATTCAATGTTTAAAAGACACTGTGCTCTTTTGAAAGTTAACTTAATATTGACCAAAAATCATTGTAGTGGGATTTTTTTCTGATCATGGATGAGCGCTGCCCTACAAAGAAGAAAAAACATTACAACTACCAATCTATCCTCCATCTTCTTCACTAGACCACTGACTCACGCCTGCCAGCTACACCTCTTTAAAAAGGTTAGGACATAAACAAGCTTTTCACACGTTTTTAGACTGATCAGTTAGCCCACCTATTTTTTCAAAGCTCAGATTTTCTGACATGTCCTTACATGTTCACTGGGTGGTGGGGCTCGGAGAAGTAAACACCGGTGGCATAAACCCTCCAAGCTGGACAGACCCCTGACACATACAGCAAGGTTTAAAAGCATAAAAGGGTGTGCAGTACCACATGTCCAAGTCCTTTTGTTTATCACTGATGGAGCAGGTTATCAGACCAGGAGACAAACATGGATAGAAGATGTTTTTCATGATGTTTTTATAATTATGCATCGACATGCAAGATAAGGGCAGAGCACAGGAACAAGTTCTCACACAAGAAGGAAATTCCTCAGTTTAAGATTTATTTCCCAAGGGAAAAAAACAACATACAATTAGGAAATGCACACCTAAGGTCAATAAGTAGTATTGCTACTCTTTAGATAAAAGCAAAAAAAAAAAAAAAGAGGACTAAGGGCTACATTTTTTGTCGTAGCTTGCTTTTTCTAATAAACAAAAAGATAAAACATCGGAAGCGATTACATTTTTTTCTTAAAACTACATTTTTACTTTACTTGATAAACAACAGTAGACAGATTAGACATAAATGCAATCCTCATGCTAATTGTTTAATTAAAAAACGATGTGTTATCTGTTAATGTCAATTCAAATGCATGCTACTGTAATAACCCGCATTTGGACTACAAAGTGCAGCTGTCATGTAGGTCAACCACCTCCACCCAGTTTTCAAAAACTCTCCCAATTGTTGGGCTCGGCAACACTACACTTTCATTCATTCATTCTAATTACCACCCCGAGCAACAGTGTGAATACTTAATAATCTGGACGCAGAGTACGCTCGCAGGGATTCCTGGTTCGCCCCTTTATGAACTTGTAAGGCCTTTAACTAGACAAGCCTCAGCCAACGGTGGAAGCTCCTCAACCTTTACGGTTACTCTGTGACTGCCGGCGATTTGTTTCAGTGCAATGAACGCTTAGTTAGCTCTAACGTATCGATGCTTTCCAAATTCGTGCTAAATAGTTAATGAATAACACTGAAGCTGGGTGTCAGAGAGCTGAAAAGCGAACAAAGCAAAGGCCAAAAAAAATCCCCGGCCTCGAGTTTAGCTGCGCCCCAGTGGCTGCGACTTGGAGCTAGCCAGTATGTCCAAAAGCTAACATAAAATACTAGCAAATGTAGCATCGGTGCTAGGTAAAAATGTGTTCGCTAATGTAGAGCACATAATAAACAGCTGGTACACTGTGCATGTATGCTAACTGTTGTGTATTTAGCTATGCAGGACGGCGTCAGCTGAATGTAAACACTGACCGTTAGCCCCGCTGCAGTGGTTGTTGTTGTCGCCTCCCCGACGCTAACCTCCGGGGCGGCCAGGCCGATGACACTCACTGCCCGCACAGTTCCCCGAAGCCAGTCCCGGGCCCAGGCAGCCTGCTCCGACTCGGATCCATTCGCGGACCTGCCGTCGTCGAGGAGCAAAAGCAAACGCTTCCCTATCAATTCAAGAGAGTCCTCCATGGTTTGCTCACAGGCTAGCTGCCTCTAGTAAGCCACCATAAACAGTGTTAACTTCTCCGCTTGGGATGGGAACTCAAGAAAGCTAAGGTTAGGGTACGATCGCAAAACAGCTTTAAGCTCGGTGCACAATACGGCTCGATTCGACGGTTGCGCTGCACCCCGGGGACACGCGGCTGAGGACCGGGTCACGCCAGGAATTCACCCAGTCGAAACGTTTTTGTCCTCGGTGTTAACGCGACTATCCAGCTCTGTCCGCCATTTAGCCCTGCAACAATCAAACGCACTCCTCGTATTCAGGCAGCACTGCGGAGACACGGAGAAAGTGTGCGCAAACAGCGACCTCTAGCGACAGGACCGCAGAGCACCTCAAAGATAGCTGCTTTATTTTTCAGGATTTTCCGCAGTGTTAACCAGAGATAGCTGGACCAGCCCAACTACACTGCAAATGGTTAAAATACTTTTATCAAAACGATTATTTACATTATTTATATTTAATTTGATTCAACAACCTATTGGTTTATTTTACAGGGATATTCACTTGTTACAAAGATCACAGAAATAACATATGTAAATTTGTTGTTAAAATTTAAGTCTTCAATTGTACAAAAATACTGCCAGTAAACAAGGAAATAAGCTTGGAGTAAGCGCACAATGTGTCATCTAATGAATACATGTATTTCTGTGATTGAAATTATTTTTCATGAGGATCACTGTGGTTATTGTTGTTGATTGTGACCACTAGGAGGTGCTACATCGCCACAAAGCCATCATTAAAGGGCAATGACGAGACTTCCAAGTGAGGCTTTAAAACAGTTTAAAAGAAATTTAATAAATGTGCCTTTCTATCTATAAACAAATATAACTGTGAGCTATATTTTTGGGATATTTATGGCGGTGTATCTTTGCAGCAATCTTCTTCTTTTGGCTGCTTCCTTTAGGGGTCACCACAGGAGATCATCTCACCCTGTCCCCCAGCATCCTTCTCTATTACGCTGGTGTAAAAGAGAAGTTACTCCTTCACTACATCCATATGAACCTCCTCTGAGGTCTTCCTCTTTTTTTCCTCAGCTTAAACATAATTTTGTATAATATATCCCACCTCTGCATGTGTGCAAACTATCTCACCTTTGCCTCTCTGACTTTGTCTCCAAACTGCTCAATTTGTGCTGTCCCTAATGTCTCCCAATGAAAATCTGACGATCTTCAGATAAATGCCTGGTCCTGACCCCATGCATTTATTAAACATTTATTAAAAATATATCATTTTCACACATAAACACACTGAAGAACCACACTGAAGAACAAGACAGAAATTAATTTGAAAAACACACCTCCATGTTTATTCATGAGTTATACAAGATACGATACATTAAAGTATGTACAAAAGTCTCAACAATGAAATATCAAAAGAGAAAATAATACAAATATTTTAATCTTTCTTCCAATAAAAACCTGCATCGTGTCTTATTGCAAGCCAGCTTCTTCAGACTGGCATTACGCTTCAAGTCAGCCACTGGGTGTCTCTTATGAAAGGTCATATTTATAAAATGGGGTGTGAAGTTATTTTGAAATCCGGCAAGCATGTATAGGTTATCTAAGAGAAGTAATGCCAGCATGCCTGTAGAGGTATGCAGTATGTGCAAGGACATTTGTGAGCACTCTGTGCCAGTGTGCAGCTATCGACATACAGTTTGAATGCATACATTGCTGACAATGAACAAACCATAATCAGTTTTTCTCTTCTGCATCTACAACAGTTCCAAAAAACCAAAAATATCACTTTGCACTCAAAACACTTAAACCGCTGTCTCAAGCTTTAATACCCGTTCAGCATGCAGTTACAATCAGACTCATAAACTTCAGTTCCAGAGTAGCGTTCGCCCTAAATCTGACGGCCTTCGCTGTTATCGCGCCACATCTTAAACTTACAAAACTGAGTTGTAACAAAGACAATTGAACCCCTCGCTTCATAAACGCGACGATCAAGATGCAGAAACCTTTTAAAGTCCGGCAGTAAAAACACAAAAGTCCCAGTGTGTTGCATACCGGCAGCATGCGTGCTCATGCACTCTGCAGCTACTGGAGTTGCATGCAGCTGTGCGGTACGCATTCAGCCTGTTCCTCCAGCTCAGGGCAGGGGGTTCCAGCATTGGCTGGTCGTAAGAGGATGTAACGTGTGCGGTGGCGGACACTGCCCCTGGAGCAGGGACCCAGACACAAACCCCAAGACGACCAGAGCGACACTTCACAGTCCAATGGCGTTGCTGAGAAAGAGATGAGGAAAATATAAGAGACAGGGAAAAAGGTGTAGAAGTACTGCGATTTACCAAAGACGCAACTATGCTGTGAGTTTCCTGTAGCATTTAAAGGTACTGAGTGCATTCCCATTTTATACTATGATTTAACCAACCAAATACTCATTAAATCACATTTATATTTATTCAGTAGAGACATAGACTGCTAACCTACTTAAATCGTCATTAGATGTGACTAAATGAACCATAATGTAACTTCAATGCAATGAAAAACACAATAAAACCACATTATGTGTCTCTTTGATTACCTGTGCTCTCCTATCCAATCATTTGCATCGATATTTGGCCTTTCAGCATTAAATGTGTCCAGTGGTCATACCTGAGAAGCGGCGGGGACTGATAGAGTTGGGCAGAATGTGGTTGGACATCGCGGTTTGATGGTCACGTGATCTGCTCTGTCGCATGATCCTTATGCTGGCAATCGGTGGAAGATCCTTCAAGCGTGGATAGTAGAAGGAGTTGGCCGGGTGGTTTGGAAACTGAGAGGTGATCTGGACAAGTCAACAAAGAGCGATGAGGCATATCTCATCAGGAGAGCCAGCAGATTCTCAAGACAACTTTGAATGGACAATAGCCCACTTTCAGACACATGCTGGGAAAAGATAGATGGTCCGTTACGCAAGAGAGCCTTCTTAACTGAAAAAACAACTTCATGTCAGACGTGAGGCCTGCCAAGCAATAACTTAAGTGAAGGAATGATATCCCTTAAGCATGCTGCAAAGTTCTAAACATAAAAATAAGACAATACAAAAATGTACCTAGAACGTAGAGAAGTGTCAGGTTATGAGCACATGATGTACTAGTCCACACTGGAAGCATTCCTACCTTTGTGATGTTTTCTGGAGGGCTGGTGGGGAAGTTGGGAGAGGAGAAAGTGAATCCACTGTCTGTGCCGGCATCATAAGGGTGGAGGTCAACCGTCACTTCCTGTTTCCATTGGTTGCCCTCACAAAGATTTAGGCTGTCCACACCAACAAACCAGTCAGGGCTGGGGATCACCTTCACCATCAGGGACAGCTGTTGATACAAGAGACACTGTTAAGTGAATATTTAAGCTTATAGGCCAGAACTAGTCTTAATCGGTCAAGTCATCGGTTCATAAGCAGATATAAACTGAGTGGCAAAGCTATAAAGTGCTTTAATATTGACAGCATGGATGTCTTTGTGTTGGTGTCAGGGTGGAAAAGCTATCCAAACTTACAGGGCCCCATGGGAAAAAATAAATGCCACCTAAACCTAAAAAGTGGCAGCAAGAACTGCAATCAAGCATTTGTAATAATTGACAATAGGTCTTTCAGATTACTGGGGCTCACCATCTTTGCAGAATTGTTTTAATACAACCCTAGTAAGCGGTCTGTTTATGGTCATCCTAAAGCATCTCCATCAGATTTAACTCCAGACTTTGATTAGGCCACTCCAAAACCTTTCTGTTCATTTTTCAGTCATTCAGAGGTCGGTTTGGATAGCATTTTTCACTTCGTTCATAAACAAAATCATTATACTTGGGTTTGACTAATGAAATGTGCACGATGATCTAAAAGTAAGTGCACAAATATGCAAAAAAAAAAAAAAAGAAATCAGGAAGGGGCCAGATACGTTTGAAAGAATTGTTCATTATTTTGATTTATTTTCACATTGCAAAGCTTCAGCAGCACTTTGTGTTCAGTCACTATTCTCAGATGTCAGACTATGACGTTGAGCATTATCCTTTTAACAGCAGCGATGATGAAAATGCAGTCACATTAATCATTAATTAGTAGTCTAACTCACTATAGCACAAATGTTACACTCAATCCTCTGTTATTATTTCTGTGGTTACAATCAAAAGTCTAACTGTGGAATTCTGGATGAGAAAAGGCTGACCGAAGGCTCTTTGGGGAAGAAAAGACAAACAATCCATAAAAAACAATAAATCTGATCCCATCAGCACAGCAATATTTTGTTATAATGCTTCTTGTCTTTCAGTACAGTCTAAACCGTAATTACGTGGACAGCCAGGCTCTTTTTGTTCATCAGGCTCTGTGCTTTAGAGCATCCACTTTGTTCTAAAATAATGCTAAAAACATCCCAGCTTTAATATGTAATAGACGTGATATACTTATATTTCCAAATTACAGGGCCCAGATTTTTGGGGGTTCAACAGCAATTGGACATTTGGCTACCAAGTGTGTTACATTTAAAAATTAGTATATGTACTAAAGAGTATAGACTGACAAAAAGTGCTTGTCAATATAAGTAAACAACATGGTCTTCCAGAGTGATCAGAGATAGTTGGCTTGACAGATCAATAGACAGGCATGCGTGCAGTAACACTCTCAGAAATAAGCTTACAGTATAAGTCCATTTTTGTCCTGATAGGTATTATCTACACAAAGTTATTGCCTAAGCAACATTACTGGACCTTAAGGCAGCTTTTCAGGGGCCAAAAAGAGTACATATTTTCACTTTTAGGGTTTGTGAGGCAGATTATGTTCAGTTTCTTTAGTATCCAAGTCCTTTAATGTAATCAATTAGATTATGTTCACCTGTGACTCATTTTCTCTCCAGGTGTTTCCGCTCTGCTTCAATCTTCCGTCTGTGTATTTATAGTGCTGCCTTCCCTCTACTGTCAATGTCACTGTTAACTTTACACAATACAAGTTGCTGTTCTCTGGTTTTTAGTGTCTTCTAGCCCCAGGGAGTTTTTACTATTCATTGACTTTGTTTCTCTTTTGTGGTTTGCCTCACAAACATCATCAGCTTAACAAAGGGCTCGCCGTTTGCTCCTGCCCCCGTGTGTCTGCATGTTGGGTCCTTCTTCACCACACACTAACACCCACAAAAACATGAAGCAATAACTCTGAGTAAAATGCAACTGAGATATATAAAATTAAAGGTTTATTTATTCAAATAATTGTATATATTGTATATATGCACCAAAGTGATGCATACGTTACTGTGTAATCTGCTTACTGAAGACCAGATTAAAGCTAAAGGTAACTCACAACAGGCCAGGACAGAAGGTTTCTGCAGAAAAGATCCAGGGGAGCATGTAGACATCTGTGTGTAAGGACTTCCGAAAACCACTGTCACGGTTCTGGGTCAGTTTTGACCCAGTATTTTGAGTTTCTCGTGTCTTGGTTTAATTTTGTATTTTGTATTGTATTGTATTTTGATTCTTTTACATTGTTGACCATTATGAGAATTATAGGTTTCTGTTTATTCATGTTTTAGGACTTGCTCCTTGGTTGTGTTCTCATGTTTATTGCAGGTTTAGTTCAGTGTCTAGTCTGTCTCTCAGTGTCGTGTCTGCATCTTTGTTTAGTGATTCATGTTTCTTGTTGTCTTTTGTGTGTGCAGCTTTGCTCCCCCTGTCTCGTTAGTCCAATCCCTCCCAGCTGTGTCTCCCTCCTGTTGCCCATTCCCTGATTACCACCCTGTGTATATTAGCCCTGTGTTTTCCTGTGCTCAGTGTCGCGTCGTACCATCAGATTATGCCTGTGTGTTTCTGTTCTCAGTAGTCAGCGGTCACTTCATGTTTTGTTTTCATGCCAGCAATAAAGCGAAGGTTTTGAGTTGTATTCAGTGTCCGAGTCTCGCATTTGCATCCTCCTCTCCATCCGCCTGCACAGAGCCCTGACAACCACTCGCTGTGGATTTCCAACAAGATTTTGTCTGACTTTGTGCATATCTGTAAAATTACTTGTAAAACCTAAACTTGGGCTCTCTGTGTTAAAGTGGATACGTGTGACTGTCCAAATGCTCACTGCGTGAACTATATTACAGGAATCATTCTGCGGAACTATAAATGCATTAAGAATGACATCACGCACAAAAACACAGCTGATCTCAGGATTTATAGCCCTAAAACTTATAAATGCATGTGAGCTCATGAGCTTACTCAGTTTCCTGTGCAGGGTTAAACTGTGTGTTCTCTGTGATGGATGTTTCCTGAGTGCCGGTGACCTCATACAGGAAGTGGCCTGGAGGTCAGCACACACCGAGGTCACAGATGACCAGAAAAAAGCACATCTGAAAACGCCTCCTCACTCAAGGGCCGATATTTGAGGACCTTGGCTAAGCTGCTCAGTCTCAGGGAGGGATTGGTGGGCTTGGCTGGCTTTTGATGGATAGGAAAGGGTGGCCTGGAGGGTAGGTAGAGTCAGCATGACACATGAAGTCTGTTTCTTGGCTGTAATTCATGCCAGAGAACAGAAAAAAACAAATCAGAGGTCGCACTCTTGCTTTTATGAATCTACTCATCCACTCTTTCCTTTCTTCCTCCCTTTATTCTGCAAACGCCGCTCCTTCATCGTCCTCTTTTTTCAGCCTCCTCTGAAACAGCGGCTTTTCCAAGAAATCATTCTGCTATATCCATCGGGCCACTCAGCAAGGATGTCTTCTCAGGGGTATTCCTCGTCAGCAGCTTGATCAGTCCGCGGATGTTTTGCAACGCACGGGCCAGGAAGTGTCTCCAAAGCACAGACGGTTTCAAATCTCCCATGACCCCTCTCACTTTTTTCCCCAACCCATCAAAACAAACAGCATAGTCATCCCTGAAAGCATGCGACTCTGTCACCTGAATACTTGCTCTCAAAAAGCACTGAATTTCACAACGGGGCTTATTCGTTGTAATCTGTCTGTTTTAAATTACACACCAAGAGCAGAAGAGTCATGAACAGTGGAGATGGAAATCATATGTGTTTGGGATTTTTTTTTGCTTTTTAGGTCACTGAGTATGAATGTTTTGGTTGTTTGGAAGAGAATGGATGGTATTTATAAATGAGCGTGCGGGAGAAACAGACAGAGAAGCACAATAGCAGACTGAGCAGACGACAGCTTCACATCATTCACGTGTGCTCGGCACAAACCCGCCTATGTCACGCTTTCCTTTGCCGTTCTGCTCACAGGTCTAAAAACAGACCATTTAAAAGCAGCCACAGGCATCATATACCTAGATGACAAGCTGCTAAGCTGCTGTCCATGACTCGTACTTACCAACGATGCCCTCCGACCAGGTTGTTTATGATTTTTTTTAAGGTCCTCGGGTTCAAGCAGTGCGACAGGCAATAAACAAATGTAGGTCACCAGACTTTCAGGCAGACACACACCTATTCCTAAAAGCTCCAGTAAAATGTCCACCCTCTCCTCTACACCTTTTTCTTTCTTGTTCATCAGCTGCGTATGCCTGACTCATAAAGGGGTTATTTTATTTCGAGTTGTAACTTTTCCACATGGCCATGCTTCAAATCCTTTGCCTTTGTTTAAAGCCCAGCTCCTAAATTTAACCCGAGCCTCAACAAAGAGTCCAACCGTGACTTTTGCTCCCGCACTCGGTCACCATTCAAGATACGCAGCGCTATCCAGCAATGAGTAAAGCCACAACTTTAAATATGGCTCATGTGGGACCCCAGCAGTTATCCTCCACAGCTGGTTCTTTAGTGCAACAGTTTCACATTGTGTTTCCTTAGAAAAGGATTTTCCCTGCTAAGCTGCAGTACAGGAAATCTGACACAGAAGAAAAGAAAAGTTTGCAAAAAAAACAATCTTGGTAAACATTTACTTAATTTGGTTCACTCGGGTGGCTGAAGTCACATGAAGATGCTCTGATCACCTGGGATCACTTTAAGGTTGAGCACACGGGTAAAATGATCAAAGCAACCATTAAATGTTGGTGTAGAAGAGGCATGGGAGCATATGTTATTATTCTTGTCTGCTTCCAAAATATGGAGCCAGTTGAAGGCTTAAAGCAGGTAAACTGTTATCTACAAAAGCAGCTGACATTTTCTTGTCTTTATTGGACCATGGGCGAAGTGTAAAAACAGTGTGCTGCTCTTTATATAGTGGGTGTCATCTAGTTGTTATATATTTAATTTCATCATCACATGACGATATCGTAACGTTTGCTGTACCAATTTATCAAACTTCTTATCTAGCGCTAAGAAAACAGGCAAATGTGTTTCCAGAAACAGCTCCCTGTGCTGCGCGTCATCATGGGTCCGCAGCAGACAGAGCACAGACCTTGCAGGATGGATGTGGGCGTTTGTGGCTGCAGAGCTGAAGCACTTCAGCTAAACGTAGGCTGATTGGATAGTGGAAAGAAGTGGTGAAGTGTTTAATCAGAGCAGATGAACGTGGATGTTATGGGGAGGCTGGTCACCAGATGACGGAATAGGTTTAGCCCAGCAGATGGTTTGTGTGACTTACTGCGTCTGAGTATTTATGAAGGTAAATTTGTGCCTACCAGTGAACTCCGGGGATGAATAAGCATCTCTGTGGAGCTGTGCCCGATGCCGTTGGGGATGCCAGCCGTTCGGTACATGGCGCCGACCACGCGCTTCTTCCTGGCCTCCTTGGCTGTCTTCATCAGCTCCACCGTCACTCCGAGTTCAGCGAAGCTCTGAACCCCTGCGCTGGCTGGAGCGCCCTCCTCCCATAGCCGAAAATGACGATTATGGCTGACCGCTAAAGAGAGAAAAGAAAGTGAAGAAAGAGGAGATGACAGGAGTAAGATGCTTATTCACTGGAATGCATATCAATGTCAGCGAAGCACCACAGAGCCTCAGCCAGACGATGAGATCATTTCCACCAGTGGAGCCTGCATGTATTTCTATGGCTCTTTCCTCCTTCCTGCACTTAAGCATTTAATTCTAAAGGAATTGCCCACATGCATGTCTTTGGCAATATTGCAAGGTTACAGTTACGTCTTTCTCCATCTATCACTCCATCTATCACTGAAGAAACCACAACACTGCTGCCAGGAGGTAGGTCAGGAACTCGGATTGGCAGCCAGATGGTGGATAAAATAATAAATTCATAACTTTTACACTTGCTTTTTCTGATACGTCGGGTCCGTGAGCATTTGCCTCACATTCCTATATTTTGTTGTGGCTATCTATGAAATCGCTTTGAATGGAGACACTGATTTAGGCTGAACTGTTTGTACCACAGCTTCTGGAGCTACGTTGTTGAATCCCACAGAGCTAATGGCCTGGGCCGGTGGTTTTAAGGGCAAAGTAAGGTTAGCCAGAAACACGTTGACAAATGCTCTGATGGTTCTGCATTACCTCACTTTTCAGACCCGCGTACAGGCGCACGCACTCCAACGCATTTAAGTTAAAACGCCGAGCCACGCACACGCATGATCTGCCCAGCACACTTCACACACTATCTTGTTTCTTTCCAAACTGCGATTACTTCACGCTTAATTACATTACCATCCTAACAAATTTCCCACAAGCATCATTGAAACTTGATAACCCATCACGTTTGAGCCCTATCAAGACATAAAATCCCATTTCCCTCTAATTCTCTTGAGTATTTATTTTTGGCTATGACAAACTCCATTCCTCCTTTATTCTGTTGGCCATCAGACCTTCTTCAGGTTGTTTTTTTTTTGTGCAGTGATAGATTTCATCTCCAGTCTTCTTTGTGTCCCCCTGCTGCAGACTCTGAGGCTACTGAGGTCTTTGTTTTTCTTTTCTTGTGACAAAGTTCAATCCCCGGTGCCCAGCACCCTGGAACATTAAAAGCCATTATGGGTGTGTCAGAATCTCTGATGCCTCTGTCTATATGGAGTAAGTAGGACATCATCCTCTGGCAAAGCAGTCGAGCACCAATGGGAGACCTGGAAACCAGCAGCACAGCAGTCCAAGACGCCGCACACACAGATGTGCAGACATCTGCCATCCATCCATCCATCCGCAATGTTTGTTTTTTGCTTTTTTTAAAAGAGGGAGAATATAAGGTTGTATTTGGTTCTGCTTCTCCTCCTCCTGGCTCCGAGGTGAGTGGTCTGACCCCACCACACCCCAACTATCATCACCCACCTTCAGCAGCCCCAAACTCACCACTCCAGTCTTTACCGCCAACACTGTGGTAAACCAGCGGAAATGTGGGAAGGAGAGTAGGACTGACTCGAAGAAATAGAGAAATATTAAAGATACGGCTGAAGAGAAGTTAGAGAAACAAAGAGAAACACTACCATCTGGGAGCATTTAGGTTGTTTTTCTTGTTGCTCTCAACTTTTTGCTGTTTTGCTCATTAACATCTCTAACCTCTTTTTGTATGCAGTTGTGCATGAAGCTCCTTGATGAGGAACAAAAAATAAATAAACTGCCCTTGGGTGAAGCAGAAGTTGCTTCAGTGTGACTGCTCGTCCAAAATGTCCTTAAATCTCACTGTGAATGTGATTTGTGCATTTTGATTGGCTCACCTGTTACACAAAAGCTTTACATTAGTAAATTCTTAACTGCTGAAAATAAATGAAAAAAAAAAATACTGTGACTCTTTGCTGCTGTTGCGAATCTGAAGTAATAGTCCACATGCAATGGACTATCAGGTGTCACAGTAAAAATTTCCATTTAACATGGATGATTTTCCAGTAACCCGTGTTTCCACCCCCATGGGTCTTTCTCACCTATGAGTTTGGACCACTGTGCAGGGGGTCGGAACAGTGGATACTGCTTTGGGAAAGCCTGAGGGCTCCAGTGACCAGTAAAGACCAGGATGTAGGAAGCAGGACTCTTGGCTGTGCATTCTGTCCCAATGAGCGGTCGCAAAGGCCCAGCAAATGTGAAGCAAAGCTTCACGAGTACGAGGAGGAGCTGCTGCAGCCAGCCACAGGTCAGGTGCTCTGATGACGTCATCTGCAAGAAATGGAGAAATGAAAAAAAAAACAAACAAAAAACATTAAAGTCTTTCTCCCTGCTCTGTGCACTATCATTGTAAAAAGAAATAAATAAATCACTGTGGAAAATGGCATGAACAAAAAGCTGCTGAACAAGTCTACCGTAAACTCTGTGACATATAATCTTGTACGTGGGCAAGTAAATGAAAAAATCGCAAGACAAACATTTAGGAAACCAAACCCAGACAATCCCGGAAAATCAGTATGAGTGGGAAAATTCCATATCCCAGCCCTGATATCAAAACACAGCCTTTTTATCAAAGACCAAAGCCCGATGAACTCCCTGACCCTTAGGCTTCCTATTAAAGAAACTCTCCCATTTCTTTGGTCCGGCCAAGAGACTTCTGACAAAAAGCCAGTTTCTGGCTACACGTTGTAATGTCTGCTGTAGACGCCGCCTTTAAATAAAACAACATGTCTGAGGATGGATACAAATTTCTGTCTGCTCTACTGATCTCACCGACTGACCATCCGCTGACCACCAGCTGCTGACTCAGACTCACACTCTATTAAGAGGCAGAGGGGCGACGGGGGCATGACAATTGCTCAAAATGCATTTCAGCTCCATAGGTCACAGTCTAGAAACCCCCATTTGTTTTGAACTCTTTGTGATTTTTACATTCATGATAACAATATTAATGGGAAATCCACAGAAATTCTGGTGAAAATGCTTTTAGTAGAATTTATTTTTAAATTTATTGTGTTTTGTTTTTCTGTTTTTTTAATGAGTCTACCTTTGTGGAGAGATAATCTGTTATCTCTAACAAAGTAGCCAACAAAGTAGTCACTACATCTGTCCTCTCAATTTTCTGTTTTATAGCTGGCTAACATTAATAGCAATAACATTATTCACTTTGTTGGAGTGTTGGCCTGGTATTTATTGTCATTGGACGAGCAGAAGAAAATGGATTGCTGTGAATTATAAACTCTCTCCACCACAACTACTTCTATGTTGCATACTGAGGGTAAAGAAGTAGTGTTGTCTTTACTTTGTTTTTAAGATTATTACAAAAAAATCTCAGCTCAACTTGCAACTTTGCAATCAAACCAACTATAAAAACCAGATAAACTGCTGGAACAGCTGTTCATTAGCAGAAGTACGAAATCGGCCAATCACAGGGCAAGAATTCTGTGCATTTCTGTGCAGACATAAAATAGAAAGGCAAAATTAAAATTGACTTTAATAACTACTTGTTACAACCAAGGTATGCAGAAGAGCAACTCTGAACCTTGAAGCTGAAAGGCTACAGCAGCAGAAAACCAAATTGGGTGCCGATTTTGTCAACTAAGAACAGGAAGTTGAGGATAAAATTCATAGAGCTCACCAATACTGAACAACAGCAAACTGGAAAAATGTTGCCTGGTCTAATAAGTCCCAATTTCTGCTGCAGCTTTCAAAAGGTAGAGTCAGAATTTGGTGTAAATAACATGAAAGCATGGAACCATCCTGCTCTGAATCAACAGTTCAGGTTGGCTGTGGCTAGCAGCCTTTGGGCTCCTTCATACCAACTGAGCATTGCTGTTGATCATGTCCATCTGGGTGCTTCCAGCCATGTCACAAAGCTCAAATCATCTCCAAATTGGTTTCTTGAACATGACAATGAGTTCACTGTATTCAAATGGCCTCCACAGTCACCAGTTCTCAATTCAATAGAGAAACTGTGGGATGTGGTGCAACAGGAGATGTACAGCCAACAAATCTGCAGCAACTCTGTGATGCTGTCGTGTCAACATGGATCAAAATCTCTGAGGAACGTTACCAGCACCTTGTTGTATTTGTGCCATGAAGAATTAAGGTACTTCTGGGAGCAAAACAGGGTCCAACCAGGTACTAGCAAGTAATGAAGTGGCCAGTACACAAAAAGGAAAGACACACGGGGGCAGTGCATTAAAAATTTGAGCAATTGCAAAGGTGGGAAACACACAAGGGCAGGAAGTGGAGGATTAGGAAGCGGATTCTCACAGTGAAGAGGGCAGCATTTGTGTTTGCTGCCAGCTTTCAAGGGTAGCTGTAATGACAGAATTTTGAGCAACTGGCATAGCCTTACTGTTGAACTCTTAATGGCAAAGAAAGAGTCCCACTGTCAGAAGAGTTAAAGAAGACGAGCAAGAAGAGCGGCAGAAAATCAATAGTTGGATTCAGAAGGAAATTCACAGCCTCGGGACCCAAGAGGATTTTAGCTGGCATTATTTCTCCTAAATGAAAGAACAACCTGCAGTACTGTGTGTCATAGTGTGCACGTACCAATTTACATCTAAATTTGCTCCAGATCTGGCTTTTTAATTTCCGCTTTCAAAATGTGATCTTACAATTATTCCCAAATACCGTCCTAATCCAAACCGGCACCTAGATTAGATGGCCCCAAAGTCATCAACATGCTTCACTGAGTCACGCATTTCAAGGGAAAATACACAAAATGACATCACCTCACTTATTGTGTTTTATTTGCAGATCTTTTAGCTCTGTCTCCAGTGTGTAATTTCAAGGCAGATCTTTTTTTTCGTTTGTGTGATACAGAAAGGGAGAGTGGCATTTGTATGAGTTACTATAGTATAACTAAAACTCCAAGCAGCTGCAGAATGCAGACAGTTAAATTTGGGCAAGTCAAAAACGCACACGTGTATGTAACACCCCCCCCACACACACACACACACAAAACACTCATGTCCTGCTGCACATTGTCAGTGAAGTCTATTTTCAGGGGTCAGATAGTATTACTCTGCCAATATAGCTGCAAAACTCCAACTCTGACACTTTTCTGACCGCGTCCTCGCAGCGTGTTTTATCCATTCCCCGTCTCCATTAAACGTCTCCACTGCACTGTTTAATTGCCAGCTGTAAAAGATACCCCACATATGGTGACACACAGAGGTCCCGCTTTGATCGTGCAGCTCAGTCATCAGATCACCTCACTGACTGCTGCAGCTTGGCTGGAGGCAGATGAAGCTTCAGGATGAGAAGTATGGGTCTCCTTCCAGAGAGTAACTTCAGCTTCTTATCTTATCTTTGTGACTGAAGCTTGTGTGTGGAAATTCATGACCTGGACCCTGCAGGCTTTAACATCAGCATGTGAACTTGGTAACTTTGACTGTCCTGTCTGCTCTCTCCACTATGTTTATTAGAGAAAAGGAGGGAAACGCTGTGACAGGGTGATGCAAACACTTACTTAAACACTCTGGACGCAAAAGATACAATTTTTTTTTTGTCTGAATATGATCTTTTATTCTGAAATTATTTGTTTCTGATCAACTCTGACCTGCTCTACAGTGAGACTGGTTTATTTGACCCTCTTTTGAATTCATCCCATTGACCCCGTAACACACTAAAGAGACATTTCTTGAATTCCCACATGGACACGATGAGCTTTATCGGTCAGCACGCAGACACACTACCAGCTGATGCGTGCTGCTGCAACGCATGCAGAGATAATAGCTTCTTTTTTTAAAAAAAAAATACACATAAAAGACACAAAAACTGTCAAACACGCAGTTACATGCACGCACACAATTTAGATGTGCACTCACCAGTCGGCACAGACAGACAAACACAGCAGTTTTTCTGTCAGGCACGAGACACAATAAAACAAGGGGATGTGGCGCAGAGCCACACTTAAGCGGCTGCCGCCCTCCGGGCACATTTACTGTGCAATTAAAGTGGCTTCAAGCAGAGATAATACACACATTCACCTCAGCTCATACACAAAGGCATTCGGTTATGAACACAAAAGCACAGATTTGTTCACGCAGCCGGAGGTATGTTTGTTTTTAACAAGAAAATGGAAAGGGGATAATTTGCTTTTGTGGCCAAGATTTTTCATGCAAATCTTTTACGGGGCAACGGCCGGTTTAGGAGTTTGCGTCGAGAATGGAGACACATCAGTCTGTCTTAAATTAGCCTACTTCTACGCAACCATTTCATTCATTCGTGCATACAAAGAGACAACGCAGCGAGATGTGCATCACATCAACGGCAGGTCTGAAACTTTCACTGCTTCTCGTGTAGCTGGAGGGGAAATTATGACACCTGGTACAAAAGGAAAGTGAGGAGGATATGGATTTATAATATGAAAAAAGAAGAACTAAAAATGAGCTGTGAAACAGAAAAATAAGCATCTAGTCGAATCATTCCTGCAAGGGAAGAGTTCGGTGATGGGAAATCGATTCATCTCTTTATTTACTTGAATATTTCAATCACTGCCACTTAACACAAATCTGCTACATTTCAGAGAAAATAGTGTGATTATTAGATACTTTACTAGCTAGTAGCAAGATCACAAATTAGTTTTGTGTACAACCAACCTTCAGTCTGGGCTTTTTAAATGCATGCAGTATAACATAACGCTGAATTCTGCAGAATTAGATATTTTCAATTGAAATTTGATGCATCATATCAAATTTCAATTGAATTCAATAGTCAGTGTTCAATATTACATTATATTTCAGAGGCAATAATGACAAGGTTAAAATTATACATTTACTTAAGCAAGATTCTCCATTAAAGTGGGTATTTGGGTTAAACTCACCCAGGCTTTCTGTGCAGTGAATGAATGAAGTCGCTCAGTGTGTGTTCCCTACCTGTGCTGGATTATCAGTGACAGAGAGAAGCTGCAGCAGACTCACAGAGAGGGTACAGCTCCACTTGCTCCCTATTGTAACCGGTTTTCTGGTGCAGCCTTATCAACCTCTATCCCTCGGTTGCCCGTCTTTATCTCTTTCCAAATTTCTCTCCTCCTCCCTTCTCCGTATCTCCTCATGTTACCCTCCTCTTTCTCTCTTCCTTTCTCCTGCTTTCTCCTCCCCCTCCTCGTTTTTTTTCCCTTTTCCTCCCCCTACCTCTCCTTGTATGGAAAGGCAGTTAACAGCCTCACTCCTCTCCCCTCTTTTCTCCCTCTTAGCCTCTCTCTCTATTCTTTCAGTGGCTGTGTAAATTCAACAGGCACATTGCTGACAAGGTAATCAACACCACCTTGGCCTCTCTCTCTCTCTCGTCATACCCCGTTCAGCTCTATGTATTATCTTGCCCCAGTTTTTCAGCTCAAGCTGTCAGACTTGAGAGGTGTAGAGTTGCTGAATAATGGCAGTAAATTAGAAAGAGAAAGAAGCGGGGCTTCATGCACAGACATGCAACCTGGATAACAGATGAGCTCAGTCTGGACAGAAGCATGGGCTTTTATTTCTGCAGTGAACGCACTGATTGGACACCGCAGATAACCAAAGAGTTTAAAGTGGTTCCTGTCTTCTTTTTTTCCCGCCCCTTTCAAATAGTTCTCCTGTCCTGTGGCCTATCCAGCTGTGATCTCAGTTGAGGAACCCCATTTCCTCAGGTCAGAGTGTCTAAGTATGTGTGTATATATGAGAGAGTGAAAGAGACGTGTGGCCACCAGGTCCCACAGCTGGTAGACACATGGACGACCAGGGAGGTTTCTGTTGCCGGTCGCCACAAACTTATCAACGTGTCAGAGGCTGAAACTAAATAAGACTGTTTGTATGCGGTGCAACAAAGCAGCCTACGTTTCATCAATACACACAACCTGCTTGGGCTCAGTGTGGACCGAGCCTTGCCACTCTCAAGACACGTGCTATCAGCTTGACCTGGCAAACATCAGCCAGAGCAAGAAGAAAACAGAGGCAGCCACGTCACTATATAGCCTTAAACCTTCCTGGAATAAGTAGGGATGACGAGGCGAGGGCAGAGGAAGAGTGGGGTTAGATGTGGATCGGGTAACAATTTGGACTTTGTGTCCTGCAGTTATAAACAATCACGCAAACACCATCAACCCATCTGTTTCCACTACTACTTCCTCACCAGCTCTATCTATCTATCTATCTATCTATCTATCTATCTATCTATCTATCTGTTCATGCTGATGCTGTTGAAAGTAGGTTACGGGAAATAAGCATGACTCACTTGCTGCTGCCTGCTGATTAATGACAGTGAGCTTAGCATCCAGACTGACTTACGGCGTTAATGTGAAATGTCAGTGACACTCTATCAGCTGCACAGGTGTGCATGCGTACATGCAATCAAACACACTGCACCCACAAAACGACCTTAGTTTTGAGCCCACATTGGGAGGTATGCCGGTGGACACTGACACACGTGTGCCTGCAAACCTATGTGGGAATTGATGACTGCTTACATTACCATAACACACGCAGTGCTCACGGTTAAGCTGCGCTCTCCAGTGCACACACACACACTCAAAAAGTCTTGCTTTAGGACACCGGATACAGCAGCGTATTTGCCTGACTGACGCAAACTGGCAAGATAGCTGGAGGTTTTCTTCCTGTCGATCACGTGCTCACGTCAGTGCTACACGAGCCAAGCGAGTAGAGCAATGAAAGGAAAACCGTGAGCTAATCACAGAGCGTTGTGCGTGGGACATACTAGCTCCACTGTGTCAGCCTCACTGCCATGAACACTCTGCGCCCCTATAACAGGACCGACAGGAGGAAAGAACAGCAGGGAGAACAGATGGATTACACCGATACACGGTGCATGAGACCAAAACCAACAATGTGTTCATCCATCTCTCAACTCCTCAGCACATCTTTACCCTCCCTGTGCCACGCAGCTCAAACCCATTTATCCTTGCAAGAGATAAATATTTAAAAACAAGTCACAAATATATACTCGTTCCCTAAAACACATGGGTGTGGAGATGTTACCGATCAAAGAGGAGTTGGCACGACAGAACAGAACATTTTGGTATAGGTTTCGATGTTTTGCAAAATGAAAATAAAAACAGAATCCAATGGTTTTTAAATCATCTAAAATACTGTAAATAATTGAAATGTGAAAACTGAGAAATTTGTTTATTTCTTTGACCCAAAAAGCACTATTTGAAGAGGATGTGACAGGGTCATGTTTACCCCTGTGTTACATCAGCTCATCTTTTAACAACAGTCTATAAGAGTTCGTGAACCGAGCAGAGCGACTGCACTAGCTTTGTAAGAAATGTATTTCCCAGTCTTGCTTGACAGAAGATGTTAGGTTCTCAACAGGGGGACTCAGGGCCTTTGTTAAAATGTATTACTCATTTATAAAGACACATACGGCTCATTTCATCTGTCCCCAAACAGACCCCGATTCGCTGCAATGGTAAGAAAGACCAGTAAAAATTTGTGATCAAACACCACCTCAGATTTCAAAGTGTGAATACATTCTCAGAAAGTGGGTCGACATCTTTAAAAATTACACATATTTTGAAAAGTACTCCAAAGAACCAAAATTTTCACAACAGTCATTATGTATGTCTAACCTTTGGACCTCAATTTTCTAATACAAATCATAGATCTGCATGATTTGTGCTGATTTGAGATGGAGTGACCCATAATTACCTCAGAGCACTGTAAATGATGAACTGAAGCAGGGCATCTTGTTTTTTATGTCTTGTCTTTGAATTTGTAAATCGTTATTTGTCCTTTTGAAACCCATTTTACTATACTTGACATTATTTTCAGTATATTTTTTTATTTACATAGATATATCACATGTGTAGCATTCATTAAATTGTTTAGTAAGTTTATTTAATTGTTTAGTAATAAGAACAAGATCGCGGATAGAAGCGGGTGAAATGGACTTCCTCCGAAGAGTGGCCTCTCCCTTACAGATAGGGTGAGAAGTTCGGCCATCCGGGAGGGGCTCAGAGTAGAGCCGCTGCTCCTCCACATCGAAAGGAGCCAGCTGAGGTGGTTCGGGCATCTGACAAGGATGCCTTAATGGCGCCTCCTGGGTGAGCTGTTCCCGGCACGTCCCATCAGGAGGAGGCCCTGGTGCAGAACCAGGACATGCTGGAGACTTTTCTTTTTCTCATTTAGAATTTAATGCCGCTGTATTTTCTAAATTCTGTATGCTTTACATTGTTTTGTTGTTTTTACTTACGTTTTGCACATTATCTCAAATATTTAAGTTATGTTATCTGTGATAAAGTCCCCTGTATTAACAAAGTGATGTTTTTTTTGTTTTTTTAACAAAGTTGAAGTCTATGGCGAAGATAAATTAACTATCTCAGAGTACCAGAGTACCGGATTCATTCATTTTTAATGGAAAGCAAAACTGATATCTTACTGATTCGGTTAGAAAAGAATGAAATTACTCCAAAGATGCCAAACAGCTTTGAAGATAAGATCCCTCCACATGGGGGGACATCAATCTGCCAGACTAATTTATCATAAGGGCAAGCACGCAACCAATATGAGACACATGTGGGTCTGTCAAATCGCTCCCCTGTATAACCAGAAAGACCCCAAACCGTTTTATTTCTTAACGTTTTCAACTCTGTATCTAAGACCTCTGTGTTGTTTTCTTTTCCACTCAAACCTGCAGACGACTCGTTTTAAAGAGCAGTTAAATGAAATTACTGACCTTGCAGAAGCAGGGCAGGAACCAGTTCTCACATTTTACTGGCCTGACCTGAAGGACTCCCTCCTCCTCTGAACTAAACAAACAAATAAAAAAAAATGTGTTGGCACAGCATGGGAACTGACAGATGTCGCAATGGTGTGTTTGAAGTGTGTGTGAATCAGGTCTAATACCGTTGGCACCCTGGGCCTGCTTCATCTGCACACATGGTTACATAACACAGTATATGCTTGTCACTCTCTTAAACAAAAACAGTAAGTAGGGCTGATACTACCTCTGATGACTGATAATAATTTTGTAGTTTTGTATGAACTGCAATTAAATTTGGTTGATTTTATTTGAACCATAATTTAACCAAGAAATTTTAGAAAATAGACTAAAATCTCTTTTTCTTTATACATCTATCTTCCAAACACAACAACAATCGGGTATAGCTGCTAGCATGCTAACATTATTGAGCTAAAGTAGTACATATGGTTACTATTAAACCTTGAAAACTAACTTTTTAAGAAAAAAAGCCAAGACCCAACCTAGCTATACTGTAAAACAATTCTAAAAAGCACATAAACAGCTGAAATTGAGTGACTTTTGATTATTGAGGCAAGATGCTCAGAGCTACATTAGCTGCTACTAGCATAGTAGCTGCTTTGTTGGTAGTGTGAGTGCCAGGAAAATGCCTGCAGTTATTAAAATATGTGTAAACTTACATGGAAATATATCAGTATGTAAGACAAACACAGAGTTTGTGCAGTTTGAACACTCAAAGTCAGTATTTGGTAACTTAATTCTTCAATACAGTCTGAAATTTCTTAGGCTGCTTCGAAGCTCTCCAGTTCTTCTCTTTTTTGGATATTGACTGCCTTTTGTTCTGTTTTCTGTCAAGATGAACCCATAGTGCTCAATAATGTTGAGACCCGGGCTCTGGGGAGGCCAGTCCATGACTGATGGTGTTTCACTGTTTTTCCATCTAAGTATGTTTTAATTGCATTGGCAGAGTATCTGTGATCATTTCTAAAAAAATGAAGCTGTTGACAGTCTGATGCTTGCCAGATGGCATTGCATGGTGGATCAAATATGACCGTAATTTTCTGTGTTTATTTTAACGTTCTCCAATGCTATTGGCTGAAATGCAGCTCTAAACCTCTGTGCCTCCACCACGTTTTCAAGATGGCTGTTGACACTCACTGGTGCACCTCTTTTTTGGCATCCTCTGACAGTGAACCAAGAATTTTAAATCTGGATTCATTACTCCACAAGACCTGTTGGCACTGATTTTTAGTGCAGTTCTTGTGTAATTCGGCACACCTCAGCCTTTTCTCCCTGCTTATTTTCCTTCTGTGAACAGTAGATGGATCAGCTGAAGGGCCAAATGAATCTTTCATGTCCTATGTCAGATCTATATTGCAGTTTTTCCTATTTCTTATGGACAAGACTTCTAGGTAGTGTTAATCTGCTGTAGTTTTACCTGCTTTTTTTTGTCCTCTACTTGTCCAATTTCCTCAAATTTGTTCAGGGCATACTGCACACCATGGGAAGAGCTACTAGCTCTTTAGGAACCACCTTGTTGGTGCAAAAAATACTACCTTATTCCTGTCAAACTGTTATTGTTTGAACTGTTCACACATTCAGCTGAAAAAATGGGAACAAATGATGTGGTTTTGTGACAGGCTGGTAGTTACAGTCTCTATCCTAGTTTTAAATCCAATTTAAAACTGGTTCTTTTTCTGAGTTGTTATATGTAGGCAACTCTGCTTCATCCCTTGACTTAGATGCCATTCTTTTACTTGAATAAGTGTTTCACAAGTCAGCATTACGTGGCTTAACAAAAAGATATATTCATCTAAAAACAGTAAGGTACAAGCACTGGGCTGAAATGAGTGAAACAAAATATCCAGAGAAAGACTTTGAAAGACCTTTAGAAAGCCTGGAGAACTAGTGCTTGAGACCATTTAAAAAAAAAAAAAAATACAAGGTCTGGCTCCTTTGAAAACAAATGCAGAGAAATGAGGGGTGGCTCTAGACTTTTGCACAGTACAGTAAAATTAAAACAGGGTCAAGAGCGATCTCTGCTCCATTTTAAAAATTCCTGGTTGTGTGCATGTGGAAGCAATTTTGGAGCCAATAATCCCTCCACCCTCCTGAGCCCCCCTTCCTTGTATTCCCCACCTACTTTGCCCACTTGTAAACCTGTGGTCATGCTGGCACTGCCTAAGCTACAGTTGGCGTATAAAAGAGCAGCTTAAGTCTGCTAGTAAACAATTTTGTTTATGGCAGACGTTCTGTAAACACAGCTCCATGTTCTCATCATGCTGACTGTCAACATATCACAGCTGGCAATTAACTGTCACCATCTAACTAACCACTATTAATGAAGCACAGACCCCCTTTCCCCCCCCGAAGAAATTACCAAAGGCAGTGTTAAAGGTTCAGTACACAGCAGGACGCCCGGTACCAGCTTACAAACGCAAAGAAAGAAGTGAGAGAAATTTCATTTTTTAAGATTTTATTAAAATACGGTGTGGAGTTTACCATTGGAAGTTACCATCACAAACATGATTGTTTCTAATAAAAAAGTAAACAAAACAAAAAATAAAGCTTAAGAGTCTAGTTACAGGAGAATTTTTTTAATTTGTTTTTTTTTTGTTTTTGTTTTTGCAGTCTGGTGAAAGAAAAAACAAAAAAACAAAACAAAAATCAATTCACAATGAGAGTGAGTGGAAAGAAAAAAAAAATGTTCACATGTTGTAAAAATACATTTCCCAATTTTAACATTACACACAGTCACTTCCAAGCATTCATTCATTCATTCCTTGTTAGATGGTTAGATGTCAGTGCTAAAAGAAAGCAAAAATGAAAGAGTAAAGGAAAAATAATTTCAGACCTGTGCACAAAGGGATCGAAGGGGGGAGCGGTTTCCAAAAACAAGAAAAGAAAAAAAATGCAGGAGGCTGTTCTACATTGTCAGGGCGGAAAACTTGGGATGAGGGACAAGAGACAGAGGGCGACTGCTGGAGGATATGTGTGCATTTTGAACCCTGAGAGAGAAAAAGTGACCAGCTCTCACCATAATTTTCTCCTTTTGCTTTTTGTCAACAGACCACACCAGAGTCCGCTTTGTCCTCCCCCTACCAGTCACACTGGGGCTCCGGCTCGGAGACTTTTAAGAGCAGCAGAGCGGTGATGGTAACGGTGGCGGGGCAGTCTCACACCCAAGAGTGAAATATCAGCTGTGAGCATACTCACACTGTGCTTATCTGTTAGCCAACACACATATACTCTCTGCCCGGCTGATTTGAACTATTAAACCAGGGAGTAAGAAAAAAGACATTTAAAATAACGCTGTACAGCACAGGATCGATGTGCTGCAGAATGAGCTAAAAGAGTTCACGCAAGGCTAAATGTGGTTCGTCACTGATAAAGAAACAAGGTGCAGTAGATTTAGGCCTGCTGGGGTGTGAGGAGCTTTTTGCGGAGAGGCCTTGAATGTGGCCCAATCTTCTTTTTTCCTTTTGGCTGGGTGTGTCTCCTGACTTCACCTGCTGTGGTCAACTGTATTAAGGCAGTGAGTGGTTCCATGGCAAATTTCACTAACAGCTACTATTATGGGGAGAGAGTAAGTAAGGCCCACAGGATATCAGTTGGAGAGAAAAGGTGGTGGGGATCAGACAAATTTCTTTTAAGAACAAAAACAAAATAAAAATTGGGGCCTGGGGGGAAAGAGGGATCTCTCGATCTCTGAAATGTTTCAGTACAACATGTAGAACACAGACAGCATATCCATTAAAATAAAACAGAACGGTTTTCATAACAGTGCACTGATGAACTGAAAAAAATATATATATATAATCATCATCATCATCAACAACAGCAAAAAAAATTTTAAGATTACTATTATGCTCATAATCCAAACTATGGGGGTTATTTATTAAAAATATATACTCATCACATGACAGAGGAGCCTAACATCTCAGGACAGACGCGCTCCACGTCTGTCATAGACTCTGAGGGGGGAAACTGTACATCACTGGAAACTGACCACGACAAACATGGCAACTCGGGTTGGAAACACTCGGTGGGGTCTGGTAGGAGGGAGTGGGAGGGGGGCAATAGTATTTCCCCTTAAAAATTACCTCACATGCACTATAGATAGAGCAGCTTGACGAAGGGGGATTAAATGAATAACAAAACAGCACCTACTACTACTGTTCTAGTAAAAGAAAACTAGCAGATCACAACGATCGCCTTTTGTTTTGTTTTTTTCCTCCTTTTTTTCCTCTCATTTTTCCATCAGCCAGTAAGATTGGGACTGAAACACATCGACTACAGTCTGAATCTGTGCCGAATTCTTACACAATGAGGAAATAAAAAGGTAAAGGCAAACAGATACGCATTGGACTTAATGCCTGAGTATTCATTGATCTTATCGAACCTACAAAGATATTGTCAAATTATTTTATGGGGCTTTTTTTTTGTTTTTAAATTGTATCATTACTGCTACCATTTTACAACCCTTCTAGTAAAGAATAGTAAAGATGCATCTAGAAAATCTGTACAAAAAAAATAAAAGGGTATGCACGGTACATTCAATATCTGTTACTGAGGTACTAGAAGTGGTGTTCCCATGACACCAGGGCAACAGCGTTTAAGAGTTACTCCTAGGGGCTATTCCTTTGGAACGACAACAGCTTGTTATAAGGGTGAGGGAACATACAAACACACACTCGCACGCAAACCCACACTATCACGCGCGCACACACACACACGCATGCCACGGTCATTAACGAGCCAGCATGCAAGAACACCGTCCCATTTGCTCCTACGGAGAATCTAATCTCTACCGTCCCCTCGCACTTTGAAGGAATTGATGGATTCATGAGCAGATGTATAGGGTTGGAGCATCACAGTGGGAGAATAGTGGAGGGTGGGTGATTGAGTGGGTGGTTGTGGCGCGAGCTTAACAATAAGGCGGTAATCTATCCCTGGTCACCCCTCCTGTGGTTTGAACGTCGGCAGTGTGTCATCGTGTTCTTCGTCACTAAAGGTTACCTGTAACTGTGACTGAGAGAAGCTGCAGGCAGCTTCCTCTGCTCTGAGCAGCCAGACAGCGCCCTCTGCTGAAATGCTGCTGGGTTTCCAGCTGGGAAGGAAATGAAAAACAGAAAAGCTGCTGCAATCGAGTCCCTGTGGGCACCAGGTGCACAGGACCTCACGCACTCACTCGCACACAAACGCACACCACTCAAGACTGCTGACAAGAGATAGAAATTCATACCAGGACATGCAGGTACATCTCTGATATGACGCTCAGAGCTTTTATCTCATGACATCACAATCCAAAAGGGGAAAAGCGTGTGTAAATACAGGGATGACTGTCCTAAAACTAGACAATCGCAGCAGTGAAAGTTGACAAAGAATAATGGGTTTAATACTCACAGACGAGTTTAGCAGATAAAAAACACACTGTGACAGTCAGAGAGCTCCACACTGACAGCATTATGGATCCCTCTGCTGAGCAAGCTGATGACAGCGCAGAGGAGAGACAAGGGCCAAAGTGGGCTAAAGGGTTAGCTAGATACTTGGCAGGGAGAAGAGGATGTACTGTTTGTGATTCTGTCCTGTTTTCTTCTTTTACTTCAGTACAAACTTCACCCCCCATCATGAGAAAGATGCAAAGGGTAAGAAAAAGAAAAGAGGAAGAGAGCAGTAACATGAGCCATTAATGTACAAAAGTGGGGCTTCAACCATTCTGTGTCTGTGCCTCTAGTGGTCAGAGGAGGACTGCAGGAGGCAGACTGTAAAGCCTCGTGTCAGAAATGCTTTTTTTCTTGTTTTCTTCTTTTTTAAACAAACAAACATTAACATCTAGAACCAGAGCAGATCAACTTTTCATTAAAACAACAACCAACTAAGGAAATAAACCAATCCAATCACTGAATCCTTGAGAACACAGTTATTGCTGACGTAGTGGGGGAGTGAAGGAGATGAGGAGATGGTGGGTGAGCAGGTGGATGATGGAGGCAAGGGTGTATTCTGGGTGGTGGTGGTGGTGGTGGTGGTGGTGGAGGGGGGGGGGGGGGGGGGGGGGTTGTTGTTGTGGTGTGGACAGGTCACTCCTGGGCTGGTTATGTGATCTGAGAAAAGACTGTAGAGCCACGTCAGGTCAAACTAGTGCTGCCGATGTACTGGAGGGTAGGGTTGTGTCTGATCCTGGGAGGCGGGGGTTGGTTTCCAGAGATGACGGAATGTGCTGACGGCGGTGGGGGGGGCTATTGGTCGGAAGGGATGTCTCTGTCGGCTTCAGCCTTAGTAGGTTGCCCCGGGGATGGGGCGTGAGGGGGGTGGGAGACAGGGGCGATGCCATGTGCCAGGGTTCCTGGAACCAAACTTTCAACGCCTGCGGCGGCTCCTGGGAGACCGCCTGCTGCTGCAACGTTGATCAGCCCCGGAGGAAATCTGACACAGAGCCAAACAAAATCAGATCAGGTTAAATTCAACCTCATCACCAATGAGGTAATCTCGGTCAATTCTCCGCTCACCTGTAGGCGGCTCCATTTAGTTCTGGGTGAACAGTAGCGGCCTCCATGCCGGGCCACTGAGAAGCTGCCATCAGATACTCCTTATTAACACAGTTCTTCAGACTGTCGGGGATACGCCCTGCAGTAAACAAACCACAAAGTTTTGCTGTCAGATATGACCGACAACCTCCTTATTCAGCTACCGGATACAATTCTGGTTTAATGTTCTAGCAATATGAGTCAAAACAGTCTCAGCATGGCAACAGGGAACACGTTACTCCAATGAAGCCTGTGTATTCATCATACATGCTCAGTGTTTGCTGGTAGGCATTTCATTTTCAAATTCTATGTGTGGAAATATAATCAAGAATTTAAAAATTCGTGTTTTTGGAATTTTACTCTTTAACCTCTTCTCCCATAAAGACAATATTTGAGGACCTCCCATGGACCCTTAATGAGTTTTGACACCTTGGTAATAAAAACTTGGTTTTATGATCATTAGAAGAGTTTCCAGGTTTTTCCAAGGGTAGTGCTAGTAAAGTGTAAAGGCAGAGTTCACCTTCACTAACATCTGATCCAAACAGAGTAACTTTGTCCTGAAAGCCGGTCTGAAATATGACAGTAACTGCTCAGTTCAAAAAGAGAAACAAGGGGTACTCCTGGTAGTACTCTAAAACTCTATCACGCATCTTAAGAAAAACCAGAATTAGTCAGACTCCAGCTCTGATCCACTAATTCTGCACTTGTCCTAACCACAAAAAAACCCGTATGCATGCTTAGAGATACAAACACTGGTCGATTCACAGAACCCAAACTGTCATTAGAAAAGTGATAGTTGCCAAAAAGTGAGGAGTGTCACATAATAATGCTTTCACTGGAGCGAAAGAAATGGCTCGACCTCATAAGATGAGTGTACACGTCTTACCAGTGATGGCCCGGCGCACCTCTCTGGCTGCCTCTTCACGAGCCTCGACAGATGCCTGCTCACTGTACCAAGATGTGTGCGGGGTACAGATCAGGTTGGGGGCATCCTTCAGAGGGCCTGTTGAAAAACTGGAGAGAAGAAAGTACAGGCTGTTACAGAGAGAGCACTGAGGGTTTGCACCACACTTATGTATGAATGTAGCGGGCCAGTTAGAGCCCAATTCACTAGGGTTACCTGAAGGGTTCTGTCTCATGGACGTCCAGGGCGGCACCTCGTATCCGGCCTTCCTTTAGGGCCTGAGCCAGTGCTTTCTCATCCACCAGACCGCCTCTAGATGTGTTCACCAGGAAGGCTCCTTGGCGCATCTGTGTCATTAACAATATCATTCAACAATGTGGATGAGAGCTTGCGAGGAAAGGCTAAGAATTTCAATTTGCAGCAAAATGCAGTACAAACTGAAACAAATGAGCACTATTAAACTCTGATTAACACACACAGTCACACAATTACAATGTTTGACTCAGGCAAAGCTGCAAATGTTTGAAATGTCTTGCACATAGAAATAGGAAATCATTTAAAGTCCTGTCGCGTCTTGTGATTATTTACAAAACACCAGCCAGTAGTTCTTGTGTGCTAAAGCAGCAGTTTACTTAGCTGATGCTAGATAATGATTATGTTGAGTTAATCCCACCAAAAAACTACAATTAATGCATTCAAAGACCCCTGCAGAAAAATATTTCTTTCATCCTCACAAAGAGCAATAAGGCACAATTAGGCAGGAACGAGTCCTCAGATGTTATTGAAGTCATTTTGATAATAAACTTATAATCATATGGATGTGACAAATACATCTAAAATTAATAACCTAACTGAACCAAATGATTATCAGCTGATGCAAGATCATATTTAAAGAAGTACGGCAGAATGCAGTCGTATCTAATCTCATCTAAAATAAACAACGCAAGCTACTCACAGGGTTTAAACAGATAGCAGAGGTATGTTGCCACTTGACAATCTATTCTAAACAAAACATAGCTGAGGTGGAAGTAATGCTACCCTTTCTGAAGCTAACATTGTTTTGGATATTTGGAGTATGTTCACACACCTGTTTGATGGTGAAGTCATTAATGAGATGGTGGTTGTGCTCATTGAGGCTGCAGTGCAGGGACACACAGTCAGAGTGGATCAGCAAGTCCTGCAGAGTGGCCATTCTCTGCAGGCCGAGTGAGCGCTCCACGCCATCGGGCAGGTAAGGGTCATAAAAGATCACGCCAAAACCAAAGGCCTTTGCCCGCAGAGCTACTGCTTGACCAACACGTCCTGGAAGGAGGAAGGGGAGGTTAGGGGTATAAGAAGCCATTAGTGGTGCACAGGCTTATTTTAAAATTTGTCACATTTCCTTACTTTGATGCCACCCCTCACTACGCTTTTTACTCACCTAGACCAATAATGCCCAGCGTTTCCCCCCGGATACGAGCGGCGCCACCAGCCACCTCTCTGATCTGCTCCACGCTAGAAGCACGGGTCCCCTCCCTTAGAGCTTGGTGCATCCAGGTTACTCGCCTGTACAGGTTGAGAATCAGACATAGCGAAGTGTCCGCTGTCTCTTCCACTGAGGCTGCTGGCACGTTACAGACAGCGATGCCTAAATAACGGGTAGAAAAGAAGAAAGAAACACTAACTAAACTGTGTTCTGTTTTACTGTGTGTCACAGCATGGCTGTACAAGTCTCTTAAAATACAGTACAAATTTGATCCTCTCACCCAGCTCAGCGGCTGCTTTGATATCAACGTTGTCGAAGCCGGAGCCGATCCTGACAATTACTCGTAGGCCTTTAAACTTTTCCAAGTCATCTCTGGATAGAGTGATAGTGTGGTACAGCAGAGCGGCCACTGCCTCGTTTAGCACCTGTTGGAGACAGATGGAAATTATAACACCTCGGTGTTCATCTCAGTGGACTGCACTTATCATTCTGTTACAAGGCTGCAGTGTTGTGCACAGATTTCAATTACACTTGAGGAGGAGGTGCATGCATGCTTAAATAAATCATCAAATAATACAGCTGTTTATTGCTATTGCTAAGTGCATTATGATAAATGAATAATGGAGTGAGAAAAGAAAGAAAGAAATAATAAACTAAACTAATCAACTGCATTCATCTCCACTGTCTTGGGCTGCAGCTAGCGGTGCTAAACCTGAGTGACTTCACGTTGTTTGTACATGAACCACTTTTCCATCTGCTGCAGGTTCTGTTAAGAGCGATTCTCCAGCTCATAATGGAGTTTCAAAGCAAAGCGAGAACTAACAATCTCCAGCTGCAGCCCAGGATGGTGTAGATGGAATCTTTTAGGAAGCAGGTGAATAATAGTGGGGACCGCTACAATAGCATCCTGGCCAACAAGGCAGCCAGCAAGAAAAACATGAGACAGGAAGGTCAGAGATAGTAACTGAGCCTTCTAAGTAAGGAAAAAAAGAAGTGAGAGGGTTTTTCTGTCTGAGAGACTATATAACATAACATAAAATCTGCTTGTTAATATGTCTGAGCCATCTGTCACAGCCAAATCTGTGTGGGGAAAAATTTTTCTCCGCAGGTTTCTTTTGTGTAGACAGCTTAGACGCTGTCTGAAGTTTACAGCTCTAGGAAAAGGGAATGCAGCCTTTTTTGACATTTAGAAGGTTTTAGAAGAATGTTTCATGTTACATCAGAATGTCGTGCCTTTTTAACGTGTGTGCTCGTGTCTCCTCTACCTTTTCATGAATCTCTTGTGTAGACTGGGCATCACAGAAAGCCACTGTGGCCACATCTTTCAGGATGGGCATCTCCACAGTGCAGTCACGCCCGTCCAGCAGGGCCACCAGAGGCCGAGGGTGCATTGGCCCATTCAGGATTGGGGGTCGGATACCTGAGTCCGCCGGGGAGAAAAGGGACAAATGTGCATCAAATCAATCTGAAGCTAGAACCAGGTAAAAGGTATCAAACTGCCACAGAAGCATGTGAGCACTTGTTTTCAAACAGATTTTGTTACACAGCCTTTCTGCTTTTTTGCCCCCTTTCAAATGTAGCTTCTACATGACGTTTGACGTAAAGAGCTACCAGCTACTTGCATTTCAGAACCAGTAAATTTCAGCTGAAGGTTTGTGACTCAACAGTCTGCATTTCCCATGTCTGGACTATCCGACGTGATACAAGTCATCATACCCTCACAAAAAAATCCCCCTGCGCACATGGCTAAACAGAGCTAGACAATAATAACTCAAGACTTTTATGACTGTATTTTTCCAACACTTACACCAGAACCCTAAGGGAACTATCAAGATGGTGTGTTTAAGTGTGTGTGTGTTTATACCAAGTGTTTTAAGGTTACAAAAGCAATGTGTAACCATATCTATGATGGGGCATGGACAGTGTCCAGCCATCTGGCCTAGTTGGCATTGGACTCCAGCTCTGTTTAGGATAGCATGTAACCATTACACACCGTCAAGACTTCACAGATCCATCGCGTCCTGTTCAAATCTACTACTCATAAAGGGGAAGCTCGGACACTGGTTAATGAAAGACAGGCTTTTAGTTAAGTGTTAATTCTGGGAACTTGGCCTGCCTACTGTATGAGCAGACGGGTGGGGGGAGGGACAACGGGGGTGAGGTGATGGGTGTATGATGACTGGGGGAGGGGCGGAGAAAACTGTGGGGTCTCTGGGAGGAGGTTGTGGGGATTGGAGAGGAAGGGGGGGCCTGAGTCATGACCTAAATTCTCCCGTCTGGAAGAGTCCCTACTTCTTATTTTTCCTGTTCTACCCTTTTTTCAGTCGCACACTCACAAACACCTCTGCAGCAAACATCTGCACAACTGGCTCATGTGCACTACGGTCAATATTGCACGATTACCACAAATCAGAGGGATCAATAGGGATGCCGCGAGAACCGATATGGTAGCTAAGAAAAACAGGAAGTACTTTGCATTCAAGGGTGGGCAAGCAAGAGATGATAAGTGCAACATGCCCCCTGCAAATTAAATGATATGTTTTTTTAGAGAAAGGGAGGAAATACTTTCAGTTGAGCAAAGCACCTGAAAGACCAGCATCCAGATCGGTTCACGGAATTCAAGTTGAGTGGGTTTCACTTCATAGTATCAGCAAACAAAGTATTGTCCTTCTTAGGTTATCCTGAAATACACGTTAGCGTTTTGTTTGAGACAGCTGGCACTGCTGTTGTGAAATTAACTTTGTTTTATAGGCTGAAATGTTTGCAGTGGGCAACACTAAATGCTTATGCCAACATAATGTAACTGTAACATTAGTAAGCCACTCAGCAAACACCCTAACACTTCAGTCTGTGTCTTCTCAAAAAGGAAATTATAATATTAACATCTTAAATATATGATCTGCCATGTCAGTGTTTTAACACAACATTTAAGTACGTTGGATAATATTTTTGTTTTTGGTATATAAAATTGTATTTTTACTGATACAGACTATTCAATTAAATTATAAACGCCACATCTTTGCAAAAACAGCTACATCAGTAAAGTGTGTTTTACTCTTGCTCACTGTAGTTTTCTCACATGAAATCTGGACAAATCTTTCAGGAGAATCAGATCCAACAATTATTTCTCAGGACTAGAAGACAACAGGAGACTGTCCACTTGGGTAGAGCCTGCTAGAGGCAGGACACATGACGCCCACTCACTCGCTGTGGATTCTCTAGACAATTACCTGTGCTACTCACACATTTTGCTGTGTTTGAGCCAGCTAAAGTCCACTTAACACCTGGATTGAGAGCTGGATAACCTGTCCAAATAACCTCTAGGGACGCGTGAAGGCAACTTTAACGCCTACAGGCTCGGACTGACTCCACACATGCGCCAGCACTCACTATCTCAGTCCTGTTGGGTGACAGGTGTGTGTGCGCCTGCCCCCATGGTGGGGAGTGTGACAAGCAGGAACATTTACTTGAACAGAAGACAGGACGTAATGGTGAGACTGTTGAGGAAGAAAAGGTGCTGGTAGCCGGAGGGGGGTGGAAAACAAATATTTGCAAAAGCTTCCTCTGACGCCTGAGCATATCTCGATTCATGGATAAAATGCACACAAGCTGGGGGGGAAAAAAAGGTATTTATAAAGCCTGGTACACTCAATCTGATGCACACCATTTAGCAGTGTGATTCACATTTGCGGCAGAAGGTTCAAGAATGCCGTCATGCTGACTGCAAACAGGCTAGAGAAAAAAAAGACAAAAAACAAAGACTCTTACTATGCAGAAAAACCCAAATGGGTGCGTCACAAAGACTCCCTGTGTAAAAATATATATCCAAGTAGGCCTACACAGACAGCAATCTGAGCAAAGGACATCGGCATACCCGAGGCCTACAACGAGCGAGCATGGCCGCACACACAATGCAATTCATTCAGTGATTCATTCATTCTCCCTCCCTCTCCCTTTCTTTCCCCTTACTCCCTCCTCCTCCCCCCCCCCCCCCCCCCCCACCCTGGCTGTAGTTAGAGTAAGAGGTGAGGGGGGAGGGGCAGCAAGCGATGATAATGCAGCAAGCAGCAGTACTCCACCCAGACACAGTGAGACCCACATACACACACATGCGATTATTCAGTTCCTTCTTAGCGCCTGCGACACCAACACACACTAAAGGCAAAAAAGGAAAAAAAGAAAAAAGGGAAACTGCACACACATAGCCGGCACCACACCCAGAGCCTAGATCCCTTCCCCCCTTCCACAGTTCACAAATTTCAAAAACACATGCCGATATAGAAAACACATGAGCACCGGGGCTAACCTTGCATTATGAAGTCTGTCAGCCTGTCTTCCTCTCTCTCTACCCTCGCCTTGCTCTCCCTCTATTGCTCGTTTTTTTTTTTCCTCCCTCTCTCTCTGTTAGCCTGCTCTTGGCTGACTGGATCCCAGCTGTCATCCACGCCCAGCCCCTCCCCCACAGCCTGCCTCCAATCACCGGGCGACTCTATTGAGAGCCAGCCAACCAGCACTAACCTCATTAGCATAGCCCAAGCTGAGGCTGAGAGCGGTTTGGGGGGCTGTTGTCGTTTTTTAAAGAGACAGCTGGCCCGTTTCCCTGTAGCTGCGGCCACGACCCTTCACCTTGTCCTCTCTCCCTTTCACCCGTCTCCTGAGACTCTTCCAGACGCTTCCCTCCATTTTAGCGCACCGTTATGTCTCATCACTATCATCAACTCTCCAACCACTGTATCTCTAGAAATCTGCAGTGTAACAACTTCAAATGCATTCTGCTAAAAAGATCCAAGTTCACCTATTTTCCTCACCTAAAAATCGAAACAATTAATTTCACCGTGACTGTATGCATCTGCCCATTCTGATGGATATTTCAAATTCTTTACTACTGTCCGCCTTCGGAGTTAAAACCCTTGTGAGTTGTGGCTTAAAAGGTGGTTTTCTCATGAGGACACAGCATGTAGCAAATCTCTTCTGGAACCAAGTATTAAAGATTATTTCATAAGAAACTATCATTATGTGCAATGGCACAGGAACATTACAAACAAATGTTATTATACTTCCTCAAAACACTTATATATAATTTTTGAAGCTCCTAAATATATATGACTGTAATGCTTAAAGCCTCACCCTCACAAATGCGGTCGATTCTCTGCCGCTTGATTTGTTTGTGCTTGTCCATCAGAGCCATACACCAAGCAGTCTAAACCCGGGGACACAGAAAGAACAGATCCAAGTGGTGGCAGGGCCCCTTTAACGACGTCCACGTATTTTCACCTGCATACAAGAATCCAGCCAAAAATGAAGAAAAAAAAAAAGCATCCTTATGTTGACACCTGCATTAAACCCAGACTTGCAAATGAAAAGTAATGAGGATTTTAGAATTCAAAAAAGAGTCACTATTTTTTTTTAAAACACATAGAATTTGGAGATTAGAAATCAGCCATAATCAAACTTGCCAGGAATGAAAACAAACTCAAGTGAAACTTTTTTTTTCACAAGATCAAGTGATAACTAAAGCTAAAAAGTTACAGGACTACGGTTTTGGGGGCGTTGGGGGGAAATATACTGTATATTTACCCGCAGAAACTTATTGTAAGGTTTTATTAGTACAGCTGCAGGGTTTAGAAAGACACTCACCTGGAGAATAGCGTCTGTTGCACCAGTCAGGTCCACAACTTAGTTTACACTGTAAACAAAGCAAAGATAAAATTACTTTAGGTGATAATAATGCGAAACAGTGACGCTGCAGGTGGCTCATTAAAAAAAATAAAAAATAATAATAACTGAATAAAACTCGACACTTATAACATCACATGCACAGCAATTAAAATGATATGGCCATCATCTGGTGGCAAAAGTATTTTGAGAAAAGTAACTTGCGCTGTACAACTCGCATAGTTTTTCCCCCCTTCTTTTTCAGTTACACGCGTTCATGTTCCCCAACTTTCTCCTTAACTTTACTACAACAACCTGGGCACACAGTACGAATAAACAGTATGAAAGGACACTCTTAATAACTTTTTGGTTATAATATCCCCAACGGCTAGCTCCGAAATTACCGTTAATGAACTAGTTAGCTTACAGTGCTAGCTCACTCGTTTCTACTCTATCCAGAAACACCGGGACGCTTACAATGAAGGATAACATTCATCCGTTAAAAGCAAACATTACATTTATTGACTCATATACGCAGATGACATTCGCTAAAGTCCACTCCGAGTTAGTTCAGCTAGCATTAACTTTTGAATCGCAATCCGAGCTATCGCTAACTAAACACATAGCACAGCAGCTAGCTGCGCGACGGTGGCTAGCTAACCCAAACACAAACACTTGAGGACTCTCTAACATTTTAGTAGCAAGTTCAAACTCCCGCCAACTTTCGAGTACACGTTGTTTTTGATGTTATTTACTTCTCATTAACTCGTGAATAGTGTTGCTACAACCCACGTACTCAATTACATATGAGGCGTTTGAAGCGTTGCTAACGTTAGCTAGCTATCGCCGATAACTAGCGTGCAGCTGAGTGTGTGGGAGATGAGAACGGAGGGGGAGCCCATTTCGTCCGATCTGTTATCAGCGAAGAGCGCTACAATGTGAAATATCTGACCCAGAAGCTTTAAAATAATTAATTCTTCGGGGAAGGAACAATCGCCCGTATGCTTGATTTGAACCACATCTACTTTGTGAACTAAAAAGCGAATCTTGTGAGGAGAAATGATAATTATTTACCCCGAATAAACTCTTTGAGGAGTGCTCAGACAGTGTGCGTGCGTCGGCGGTGTTCCCTCTCTCCCGATCGCCATGAAATTAGACAAAGAGGAAGTGGCTTGTCGATGTGGGGGTCAGACAGTGTGCGAGAAAGCATCCTTGGACTGGAAGGAGCGCCCTCACCTTTCAAGGCGGAATGACAAAGACGCGCAAACTCTAGTGCAACAAGTCTGCAGGCAGCTATCAAAACTTTCTGCTTAAACTTTAACTTCGTGTGCAGCGTTCTCAAACATACACCCGCAGACCCGATTCTGCTTAATTTGTAATTCGGTTACAGCTAGCTACAATACAGTTTACAGGAAAAACATATTTTCTCCTCGAGCGCGAAATGTAGGTGTATGTGTGTCAAGATCTATGTTAACTAACCCAAACTGGACTATACAGTATATCCATACAGCACGAGTATTATACTGAGATCAGCCACTAGGTGTCACAATAATCCAATTATCTACTGCCCCCTGACTTCCTTTATGTTGGGTCCAAGCATGAAACAACATTCATATTCATTTAAGAAGAAGAAGAAAAGAAGGACAAGACACTTTTTGGGAAAAAAAATAATTCTATTAAATTCATTTGTACATAAATTGTGCAACAAGTATATTTCCAGCCAAAGAAATCATTTCTTAAAAGCCTCACTCCCTTTCGTCGCATACACTCTCAGAAATGGCTGGACGCATGTACTCACTCAAACCACTGTACAGCCCGTTACATTGTGCCCTGTGAAGACCAGCTGCAGCACTCATACGACTGACCACTGAAGTGTATGTGCCTCGAATTTAGAAATATCTCAATCAGTGCAAACAGGAGCCTGGCTGTGAAAAACAAGAGCACAGCACCAAGAACTCTGTATTTTAAGCTTAAGGCATGGTCAGTTTATGTAAGCCATGTCGCTGTTGACAACGTGTGTCAATGTCAAAGCAATTACACAAACTCCAAAAAGATAACGTAACGTAGAGGGTGTGTTATGTCGTTTGTGCCAGAAGAAAAGCAGAATCTATCTGAAAGGTTAGAACAGCAGTAAAAGTGAACAGGCTTTAGGCAAGATTTTTAAAAAGTGGAATGTATCCTGTTAAATACACAGAACAATTAAATATGGATACTTATTGTATGTTTTTTTTTTTTAATTTTACACACAGCAACATTTTAGCTACTGTTAAACAGCTCACATTTAATTCAGTCAGCCAAATACAAAAGTAGTCTACTCGAGTATCAGAAGCAGCACTGAACAACAATCGGTCTCATTCAGTTACTGCCATTTAGTGTGTGTCATGTAATAGAAACATTCTGTCAACCTCTGGCTATAAAGTTCTTTGATAAGGATATGTAAGGCTATCAAGATGCAAACCAGTGGCTTATGCTAATTAAGACTTGTCTTAATATCAAATATTAGTTAGAAATCTGTGCGCATTAAATCTTGCTTATTCGCTCATGCACATTTCCTTAAGGAGTGCTTCAACAGGCCAGCGCTAACAAAATTTGTGCAATTTTGAATAGTAAGCGAGCTCAAGTGTTATGATCGCAGCAATGTCATTGGATATTAGCCTCCCACATGGGGTCCTTGGATCTTACTTTTAAACTCTGGACATTTGTATAGAGAGGGCAGCAGGTTTCCACCAACTGCCAGAAGAGCACGTTATATTAAAGAGAAAAAAATATAAGCCTGCAGGTGTGCTTAACATGGTTATGAATGCAGTTATAACACTGAGAGCACCAAGGAGTGATCAGTTTTCTTCTATAAGGTTCAGATCCAATTCTGTACAGTCTCTTTCAAAAACAATCTTTTGTCCTCCATCTGCAGGCCTCCTTTCGTCTTCCTCTTCCTCACTTTCACTGAGCGGTCCGATGCTGGCTCTTCCCAGGAACTCGGCCGGAGAGAAAGCCGAACGTCGTTCCACCTGTGATGTCACTGGAATCAAACCGCTACCTGGTCCATATGCAGGGCTCTCACGATTACCAATCTAAGCAGGAAAAACCATGTGCATCATGATCATCATGTTACTATTTTTATAGGCAGAAAAAATTACTGTCTTGCATCAAATAATAAGTGATAAAGATAAAGTGGTAAAACATAAGTGCTGAGATAAAAGCAAAAAAAGCAAAAAAAAAAGATCACAAAAGGTCTCAAAGAGAAGGCTACATTTAAGGAAAGTAGTGAACTTGATTGCTCACCAATACTATTAGCCTCCATCACAGAGGTACTGTAACACTGATGGACCACCTTCCTTGCTCACCTGTGTCATCTTGCTGAAGTCGAGGACTGGCCTTGGGTAGGGGAGAACATCTGGGTCATGGCGCCTCTTTAAGCGAGGTTTGCGCATGTCACAGGGCTGCGAGTGGCAACGTGGCAAAGCAGGGTGGAGGCCACGCCTAGATGAGGATGGTGTGCTGCAGGCTGAAGTAGGAGACGGAGACAGCGCTGGGTGCTCCAAGTCAGAACGGCCATATTTCAAGGCTGAACCTGGACAGGGTTGGGGGGGCAAGGGCACCGTAGGAGATTTCTGAATGTGTACAGGGGAGAGGGAGAAGCGACGCTGCAGCACATAGTGTGAGGTTAGCGGGGCCGGTGAAGAAGAGCACGAAGAAGGCGTAGCAAAGGATGCAGAACACGCTCCTTTCAGTGTATCGCAGGGGTCCCATGGGAAGCCCCATGATATCGGGGAGTCAGACGATAGCGCTAAGCTAAAGAAGGTAGGACTAGCAGATGAGTGTATGGAGGAAGAGGGGAAGGAGGAACTAGGACCACAAAGTGGCAAAGAGCTGGCTCCAGAGCCTGAACTTGATGCTCCACCACTGTGACAGCTACGTTTCACCGGGGTCCAAACCCTTGATGCGCTGGGATGCCAGGTGGTGCGGCACTGAGATAGATCCTCTGGAACAGAGAGGGACCGGCAGTGGCGTTTTGGAGGTGGCGGAGGTGAACTTTGGAAAGCCTTGAAGGGACGTTCTGGTCTCTGGAGTGATTCTCCAGATTGAGAAGTAGGCCATAGTGAATCAAGTCCACAGGAGTCATCCAAAACACTGGCAACAGATGATGGATGTGTAGTTGAGGTGTAGCTCTCTGAAAATGCCAAAAAGATAAACATGAGGCCAAATTCCCCACTGGTCACAAATGTTGCTCTTAACTCACTAAACTTGCCTTGTGTTGTTTTATGAGCACTCCACGAGACAGTGGGACTGGAGCCCACTGTAGGTAATGACTGTAACAAACAGAATGACTTGTTTTCAAAATCAGAAGTGAGAAAACCAAGTCAATGAAACAAAATCAGTTTGAAGGACAAGACTTTGTTCCATCTAAACCATCCAACTCACCACATTCACACTGAATGAGAAGGCCTTGTGATAGGGTTCTTCTAAACTCTGCTTACGAAGTTGCTCTGTTATAAGAGTCACCATATTTGTAGCTATGATCCAGGGAGAGACATGGAGATGAGGAGATTTACCAAGGGCAGTGAAAGTGTCATTAGTCAGAGTTCTGGCGTGGTTTGTGGCGTCCCCTCTACACCTCAACCAGCCAGACTGACCAGCTTCCTCACTTTGTCACCAACATCTTTATGCAACCTAGAGAGGCAGGTGAAAATAGATTGAAACAAATTAAATAAGTGGTTAGACAAACTGCAGAGAAATCAAACTAGTTTAGTCACTGTGGGACAGAGGGTACTTTTTAATGTTTGTTTTTCTGTTTGGGAAAGCCCACAGCAAGAGGAACAGAAAAGCTGCACACCAAACACTGACCACAGGTCTATGTGAACCAAGCTAGGGTTTATAAGTTGCCCTTTCATTCATGCAGGAGCAGAAGTTTATACTCACTAAGGCGAGAATCACACATGGACATGAGGTGACCCTGAACAAAGCAGCACGTCACATTTCATCAAATTAAGTTCATATTGTCATTCCAAATGGGACTCCAAAGAAAATTTTATTTCGAAGGAGATGCAGACTACAACTCAAGTGAAAACCTTTGCATCAATACAAAGGCAGTCAAGTCAGTAGGGTCCAATAAACTGAAATGACAAGAGTTGTGAGTAGTAAAAAATGGAAGGGGGAGGGAAAGACTAAAAGGGAAAGGATGGAGGGGGAAGTGTGTGAAAAATGAATGGGACAGGGGCTGGAAGCATACCATAGTATCTTTGTAAAGGGGACAAAAGAATAGTGACCAGGTCTCAAGGACTTACTTGAGGCCAAACCAAATACACAGTCCTGAACGACTCTACTTGTAATCAAAAACTTTAAAAAAACATTAGTTACTGAATGCACAAACACCTGAAGATTAACCTGCAGTAGCCCATGTATGGAATCCCAGGAAGTCTATTACTCAGTGCTGTACATCTCAAATTGAAAGTAAAAGACACAGAATGACCGTTGCATTAAAATGTAACATGACCCATTAGCCTTTGGACTTCTGTTTAGAAGAATGTGTAGAGCACATTTAGGGTGGAAAACCCCCCTTCAAAAAAACCAAATATTAATCTAGCAACTTTGAGGCCCTTTGATGGCATTTATATTTCAGCTCACTTAAGAGCCTTTCGTTCAATCACTGTTGAGAGTCAAGATGTGGCCTCCAGGGCCTTCCTCCTCCTTGTAGCAAACAGTGCATTTGCTAGCCTAGTTCCACATGCCACAAAAAGGGGCACAAGATCAAGCTTTTTCCACTGTCATGTCCTGAACACAATCAAGAGCTGTCAAGTAACTAGTATAAAACTTTAGCATCACTTTTCAGTGTGACTAGCAAACATACATTCGATCAGCATAAGAAAAAAAAAATATATATAGGACGCTGTCGAAATGACAAGAAACCTCTAGCACAGCCACCTTGATAAAATAGCTTTGACTTAAGGACACTGTATTTTAAAAAACAAAATTAAAAAAATACAAGAAACATGGAAAACAAGCGAGTTTAACACAGTGTTGCGCAGCTTACTCAAAAACCATGTTTCTGCCCATCAGCTAAAATTCATGAACTGCAATCCAGCTGTTGTTCGTTACAATGTAACACATTAAAATAATGCTAAACTTACAGGATCGATAGGATTCCGATTATAGCCGGTGAGCAAGGTGGTATGTGGTAAGCTAGCTCACGAACACGATGCAGCCAATGAAGCACCAAGTTGTCAGCTAGCTCATAAGATAAATGCACTAAAATTACTAGCGTCAGTTTATTACAATAGATCTGATTACGACCGGTTAGAGGTTTGTCATTCCAGTCGGTTATAGCTACGTTTTGTAAGGCCAGTATGAAAATTTGCGTTCCTAAATTTAACGCTAACCCAATAGTCTATGTCTAAATCAGTTGTAGCGTTAGCTTGGTCAGGCAGCTTGGTTGCGAGCTAGCATGCTACAGCTGTCTTGATGTATTACCTGCATTCAGGCGTTCCTAAGCAACCAAAGCTGCGCAGCGAGTGCACCGGGTGGCGAGCAGATTAACTGAGTATTTATAGCTTCTGGACGATACCAATTGAGAGGGTGTTTTTGTCACATGCCTTTACAACTGGTGATTCAAGAGATGCTTAAATGAGGTTTAGACATACCAAAAATGTATAACGTTTACTATTGTTTTTTTTCTGTTGTTTTGGAGGAAATTAAACTAAACTCACAGCAAAACACATTGCAATTATTTTACGACCTTCTGTCACTTTGACCGTCCCACAGTGACACCGTTCTGGTTAAAGCGAGAGCGTAATTTCAAATCTTCCTGTCTAATAATAAAGGCAATGGTGTTTTATAATATAGGTCGAATAATAAAATATTTATTAAATTTAGATACCCAACCTTACCTGTGACAGGGGAAAAGAAAAGTTAAAACTACAAAGTTTGGGAAGTGAACTCAGCTCTGCCACTGACGCATGCGTATTAGGTCAGTTAGCGAAACAGCTTTTCATAAGTTTCTAGTCAATAGCTGTTATAGTTTATGGCATTGTATTTGTATCTGTATTTGATATACGTGAAATTAAAAGAGCCAGAGATTAAGTTGTCATGGCGCAAGAAAAACTTCGGAAAGAAGAAACTCTTGCAATGAGGAATAGGCTAATCGGGTATGTAAGATGAAACTTGGTGTTTTCTTGACGCTTGCTCACGGGCTTATTGTGCATATAGTGCAAATGACACGTATTGATTTCTTTGATTACAGACAGTCATGTAGACTGTTTTATTCAGAAGACCCAGTGAAAATAGTAAGAGCACGAGGACAGTATCTATTTGACGAAAATGGCAAACGCTATTTGGACTGTATCAGTAACGTCCAACATGGTAAAAACATTATCATCCAGTCTCAAGTCCGTTTTTTCTAACCAATTAAAAAAATACAGTGTATTACACTTCTGCCACCTAGTGGCAGGACGTTTTAACGCCCTTACTGACATGTTGTATGAATGTTTTTTAAAGTGGGTCATTGTCACCCCGCCATCACAAAGGCTGCAGCAGCTCAAATGGACGTCCTGAACACAAATTCAAGATTCCTGCATGACAACATAGTCCTGTATGCTGACCGCCTGGCTGCTACCCTCCCCCAGAAACTGTGTGTCTTCTACTTTGTTAACTCTGGGTGAGTATTCTGTTGCACGCTCATACTCCTAAAAAAAAGCATTCTCTAAAGTACAATTACATCTTTTTTTTCCTGATAGTTCAGAGGCCAACGATCTTGCCTTACGCTTGGCACGTCAGTACACCCAACATGAAGATGTCGTAGTTCTTGACCAGTAAGTATTTTGCTCCATTGCAGGCCTTTCAACCCTGCAATTACACATGCTTTTCAGTTATAATGAGCTCTCCTTCTACACTAGTGCATACCATGGGCATCTAATGTCTCTCATCGACATTAGCCCTTACAAGTTCCAGAAACTGGCGGGACAGAAAGAATGGGTTCATGTGGTGTGTAAATTTATAAACCTATTATCAAAAAAACTGCTACCCAGCACTAGACTCCTGCTTATCTCAAAGAACATGTTCTTTCATCCTCCCAGGCACCTCTACCAGACACATACAGAGGCATATACAGAGAAGATCACCCCAACCCAGGCCAAGCATATGCTGATACAGTAAAAGACCTTATAGAGGATGTTCACAAAAAAGGCCGTAAGGTACACTATAACCCAGTTCCATGCAGGCTCAATAAAATCTCTACTACACACGCTCAGAACAGTGCTAATAATAAGCACATTACATTTATAGTGCATATTTATTATCTTTTTTTCTTTAGATCTCAGCCTTCTTTGCTGAATCCCTGCCTAGTGTTGGTGGACAAATAATCTTGCCCCAAGGATACTTTCCTAAAGTTGCAGAGTGAGTAATTCTTCAGTTATCTGGTTGTTTTTGCTCAGCTGGTTGTACAACAATAAAAGTGTGGTGCCTCCTCCTCGTATTCTCCACAGATATGTGCGCTCAGCTGGTGGCGTGTTTGTGGCAGATGAAGTGCAGACAGGTTTTGGGCGTGTGGGACATCATTTCTGGGCTTTTCAGCTTCAGGGAGACGGTTTCTGCCCAGACATTGTGACCATGGGCAAACCGATGGGCAATGGGCATCCCCTGGCATGCGTAGCAACCACTGCAGAGATAGCTGGAGCTTTTACAGCCAACGGAGTGGAGTACTTCAATACGGTGACTATACAGAAACCTTAATGTAGCATAAATTAATGCCCGATCTCTACACACAACCAGGTATTTGATAATAATAGCTATTTTACCATTAATATTAAAATGACATTGAGAGAAATATGAGTCATTTTAAGACTTAAAACGTACATTTCACTCACAGTTCCTGTGTTACTTTTAAATATAATGCTTTTATGCATATTCTCAAGATAAATCACTTATTTTACTCTCCAACTTCATGCAGTTCGGCGGGACTCCAGTTTCATGTGCAGTTGGCCTAGCAGTCCTTGATGTGATCGAGGAGGAAGACTTAAGAGGAAATGCCGTGAGGGTCGGAGCCCACCTTAAAGATTTGCTCACAAAACTGAAAGCACGACATGAAATAATTGGAGATGTCAGGTAAGGATGCTACGTCAGCGGTATCCTGCAGTTCATAGCACTTAAAAAATAACTGAGCTCCCATATAATGAAGTCCAGTGACTCTACCGTCTACTGTCCATGTTTACAGTGCCTTGTTGACATCTCACTTTTATTTGCAGGTGTGGTGTTTTGATCTTACTTAATCTAGAATGTTCAATTATTCAAATGTATAGAAATTGTCCTCCATACCCTATTATACATATATTTGGTAGTGTTTACCCTTTGCAGTATAAAAAGCTAGATATAAATGACAAAAATCTCAGATTTTCAGACATGGACTGCAAACCGCTGCAAACGTGAATACTTAACATGTAAATATATTTGACAAGTATGCTAATTCTTTCATAATTCCAATAAAAGGCCATGTCTTTATTTCTGTAGAGGTGTTGGACTATTTTTGGGAATTGAGCTGGTGACCGACAGAGAGAAGAAGACTCCTGCCACAGAAGCTGCAGCGCATGTGGTCAAGAGGTGAGGGACTGCAGTGCAACATTAGTTATCAGTTTTTACATTTTGTTTTTTTTAAAAAGCTTACTCCCCAGTGCTGTTCTGTGATTGGAGTTTGTCCTTTTTATATCAGGTTGAAGGAGGAGGATCAAATATGTGTCAGTACTGATGGCCCATGGGACAACGTCTTGAAGTTTAAGCCTCCCATGTGCTTCGGCATGGAGAATGCAGAGCTGGTGGTGCAATGTATTGATCGCATCCTTACAGGTTAGCTGACTAACATGGTAAACAAGGTTATATGCATGCTATCTACTCAGTCCATAAAAACCTCAACACCAAAATATAACCATTTCATTTTTTTCACAGACATGAAAGCCAGTGACCTCAAACTGGAAAAGGAAGACATCTAAGGTTTGTCAAACCTGTAGAAAACATTTTAATTGCATCAGACAGAGTCAGGTGGTCACATTCATATTTAGAGGTAGAGATTAAAATCTGTTCTTGAGGCTCCAGTAGACCAAACAGCTTCACAGAACATGTTGCCTCTTCCACTCAACACAGACTACTGTGGGGGTTCACTTTAGAGAAGTTGGACTTCTATCTGGAAATTAATAATTCAGAGAATATCAAAGCGGTGACAGTGAATTTTAAATAAAGGTATTGCTGGATCAGCGTCGTCATTTGTTTCAAACTATGCCCATTTAAAGTGAAATATCAATGCAAACGTTTTAGTCATTCTCATTTTCAACAGATCAAACCAGTCACCTCTCTGATGACACCCCACAGACTGGAGGTAAACACTACAAGCCACAACATATCATTGCCACCTGGGAAATGTAGTCGACCAGAAGATGACATTTTGAAATTCCACACTTTTATAATACAAAATAAATAAATTAAAGAAAATATTGACAAATAAACTTTTTACTGTAATCCTGGTTCTTGTATCGTTTTTCTGCTGACAGCAGTTCACATAATCAGCTGTGACTTAACACTGATTGGCAACATGTTCTTAATACACAGCATGGTAGAGTTAAGCACTTACCAGACAACTATAACTCCCGGACACATTCACAAAAATTGCTCAAGTATTGCAGTTTAACATCTAGTGGGGTGGGTATTACACTCAGCAAGTTATCCTGCAGGTAGTGAAGCCCTCTCCCACAGCTTCCCGTGGAGATGTTAACATTACTTGAGACGAAACAAGCAAGCCAGTTAACAGTACAAAAACATTTAACGTTAACTTTACAAATAATAACAGAAAGATCCATGTGTAATATAAACCAAAAGTTTATTTCTACCAATTTGCCAAAGACACTAGAGGAATGAATTTCCAGTGAGAGAGGGAATACCCTCTTACATTTAACAGGCTTGCGTTCAGTTGAATAACACTAGTAAAGCCACTTAAAAATTGCAGACATGATGGGGGAAGAATCTCCTTAAAAGCCAAAATAACAAAAACAACAACAACAAAAAACATAAACAAATAATTGCTGGTTGTCTTTGTCTACAAGGCCTTCTGCAAATATTTATTTGACACTCTTACAAAGAACCCTTTGATTAGTATAAATCCCTTTTTCTTTTTTAACCTCACCCCACATCTGAAGCCATGCAACTCACATCCAACACTCAGCATGGGAGAATAACAAAATCTATAAACACCAAAACAAAATGAGGAAACAAAACAAAACAAAAAAAAAAAAAAGCAAAATTGTTTTATTCGCGAGCTTTAAAAGCTCTTGCTCATCTGTAAATCCAGTAGACATGTAAAAATACAACCATACAATACATTAGATTCAAAAAGGTACCAAAAAGTACAGTAAAAATAACACTTCCATCACTGGAAATGTAAATGGACACAAAAAAAACAATATAAAATAAAAAGTGGAAAAGTGACATTTGCTTCCCCAGTTCCTCACTTGATCTGTACAAATGGAGCATGAGTCCAAATTTTCTGCCAACTCCAAAGGAAAAGCCAGAGCCCATGTTCGCTGTAGTCAGACCATGGATCTCTTTTTCTTATTTACTTTAGACCTTGAGAGAAAAACACGGTGCTTAACGTTACTGAGAATAAACCAAATGCGGCATGCAGTTACACAAAGACAGACAGGTGCATGAATGAGTTTGACTGGTCAGTGATGGACAGACACACTTTTTGGACGGGGGCAGGGGCTGGGAAGGGAGGGGGACACGACCTCTAGCTGTTACACCTAGCACTTTGGTGAAAGGTGAAACAGTCCTTTATTCCCGCTTTCAACCACCACAAACTCGACGCGCACTGATCAAGCAGTCGCAGTACAGGTTCATCTAAAGATGGCCGACAGGTGGAATGAATCCATCTCTAATGATCACAGACCCCACAAGGCGGCCTACCCTAACCCCACAACAATGCTGGAATGGACTTAGAGTAGATGGAGATCTCTGGGGTCAGAAGGCACTAATGGTTACAGCTATGTTCTCATACTACCACGGATGATGCAGAAATGCATACCTGCACTATGTGTGATCAGTATGGCTTGTAGCTACTCTGGTGCCCTCCACGTCTTGGAGTTTTCCCATAGCTTGTATTGCCCTGGTCTGGAGGACAAGAGAAAAAGGGACTGAGTTCTTCTGTACAAAAAGGAGGACCAAGAAAATAAAGTTTCTCTCATTCTGTTTCTTTTCCCTGGGGCCACTTATCGCTTACTGTAATCGTAGCCACCCCCATAGCCGTAATAACCAGCAGAGTAGTCATAGCCACCATAGCCACCATATCCGTAGCCTTGCTGTCCATAACCATAGCCCTGGTTGTATCCCTGGTTCCAGTAGTTGTTGTAGCCTTGATTCCAGTTCTGGCCCTGGCCTAGAAATAACAAGTAGAAAGCTTTTGTCACAAGTCTCCAGAAACAAATTTAGGCCATGATTGAAATCAAGAGTCTTCTGAAGTGCACACAGATTTGGTGCTTACCTCCACGTCCTCGCCCACGCCCGCCGTATCCACGGGCACCGTACTGCTGCTGCAGGTAGACCTCTTTGGGCTGCGCGATTTTAATTTCACACTGCAATGTCACACAAAGAGCATCATGTTAAACGTTTGCAAAAACTTATAAATCTGGCTAACTAAATTACAGCCGGCAAGCTTGCTGTGCCATTACCTTGCTACCACCGACATTGTGGTACTTCTTCTCCATGACTTTCTTCACGGAAGCCTCTTCTTTGTACGTGATGAATACGAATCCCCTCCTCTTCTCTGTCTTTGGGTCCTGTGGAAGCTCTATGGTCTCAATCTACAAACAAAGAAATCAGAGTTTTGTAGCAGCCACCTCCAATATACCCACTTAATTCCTTTAGATGCTGACAAATGCTTCAAATGTACCTCTCCAAAGGTCCCAAAGTACTCCTCAATGACCTCCTTTGAAGTATCAGGGTTGAGTCCGCCCACAAAGATTTTCTTTACTGGATCCTTCTTCATGGCCATGGCTTTCTTGGGGTCAATCTGTCTCCCATCTAGCCTGTGCTCCTTCTGTTCAAGAACCTATTAGACAAAGAAAAAAAAAAAAAAACATGTAAAATTGCCCACATTGTGAAAATATGCCTCACGTGTCCACATAATTACATCACTTACCTTTTCTACGCTGGCTGCGTCTTTAAACAGAATGAAACCAAAGCCTCTTGACCGGCCTGTCTGCTGGTCCATCTTGATGGTGCAGTCTGTCACCTCGCCAAATTTAGAGAAGTAGTCTTTAAGATCCTTCTTGCTTGTGTCCCAGCTGAGACCTCCAACGAACATTTTCCTGAGCATAGGAGAAGGGACACTGTTAGTAGCAGCAGCTGCAGGCACCCCCCCACTAAGCTTCACACAGTAGTGGTAGTGGGTAGAACCAGGGGTGTACATATACAGGCTGTCCCAAAACATCTGGTGACCCACTAATGTAGGGGGGTAGGTAGGTAGCACTTGCTTTAGCTTTTAGCCGTTAGCCATCTTTCAAGGCCGGTTTAATAAAGTGAAAAATCCCCATGGTAGAGGCACAGCAGCCACCCCGTATCTGCTGCTTTTCTAAGCAAATATATATTAGATTTAATCTTGACAGTGGCGCCCATCCCCCCTCTCCGCTCTGCACATGGCGCCAACAAAAGGCCGGTTGAACAAAGAGCCGTGGCAAACCGCTAGCGCTCATTAGGGACGCCTGCTTCCTTCACAGATTCACAGCAGGCCGCTTCAAACTCACCCGGCATCCTCCTCGCCCTTGCTGGCGTCGATCTGGCCTCCCTCCGTGCCGCCGTTTTGCGAATTGTCGTCGTCCTCGGGGCCTGCGTCCTCTCCGCAGTCATGCGCGGCGGCGCCGTCGTCGTCGTCGTTCCCCTCCTCAGTGAGGCCAGCTCCGTTAAAATCATCGTCGACTTCGTGGCCGTTTTCCGATGTTTCCATGTACTGTTGCTCTGACTCAGACATTTTGCACAATTATACCTAAGTCCCCCAACACAAACAAGATAGAGTAAGGAATTAGTGATACAGTTGTGGGGGTTATATAACGTGTCATGCCGTGCATGCCTCGCCATTTCCATGGTGCCAATACGTGCTTTTCCCACCATTTTGGCCGGCGCGATCGCGTTCCCTGCATTCAGAGAGCCCCGCTTATTACCGAGTGCCGGGAAATGGCCACAGAGTTACGTTCACTTACACATCACAGTAACCAAACTGCATCTTTAGCGCATTTCTGGCAAAGATTAGAAAAGTTGTACACATATGTATCGCGCTGATAAACCGAGCCGGGACTATGCAACTCAAATTCGCAGTTACGTAATGCCGAGGCCGATACGGCCGCAATATCAGTCTACAGTTTTAATAACTACAAAAATTACCTGCACGTACCCCAAAAAACAACTGTTTAAAAAATAAATAGATTACAAGAATCGCATTACCTACGTGACAATATAATGAGGAAAAAACTAATCAGGCTAATGAAATACAGAAACGTACTTACTAATCACACAACCGGAGAGCTCTCTTCAAGATGGATTCTCCCACACGACGGCAACTCGTGGTTGGTTTTCTAGAACCGGCAGGAGAAAAAAACGACCTTTTTGCGCAGAAGCCCTCTGATTGGAAAATCTCTGCTGCCATTCACGGCACCGACCAATCGCATGTGAGACTGTTTTTTTTCTGTTTTTCTACAAAAGATGTTCACGCCTCGAGAACTCAGGAAGGAACTCAGAGTACCCTCAGAATGGTGTGTTCACTGCTCGGTAATTTCAGCTCCACTCAGGGAACTTGGTCTGAAAATTACCAGTGAAGTGATGCAAGTTTTCATTATTAATATAATAAATAAATCATAAAGTGACGTCATCAAGTTATATCCATATTCATAGAGTGCGAGATATGGGTAAAACAGCTCAGATAAAGTAACAAAACACACTGGCACAGTAATCCATTAATAATCTATTTTTCCTTACTGATTATTTAAATAGGGAAGTAGCCCTGGACCTTCACTCAGTTTAATTTTTTTGCTCTCACCTGTGAAGACTTGTGAAGGAGGCTTAGAAAACACAACAGGGCCCAAACTACAAAATCCAAACCACTGACCAGCGGTAAAAAATTAGAAGGTCAAACTGAAGTTTAAAGAAAAGTAAAAAGATGAGCCACCGCTGTTCTTGAACAGTTTGATGATGAGAGAAGGATTAACCTCCAACGAAGTGATGGAAAGCCCAATATACGGAGAAAGAAGGGATCTGCTTATCTGTGAAGCACAGTGGCGGTTGTGGCATGAGAGGTTTTGGCCATCACCAGATCTTTACCCAGCTGAACATTTCAACTCATGAAGAAAAGACTGAAAGGACAAACCCTGAAAAAGGTGCTGAAAAAGAACCCTGGAGAGACGTAACTAATGAAGAGACTAACTAATGAAGAAATAAGAAATATGATGAAGTCTATGGGTCATAGAATTGATGTAGTTATATATTCTATGTTTTTAAAAAAACATATTTAGATGCCAGTAACGGCAATAAAAAAATGAATTCTCAAATTCATCTTTTGGTTTCACACTCAAATGTCTTCAGTGCACAGTAAAAGCTAATTGATTGGCTTTGAGGTTGTAATACACACAATTGTATATGTATAATCAGATACAAAAGCATTGAAGTGTGTTGACAGAACTCATAATTTTCTGTCATTCTTTTTCTAAATCCTTTTACCAGAATTATGTGTGTGATAAAAGGATATATACTTGGGTTATAATTCTTCAGTCCATTTATTTAAGAAAAAAAAATATCCTGAGCTAGTCATAAGCACTTGTGTTTACAGTATAAGCAGCTTTCTGTATACCCGGCGAGTTAGGAACAAACAGAGTCACACACTGCAGAACAAAATGTTCACAGCTGGGTAACTGCAATCATCCGTTTCCAACAATCTTAGCATATAAATGTAGGAAATGGTATTGGAAGTACCCTCCTACTGAATAAGCAGATCCAAATGCACAAATAAGTTATTATTTTCACTAATAGTGAATCAATCTGAGTGGAGCAACAGCAACAGAACTGACTCAAAATGAAATCAAATCTCAGCTGGGTTCATACAGTCGACCCAGGTTATCAGATGGATTCAGTGCAACCATGTTTACTACTTCAAAATGCACTCGTTTTAAACAGCGTCATTTGCAGACCCTATAAAATTGTTTGTCCTGTTATTTGGTGCTGCCAAACATTTAATCTGCTGTCTACTGCCTTGTCGACCAGCAGTGTTACCTGCTGGGTTGGAGATGGAGTGGCTCTTCGACATTAAACAGTCACCGATAGTATTATTGCCAATAATACTGAATACTTTCTTTCCTCCTTCCAAGTCAGATGGTGCACTGTTTTGCACGGAGAATAAAAGAAATATTTAACATGGCCACTTTTACCTAAAAGTAACTTTCATATCCTTCCAACAAAGTCAAGTTCACTCACAATGAGACTTCTTTAAATATCTCAAGGTAAAAAATGACATAAGATCACACATGAGTGACTTTGAAAGTGCAGCACCAGACACACGTATTTTCCCAGCTAGGGCTAAAACCACTGCAACTCAATGGGAAGTAGACCTAGGTTAACAATTATCAGAGGATATATGGGACATAAGTTTGAAATATATACTTTGTCACAACACTGCATGTTCAATTAGTGCCAAACCTGCTGTAAAATAGTTTAAGGAGCTGCCCAAATCAAATTATTCAAAGATTAAATTACAGAGAATATTTCCAGACCTTTCATCCCAGCGTGATAAAGTTAGGTTCATAAGTAATCGCCACCATAGATTTAAAAATACAGACACACAAGATTCAAATTACAGTGCAACTTTATTTCAGGGAGTTAGGCAAACGTGTTGCATAACCCTTCAGAAATGACAGCCAATTGTACACGCAGTCCCCTATTTTCAGAGGCTCAAAAGTAAGTGGACAAACTAACACAACTTTACATTAAATTGTTCTTAATGCTTAGAAAGTGCTTTGAGAGTTCAAACCTTACTACAAGCAGTAAGAAAGTGCTTTTTTTCTTCTATGAAAGCTTAATTCAACCAAACACTTTTTCTATGCCTAAACACTTTTGTTTGCCTTTAATGAGCAAATAACCAACTCTACCTCCTGAGCCACAGCCATTTTTGATGTATTTAGTTAAAGGTTAAGAAGTTGTGTCTATATTTAAGTGATAAGAAGACTTTTAACTTTCATCCATCCATTTTCCTAACCCAAATTCTGGGGCTTAGGTAAGAGGTGAAGTACAACCTAGTCAGATCACCAGTCTATTGCTGATTTATGCCAGAAAGCAAACAGATGCTTACGACTGAAAATATGATTTATTTCATTGTAGCGTTGAACAGATTCATTTCTCAGTCAAAAAGAAAGACATTAAACTCTGTGCTCGTGGCTCCTTTTCCCCCACTGTTTGCCTCTCATTGGTCCTCTTCCACAGCGACTGCTTCACATATTTGAGGTTGGTCTGGGTTGTTTTGGATGAGCCAGTCTGCAAGCCAAATCTATCAGGAGCAAACATACAAGATACCAATCCCTATGCTCACAAAGCTCTAAACAGCTGGCTAATGAGTGAACACGTGTAGCTTCTAATACTTACAATGGGGTTGAGTGGCTTGTTCATGCAGAGCTCAGTGAGCCCGCGTAGCAGAACTGGGTTTATATACCTGCTCAGGTATTCTTCATTTTCTTCTCTTGAGGGTAAGGGTTCAATTATAGCTGCATAAAAAACCACATAGGTCAAAGAATGAAAAGCATTCAAAACACTTGCATATGCACAAGATCTCTATGTATAGAAGATTATGTGTGGGTGTGCAAATTACTTACAGTTTGGGAACATGAATTTGATCTCCCTTACAGCTGCTTGAAATGAATCGCTCCCATGAAGGGCATTTTGTAGCTCAGAAGTGCCATATTTTGCTCTAAGGCTGAAGAAAAGTACAGCATTCTTTTTTTGTACATCTGCGTATGAGTTTTAACAGAGCTGACCTTTAACCCAGACCTTTGATAAAAGTAATATACCAAGCCTTGATGATGGGTCAGTCAAAGGACACGGTGAACTAAAATTCTGAGGCTGATATCCAGAATAACAATCAAACACTGTAAGTTATATACAAGTCAAATTTATATTAAAAAATGCCATGTAAATAATACACATTATTACTGTTATTCATTTGTCTGAGTCCAAGGATGGGGCAGGTTTGCAGAGAAATATTCAAGTGCTTTTACACCAAAGTGTGAGCATGCTGCACAGTATATATTGTGTAATAATGTCAGCCTTTGATTTTCTTCTATTCTATTCAAAATCTAATTACACCCCACTTTTCATTATCCCAAGGGATGACACTGACCACTCTGGATGGGTTTCTCTGGCCTTGGCACTGTTGACAGGTCCTATGATGGACTTCCAGTGGGCGATAGCATTGTTGCATGCTAGCATCAAGGCAACGATGGGGCCAGAGCTCATGAAGGCCGTCAAGCTGGGGAAGAAATGCTTTCCATACTCCTCTGCGTAGAAATCACTGCATTGCTCTGGACTTAGCAGCAGCTTCCGCTTCTAATGCAGGGATTAAATATTGGATATGGCAGAGAAAGCACATATGGTGGTGAACACAGTCATGATTTATCTCTAACCACATCAGATAGATCAGATTAATTTCTGCAGGCTGGTATTCTGAGGCTATTTGCTATTTGCATATGCATACTTCAATTGATTTTACCATGTGCCAAAATGGTTTGTCCTGTCACATACTCTCACTAGTCACTTCATTAGGTACACCTGTTCAACTGCTTGTAAATGCAAATATTTAATCAGCCAATCACTTCACAGCAGCTCAATGCATTTAGGCATGTATGCATAGTCATAGATCTTCTGAAGTATAAAGTGAGCATCATAATTTGGCATAAACAACACGAAAGCATGGATCCATCCTGCTTTGTATCTATGGTTCAGGATGGTGGTGGTGTAATAGTGTGGGGTACATTTTCTTGACACACTTTAGGTACCAGATGTACGATCGATTTATGACACAATATACCCATCTTCTGATGGCTGCTTCCAGCATGACAACGTGCCATGTCACAAAGCTAAAAACATCTCAAACTGGAATGTTTCCAACAACCATGCTATGAAACATTCAGGTGGTTCTGAGGGAAAAGGGGATCCAGGTTTACTAGAAATAAAGTGCCCAGTGATTGTATTATCAACTATTGTTTGTTATTATTGTTGTTAAGTTATTGTCTTCCTCCTATCACCCCAACCCAGTTGCATCAGATGTCTACCCCTGCCTGAGTCTGATTCTGCTAGAGGTTTCTTCCTGTTAAAAGGTAGTTTTCCCTCCCACTGTTGCCAAATGCTTGCTCAAAGAAGGACGTTTGATTGTAGAGTCTTTACCATACAGAATAAAACACCTTGAGGTTACTGCTGTTGAGATTTGACGCTATATAAAATTGAATTGCATTGGATATTAACGCCCTCTAGTGGAAAACCTTTGCGCTACTGATATCTGCAAAGGAAGACAATCTATTACTTTTAAAAGGGGCATTTATATGAACGAAGATATCACACTTCTTATAATAGAAAATAGATAAATTATTTCCTCAAAAATCCTCAGCTGGATAGCCTCGTCCCTGACACAACAAAGTGCACCCCACAGTTCTCATCTTGTAAGTTACCAACGTAAGAAACTTTAACATACCTGCAGGATGATGAAGCCCGACTTGAGGATAATATTCTCTATCTCCGCAGCTTTGTCGATGGCATCTGGTTTAATAATGGCCAGTGTTCTTTCCACATAAATACGAAGAGGTGAACTTTCATCCATCTCCTCTCGCTCGCTAACATTAAATCAGACAAACGGTTGTAACAATTATCTTTATGATATGAATTTACTTAATATTAATAACAGCTGGCAATGAAGAGTTTGAGTAGCCTCATTATAAAAATGCTTTTTTAAAAGCCAAACTGCGATTATTCGTTCAATTAAACCACTGACCCACCTTCTGGATGTGTATGTCTCTGTTGCTAGGATACACGTGTACGGCACCGCATGCAGGACAATTCTTACGATGTACAAACTCGCGAATTCAAAGGTTCAATAAATATTTGTCCCCCTTCGTCAAAAAAGTATCAGCTTCTCTTAAATCTGTTTAGTTACATAAAATCTCAGGGTATAGTAAGAATCACAATAAACATGATGTGGGAGATTATGTTATAGCTCAGTGAAGAAACCTTTTCGTGGATAGCTGTATTTGCATGCCCCCTTTTTGCGTGGCAATAACTATTAACAGTGTTATTCCAGCAGCAGATCTGATAATCAGACTTGTTTTCGTGACTCGCAAAGATTTTTCAAAACAAAGTAATTTAAATATGGAGGACTGTCACATTGGGGTACACAGTATAAGGGGGCACCTTACCACCCTGGTTGAACTACCAGGATGACAGTGAAAATACTTTAAAGCAACACTTAAATATTACTAAAGTAGACATTAATGCTTTACAAAGGCCATTTAATTGACTATTTGAGGACTTTTACTGCACATATTTAAAGTTGAGCCTCTTTGTATATAGATCACATCAAACCTTCATACTCTGTAGCATTGCTGCTGTGACCTGCTTCTCTCTCTTGACTCAGGGAGTAGGAACAGTAGACCGGACCCTTCATATATTTGAAATCTTATTCATAAAACAGATATAGAGATAAGAGGCTTTTATCATTCAGGGAGCATCTGTAACATGATCTGAAAAGTAACCATTAACTAAAGATATCAGACAATTGAGTAAAAGGTACAAGATCTGAGATCCACAAACTTGTGCTTAAATATTATACTAGATCTCATTTTTCCTTCTTAAATCAGAGTAATACTATTAACTTTTCAAGGGATTGCACAGGTCAGCACCCTCGTACCTTTTTGATCTTTTCAACTAGTAAATTCCTTCAAGATCATTGAGGTCTGGGGACCAAATGCTCCTAGCTGTCCCAATGTCCAGATTAAAGCACAGAGGAGATTGGCCTTTGCTGTGATTGCTCCTGAAATGTGCAACAAACTCCCTCTTCACATCAGGACCTCCCCAACATTAGACACTTTCATAACCAGTTTAAAAACCCACTTTTATTCCTTGGCTTTTAAACCAGAATGAATTCTATTTTGTTTTATTTTTATTTTACTCAAATTTTCTCATTTTATGCTCCTTTTCTTAAATTTTGTCAATTTTATCTCTTTTGATCATCTTAAATGTACAGCCCTTTGATCAACAGTTGTTTTAAATGTGCTATATGAATAAATTTTACTTTAACCAACTTATATGAGAACCACCAATATTATACAATGTTCAGAGCAAGACGGGACACATTCTTTCCAAACAGTCTTTTATTTAAAGTTGCTTCAACGAGGATTTCTTATCGAGTTCCAATGGTGACCTGCCACACTCTGATCAGGTTGTCAGTGTAGCCAGCAAACAGGGTCTGTAAAAAAACGAGAACACAAAGTCAACGCTCATCAATTTCTGCCGTTTTATAGTCCGATCATATTCAGATAACTGTTTTTAGTGCCCCTCATATTTGCAGGACTGTCACCAGTAGACATCAGAGGTAAAAGTGAATGGGAATAATCACTGGGGGTAAAACACTAAAAGCACCTCTTCTGACAGTGAGACATGCTTAATATATGTTTTTCTTACCTGTCCATCAGCAGACCATGCCAGGGAAGTACACTGTGGGGGTTCGGCCTTGCTGTTTGTGCTGATCACTTCCTGTCTCAGCTCGTCCACAATGATCTTGCCCTCCAGATCCTACATGAAAAGAAGAACCAAGAGGTGGTGCGATCACTAACAGGTATAAAACAGTGACTGAAGCTGAGCACCAAAATTTATCATTAAACTAACAAACGAGGTTAGAGCTCAGAAACAGCCTCTGGTTTTCATCATAGAATACAGCTGGCATGTTAGGTTACATCACTGCCCTTTACAACTTTAATTTTTAACACACAGACTGATACCAGAGTGTGAAGCCTTACCCAGATCTTAATGCTGGGTCCAGTGGCAGCACAGAGCCAGTAACGGTTGGGGCTGAAGCAAAGGGCGTTGATCACATCACCGCTGTCCAGGGTGTAGAGGTGCTTGCCTTCATTCAGGTCCCACAGCATGGCCTGGCCATCCTAATGTGGAAGACAAAAGACATCCTTCAGTTCAAACATCTTTGTGTAACATTTAAAGCAAATAGTCACTTTTAAAAATCTTCAGCACTAATGATGATCTTTTTAAGGTGCAGGAATCACTCAGTAACAGCCTCTGGTGTCATCAATATTAAAACAGATGCATGTAAAGAATACATCATTGTTGAAACCTGCAATTTACTCCTATTAAGTGGAATAAAAATGATATATATATAAAAAAAAAAAGACATTCAGTTAAACTCTGCCTTACCTTTCCACCAGATGCACACAGGGAGCCATCAGGAGACACGGTCACTGTGTTCAAGTAGCCAGTGTGACCAATGTGGTTGGTCTTCAGCTTGCAGTTGGCCAGGTTCCACACCTATGAGCAAGGGGCACACTATGTTAGGCCTGCACTGTTATAAGTGCCATCATGTCAGCCTATTTGAGCTTTGCTCTCATAAACAATTCTCATCACTGAGTTCAGTTAAGCCATGCGAAAAGTTTTTAAATCACTGAGCAAACCACACAACACCAAGTTTCCACAAAGGTAACATACCTTAACCATCTTGTCCCAGCCACAGGAGACGATGATGGGGTTGCTGCTGTTGGGGGAGAAGCGAACACAAGACACCCACTCAGTGTGGCCCTCATCCTGCAAAATAAAGAGCTTTGTGAATTCTCAAAGCCAGATTATGAGTTATGCTGGCATTAAAAACATCACGTGATGCTATTTGGTTTGTGCCCTCATCAATAGTTCTCATCAACGAGATCAGGTAATACATGCAAAATTTGTAATAATCATCGAGCAGACAAACCATATAACAACGTTTTATTATCTGCCAGATCATTTTATCACAATCAGGCAAACAAGGTGGGGAAAATGTAGATGTCAACAATAAAGTGCCATCTAGTTGCTTTACATTAAAGCTAGCATTTTTAACTGTGTTAAGTGTCTCATTCAAAATAAGATTAAGGCATTAAGAAGTGGCTGATAGCTGTAGGAGAGGATTAGATGGAAGTTCACCTGGATGGTGTACTTGCAGACTCCAAGAGTGTTCCACAGCTTGATGGTCTTGTCCCGGGAGCCAGACACGATCTGGCGGTTATCAGCAGAGAAAGCCACGCTCAAAACATCCTTTGTGTGTCCAACAAATCGCCGGGTGGTGAGACCACTAGGAAGAAAAATATGCAGGCATTTCAGATCAACTAAATTACTGTACATCTTGGCATAGCCAATCAATGCATGCCTGCTGCCACTGCATCCAAATACTACTGACGAGTCCAAGGCCTAGACATTAATTTAAGAGCCAGAAAAAAAAATTACTACACCACTTTTTCTTGTGTCTTTGTTTTACAATGCGAACACTGACAGTGAAAAAAAATAAATAAAAAAATAAAAAGTACAACTCGAGATTTTAAAGCTGTGGATGCACAATCCAGCAAAACTGGACCATCTGCACATTTACTACCATCACTGTTTTCAGCATAGATCTTAGGCAGTGAAATGGTGTGCACACATAAAAGCCAGCTATTTGAGGCCATTCAAGAAACACCAATGTTGGTGCTCGACTGAGTTTTCAGTGATAAAAGAAATGAAGAAAAAAAAAAAAAAATCATCAAGGAAAACACAACAGCCAGAGGTGAAGAAAAGGACAAACTATGTGGTTTGGGTTCACAAGTAGTCTGTGAAATCACCAAAGAATGCAGCTACACTTACAGTTTCTTCCATACTACTTGCCCTTAATCTGCTTCACAGATTAAGGGCAATGTTTTCTGACTTTGCTCCCACACAGTAACAAAAATCAGCTAAATTATGTTCAAACTTCCATTTCCCCTTGATTTTGTGAGCACAGTGTGCAAATACAGTAACAGCAGCTGATGGATGTGTGATTTTCTGAGCTCATACTAAGGGTAGTGGGTAGGTGATGGGTTTGACAGAACCTGTGCCTGTCTGAGTACAGACCTTCACCCCATTACCTTTGTGGTGGTTCTGTCTGCGTGAGGCCGATCAGACTGCTGAAAAGTCAGTGTGACCTGATCTAGACAACTTAGGCTTTGTTGGTATCATATCTCATCTACTGATGGTATAGAGAACAATTTGATATTCTGAAACTAAGAAAACACTTCATTTGTAAGACTATTTTTGGCATATAACAGATCTGAGAAACTAGCACTAGGCCTCTTCAAACTCAAGTGATTCTTAAAAATCAAATGTCATTTAGAAGACTTGGCTTTTCACCTGTACTTCTACACATCTGCCCAGGGGTTAAGACTCCCTGCACTTACGTGGTGAGATCCCACAGGCGGAGGGTCCCGTCCCAGGCTCCGGACAGGGCAAACTGTCCATCAGAGGAGATCACAACATCACTCACAAAGTGAGAGTGACCCTTCAGGGAGCGCTGGGGGATACCGTAGTTGGTTTCATCACGGGTCAGTTTCCACATGATGATGGACTTGTCTGAAAAAAAGCAACACGTTTTCATGTCTCAACGTCCAATATTCATTCAGGAAACGAATAATTTAAGCATCAGCATGCATCTATTGCTAGCACTACATGCACACCTGTTACACTTCGGATCCACGGGCTCAGTCTACGAAGGTTAGGAGGGTTTCGTTGCTAAATAATTACATTTATTCAGGTAACTAAACGTGCTATAACCCTCCTAACAATTATGGACATCAACGGGTCTGTTACAGATGACGACAGCTAGCGCTAGCGAGCTTAGCTAACCTGCTTCTTTCCAGCTAGTTAGGACCTTTTTTATGTAAAAGTTTGAGTCCTCTTTATCTAATATTACGTGGTTACTCATGTTTTATCTGCTCCTTACACATCAGTTTAAGTATCTGCCTCACATTACAGCGGCAGCAGCTAGCTTAATAATGCTATCTGAGCCATGTTGGCGCAACCGGCGGGGGAAGCCTCACCTCGGGACGCCGACAGGATCATATCGGGGTACTGGGGCGTAGTGGCGATCTGGGTGACCCATCCACTGTGCCCCTTCAGGGTCCCCCTCACTGTCATCTGCTCGGTCATTTTGGCGAGGTTCGGTGGTGCCTTTTGCAAGGATGGATTCGGATTTTTCAGAGGTCCGGGAAAACCTAGGTCCTCATCGCATCTAGGCACAGAGGAAAAGGAAGTTCAGACCCGGATGCAAAAACTAAGAGGGGGTGAGAGGCCCGCGGAGGATTCTGGGATATGTGAACTTCAGCCCATTACACAGCGACGTGTGTAAAAAGAAGCGAAAAGAAAACCTCTATTACTACCTCAAGTATGTGCTACAGATTATGTTAAATTCATGCTCTCTTTGTACGTCATATTTAGTAAAAGTTTTGATAAAAAATGGTCCTCAAAAAGCCCCGAAAACAAACAAACAAACATGTAAAACAACAATCATAAAAATGTATCAAGGTACGTTTTTCATAATAATAATAATAATAATAATAATAATAATAATAATAATAATAATAATAAATAAATAAATAAATAAAACACAAAACGCAGTTATAGTCATTTTTGTTAATGCTTTCTACCCAAATAGAAATTGAGCTTAATTCATGTAACGTCTAATACTTGTATTTACGTACAACCTATTTTATTGCTCATCAAAGAAGAAGAAGAAGAAGAAGACAAAGAAAAGGAATTGTTGCCTGGCTCTAAATGCTTTCAATACTTAATATAGTTATGTATTTCCTAATTAGTTTTCATTTTTATTTCATATTGACGTATTGTTTTTAATTCAGTTTAGTTTCAGTTTTTTTATTGCTTCCAAATGTTTAGTTTAGTTTTTAATAGATTAAGTGTTAGTTTTAGTCTCTTCTTGTATGGAGGACATATGCCAGATGCAAGGTTTAGGAAAATCGCTACAGGTATTCAAATAAAAACAAACATTTTTTTTTCACAACAATTAACTCTTTTTAGTTTAGTTTTTGTATTAGCCAGGTCTGTGTTGTATATTTTTCATGGTATGAAACTATGAGCAGCAGAATTCATTCTTTTTGTATACAGTGTGTGTGAATTCTTCCACTTCAGTGATTGAATTATGGATTATTTTATTTTGATCTGGATTCTAATCTGTATTTTTCTTCTTCACTTTATATTGTCATTCAGAATTTTTTTCTTTTTTTACACCCGTTGAGGGTTTTTTTTTTTTAATATAATTGTTCAGACGTGTGCGAAGCTTTGCTTTTAATTATAGCACCCTCTAGGGGCGAAATGCTTTGTCACAGGCGCGGGTATTTAATCCTGAGTGATTGTGTATATGTCAGATGCTCATGACAGACCTAATCCAAGATGGGGTTTTTTTTTAACTGTTTATTTTACCAAAAGACAGAGCTCCTCAGAAACACTTCTTTGATACTCAAATTTCATATCAAAGTGCCTGCTGTCAAAGAGTGTAGACAGCAAGAGCTCAGTAATCAGTGAAGTGTACCATATGTAAACATTGGTGTAATCACAACGAATGATCTAATAGTTCAGCTCCATTACAGCGAAATAATCGTAGTCTTAGATGATCTGACATAGAAATAACAATTTAACATAACATTTAACATGGAAATAACAATGTCACATCTTTCCATGCTTAAAGTTTTGGTCGGTTTTGTTTAGGTGACAGTGTTTCTGTTGTGGTTAATGCTAACTTCTTTATGTGTAAATATAGTTGTTAACAGTGGGGCAGCACAGTGGCACGGTGGTTAGCACTGTTGCCTCACAGCAAGAAGGTCTTGAGTTTAATTCTACCATCAGGCTGGGGTCTTTCTGTGTGGAGTTCGCATGTTCTCCCCGTGTTTGCGTGGGTTCTCCCCGGGTACTCCGGCTTCCTCCCACAGTCCAAAGACATGCACTTTATGGGGATAGGTTAATTGAACAATCTAAATTGCCCATAGGTGGGAATGCGGGAGTGAATGTGAGTGCGACTGGTTGTCTGTCTCTGTGTGTTAGCCCTGCGACAGACTGGCGACCTGTCCATGGTGTACCCCGCCTCTCGCCCTATGACAGCTGGGATAGGCCCCAGTGCCCCCCGCGACCCCGAAAAGGATAAGCGGAAGCAAATGGATGGATGGACAGTGATGGCCTTCTGTCTTGCTTACAGCTAACATTCAATCAGACAAAAACTATCCCACCTCATTACAAGTTAATTACTGTTTAAGGTTCATTTGGTTAACAAACTGAAAATCTTTGGTTGTGTCTCTCTCATTTTTTGTCTTGGCTCTTTAGCCAATGAATTGTAAACCCAATATCTGTTGACTATGACTTTTGTAATGCCTCAAAAGTAAATCCACTTTAAACAAGACTAAGACCTGTGACAACGTAAAAAATGTTTGCACAGATCTTAGACTCCCTTTTAGTATTTCTATTCTGTTCCATTTATTTTGTAGACTTTCAAGCTTTTGGTAAAATCTAATACAAATATCATTGGGTCCAAAACAATGAATCCTACTGATTTTCACATCCTCAAAGTCCTTCTGCATAGGCACGTGACCAAATACATGAAAAACAAAGTTGTGTTTTGTGTGTACTAATAAACATGAGCCAATTTGAAATGATTATATATATATATATATATATATATATATATATATATATATATATATATATATTAGGGGTGCAAGGATACACAAAATTCACGGTTCGGTTTGATACTTTGGTGTCACGGTTCGATATTTTTTTGATCGAAAAATGTTGATGCCTTTTTAATTTGTCATTTATTAAAATTATAAATATATATTTTAACTCAAAAGTACAGTTTTTAAATTTAATGTTGCTGAAACAACAAAATAATAAAAAATAAATAAATCTATCTGATCGAGAAATCACTCATCTTTGGAAAACAGAGTTTATTACAGAGAAATGGCTCTTTCCAAAATAAAAGCTATACTATACGCTTCTTCTGGGCTATATTCTCAGCAGCATATTAAACATATCAGGTCCCCATAAGGTGAATCATGTGCTAACGGCTGTTTAAATGACTCGGGTAAAGTTTGTAGCATGCCTGCTTGTTGTTTTTGTCTGCTTCCACTTGTCTTTGCACTAGGATAATGTCAGAGTAAATGTGCAGTCATATTAGTTGTGTTCCCACTAGCGCTGTCAGCGTTAATCTCGTTAAAATGACATTAACGCCATAACGTGGCAAATCTCCGTTAACGAGTTACCGCGGATCGCCCCGCGCATGGGGCTGGACTGCATCAACTCGTTAACGAGCTAACTGCGCTAACGCACTAGTTCCCACCAATTGAGCATTGCATGGCACATTACTTTTGTCCATGACTCGCTTACCATCAGGGTCATGCTTCACATGAAAACCGAGATAGTTCCAAACGCCAGATCTGAATGAGGGTGGGGGAGGTTCAATTTCGGGTAGCGTTGAGGCAGTTGCCATGTTGCAACGAGCTTAGCTTCTGTCTTGCTACTTGCTAGCTTGCGCTGCGCTCAGTGGATCTGCACTCGACAATGCAGCCTAGGCGGAGTAGTAGGCGGAGTAGTCGAACGCAGATCCACTGAGCGCTCAACACAGAAAGCATCATCAGAAGAAAAGTTGATGAAATAAATAAAAAAATTTGTATTGTTCGATACATATGCGTACCGAACCGAAAGGACTGTATCAAACGGTTCAATACCGATATGAGTATTGTTGCACCCCTTCATATATATATATATATATATATATATATAGCTTGGATGTGTTGTCATTTATCAGTGCTGTCCGCATGCATACAGCCGCTGCTGGTAGGATGATAGAATTAATCCATTTAATTGTTCTTCAAGATTCCTACTGTGTACATTTTTGCTCCTCTGTCCAAATATGTATAAAATGACAAATTAAACTTAACATTTTCTAATATTATTCCTTTAATCTTCTGTCTCTAGGTGTTTGTGTATCCACCCAGCCATCTATTTTCTTTCACTTATCCAGGGCTGGGTCATGAGGACAGCAGCCTAAGCAGAGAAGCCTACACTTCCCTTTCCCCGGTTACTTCCTCCAGGTTATCCAGGGGAACACCAAGGCATTCCCAGGCCAGCTGAGAGATATAATCTCTCCAGCGTGCCCTGGTCCAGTGTTCTGCCACTGGAACAAAAAACGCGTTGTTCCTCCTGTATCTGAGGTTCAACTAGCAGACACACTCTCCTTTCCAGCACCCTGGCATGGACTTTCACGGGAGGCTGAGTAGTGTGATTCCCCTATAGTTGGAGCACAACATTCTTAAGGATGGGAACCGCCAATCCAGAGGTCTTCCGTCTTCTGTCTCTAGCTGTTTGTTGCAAATGAATTTCCTGCTAACTAATGTAAACTTTTATTTCATTTATTGATAACTGGAGAATACATTTGAGGATCTAAAAAACAAGAAAACTGCATGGATATGCCACTTAGTTCTTTAGTGCAGTCAGTGCAATTCCAATAACAATTTTATTTATATTTGATATACAACAGTTCCTCAAGAAGCTTTGTAATGCATGGTAGAGGCTCTAAAATATTAGAGAGAAAACCTCAACAATCAGAAGATCCCCTATGAGGAAGCATTTGGTGACCGCAGGAAGGAAGAACTCCCTTTTAACAGGAAGACACTTCTGGCAGAAATAGGCACAGGGAGGGGCAGTTATCTGCAGTGACCAGCTACTGTGTGGGTTAAAAATAAGAGAAAAAGAAAGGTTGCACAGAGAGATAAGGAGAAAACAAACTATAGAATTTAATTCAATGACATGCAGTGGTGGCATGTGATGAAGAGAATGGTAAATAGATGCTCAGTGCAACCGCTGCCATAGTAACACAATTAAGGGATGAGTCAAGGTCACTCAATCCATCTCTAAGTATATGATTTTTTTTAAAGGAAAGTTTTACTGCTAATCTTAACCTTACCTGATCATTCAGGACTTAGAAATGACTAGAAGGATTCTAAATTTAATGCATGAAGTATAGCACAGATTTGGCCGCACCTCTTAGTTTTAATGTAAAATGAATAAACCAGAACAATATAACATGGATATATTTAATGACAAGCAACCATAGAACTAGAGGGTTTATTTCCATCTACATGTTTAGTTTACCAGATTTTATGTTATACATTTTAGACAATTACAAAAATAGCTTAAATCTTTTACAACCAAATACCCAACCAAAAAAGAGCAAACAAAAACATCCTCACAAAGTTAAGCTAACACTGTGGTAAAAGAGTTGCTAAAACAAACTCTATCCAGACATGGTGCCATTTACTCATTTAGCCATAAAAAAGACACTGATAGAATCTGCGAAAGAAATCAACACACATATGTGATGTGGCAGATAACTACCAGCTTTCCCAATGAAACAAAACCTAAACTTGCGTATTAAACCATTCTACATAACTGCAACCTCAACACACATTTGATCACGATTCCCAAAGAAAGTTCGTTTTAGCTTAATGTCTTTTCATTTTTTGAGTATGTGTTATTTCAGTTAACATATTTTTCTACTGATACAGAAATTGTTTTGTGTTTTAAGTGATGCAACTTTGCAGGTACAATGTAAAAGGCTTCATGCAAAATGATAATAAACAAAAGGTGATATGAGGTTTGTTACAGCTTCTTATCTGAGGCTTAAACAGGAAATATTCTGTTGGAAGACTGCTTAACAAATTTATTAAACTACCACCTGGTGTCAGGTTTATGTCACAGCTGCCCTAAATTAACAGTATTGGTCATTACCAAAATCATTTTCTTATGTTTCTGTACTGGTTAATCCACCAGTACCCAAAACAGAAAAAAAAAAACAGTAATAAAAAGTAAGTATTTCTGGATTAAGATTCCAGATTATCTTACATACCTTGTACAGAAAAATTAGTTTTAGTGGTTTAGCGTTATGCTCCGTTAATTTCTGACTTCTTAGAGAAGTCCAGTGTGCCAGGTTAAATTTGGATAGAAAAAAAAACATGAATTCAGTTTGTATTTGCCTAATAAACAAACATTATATATATATTTTATATATTTTTAAACACATTTTTAAGAGATTTCTAAAACATTTATGATTTTTAATGACAGGTAGTCTAATAAATTTGTTAATTACTGGATCTGCAGCCTAAACCATACTCGAACATAACGTGAGCCTGGTTATAGGACATTAAGATATTTATAATTACAAGAAAGTCAGCATTACAAATGTACTGTTGTAATATAAAATCCATTTGAAATATTACAGCATTAGTTGAAAATGTTTAGCAGCCTCTGTGGTGATGGGTTAATAGTACTGAAGACAACTAACCAGTGTAACCGGTAGATTGCCAAAAATGATTAACCTGAAAATGTATTTTGCCTTTCAAAAAGATCATTACTGAGTAATAGTAATACTGCATTACAAATATCATCACTTTCCATTAATACGTATATGTTTGCATATATTGATCCTATGCATTATCAGTCCTGTGTATAGTGTCCAAGTCAACACAGATTACCATTTCACCATTTGTTTTACAGTTCTTTAAAAGGTGTGCATTTGTGCGTGTCTGTGTTATATTTGAACAGTACACAAAAGTATTTAAGCACCAATAAATGAGTAAGTCTGAGGAAAATGTATTACAAAAACCACAACAAACTAGTTGAAGTCATCTGACTGCAAAGACTTTAGAACCACTGTGCTGAGATGTTGCTGAATGAAAAAGAAACTACCGCCAAAACAACTGCTGTGTGCATGTTTGATTAAAGGTTTCTTCTTTAGAGCGTTAGTCCTGCATTCCATGACTAATATTGATTCAAAGCTATCTAACAAACAACAAACATTTAAGTCAGCAGCAAGGACTTCTACTGTTGTCCAGGAAAGACTGGCAGCAGTAATTAAACATCTTTTCCTTTCTTTCTGTGACTAAACTATAACAATCAGTCAAAACGCATCAAGATTGGCAATCATTTGTCAAGCAACTGAAACACTGGTTTATCATGAATACTGTTAATGGTTCCTTCAAATCTGACCTTAAAGTTTCACTACCTAGTCATCTCACAATCATGGTAATGCACAGGAATGCAAAAATGAGACTGGCGATAGGTAAAAATATACCATAATAAAACAAAACGGCACAAGTCATCATAAACGTCAGCCGTAAAAAAGTGGACTAACATTTCTGAGTGGCTTGTTCATTTAAAAAATGCTTATTGTATGTAAAAATCGATGCACTTTGAGGTTTCAATGAGGGACCACAAGTCATACAAGCTGATAGCATGTTATACAAAACTGTTATGATCATGCATTAGTGAAAACTTACTTACTGACTTAAGATTAATTTAAGAGATCACCATAACATGTTCAAACTATCTGCACAGAAAATCCTTCCTTATGTGCCAGTGACATCATTGACTCTCAGAAAACCTCAAGCCTTTACAAAACATCAGAAGCAGGTTCATCTTTCCCTCTGAGGTGAATGTGGAAACGCAGTGTTTGCGTCCTCTTGGAGAGATTCCATGTCGGAGGATGTGAGAGTTCGGTTTGACACAGGGGCATTACATGGCCGGCTCTGCTGCAAAAAGCAAATCAGCCCCTTGTGATTTCTGCGTGTCTACGTGTCCTTACTCCATCTGGGCCCCACACCGTTTCAGGGCTGAGAGAGACGCTTGCGTTTGAGCTTCTGCCTTGCCATTTCCTCCTTTCAAAACAAAAACAGAGAGAGGACAAGAGAGTACTGACAACACACTCTTGCATCCGCCGCGAAACAACGTCCATCTCTCCAAGCATCCATCCATCCTGTGAGAATGGACGAGTGCGCACACGACAATCAGGCAACAAGGCAGGCTTTGTTAGTTAGGCACTCCTCTACTCCAACAATGGCATCTGGACTGTCCTCCAAACTAAGAGTCTCACGGCCACGTCACGTCAGTCTCTTCAAAAGCACGGCTGCTTTCACAACAACAACACCGGATCTCGAGTTTAAACTTTTTTTTTTTAATACTGTAGACCCAAATATGTCCTTGTTCTCAAAGTCTCAATATATTATATAATAGGATTTTATAAAAAAGGAAAAAAAGGGAGTGGGGTTGTTGGCATAGTATTCTGTTGCAATATATACCACATCAATATGTACAGATTCCATGCTGCTGGTTAGTAATCACTGCAAAAGAAGAAAAAATAGATTGATTAGTGCGGAAGAATTAAAATCTGCATTCAGATATTCATGCTCTGCAATTACAAAATCGCACACAGACTGTAATATACTTACAAAATGCTCCTGTGTCAAATAAGCCAACAAATATGAATTCAATTGAATAATACTACGCATGTGTTTTGACTTTGTTAGCCATTCCCCCAGAGCGCTCTCTGCTGTATCAAAATCATTTGGAAATGATTTCATTAATTAATAAAATGATTAAAAAAAAACATGTTTGAAATTTTAACACTCACTTTGTGCCAGCAGCCCGGTATGGGTAGCCCGTCACGTCCCTGCAAGGTGAAAACAGAAGTTAAAAAAAGCGTGAAAATGTCCAGCGATGCATGCTTCCCCGCATCTGAAGAATTTGCACGCTGCTGATTTTAATGTTGGTTGGTGTGCCTTCACAGTCAGCCGTGTTATATTAAAAATCTAATTTTACTTTTGTTTTGATTTTAAGTCATATGTTACTCTAATAAATCCAGATTTCTAAGTACCACATTACTTTTATTATCACCATCATCATCAACAACTTTATTTATAAAGCACTTTAAAACAACCACAGCTGACACAAAGTGCTGTACATTGGAACTGTAAAATAAAATTACATGAGATATAAGTAAAAACCAAATAAAAGAAGAGTGAAATCATTAATTAAATAACTACTTCAATTAAAAGAGAAACTAAGTCTCACTGAGGTTAAAAGCCAAGGAATAAAAGTGGGTTTTAAGACGTGATTTAAAAGTGGACAGTGAAGGGGCCTCTCTAACGTGCATGGGCAAATTATTCCATAATTTTGGAGCCACAATAGAGAAGGCCCTGTCCCCTCTGAGCTTCCTCCTGGATCTCGGTACCTCTAGGAGCAGCTGGTCAAGTTTAAAATGAACATTTAGATATTTGGAGAAATACTTGGATAACACGATGGTCGATCTGTTAAATAAGAGGTACAGTCAGCAGTCCAGTTAACTTAGCTTCGCTTTGGATAGGTGCACTATCTTGACAGAAGTACTGGGACACACCTCTTTATCTCTGAAAAGATGTGTGATAAAATGCACCTATCCGTGCAATCTGCTTTTAGAAATATTTGGTCATTGCAAAGAGCTTGCTGAGTAGGATGCCGCAGTCAGTTCATGCAATGTCTTCATCATCTATAAATGGTATTATTGTAAAGTGGAATTATTTAGGAACTATGACAACTTGACCAGAAAGTGTCAGGCCATATAAAGTTAGTTACTGAGTGCTGTGTTGCATAGCACATAAAAGTTTCCTCAGTAAGTGCAGAGCTCCAAACCTCTGGCATTAACTTCAGCACAGAAACTGTGCACCAGGAACTTCCTGCCATGGGTTTCCATGGCCATATAGTGTATATGCTAGATGATGCCAACCAGCTACAGAACTGTACCATGTCTCATATGTAACTCGTTGTCAGCATTTACCAAATGTCTGTCTGTGGCTCTGATTTTGCACGATCCTTCATACTGATGAAACTATTAATTACTATTATTTTCTTGATTACACCTGCTTTTTCCTCTTCTGTTTTCTTCTTTGCAATCAAGTATAGTAAGTAGTTCTGCATTTCTGGAACTTGGCATTGTGTGTATATTTCACAAATTCATAGCAAGCTCTACGTTTTTTGGCTTGATCGGGCCTAGACAGTTTTGCTGTTTATTATCTGTGAACGCCTTTCTTTATTATTATTATTATTATTATTATTATTATTAAGCCAGACCCACATGAACAATGTGTTGATAAATGTCAGTGTATATGTTTCAGAGTTGGGACCAAATGGACCCCCCCCCTCCAAAAGACCAAAATTTAAAGAAGCATTTAAACAGTCAATAACAGCATCAGTTACAGTGATCAGAGAGAAGTGGGGAAAAGAAGCAAAGATACTGTACCAGAGGACAGGGGCCCTCAGGGCCAGAAGGAGGAAGAGGAGGAGTTGCAGGAGAAGAAACCGCTGCCTTCACAGACTGCTCTTTAGACTCATCGCACCCCTGTTAGCAGGAGCCGATTAGACATTTAAAGCATAGAAGAACAAGTTCAGAAAAGCAGTTAAAGGGTGAAACAGAGATAAGATATATGCTAAGTGTTTTTAAACTAAAAAGCTAGAGGAAAGTGGGAGTAAGTAAATCAGCATTGCTGCAAAGCCTTTGTGTGTACATGTGTGGAAGAGACATACCACAGGACAAGGCTGGTCCAGACCCGGAGGACCTTGTTCACCCTTCTGGCCCTTTAGACCTCTCTTCCCTACTGTTCCTCTGTCACCCTGGGAGTGATGAGGACAACAGTTAAACAAATTCATACACTTATCACATGCAGCTAATGAAGACAGCCCATTCATACACTGGAAATATTTTAAGCAGTTTAAGTCAGTCATTATTGTTGCTAGGTTAAAAAACTGAAGGAGGAAGATGCGAGAAGCTGGAGGAGAACTGAGGATCTGTTTGGACTTACCTTGTCTCCTTTTTCGCCTCGATCACCTTTTTCTCCCCTCAGGCCTGGGAAACCCTGGATACAAAACCAAAATCCATAAGGGAACTTATTACCCAATATATGTTAGACTTTATTTATTACTATGATAAAAAAATGTCAACATGTATCGTTCTTCTTAGTAAGAAACTCACATCAAGTCCAGGCTCTCCTAGTCTTCCCTGCAAATACACATTGAGAAAGATTTAAAAAAAATAAAAAATAACGAATAAACCAGCAACGAACAACAGATCTATTAAACACTTTTATGGAGGTTGTCGTGTCCTTACTTTCTCTCCCTTGGCACCAGGAAGGCCCACTAAGCCCGGAGACCCAGGTGGACCTTGGAGGCCATCTGATCCCTGCAGTAAAAGCACACATTCATCACTGCATCATGTCCAGTTCTTGAGCCATGACCAACACGTTAGAATAATAATAAAGCCCATTATCACTTACTCTGGATCCAGGAGGACCACTGTCTCCCTTCTCTCCCTTTATCCCCACTCCTGGTTCACCCTGCATTACAGCAAAGCCACACTGAGTACAAGACAATGCATCATACAGCTGCCATCAGCCTCCATCACATACAGATAAACCAGCTTACCTTAGGACCAGGCATTCCATGCAGCCCCTGTAGGACATTGTGTGATGTGAGTCTTTGCAAACTACAGACCTGACTGGACTTGTTTTTATCTGAAATGATATAAAGTTATGCTGCAGGTACTCACCATGGATCCAGGGTGCCCAGGTACTCCCGGTGGGCCTGGTGGGCCAGGTGGGCCTGGCTGGGAAATCATCTGAACCTTTAGCACCAATGAAAAAGTGGAAACAAGACGAGAAGCATATAAATTAAGTGAAATAATCAGCTAAATTCAAATAACAAATTGTATAGTCGTTCCTCAAAGTAACCAGAGAATTTCAGACTGTTTCATGTGTTTACTTCTTTAGATTATTATTCTCACTCATTTCCAAAATGAAAATCAATTGGGAAGAACTTAAAACTAGAGTAAAATCTACATCAATGAGTGTGAACATTATTCAGTTCTTTAAAGCAACGAAGCAGATGGTTCAAAACATGCAAATAACAAATAAATAACAATACATTTCCCTTTAAACTGTCTGTTTGGAGGTGCAGCGATCTGTAATGAACGTCAGAGGATTCATGTATTTCATACTCATACTGACCAAGTTGTCATCTAGTCTGCAGTCGCCTTTTTCTCCTTTCTGTCCATCCGTACCCTGAGCCACAAAGAGCAGGATTAACTTTCAGCTGTTTTTAAAGTTGTCACCATTGTGTTATTAGCGAAATAGAGTCACTGTCGCTACTTACAGTAGGCCCAGAGAGACCCATCTCGCCTTTCTCTCCTCTCATGCCGGGAGGTCCTGTCTCACCCATGTCACCTTCGGGTCCCTGGAGATGAAGAAGAGATTAATAACGCAGATGATGCTAAACGTCCCACTGACTACTATATGAAGTAGTGAAAAAAATAAGGAGCATGCGTCTGGGTGTAATATACTCTCTTTGTCGCTTTACCTTCTCCCCGTCAACTCCTGCTGGTCCAGGTAACCCGAGCTCACCCTAAACAGAACAAAAAGAGGGAAGATGCACTCGGTGGACTAATATATCTGACTTTGTCTACAAAATCAGGCTTAGCGTGTTTTGGGTATTTATCAAACAATAAATATCAGCCAATCGCAGCTGTATGGCTTACCTTTTCCCCTGGAGGTCCTGGAGGTCCTGGTGGTCCAGGTGGCCCCTGGAGAAAAACAGGCAGAATAAAAGAAATGAGCACAAAGCTTTGTTGCGTGACCTGTGTTAGACTAAATTAACCTAGCAGCAACTGATTTTCTGGTTTAGCTGATTACAGCTAGTCACCGACTTTGTGTATCACTTGCTGCCGGGCTGGCGTGCTAACAACAGCTGCCTCTCTTGGTGGATAAAATTGCTCGTGCAAGCTGTGAGACCAAACTCAAACAGATCAAACCAAGACCTGAAAGCAGCTATAAAGCTGTGGGGAGCTAAGGAGGTCTTTCTCTTACAAATAGTCACATGCATCATATAAAAAGATGACACTATAACGGCTTTAATCAGAGCTGCAATTTTCAGAGAGTCCCTTAGACATCTTCTGCATTTTTTTATCCGCTTACTCTCACACTGTTTATCACAGTGAGGCTGGTAACTCATTATAAAAGGCCCGAATCGTGAACACAAAACGCTATAATTCACAATGTGGGCCTGACAGTAAACAAGTCCAAAACCTTCCTTCATTCCTTTTTGCTGATCACAACCAACTTGAAGCAATTTTTATCTTACAGAGATTGTTAAAGAGCTCTGAATGTGGTCTGTGCTACACAATAGCCTGGCACGGCTCTCTGTGATTGTCTTAATGATGGGACTGCTGGAGAAAACATTGATGTGACTTTATGTAACCCTAATGATGAATGAAGAATGGCGTGCATATATGTAATAGGCCATATTCTTCCCACGCAGCTCCGCCGTTATGCTATGAGTGATAGCTCTTGTAAATCACTCCACTTAATCTTTATATTCACAATGCTACACTTGTTATTCCTCCTTGTAAAGGCTCCGGTCATCTTGAAGCAAAAAAAGGAAAAAAGCCAAGTTGCCTCCCAGAGGTGTACGATTCATTTTCCAGTTCCTAACTTGTTGTTCGTTCTCAGCTTTTAAAGCCATGGAAACTGATGTTTACAAGCAACTATTTGATCCCAGACACTCCATCACTGGAAAGTGAATGCTATTCATCTGCAAAATGACTGACGGTGACAAACAACCCATCTTAGCATTGTTTTAAACCAAATTCATCATCACCTAACATTTCACAACAAGCACATGAAACGCTGCTTTTCACACAAACAAGCGATCAACTCACAAGGTGGGTGGCCAGTGAGCGCTACCTGCACCGTGGAGCCCTGCGTGTGAATTTGTGCCAACTAATCCGCAATGGCAAAGAGCTTCCGATAAGATCTCGGGTCCATGCTTTCACCAATCCCTTTGCAACATTCTTATATTGCTTGTATTGATTGTTGCATGCAGGAGCTCAGCTCCAGGGGGACCTGGTTCATAATTGTTTTAAATCAAATGCATGCTCCGCTTCTCAGAGAGCCATCTGCCAGTAGCACGTACTGCGGTGTACAGCGGGATCGAAGAAGCTTGTGTCTGAAGAGAGTGATGTGAGACTGTGTTGACAGTGAGGCGCTCCCTTCTCTATGTGCTAGCACAAAGTAAAACACACCATGCTGCCCTGTAGCAGGTTTCAAACACATACTTTTCACATACATGCCATAAAAACACAGAAGGCTTTTGATTTTTTCTGCATAATTAATCAAAGCTCTTTAGGCTGCATGTCATCTGATAGCACAGCTGTGCTTTATTTGTAAGGGCTGTGCTTTTTTTTATGCCCCAAACAAATACACAAGAGACTCTGGAAAACTGGGACACTCAGTAATGCTCTTTAGATGTGGCCCCTAGAGTGACATCCAATACATATGAAGACCAACGCTCTTTGTTGAGGGCATCTACAAACACAAACAAAACCCACTAGCAAGAGAAAGCGGGCAATGCAGTAAATACACAAGAGATGCTTAGATGCAAATCTGTGCATTGGTGTTAGTTACTGGTCACACCGCCAAAAACATGCAGCAACAACAGCAGCAGATTACCGAAACACTGATGGTGTTGATGGCCTGTCGAGGAGAAATGGCGACATGTTCAGTTTTTGGTTTCTTTTAAACCACACTGCCAGCTCTGGTGTTATTTACTTGTATTGAAAAGCTCTGCCTCGATCCTTATGTGGAATTCAGTCATAAGCGGCTGAATGAATCGGGTGTCGCTGACACCGACACTTGAATATGACTCACCTGCAAAGCATCTAGAAGCTTCCCATTGAAGTCGATGATGTCTGAAGCACCCGGGGTGCCCTTCTCACCAGGAAAACCCTGAGGCAGAAAAAATAATAATGTAGGAATATTTTATATAAATGTATATAAATGTAGAGATGCATAGATGGCTCAGCATAATAGCAGAAGGACAGAGTTGGCCCTTAAGCATAACAAATAACATACCATGGCTCCCTGTAGTCCTTGCTCTCCTCTTTCTCCTTTGTCACCCTGTTTGCACCATGAACACCATATTATGGTAAAACTCTTTCATAGCATAATTGTTAGAATTATTATAGATCATTATTATTTCAAAAACAATTTCAGAAATGTTTCTTACCTTTAATCCTGGAAGTCCATCCATGCCTCGCTCTCCTTTTTCTGCACTCCCAGGCTCGCCCTGTTTAAATGCACATTAAAGGTTAGAAACATACTTAAAATCATCCATGTCAGAGACATGAGAGCGGTAGAGCAAAGCTCGGCTTTACCTTTTCCCCCGGGTGACCCTGTTGTCCTGGATAACCAGGATGCCCATCTTCTCCCTAGCAATTCAAAACAGCCATTAAATGAAGAGAGAGCTACATATCTGGCTATATTAAAACAGCTTTTGAGCCCTTTAATGGCAACACTTCAGTTAAGATCAATAGTTTGTTAGCAGTCTTACCGGCTTCCCAGGCAGTCCCTGTGGCCCCTGAGGTGGAAATATATTAAAAAAATAAATTATGAATTTTTCAGACAGTCAAATTATTCCGACTAAAAAAACTCCAACAGCAAAAGCCAAATTGCTTCAGCTGTAAACCAAACAAAATGTGAAACAAACTCTTAAAGCTTAGTGTGAACTCTGCTCACCTCAGCTCCATCGCGACCAGGAAAACCCTGAAACGACAGAGGGGACATTTAATGAGGTGAATCTACTTCAGGAACATGAACCTTTTTGGCCACTAGATGTCACTTTTCAATAAGGCATACAAGGCAGTCCGTAGACTTCAGCTCCTTCAGCAGAGCTGGACTGTTTAGAGAATAATTACAGGAAATGGATGAATGATGAGCAGAGAAAAATAACAAAGACAGATGCTTCAATACAGGCCATAACTGGTTACCTAATGCATGGATAAGCAGGAAAATTCTGAAAATTATGCTCTTTTGGCCTTTCCAACAGCCAGATGTAAACCCAACTTCGGTCTAACTTGTTGGACAGCGGTGTTCCCGTGTCAGCAGTGAAGATCAATCTTATGGTGTGTCGACCTCCCCAAAAAGGGTTCAAGAGACTTGCAAAATGCCCCTTAAGAATGCATTAAGAGAGTTTTCTTTCTTTGCTTTGACACCCATTCATACAAAAGAAGACTAAACAAGTTTTGTTCTGTTTGCAGTTGGATTTGAATTTGAAGCCTTCAAACTGAAGCCTGTGTTTGATGAGCGTTAATCCAGTGAGCACAAACTTCTATCCATCAATGAGCTAACATATTTTTTATTTAGCTAAAAAGATCTTTTTTAGCGACTGTCTGCGAGAGCCAGGTGGAAGCAGCTAAACATCTGCTATGAAGTCATTCATGGCGGAGACAGTTTAGAGGGCTCTTGTGCAAGAGCCTCTCTCCATTGCTTCCTCACACACAGATACACACACTACTATCAAGTAGTTGTGTTTACTTGATCGGCCAGTGGACCCTAATAAATGCACGATATAAATTGAAGGTTGTTAGCCTTCCATTCAGTAATATGCAGAAGCTGATTAGATATTCTTCAGCTGGCCAGTGTGCAAAAAGTGTCATCGCGATCCTTCCTACTACTTTCTGGACCTGTTTTACTTTCATCTTTTTGGCACTGCTCTTTCTTTCTCATCATATTTCCTTAACAACATCTATCCATCCATACATTCATCAATCCACCCGAACCGACCAATTGCCAATTAACTTGACAATTATCCTGTGGGAAGCCATGCAGGCAGAACATGTAGACCCTGCTGATTGGAAGGTTAAAACCCAGTACCTTCTTACTTTAAGGTGACAGAGCTACCCGACAGCATGAGACATTTCATTCTATATAACAGATAAAAAACGATGAAGGTTTGAGTACACCAGGGCTGGCAGTCTCGCTCACTTTCTCCCGCTCGGCCCTCTTAGACATCTGCCCACAACATGGAGTGGCTCTCTGCAGGCCTCTGTGCTTTGTTTTGCTGTTTTGGGGTTTTGCAACTCCTTTAATCAACTTGAAGAGCACATTTGCAATCGACTAGGTTACAGGATGGGCCCCCTTTTCTCTTCGACCCGTCTGTTTTTTGTCATTTTCTGAGCTGCGCTGGCTTTCCCTGCTGTTGGTTCAGCAGTTCTCAAGTGACCCACACCGAAACCAACATTTTTCACTTGAATCCCTTGCTGTCCTCTTGTGCCAGTTGAGGGTAACAGCACATTCATTCCTACACTTGAATAAACAAAAATTACCTTCATAGTCTCCTTCTCTTCAATTCAATAACCACAGCTGCAAGTTTTGCTGCATCTGAACTAGACCCTGGGAAGCAAAAAGTTAATTTTAAGAAACGAAAACGGCCACAGGCAAGGAGTGTACTATTGTTTGGTGAGACCGGCAAACTGCCCATGAACTCACCACAGTGCCATATCAGTTTCAGCGTGCACAGCAACACAGTTGTGGTAGGAGGGTGGGAGAATGTGGATTTGGAATGGGGGGGTGTTGGAGAACTTTGTGGCCGCTAACTTACACAAAACAGATGAGGCCAGGAGTAGACTTGCTATTCTGGGACTTCTTTAGGTGAGCCACAGCATGCTGGCAAATCCCAGAAAAATGAGAATAGGGGTTCATTGCCATTTGCTGTGTACACCCTTACCCCTTATGGAGCTACGCAGTTTGCAATCTGTCACAGTGTTGTGGTTAAAGAGTATGATGGGAGTAACAAAGCCACTGATGACTGAGGTGTTCTAAGTGGCTGCAATGCTTGTGGTGTAACCTTAGTTTGACAGCCAGAAGGGATGGAGTAAGAGGAGATCTACAGTGGGGGTGGGAGGGCATTGTTTTTGTTGAGGCAGTGTGGATTTGGCTCTTGTACAATACTGTGCAAAAGTCTTGAGTCATCCATCATTTCTTCATATTTTACAAGGAAAATGGGAAATACGTGCAGTGATTTATTGAAACTTCAGCAAACACATGGAAATACTGACTTAAATACAAGCCTGAAAGTCAATATTTGGTATCGCCACCTTTATTCTTCACACAGCCTGAACTCTCTTAGGCAGATTTCTTGTCATTTCTTTAAGCAGTCTTCAGGAATAGTTCTTCAGGCTTCTTGGAGAACTTTTGTTCTGTTTTCTGTCAAGATGAGCCTACACTGCTTCGATACTGCTGAGGTCTGGGCTCTGAAGAGGCCAATCCATGACTGATAGTGTTTGTTTTTCTATCCAGGTATGCTTTTACTGGGCGATCGTGGCTCAAGAGTTGGGAGTTTGCCTTGTAATCGGAAGGTTGCTGGTTCGAGCTCCTGCTTGGACAGTATCGGTCGTTGTGTCCTTGGGCAAGACACTTCACCCGTTGCCTACTGGTGGTGGTCAGAGGGCCCGGTGGAGCCAGTGTTCGGCAGCCTCGCCTCTGTCAGTGCGCCCCAGGGTGGCTGTGGCTACAATGTAGCTTACTATCACCAGTGTGTGAATGTGTGTGTGAATGGGTGGATGACTGAATATGTAAAGCACTTTGGGGTCCTTAGAGACTAAGTAAAGCACTATACAAATACAGGCCATTTACTGCATTTGCAGTGTGTTTGGAAATGAAGCCATTGCCAGTCAGAAGCTTTTCAGGTTTTTTATTGCATGGAGGATCAAAATCTGACTGTACTTTGCATTGTTCATAATGCCGTCTGTTTTGATGAAATCCTCAACACCGCTGGCTTAATTGCAGCTCCGCTGTGTTTTACAGATGGCTGTAGACACTCACTGTTGTTCCTCTCTGCTGACCTCCTCCATACATACTGACGATGATATGAACCAAAAATGTCAAACTTGGACTCATCACTCTATACGACATGTTGCCATTTATTTTCAATTAAGTTCTTGTATAATTTACCTCAGCCTTTTTAACTGTTTTTCTTTCTTAAGAATGGCTTACTGACAGCCACCATTCGACTGAGACCATTTCAGATGAGTCTTCAGTGAATGGCTAGATGCGTCTCTCAGGTCCTGTGCCAGGTTTGCTGGATTTTTTCCATTTCTTTTAGATCTGTTTTTTAGGCCTGTCACTTCTTCTTTTGCCTCAAATTTTTTAAGAACACACCGCACACCATGCTGGGATATGCCAAGTTTTTAGCTAAGAGCTCTTTAGAAATCACCTTGTTAGTGCAATTTTAGAGATTTGAACAAATGGTGGTTTTTTTTATCGGTCAGGTAAAAGGCCTGCTCTGAAAATAACTGAAAAAGCAGTCAATGTCCACAGAAGAACTTTGAAAGACCTACAGACAGCCTGGAGAACTGTTGCTCGAGACCACTTTGAAAAATAACAAGAAAGTCTGGCTCCTTAGAAGCCAAATGTAAAGAAACGATGGCTAGCTCAAGAAGAGGGGTAGAGATAAAAAGATGCTCTTACTGGCTCTCCGGGAAGACCACGAGGTCCATCTTTTCCAGTGTTCCCAGGGGGGCCACGGGGACCTGGAGGACCTGGGGGACCGGGAGGACCAGCAGGTCCAGCCTGACCCTGATCACCCTGATAAAAAACAAGAAGAGGATAAAATGCAAAAATAAACGACCAACTACAAACTTGTAATAAATACATTATTAAGTACACAAGATAACGTAATATATTAAAATAAATCTCCTTAAACGCTCCCATTAACTGATTTGTTTTTGGCAACAGAAGCAAACACTGACATGCCAGCGACCTGTTAAGGTTATACGGCAAACGTCAAAGAACTACCCCTCAGCTTCTGCAGCTGTCTGTGTGGGCAGTCAAGGTGTATAATCCTTAATCTGTTTATTTATTTACAGTTGCCTTTCTCTCCACCTGATAAACATGACTGCAAAATTCCCTCGTATTTTAGACCCCGTCGAGTTTCCTGAGAAAAATATTTGGATCTTTATCTGCTAAATGCTCCACATATGTTTAACAGCTAGTTGAGAACACTGTTTGCTGTTTGGTGCTTGAGAGGAAACACGGGGGCCTACATTTTCTTTCTCTTTTTGACACAACGACTGCCAGGAAAGAGCAGTGAGAGAACAGAGAGTGAAAGTAAGAAAACAGGGAGATAAAAGACTCTCCCAAGTTCTGTAGAGCTGAGGGAAACTGCAGAGTTTGGTGATAATTATCTGTGTCACTGTAAGCCACGGATCTCACAAACACATTTATTAAGAAAAGCTTTAAATATGCTTTGTGCTATGAGCAGAAATCCCTCAAACTTAACTTGCAATTACTGGCATGCAGCTTGTTAGTTAGTGTGGTTTTGTGGGCACTGGTAATAAAGGACAACAGCTGGAGGAACTGGCCAATAAGAACAGTTTATCTGGTGAGTTAGACTGACATTTCAAACAAATCCATGCTGGCAAAACAAATTCATTTGTAAGTGAAAAATACATCTGATCACTGGATTTAAACCACCATCCCACTGCCTATTTAGGCTAAATCAGGCACCAGTTTTGTCTCCACTTTGATGCTATTCTCCCATCCCTACCAACATGTGATGCATTATGGTTTGCTTTGTCAAAAACACTTTCATGAAAATGATATAACCAGTGCCTTAAAGCAGACTAGAACCTCATTCCTATGCACTGATAATTATTTTGTCCCTGTTAGGCTCGAGCTTGAACCAAAGTGATAAAGTGATGTTTTCGACAATGAGGAGTAAGATTAACGAGAACCGCACATTTCTACAGTGTGGGTGGCTCATCTTCCAAAGATGTTTTCCTATGTTTCAAAATGCTTTGGAGCTCTGAATATAAACACTTTTAATTAATCATTCATGGCAATACATTTTCAGTTGACTAAAAGACAAGAAACACGAGATCAATTTCATGCAACATGACTGAAGAATGTGGAAAAAGTGGGAAAGAAGGCAAAACGCTAGTCAGAACACGGAAAGGAAAAGCGGGTTAAAGTGTTAAGGAAACAAAAGAAAAAGCACACATGCCTTTTAGTTGTGGTCTACCTTCAGAAAGAGTCTCTGAAAGCTGTTGGTCGGCTCTCTCGAGAGAAAGCCGTGGTCAGTTCTGGGGAAAACCATCTACGATGCAAAGGGGTGCACCAGTGATGAAAAGAAAAGAAAGGGGAGAAAACAAGGAGAGGGGATACAGAAAAAAGAGAGAAGAGGACATGGAGTGGATTAAAATGAGCGCGAGAAGAGCGTCAGTTACATAAGTTGGAAATCAGAGGTCCGCTGTTAACCGTGAGTCCAGAGTTCATGAAAACAAATGCTGCAGGAAAAACAGATAAGAGTTCAACAGCCTCTTAAGCTCCAAGCACAAAGAAAGGAGGGAAAAACTGCAAGAGAGGTGTTTTGCTCCTCTGTCTGCAGGGATAGCGGTAGCTCGGCAGTCCGACAGCAGTTCTCTAAGAGGCACAAACCTTAACAGTGAGAATCTGATTACTGTGCAGGCTTGCATGTGTGCCGTACATAGGAGGACCCTGAAGAGAAGAGGAAAAGGTGAACAAGATAGCGTAGCATTACAGTCATGTTTGCAGCTGTTTCAAATCGAATTATATATGCAGTTAAAAACCCATCAGGTGCAAATAAAATGCATCATCGGCAAATCGTGAGACAGACATCCGTAAAATCTGCAAGTAAGGCTTAATAGCTGTCTTTTGAAACTTGAAAAATGATTTTGGAGTAGTGTGTGTGTGTGTGTGTGTGTGTGTGTGTGTGTGTGCGTGCACAACATTTAGTGCCTTCCGATCATTCCCACTGTGACCAAACAAAACAGTGGTGGTTTGGCTCTTTCCAGTCAACACAGTAAATGTGTTGATTGTCTGTCAGGCTGAAAGGAGCAGAGTTTTCCTGCTGCCGCAGAGCCTGGAGCACTGTGTCGCTTCTTTGGTTCAGCTCCCTCAAAAACACAAGGGAGGGAGGAAAGGATGGGGAGAAGATCTAAGAGAGGGGGGTGGGGGTGGGTGGGTGGGAGAGTGACAGAAGAAGAAGAGTTGCTAGAGAAGGTTCTGCTAACAGGCTCTTGTGAGGGCTGGATGGCTGAGGTTTTTGCACCACCGCAGACTCCACCTCCTCCTCTCTGGGCCTGTGCACCCCTCTCTGCCCACTGTCACAGTCGCTTATTCACACCGTTCCCACCATGAAGACCACTTATGCATATGCTCCTTAAACACTGCATAAGAGAATAGACTGTTTCATGGTGGGTTTCCCCTTTACATTGTTCTCATCAGACTTAAGACTGATACTAAGACAAATGGCCATTCATCCCTGGAGGCCCGTCTCACTATGGCCTGTTTGCAGATGCTCTCAGGGAGGCAAAGGCAGGATTTGGCAGGGGATCAAACTCTCATCAGAGCTTGTCTTTCAATACAGCCCCCAGATGAACCTAAACATGCAGTGACAATGTCCTCCGTATGAATTTGACTGTATGGAGGCTTGGGAAAAATAGCTACTAACTTTACTCCACTCAACAAAAAGTTGCTTTGGAGAAAGACGCAACACTATACATGACCTTTTTCCTCACATGATTTTGGTGGTTCTTTAACATTTTGTTTTAATAACCCCGTTATCCTGTTTTGGTAGCCTGGTCTAAGACCAGAATCAGCCTGGAAGAGGCACTAAAAGTGATGGACTGACAGGAAGTGGCACATTGACGGAGATTCGCGGTTGCTTTCTGTTTTCACACATACGCTTATCTCCCCGTAAAGGTCAAAGCTGAACCTTTGAATGCAGTTTTGAAATCCCAGTAAGGTGATAAATAAGCATATTTAATGACCTGAAGACAATCAGACTGTTAAAAATAGTACTGAGCAAGCAAGAGATTTTTGTTTTCTAACCCATCTACAGCCGTATCTGTGACAACCTATATGAGGGAGCCAAACCTCATCCACATCTACAGTAGCTTTAGGAGCTGTTGGGTTTGATTTGAACCAAGCTTGAGGTTTTTGGGGCTGCAGATTTATCCAGGGACATCAAAGCTGCATAGGCCTGGGCCAAGTGCAATATTTATCATTTGGAATAACTATGTAATGCGAAATGCCAAAGGAGATTTAATTCTTGCACAAACGATCTGAAAGGATAGGTGGGGAAATCAAATGGCTTACGCCTTGATAGGAATCGGGAATTTCTGTAATTTTTTGAACCGCATCATAAATACTGTTCCGTTGAGTAGCCACATCATATTTACTCTCCATTTAGCTTTTGGTATAAAACAATAGCCAGTTTAACTCCAATAATCGTAGACTCTTCTGTGATTCCATTACTGGGGTTCAAGTCATAGGAGATGTACTTCCACATTTCTAATCTACAATCCATGCACTACCAGACCTAGGATAAGCAGCTGAAAATGGATGGATGGACAGATCGGTGGTAATAAACACAAGAAACGAATGGCTATGAGAAGATTTTAGAGCCATTAGAAACATGCTTGTAACACATTTTCATGTTCATCCCCACTTTAAAATTCATGTGAAGAAGCGGTTTTATGTGGCATTCTGATCTAAGCGCTCTAAAAAAAACATTCATGGGTATGTGACCTCTTTAAAGATTCGAAACTGTTTACCATGTAAAGAACAGAGGTTTTATTTTCAAACCACACTAAATGAAATGGGAGCTCTCATGGAGGGAGGAATGATATCAGATGAAAAGGCAGCACTGACAACATAGACCAGATGCAGGGTGAGGTTTCTCTGTAATGTTAAAAAAAAAAGTAGCTTAGCTTGGGTAAGAGACGGGAGCTTTGGCACGCCGCCCCGACCACTGAGGTAACATGGTGAAGGTTTAATGTTTGCTAATAACGTCATTTCTCATGTCTGGCTTTGGCTTTGGAGATGGGCGACCTCGTGTGCTGTCAGTGCAGTTGTGTGTGGGGAAGCCACACTGGGTAAACACACGTTTGCTTTTGGATTATTAAAATACTTTGTGTATGCGTTTTATAGACAGACCGAGACTTTTATCCTTATTTATCCAGATTTTTCCCGTATTGCGATAACAAATAAACCGTTTAATGGTTTTCAGATGACATAAACACTTCGGAGAAGAAACATTTCAGTCTCCCTGACATTTGATTTTCAGTATGTGATAGCAGACTGGAAACCAGCTGAGGAAGCTCTACAGTTATAATGAAGCTAAAATACATTAAGCTAATTTCAAGCATAGCTTTTAAAACCGGTGGCTCTGTCTCACAAAAATCATATAAAAGGAGTGTTACCACTCATCTCAGACAGCAGCAAATTAACATACAGACAGCTCTGCATTGGGAAAACTGTAACTCTGGCACTGACTTAATAACACATTAAAGCTTTGCTTCACATGCAAAAACCAAATTTCTAAAATGTCAAGCTTCTGTTTTTCTCTTTAACTTCAATAGGACTGTGTAAAAGCCTCAAGTTACCCGTCATTTCTGTAGGAATCACCTCATTGTGGCAAAAATGATATTTTATGTCTGTCAAACTGTGTTATCTTTGGCAGTTTTCATCGATTCAACTAAAGAAATGTGAACAAATGATGTGTTTTGCGACAGGCGGCTAATAACAAATTGCCTAAGGACACAATCTAAAACTGGTTCTCGGTCCAGTGTTAAGTGGCTTGACAAACAAACAACATCTGGACTGAAAAATGAGTGAAAAGGCAGCCAATGTCCAAATAAAAACTTTGAAAGATCTTTAGAAAGCCTTGAGAGCTATTGCTCAAGACCACTTTAACAATGAGAAGACAGTCTGGCTCCTTGGAAGCAAAATATGATAAAAATGAGGGTTGGCTCCAGACTTTTGCACAGTACTGTATGTCCTTTGTTTCAGTAGGAAAGTGCGGCTTATGACCTTTAAAAAGGGTGAATGTTTAAGAAGAACACCAACAGACAAAAATTCAAAATAAAAGGAGAACAAAAACTGGAAGTAAAGTTTAAATGGAAGGTCATTTTTAAATTACACAGAGAAAAAAAAAACATATAAAGGACAGCATCTTTTCTACAGAGTCAGCTGCAGTGAGGACATAGTTTCCAAAATGTGCATATAACAGCCAAAAACAACATATTTAACCTTCTCTGATGAATACAGAAAACACAGACTTACCCTTGGCCCAATGTCTCCTTGGTCACCCTGGAGGAAAAACAGGAAAATAACAATTGTCAGCAGTTATTAGCCCTGTATATGTGCAGCAGAACAGTTATCCAAAAGAGCTCAGCTACTGTGGAGCAGCGATGACAGACAGGCTTAAAATGGAAGATTTGGTTTTGGGAAGGAAGTGGTTCAAAGGTCATCTGTCTCCTAAACAGCTCAGCGTTTTGACATTTATTGTATAAATCATTTGGTAGGCCATAAATCATCCGACAGCACAATATCAATGAAGTCGAAATGCGGCGTGCACATGCTGAACACAGCTGATTTCTGATCAACTTTTTGGAGTTCATGATTACATGAAGTGAGCCAATTTTCCGAACCTCAGCTTCATCTGTCAGATGCAATCGCCTCATTGATCAGGCTGATTCCCGCTCTGACAGATGCACTTGAATGCAGTTGTGTTGCCCTCCTGATTCGGCTAAAACGCAGTCTCGAACATATACACACAGCCAACCAGCAGCGTGGAGAGAAACGACCACACGACGAGGCTCCTCTTGCCAGCACTTACAGCTCTTACGGTTGCTAAGATCTTAGGCTGGGCAGAGGTTCACAGAGCGGGAAAACATCTGGCTATCATCGAGCTTTGCGGAAGGCCCGTAAACCTGCTTAGTACCTTGACGTGAGAATGTGCAGAGACACATGAGCTCCCGCATAGCTAAATGTAATCTACGGCTCTTTTGATGGACACGCAGCGAAAACTCGAATGTGGGAGGGCGACGGCAAGGTTGTCCGAGCACCTTCTGCCCATAAATAAATGTTCAAAATACACTCGTACAGTGCATTGACTTGTCTAGAAAGGCTTTTGAAATCCATATTGAAGCATACCTTTTCTCCCTTGGGTCCGGATGGTCCCTGTGGGAGGAGAAAATCAGAGACACTTGGTCAAGATAAATCAGTTATCTCACGCACCTTCAGAAGGGAGCTTTCAATCAAACGGTAAGACAAGGCAGTTATTCTGCTTAATGGATTCATGGCATTGAGACCGCTCAATCCAAACATCACTTTCGTCTGAGTGTATTTCACAGTAAGAATACCAATCAAGCCTGTCCCAAGAATCCCTTTTAAGAGTGCTCTTTGAGAGATAAAAGTTTTCTCAGAGATAAAACCTTTGTTCCTCCATCTGTGACTCTTGGGAGCTCTTGAGATGTTTTAGATGAGGAATGCTGAAACGCTAACTAAAAACACGGGGTATCAAACATCCCTGTGCGATCCTACACTGGTGCACGGTCCCACTTTGTGACAGCTTCAAATCCTCATATGAGCTCTATATATGAGGCAGGGCCTTTGTCCATTTCTGTGTTGGGCCATGTCTCAGTATGCTGCTGCTGTTGCTGCTGCTGGTGGTGGTAAGGAGCATAAGGATGCCAAATGTGAAAGCGCAAGCAGCAAACTGACTGCAGGCCCTCTGCGACTGTGACAGGCAGAAGAATAAGAGGTGGAAAGCATCCGCCGTCCATCTGTGACAACAATGGACAGATCGTACCTCTTAAAGCCAAGTCACCACTTAGGTTAGACCCTTCACACTCAACTTGTCCCCTCTGTCTGCCGTTTCTCAGTCCCCTGGTTCCAAATCTGCCTTGAAATGTTTTGAAGGCTTTCGCTCTATTTTGTACCTTCTGCCATAACTTTTTTCGTCTGGCGACAGTTTTATCTTAGAGCTATAAACGCGTTCAAGAGCACAACAGCGAAGATGACAAGCAGTGTGTCAATGTGACTATCTACGCGATGACAGACAGAGCTTACCTCCAGTGCTGCTCGCTCTTTTGCTCAAAGAGCAAGCGGAAGAAAGCCTTTAACTCAGAGCCAAGCCACAAATTGTTCAAACAAGACTAACTTTACAGTCAACTTCCTCATTCTAAAACACAACAAAAAAAACCAGTTGAATTTCAATAAACTGATTTCCCATCTGGTTTAATTTCATTTATTGTGTATTTTATGTGCAGGAATGGCATTTTAAAAGGGGAAATGATTTAAAAAAAATCTTTAGTTTTCCAATTGATTCAAAAAGAAAAAAACCCCCAAATGCCAGCTCATAAAAACCTCATTATTAATTTTGGAAACAGAAGTCCCTCAAAGATGAAAAATGTGCTACATGTTTTCCCCCTTTATTATGTTGTTTTCATGCCCCCCACCCTTTGGGTTTGCAGGCGACTCTGGTCATGAGTCACGCCTTTTGAGGGTTTTATGCCAGACCCTTGTTGATGGGGAGAAACCTATTAAAGGATACACCCAGCCTCAGGACTCCTTTCACAGGAACAGGAACAGCTTAATGGTGTTTGGAGAGGAACAGCTCTCATTATGCTGCGAGGGGGTTTACATTTCAGCTGATGACTTATGCCTCTTGTGGGTGAGCGCTGCGATGTGCTGAAGGAGGGGCGGAGGGGGCACAATAATGACTTTTTAAAGAGTCTCTGTTTGAAGGTTATAAACTAATCTCTTTCCTACTTTCCCAAATGGTGTGTAACCCATTCGCTCTGCTTCACCTGTTTCCACGCTGCACCTGGGCGTGCCTCTGAGTGCACCAGCATTTCAGGCGCGAGTTGATGGATGGGAGTGCAAAGGGGATTTCAACACTCAGCTCAGCTGAGCCCAGACTACCCCCGTGGCTGTGAGCCAATTGGGATGACTTAAGAGGTGGAACAGGAAGTAAGATGGCTACCGGGTTTTTCACGCACTTGCAGTGACTCCTCAGGGCGAGTAAAAATGATTGATGAGGTATAGCAAACTCTCACCGGTCTTACAGGACAAATGCAGAGTCCAGCTGGATTTATAATAGGAAAAATCTTTAAATAAGAACTGAATAAATTAAATTAAATAAGAAAGTAAGAATAAGAGGCGTGTGACGGTGTACCTGGCTTCCCTTCAGACCTGGTGGACCCTGAGAGGAAAGAAAACAGAGTTAAAAATCAAACTTGTTTCTTTCATTTTGGGCATACTTGACAAATTTGGCTGAGAATACTCACTGGTTTGCCATCTAAGCCAAGTGGACCCTGTTGGGAAAGAAACAAAGAGAAATTATGACCAACACAAAGTCCCGAGAGCCCTGTCGCCACTGAACCACTTTAGGGGCTTCATTTCTAAAAATGACTCAAACAGGAATAAGCAGTCGTTTATAAAAACCTTACTCTGACATGGAAATGTAGTGTAGACTTTAGTGATTTTCCTGTCAATTATGTAAGAGCTATTGCAATTTTGGACATACATGCCTCCACGCCTGCCGTGAACTTTATGCTTTATGATAGGAATTATCAATAAATTGCAAAGACCAAAGGTGTTTTGAATTAAAAGCAGGATGCAGTGTTCTGTAATTCATATATATCAAATTAGAGACACGTAACCACGGCTGCTTTTGTGTTGAGACGTTTTTAAAAAAGCCAAACACGCTTTTAGGAAGATGAAATTTTTGCTTTTCTTTTTCGGTACATGCACTCAAAAAAAAAGAAAAAAAAAAGAAAAAGACTAATTTGGAGTAAATTGAAATACATAAAACCAAAAGTTTATTTATTTAAATAATGAATCATTATGGAAAATAATTTTGGTATTAGCCAATCAATAAAAAGTCATTTTTCTAGAATTCATTAAATTGTGAAAGTTTGACATTATAGTTGCACAACAAAATAACACAGAAAATATCTATCTATATATATATATATCTGCTAAAGCCTCCTTTGTGGCATTATATAGGTATCTTTTAACAATGAGGGAAAGATGTTATAAAATATAAAATCATGTAGAAAGTATGAGAACATTTTTATAAATGAAGCCCAAGTAATAGCGACATGACAGCTTATCTTGTGTTGGGAACATTATATGAATACACACTGGCCCACTGCTTGTTGAGAGTCACATTAAAGCAAAGGCACCTCTCTCAGTAAAGAATTGAAGCCAGAAGAAGGTAAGCTCCACACTGTCATTCCACAAGTGTCGTTTTTGTGCCGATAAAGTTGTGATTAGTAGGCTCTAGAGATTTCACCTTCCCTCAGAGCAATTCCAGCAATTTCTCCTTGTTTGCCGTGTTTATGCTAATTAAACTAAGCCAGGCACTTTTGTCTGGAGCTTATATTTAACCTGCAGACATGAGAATGGTATCAATCTTTTCATTAGACTCTCAACAAGAAAGAAAATAGGCCTATTTAAAAAAAAAAGAAGAAAAAAGTGCTCCTTTAATTACTGGTTTAATAAAGCATAATGAGCCAATAATTAAACTTGCAGGTCACCCTACCGAGTCTGCTGTGAATGAAGCGTTGCTTCAAAACACTGAAGGCACTATTTGTTTTCAGTCCACGGACAAGACAATCTTTCCTCGGCAAGATACCCTACACCAGCTGTTACTTATTAGTATTTCAGAATGTTTTAGTCTTGTCTCCATATCGCTTATGAAAAAATGTCAATTGTGTTAGTGTTGGAAAAAGCAATTAAGTGGATTTGTAGAGGCAAACATTTCAAGAGAGGACAGCAAAAATAACCGAAACTTCAGAGTGAAAAAGTAGGAAAAAGAAGGTTTTTCATTTTTGTATTTGAGTAAATGTGTAGGTCTATGTATATCCTGCCCCGTGTGTGTGTGTGTGTGCGCGCATACAAGTAACACTCAGATAAAGGCCTCCAAGGCTATGTGCTGTATAATTATATTACTTGAGTGGATTTGTTCCAGTTCCATCAATTTGACACACACTCCCACATCTCCTGTGTGTGTGTGTGTTTGTGGTGCTGAGATTATACAACAGGCAGTTAAGAAAGTCCCTATTCATCCACTCTCCAGCACTGAAGCAGCAATTGGAGATGTCCACTTTGTTTACCTCGATAAAAACAACTAACAAGCAGTCACTGAACTTCCTCTACGCTCAGTTCAAAGGCGCTCAAATCTTTGGATTACTTAAACATGAAGGAAGAGCCGGCTCTTGGATCAAACTTTCCTGACAAACACTTATATGTGATGTATGTGGTAAGGGCTAATGTTGACTTCCTGCCGCCTTCCTTCTTAACAACCCTACTCTATGTTAAGCTAACTGTTTTTACAGGGTCCCTTAAGTACTGGCTTGCTCAACTGTTCACAGTCCTGGTGGCTTTCCAGGGTGGAAACCATCATTAACAATAATCACTTCTGGCCTTGGATGGCGCACACAAGTCTTGGCTTTTCTCATGATCTCCTGATTTACCAGCCCCACGGATGCAACCCTACCACAGTCTCATCTTGGCCTGCTTTGCTGGATGGGCAGTAGGTACAGAGAGGGAGCGATACGTGAAGCCGTTACCCGCTCATCTGATCATTTACTGCTTTGCTTTTGCCTCATAATTTGCCAGCTGTCAAACTTGAAAGCAGCCTGTAAAAGAGATTTATAAAAAAGCATAAAAAGTGCGTCTTTACAGAATGTCTTTTTGATTAAGGAACCCTTGTGAAGTCAGCAGTAGGTAGCCGAGACCAGGGTGGAACAAATGACTGGGACCAATTGGACGGCAATAATTTCACCATGACTGTCCAAAGTTCAGAGGAGTGTGAAGACTAAATATGAAACGCTCCTTATATCCTTCACTGAATGCAGCACAGGACAGGCTGGATGTCCACCGCTCTATTAAAAACAACATCCCGAGTTTCCCATGAGAATTTCAAATGTCCCTCTGAGTTTTCCGAGGCTACATCCCTACATGCACACTAAGCTCTACCATGTATACATACATCTATGCAGGGACATCTCTGCATCTGGGAGCGTTTATGGGGGTCTGGCTCCTTCAAGACTCGTCAGGATGAGCAGGAGAGGTGAACAATGCGAGGTCAGCGGCTGCTGCACAATCTAAAAGGGACTGATTTATGGCCGCTAACAAGCGACAAAGAGCCTTATGAATTGTGGGTACAACTGCTGCTTGGGTCTTTTTCTTTGCGACGAGATGTGTGTGAAAGGTTTATTTTCAGTAATAAAACCCTGTAGCTAATGTCTGACATCGGGCTGCTTGCATTAATAAGTAGTAGCATAGAATTTCTACTAACTTGAGGAATTGCTAGAGCTGCCTGAAGCAATATTTCATGCAACGAGCAGTGGAGAGAGCTCTGGTATGTCTGGTAATAAAATACTTTAAAATATACAAGCTTCATTAAATCAGCAATAGAAATAAGAGTCGGTGTTCACTGAAAACCAATGACAAAATGGGTTTCAATAACTATGAAACAAACAAAATCAAAGGGAGTTAGGTACCTTATCTATTGTCTTTTTTTAAAATATAATAGCTTAACTTTAAAACACTCTGCAAGGCATGGAACGTGTGCTGGAATTCAAATAAAACTAGGCTGAACTAAAAAAAACACGAGCGGTGTGGTGGGTTTCAGAGTGTTGGGGTGAGGGGCTGCTGCTAAATTTCTGCATCTCAAACCACAAATGGATCAGGCTGGAGAAGAAAGGGAGGGAAAGATGGAGGGTAAAAGAACACAAAAGGCAAAAAAAAAAAAAAATAGGAGATTAATGTTTAGAAAAAGTGAGAAAAAGAGCTGGAGATTACCGCCAAAACCTCAAGTAAATGTGGGAGAAAACAAAATAAAGAACCACACTCGCATAAAAAGAACTTGTATTTCTAGTCTGCAGCGCCACATTATCCTGCAGCATCCCTCAGCAGGTAAAACAACAAAAAACCGCTTTGACTCACATTCCCATCAATTAGAAGGCTGTTAAATAGATCTCTGGGAAATAACATGGCCTGCAGGAGGGCACATGTCTGTGTTTGCTTATGTGTGAATGCGCGCGTTGATTCAGGCGTGTGTCTGTTTGCATGCGCTCGTCTCTTAATCCCGGTGAAAGAAGCCGCAGGCTGTTTTAGCTGCCTTTACTGTACTCCCTATGGTGCAGACTGCTAATTATCCACGAGGGTGTGATTGTCGAGGATGCAGCACGAAAAGCTGGTGTCTGCACATCAGAGCCGGCGTCTCAGCGAGAATCGCACGCTGCATATGCTGCAAACTGCAGGCTCAACAAACTTTTATGGCATTAAGGTGAAGGTGAGATAGTGAGAGAGCGCTTTCCTCTTTCTCTTCCTGGGATATGATTAATTTTTTCCTCTTGAGGCTGCCCATGAAAACCTTTGTTTAATGTCACCACAGGGACAGAAATCGGCGTTAGCTCTACATGTGTAGATACACGGCTCTTAGAAATAGTCAGTGGCTACAAACAGAACCAAAGCGCACAATAAAGCATACCAGAGTGCTGTTTGTTTGGGACAGAAAATTGCCAACATGTTGCCGGGTGCCCGTCAGGCTTTCATCTGCGCCCTGCAGCCTTGAAGGCTGAACAATGGCGAGCTTGGGCCCTTCTCGCTGATTGAGGTCCGCTGTCTGTCTCAGTGTTGCACTCGCGAATAAACACACTTGTGGCCGGGCATGCTGCACATGTGAAAAGGAGTCAGTTGGTGTGTGTGGGTATGTGTTTACCCCTCTGCCCTGCTGTCGGCCTGCCTGCCTGTGATTATTTGACAGGGGGAAGACTCTTTTCTGAAACTCGCCTTGGCTGTGATTTATGAGAGGAAGAAGTGGCAAGGGTTACATGAGGGGAGAAAACATACAGTGGGGCAAAAAAGTATTTAGTCAGCCACCGATTGTGCAAGTTCCCCCACTTAAAATGATGACAGAGGTCAGTAATTTGCACCAGAGGTACACTTCAACTGTGAGAGACAGAATGTGAAAAAAAAATCCATGAATTCACATGGTAGGATTTGTAAAGAATTTATTCGTAAATCAGGGTGGAAAATAAGTATTTGGTCAATAACAAAAATACAACTCAATACTTTGTAACATAACCTTTGTTGGCAATAACAGAGGTCAAACGTTTACTATAGGTCTTTACCAGGTTTGCACACACAGTAGCTGGTATTTTGGCCCATTCCTCCATGCAGATCTTCTCAAGAGCAGTGATGTTTTGGGGCTGTCGCAGAGCAACACGGACTTTCAACTCCCGCCACAGATTTTGATGTTGAGGTCTGGAGACTGGCTAGGCCACTCCAGGACTTTCAAATGCTTCTTACGGAGCCACTCCTTTGTTGCCCGGGCGGTGTGTTTTGGATCATTGTCATGTTGGAAGACCCAGCCTCGTTTCATCTTCAAAGTTCTCACTGATGGAAGGAGGTTTTGGCTCAAAATCTCACGATACTTGGCCCCATTCATTCTGTCCTTAACACGGATCAGTCGTCCTGTCCCCTTGGCAGAAAAACAGCCCCATAGCATGATGTTTCCACCCCCATGCTTCACAGTAGGTATGGTGTTCTTGGGATGCAACTCAGTATTCTTCTTCCTCCAAACACGACGAGTTCAGTTTATACCAAAAAGTTCTACTTTGGTTTCATCTGACCACATGACATTCTCCCAATCCTCTGCTGTATCATCCATGTGCTCTCTGGCAAACTTCAGACGGGCCTGGACATGCACTGGCTTCAGCAGCGGAACACGTCTGGCACTGCGGGATTTGATTCCCTGCCGTTGTAGTGTGTTACTGATGGTGACCTTTGTTACTTTGGTCCCAGCTCTCTGCAGGTCATTCACCAGGTCCCCCCGTGTGGTTCTGGGATCTTTGCTCACCGTTCTCATGATCATTTTGACCCCACGGGATGAGATCTTGCGTGGAGCCCCAGATCGAGGGAGATTATCAGTGGTCTTGTATGTCTTCCATTTTCTGATGATTGCTCCCACAGTTGATTTTTTCACACCAAGCTGCTTGCCTATTGTAGATTCACTCTTCCCAGTCTGGTGCAGGTCTACAATTCTTTTCCTGGTGTCCTTCGAAAGCTCTTTGGTCTTGGCCATGGCGGAGTTTGGAGTCTGACTGGTTGAGGCTGTGGACAGGTGTCTTTTATACAGATGATGAGGTCAAACAGGTGCCATTCATACAGGTAACGAGTGGGGGACAGAAAAGCTTCTTACAGAAGACGTTACAGGTCTGTGAGAGCCAGGGATTTTCCTTGTTTGAGGTGACCAAATACTTATTTTCCACCCTGATTTACGAATAAATTCTTTACAAATCCTACCATGTGAATTCATGGATTTTTTTTTCACATTCTGTCTCTCACAGTTGAAGTGTACCTCTGGTGCAAATTACTGACCTCTGTCATCATTTTAAGTGGGGGAACTTGCACAATCGGTGGCTGACTAAATACTTTTTTGCCCCACTGTACATGAGCACGCGCAAAAAACACACACGCACATCGTAGTGTTATGCTTCAGAGACACGCAAACCGCATTTCATTAACACTGTTTATCATACAACTGATGATTCTCTGGAAGTGGGCTGCTGCATGAATTAGTCTGATGAATTCAACATGTGTATGCCACCTAAATGAAGTGCAGCTCATGTGCACTCACACTGCACACATGCATGCAGTTTCTTTAACAGGTCTTCAGTGGTGGATGAAGGGATCCAATGTTTTTTCTACCAGTATTTTTTTTTTAATTCCAATATTTTAAAGTTGCAATTACAACTTGGATTCAGGATCAAGTCCCAGCTGTGGAACAGAGGACTTGATCTTCACCCTTGCAGAACTTCTGGATAATTCACAGAGGTTTGAATGTTGAAGCTAGGTGTGTTTTGGTGGCTTGGAGAATGGTTATGACCAGGTCCCCCGGGAGCACCTGTTGGGGGAACTGCAGGAATAAGCGGTTTGCGAGTCAGTTGTCATCGGCCATCGTGCCCTCGTAAAACCAAGTGTATCCACTTACTCTCTGCAAAGTCGGGCCTGTTTTCACTGGAGTTTGACTCTGCTAGGATTCCCTCTTGTCTTAAGTCCTGTTTGAGGACGTAGCAAGGCTTAGGAGGGCATGTGCCTTGGGAACTTCCCTGCAACCTTCCTCATGCAGATGATGTGGTTCTGTTGGCTTCATGTTCGGGTAGGATATGAAAGAGGATGGACCAAGCGATGGAATTCCAGCATCTTGAAATCTTATTCATGAGTAACGGAACGTGGAGTGTGACATGGACTGTTGTGGTGAAGAGAGAACTGAACCGAAAGTTGAGGCTTTTCCAAATCATCAATCTATCTAAGATCCGACCCTAATCTATGGTCACGGCATAAATGACTGACAGAGTAGGGCTGCAAATACAAGCTGCAAATGCATGAGCTTCCTCTGTAGGATAGCTTCAGACCCACTGTCAGATGCTACACTGCTGCTGCGGGTCCTGGGTTCCTCCTGGTGGACAACAATAACTGGACTCATGAGCCATCATATGCAGATAGTTCCTGGAGGATGAAGGAATTGATACCACTGACTGGGCCCCCCGTTTGCCTGACCTAAATCCAGTCGAACACCTCTGGGACGTCATGTTTCAGTCCTTTTCAGCAGTGTACATTTCATCTGGCTTGAGAACAGCTCAGGTTCTCCTCAAGTTTGGATGAATTGGAAACTGTTGCTGGTGAGAAGGACGTTTGCCTAGTCTGCTTCAACTGAAACCCAACTCAGGACAAATTGAAGATAACGGATTGATGGAAAAATTGCAATATCAAAATGTAAAAAATAGTTGGTTACACTCCAAACCAACCAAGGTTAAGTATCAAAAGTAGCAGTACACAGTATTCAAAGGCCATTAAAGGGTACAAAAACGTGTATTTAAAAAAATGCCTCTAAACTGCAGTGCAGGAGAATAAATTGCAGCAGAAAATTGTATTACCAGTAAATCAGGGACAAGTACCTCTAATTAGTACTTGATTAGATGCCCTTTGTTTCTTTGGACTTCCACAGCTGTTATTATCATCTTGTTGAACTGTTTGCTAGTTTGTACACTTACAGACTTTTGGCTCGGGAGGGTTAAAAGCTTGAACTGCATTGTATGTAATTCAGAGAGATATAATAGGGGTGAGAGAGGACATGAAAAAACACTGGGAAGCAATCTAGCTGTTTGTTTAAGGAATGGAAACAAAGAGAAAAAAGTCTTGTTGGCACAAATCTCTGGCACAATGCAGTTAGCAGCGCAGCAGTCTCCGGTAACCCACTTGTCTCATTTGTGCTGATTGCCCTCCTCACATATGAGCATCTGAGAGAAAATACTGGTGTGAAAACACATCTAGCACTCACATCCACACACATACCTCTGACCACTTCCACAGTCCTGGCCTTTGTTACAGAGACATACGTAAACAATAGGTGGTTTGGACGGAGGCCGCACACATGTGGCCTCCACACATGTGCACACAGACACACAAACATTGATACCCAACAGGAAGAACGGCCCTTTTTAAAGTCAGATGTTTGAAATTCTATCATCTCTGCTTCTGCTAAATGTAATGATACACTGTCCGTGATAATTGTCAGCGTGATTAATCTGCTGTTGTTTCACTGTGACCTCAAGCACACAGCATCCTCAGTCTTTATAATCACACACACACGGACCAGGAAGCTGCCTCTTGCAACAGCAGACTGAGCTCCTCCAGTCGTTACACTGTTTCATCTATGTAATCTTAGCACTATACAGATTGATTTCATTATACTAACTAGACTGGGAAGAATTAACCAGATTGTGCAGCGTTTAAGCAATGCACAGATAATGGACAATGTTAAATGAAAACAAGACAATAAAATGAGCAATAACTCCGGGGTTTCAAATGGAGACGGCAATGGAGATGAACGGTCACAGGCAAAAACAAACAAGCAAGCAAACAAAATCCTCTAAAAAACACAAATGTGCACAGGCTTATCTGTGCACTGAGTCCACCTGTGTGTAATTAGCAGCAGGCATTTCCCGTCAGCGGGGCTGTGCAGTGCCAGGCAGACTGTATGGGAATATGCCTGAGCGAGAGCCCGAGATACCCGCATTCCCAACATCCACAACTGCATAGCTAGCATGGCAAAGATGTTGTAGGAGTTAAGATGGCGTGACTATTTCGGGTCACCATGGAACCAGTCAATGGGTGAAAAACTAAGTGCACCCCATGATTCAGGAGCTTGTAGAACCACCTTTAGCATCAATTATCTGAAGTAAATGTTTCTGTATGACTTTATCAGTGTCTCACATGGTTGTGGCCTCTTGGCTCGCTCTTCTTTAAGCGTTTTGTTTTGTGCACAGCACTCTCAGACTAATCAGTCCTGCTGAGGTCTGGACTTTGGGCCATTGCAACACTTTGATTATTTTTAAGTCATTCTGTTATAGATTAGCTGCTGTGTTTAGATTTAAATTGAGTCCTGTTGCATGGCTCAATTAGACCAAGCTTTAGCTATCAGACAGATGGCTTCTCATTTGACTCTAGAGTACTTTGGTATACAGAGGAGTTCACGACTGACTAAAATACAAGGTGCCCAGGTCCTGTAGCTCCATATCCTCCCTTCACTACCCTACTTGTCAGCTGATTTGAGGTGTTTGTGTTGATTTATTGTGTGTGGTTCTCAAAATGTGGGGCTGTGCATTATGGCCAAACAGATCCACATTGGTCTTGTCTGTTCAAAAAGCACATTTTTCCCAGAGTCTTTGGTTTTTGGTGGGGTTTTTTTTTTGTATTTTTCCAGAAGCAACTTTGCAAATTTAAACCATGCTACAATATTTTTCTTTCTCCCGCAACCCCTAACAAACAAACCATACTTGTCCAGTCTTTTTCTAATTGTACAGTCGTAAAATTTAACATTTAACATGCCGACTGAGGCCTGTAGAGTTTGAGATGCTTTTGTGGTTTTGCTATTTCTCTGAGCACTGCATCGTCTGACCTTGGGGGGGATTGCCGAGACGTCCACTCAGGGAAGACTGTAGCATTGTGCACACTTTTCCAGAAGTCACACTGTTTTGTGTAGGTGTATTCATAAATGGATGATAAGCTAGAAATCACCGTTTCATCTCATAAATTGTGGGAGAAAGAAAAAAGAAAAGAAAAGGTCTAGCTGTCCACTAGAGGCCGCTGTATCTCTGGATAATATTAGGCATGGCTCTGTGTTTTGTGGAAATTGGTAACCTGCTTTCCATTCAGTAGCTATGCATGTACATCGTTGCATTACACCAAGCATATTAAAGCCCAACTAGAAGCTGCAAGCCATGATTGGAGCCTTGTGGATGACTGTTTCACATTGTGGTACGGTTTACACTCCTATGGTTTGTGTTTACTCATGATATCTTAACATTATTGGGCATTTATGTCTACTGCTCTTTATGTTTACTCATATGAGAACTAAACGTGCTGCGTTTCCCCCTGCCAACTGCCTTGGGTTAGTCATATTTCGTGTGATATAACCAGTCTGAGCTTTGTATATCTGTGAGCTTACTTCTCATTTATGAGGCAGGATACATCACTGTTGGTTATTGGTTATGAAGAGGAAGTAATGGAAAGTGTAAATGAGTTAATTTAGTAATTTAGAAAGAAAAAGCAGAGAAGATGACGGGATAGAAAAAGGCAGAATAAATGTGGGGAAAAAGTTAGAACAGATCCAGGCCCAGACACACGAGTAGGTGAAGTGAATAGAGTGACAAGATAAATAAAAATCTAATTTACCGGGTATCCATCCCGTCCAGCCTTGCCCTGGTGAGGTTAGACATTGAAGCATGAAGCATTAATCAAGGCTGAACAGACACTAACAGCTGCACACAACAAACTCACAAAGACCAACATGTAGCCTGGTATCCTACATAATAAAAGGAGACAAGTGGTTAATGATTTAAAGGATTGTGGCTGACTATTTATTTATTCATATAAAATATTGAATTCTTGAATGAAATAATTTACTGTAAATGGAGACTAAATTTGTATTTGGAAACGAATGAACTAGCGAGGACTTAGTCATATTACACCACAGCTTTTGACTCACATTTTCTGGGATTTTTTTTTCTCTCTTCTCATCTGCTCTCAAACATGAACCACGGTTTTAAACTAAAAGCCGCTTGGACACAAAAAATAATTAAAAAACAAAATCAGATCAGTTGTTTTCATTGTGTCTACAGTACCAGCCGCTGCACATTACTTAGATAAACGGCACTGACACATTGCTACTTTGCAGAGTAGCGAGTGACTGGATTACCACACCTTCCCATCAACTTTATGGGATGTAGGCTGTAAGTTTTGGGGGGTCTTTAAGAGAAGACATTGTTTCATGCACGCCTAGTGTGGATCAGATGCAGACCAATCGAACAAATCCCGTTTGGCCGGACATGCTGTTTTTGTTCTGATGTGTCTGGAAGCACGTCACGGTGCGTTTCAGAGCATTTCCAATTCTGCACATCTGATCAGTGCCACATGGGACAATTTAATAAAAAAAAAGACAGAAAAAGAAGGGCATAAAAACTGAAATTGGACATTTAAAATGCAGATGGAAAAAACAAAACAAAAAACATATCAGAAGACAGCTGCATTAGTTTCCACTCTGTACAAGGCTTTGAGTAACGGTGTGTTTTATCTACCTAGTGTGTCAGAGTGTCAGCAGGAGTTACAGTCCCACAGAGGAGAATAACTCACTGCAAATAAGTCACACCTCCCTAACCATCACCATGAAAGACTCAAACGCACAGTCATGGACACCCACATGCACAGGTGGTCCATTTATTGGCGTTCTCTGTGGATGCATGTGCGAGTGAGTCTGTGACAGTTTGTATGTCTGTGAGTGAAAGGATTCCTGGCAACTCCCGCAGTTTGCCGGGCCGTGCACGACGCACAGCGAGGGATGATACAAGGTGGATGCGTGCGCATGCGTGACTGATGTTGAAACCTCTCTTTAGTTTGTTTCCATACTACCTGGATGAGGTGGAATGGTACTTACAGGAAGCCCTGCAACACAAAAGAGAAACCAAGCGTTAGAAAGTAAATGCTACAAGTCTCTACAGACACATGAAGCACAACATGCGAGAGCTGCAGCAGGCTCTGGTTTATATAGCAATCAATTCCTCTGAACAGTGGTCTGCAACAAAAAAAAACAAAAAAAGAAAAAACCTGCACATGCAATGTGGTTCGTTAGATGATGGCTGCAATTAACCACCTAAATACAGTACAGAACAAACATATTAGAGCTGCCGCCAGCGCAGTTTGTGGTGAACCCGTTATGATAAACAGACTGCTGGATAATGAGTCATGTTTTGCATTAGGAAATGAAGTCATGTCAGGACTTTGTTTCTTAAGAAAATAAGGGCGTATTGGATGGCGGAAAAACAGCGAGTAAAAAGGTCGGGGCGTGCTGGCAAACTGTCTGTCCCTTTAAAGTTGTGGGGGGAGAAAAAGAATGAGATGCTTCTGAGATTTCTCCGGGGCAGTCTTTCTGTCGTGATTGAAACGCTCTGATGTTGAGCCTCAGCAGCAAAACTACATTCAGCTTTTCATTCTTTGCCTAACAGAAAACAAAAGTAATGATCAAAGAACTCCTTTTGTTGTTAGTGGCCTTTTTTTTTTTTCTTTTTTTTTTTAATAATCTCCTTAAAGTCCAGGGCTAAGACCAGGAGCACTATTAAATCACTTAAATCCCTACAAAGTGAACGCATCATTAGCAGAATTTTTATTAGCTATTCCTTAATATGCTATCCGATAAAACCGATAGTGATGCTGATTAATGCAGCTTATAGTGTATGATGTCACTTGGGGCTCTGCCACCTTGGCGGCTTCAGTACAGCATACCTCATCAGCATGAGTACGACATCAAACACCAACAAGACTGAAAACAGGCTCTCCATAAAACACACACACAAAAAAATCCTTGTTAACATGAACAGATTCTATTCTGGCCTTGAAGTGGGCTCTTTGATTCAGCAGGAGCTTTGCATACGTAGAGAGAGATGAAAATGCATGTTTTAGGAGCGAGCATGTGTCAAGAAGAGGAGGGAGGCGTTTAGGTTCATGAGGGATGAAAGTTTATCTGTGTCTGGATGCTTCGACGGGGACCTCCCGGGCCAGACGGTTAGGCAAACAAACACACTAGCTTGGAAAGCCACACAGAAAGACAAGCTTTAACTACTGAACTTGGGACAGGTGTGTATATGTGCTTGTAGACTACTGAGAAACAAAGAGACGCAGGAGCAAACATAAGAGAAAAGGAAACAATTTAAAGAAAAAAAACAAACGAGGCATGTAAGAGAGAAGACGACAGCGAGGGCTGATTTTAAGATGCTTAACTACTCTGTCTGCCCTCTTTCCTGTTATTCGTGTTTGTGCGCTCCCTTCTCCACTCTCATTTGTTTTTTTTTTCTCTGAGAGAATGGAGAAAAACCTCTTCTGGCCTTTTTAAATGTTGTCCTGGAGTCATCAGCATCAGGATGGTGAAACAGCCTCTCCATTTCATATACGTACTCGCTCTGAGCCAGGATGCAATGTGAGGATGAGAGACTAAAAAATACAAGCGATAGCCTAAACAGAACCACGACGGCCCTTCAGACACGGACCATCTGCCTCAAATAGGCGTCCACTCTCGGCTGAAACCTTAGCAGCACACATCCTCCAAATCAGGGGTGGGTAATTAATTTTCCCAAGGGTGTGGGCCTCCACAACAGTCCCAGTTTCTTAAATTATTTCCCCACCCCTGCTCGTAATGATGAGGTTTCCATTAAACGGACCCGGAGGACACCCAAAGGGATTTCCACATTTTATGCTAATATAAATTTAGTTAGACAGTAAACTGATTATCGAGATTTGAGACCGGTCACTACAGCTCTCCAAAATCCATTAAAAACACGAGTAAGGTATAATGCTGAAGTGGGTCAGTCCCGCTGAGACCGTAACGCTGCCGTGAACACTTACTAGTCCACCAAATCTGCCACAGCAAATTGACCCTAACAAATCTAATTTCACTTCTTGTTTTTTTTTTTAGTAGTTTCAGAAAATGAGTGAAACTCTGTAAACGGTAAGATTAAGACTTAAGATTTGCATCTCCAAAGAGAACCAAATTGCGCAAACCACACACAGGCCGTTCATGCCAGCAAGAGACTAACACATTGATGGAGTTCACCTTCTGCTGCGATTTCTAGAAAACAGAAATATACTGTTTGGCTGCCCTCTAGAACAGAAATAAAAAAACATGCAATTCCGAGTCGAGATTTATGGGACGTTTTGCTCGACCCGTCACCTAAATGATGGACGTTTGATCAGATAAAATAAAGTAAGCAGACAAGCAGAAAGGGATCACTGATGATCTTTCACTTAGTCACCGTGTTCACAAGAACAGATCCCATCTGTAAACATCCACCTCAGTGATTCACAACCACAATGGAAATTTTATGACAGTGACACATATCCTGCAGGTTTTGATAAAATTGCCTAATACTGTCGTGGAGCCCACTTTTAATAAGAAACATTTAAAAATCGGGATGAGTGAGACTTGCACAACATCCGCTCCATCTTTCACGATGACATTTGCGAAACAAGACTTATGTCCTTGCTCTGTTTTGGTTCCTCGTGGAGTGTTTTTGTGGTTTGGATCGATTGAAAAAGCAGCACCATAATGGTGGGTAGCAATGTTGGCGGGGCAGACTCATTAGGCTCGTACTACAGCAGCTGCTACCGCTCAGCAAGAACGACTGACATCTGGGCAAAGTTAGTGGAACCACATGGCCAGAGTTAGCACTATGTTGGCGCAAATGGAAAGGGACAGGGAGAAGGGCCAACTGAAGCCCATCATCCAGTGGCCTGACTCATGGATCACTGCCTTTGCTGGGCCCTCGCCTCGAACTTACCCAGTCACACAGGAAAAAGACGGATGGTGTGTGAGTGCGATGAAGGAAAAAAAAAAGTGTGTGTCTTCCAGGGAAAGAGGTTAAAAGGAAAAATAAACCGTTAAATGATTTGATGGGCATTACTTACCAGGTTCCCCTCTTCTTCCCATCCTTCCACGTTTTCCTGGAGGCCCTGTGGAAACACAGACAGAGCGATGAATTGCCAAAATCAGCACCGCAGGGATGAGTAGAAAACGACTCAACCTCACTCGCCGTTTCGCTTCTGCTGCTCGAACGCTGTTTGGCATCAAATGCGTACGAGCTGGCAGAGCGCTAAAATGTCAGCGCACACATTGCACATGTAGTTTCAGTTTCAGATGCGAGAAACAAAAATAAAATGACAGAAAAAGATTTCTTTAGAGCTAAATGCACTCTGTGACTTTCAGTTTGGCTGGACAAAGACTTTCATGTGTGTACAAGACTCCCCTCATGTTGGGCGAATATCACATTCATCTCTGGCCTTCATGCAGCAACTTTCCTCTGGTCCTGTTATGATGCAGCCTCCACTGTGACCTTTCTAGTAAAAAGCTTTTTTTGTCATTGTTGGCAAATTCTTGCCAAGCTTGGAAAACTAGGAAGAAAGCTACAGAAGGAACGGGAGATGATGTGAGACGTTAGACCTCATGCTGCTAGAAGACCATGAGTCATTTTCTACACTTCCATTGATTTGCGTCAGTGTCTGCTCGGTGATTTCACAGAGGTACTGTTCTTACAACTAGTGCACTTGATTGCACCCCAAAGAAAAATAGGGTTGTGATCAGGCTCAGAAAGACCACTCAAGCTTCCCATTTGGCTTAAAAGCTGTAGCTAGCCACAAAAGGTTTTCCAAGTTCTCTCCATATGTGCTATGCACCAAGCAGCCAGCTTGGTGCATAGCACACCAGCTTGTAGTCTCTAATTTACACTGCAAATTTTTAGCACAGTTTGCCACAGTGTTATAGCTAATTACATTACACCCAAGCAGAATATTACAGGCTGAGTATATTTTGTGGGCTTATTTATTTAAGTAGAGAGGTCTCAAAGTATTTTCTTCTACATGCTTCATTCACCCATAAGCATATGCATTCACATGTCCGATGTCTTTAAGCTCTTTGTTTAAAATTTACACTCACACTGTGATGTATCCATGAGGGGCAACTTGGGTTTAGGATTCTGGCTAAGGACACTTCAACACGCAGATCGGAGGAGCTACAGTAGGGATTGAACCGATCAGCATGCAAACTGCTTCTTTTTGCCTACTCCCCTATCAGGATATCAGGATAAACTCCTGTCAATGCTGATGCACATCAACTGTGTGGTAGCGGCGAGCGATACTGCAAACAGTGGCGGTCCTAGCCTGTTTGGCGCCCCGGGCGAACACTCCCTCTCCCTATTTTCTTACTCTTCTTATATTTATTGTTTGTGTACTTGAGCTGCTGTAACTGGAGCCTCGTCGTCTCGTCTCTCTCTATACTGGACTGTATGTAGCGGAGATGACAATAAAGTTTACTTTGACTTCAGCAGCGAGCAGGCGCACCAAGGGCTCTCGCGCTCACTTTTCAGGTTTCAAAAAAACATCGACGCAAATTATAAGTCTGTATCATAATGTCTGGTGTTTTCGTGTTTGTTGTTTTGTTTTTATTTTGTTTTATTTTGTGAGTTGGTTATTAGATGCTGCTCCAGCCAGCCAGAGAATCCCCCGCCACCACGCCCTCTCCTTCCTGTGTCGCAAGCAGCAGGCGCACCTCGCAAACGGAGGGCGCCCTTACTCCCAGCAAATGGGCAATAGAAAACCGATCGGTGCCTATGCCATTCCCAATATGTGCTGGCTGATGTCGGGGCAGCATAAGTACGAACAATTATTTATTTATTTTTGCCGATGCCTGTGATGCCGCCCCCCACCACGATGCCGCCCCAGGCAACCGCCGTGTCGCCTGTATCAAAAACCGCTACTGACTGCAAATATAAGCATCGATCTGATACTGATCACTAAATCACTTTGGTTTTTCCTTTTCACAATAATGAGTTACTACAATAAAACACACCTTTCAGTTTTTCCATGCATTCTGAAACTTGGAGACCTGAAATGTAAGGGGCTGTCCCTCACTGAGCCTGGTTCTGCCGGAGGTCTCTTCTTGTTAAAAGGGAGTTTCCTTCCCACTGTGCTTGCTCATAGGGTATCATGTGATTGTTAAAGTTCTCTCTCTATTATTGATGTGTCTTTACCTTACAGTATAAAGCACCTTGAGGCGACTGTTGTCATTTGGTGCTATATACCAAAGTGCTTGCTCATAGGGGTCATATGATCGTTGGGTTTTTCTGTGGGTGATTTGGTGGTGTATAAACAAAACTGAATTGAACTGAATTAAATGTGCTTGTCCCTAAAATACTCTGGGTCAGCTTCTTTTGTTTCATTGCGCCATAGGCTATAAATCAAAAACACATGACAGTCAGCACAAAAAGGTTCAGACATTTTTCACAGTGCATGTTTGAGGTTGTTTCTTTTTTTCCTCTCAAATAAATGAAATACATTTAACACAGTTCAGTGGCTACAAACTGAAAAAAAAAAGATTGCTCAGTTGGTGCTAGTATTGATCCGATACAAATATCAGCACTGGTATTGATAATATCGATATTCGTAATCCACTTCTACTGTGTGATAGTCAACCATAAAGCGGATGTGTCCTGAGAGCAGCTCCCATGCACTCTGCAATTTCAGTTTAATATTTCTCTTACGTTGGGGACATGCTAGCCACAGGTTTGTCTAACACACAGTTGAATGTTCACTCCATTTCCTCCTGTAACATTAAAAGCGTTCTTCCATTTGCGCAACATCTCTAAAATACGAAATATCCTGTCTCAGAGTGACGCTGAAAAACTAGTTCATGCATTTATTACTTCCAGGCTGGACTACTGCAATTCATTATTATCAGGATGTCCAAAAAACTCACTGAAAAGCCTTCAGCTAATCCAAAATGCTGCAGCAAGAGTACTGACAGGGACTAGAAAGAGAGAGCATATTTCTCCTGTTTTGGCTTCCCTTCATTGGCTTCCTGTTAAATCCAGAATTGAATTCAAAATCCTGCTCCTCACATACAAGGTCTTAAATAATCAGGCCCCATCTTATCTTAATGACCTTGTAGTACCATATCACCCTATTAGAGCACTTCGCTCCCGCTCTGCAGGCCTACTTGTTGTTCCTAGAGTATTTAAAAGTAGAATGGGAGGGAGAGCCTTCAGTTTTCAGGCCCCTCTTCTGTGAAACCAGCTTCCAGTTTGGATTCGGGAGACAGACACTATCTCTACTTTTAAGATTAGACTTAAAACTTTCCTTTTTGCTAAAGCATATAGTTAGGGCTGGACCAGGTGACCCTGAATCCTCCCTTAGTTATGCTGCAATAGACGTAGGCTGCCAGGGGATTCCCATGACGCATTGAGTTTTTCCTTTCCAGTCACCTTTCTCACTCACTATGTATAAATAGACTTCTCTGCATTGAATCATATCTGTTATTAACCTCTGTCTCTCTTCCACAGCATGTCTTTTATCCTGTCTTCCTTCTCTCACCCCAACCGGTCGCAGCAGATGGCCGCCCCTCCCTGAGCCTGGTTCTGCCGGAGGTTTCTTCCTGTTAAAAGGGAGTTTTTCCTTCCCACTGTTGCCAAAGTGCTTGCTCATAGGGGGTCATATGATTGTTGGGTTTTTCTCTGTATCTATGAAGCACCTTGAGGCGACTTTTGTTGTGATTTGGTGCTATATAATATTGAATTGAATTGAATTGAATTGAAAACACCAAAAAAAATTCTGAATAAACTTCAGAGTATGTCAATACTACTGCTGGGTCGGGTATGAGGAGGCAATAGGAGCTGAAAGAATGTGTCAAGAGAGGCATCAGAAGGAAAGAATTACTCTTTGGAGCTTGTGAGAAGTATTTGATATATTTTGTTGGTAGATCATCGAGAGTATTTTATTTTAAAAGCCCAAAAACACTGACAGGCGTCCTTTACATGTCATTATTCACCTTACTGAAGCAGCAATGTTAAATATTTTTGTGAACTTACTGCCTATTTTAAGTAATAGGAAAACATTCTTAATCGAGTCACACGTTCTGATGTAACTTTTTGAGGTTCTTCTCAAACCTGCGAGACAAGATGGAAGAAGAAGAAGAATGATAATAATCAGAATAAATAAACTCTGGACTTTGACTTACTTGTCCAGTATTGTTTTTTTCTAATCTAAACGGGGTTATTCTAGTATCAAAAATCTTTATACTCGGCTGTATACACCATGTGCTTACACACCATTCTGCATTTAATCATTAATTGTTGTTCATCTCTAGCTCTCTTCCACAGTGTGTCTTCCTCCCCTTACTCCCAGCACCAGAATCACCCTGCATGAGCCTGGTTCTGCTGGAGGTTTCTTCCTGCTAAAAGGGAGCTTTTCCTTCCCACTGTCGCCAAGCACATGCTCACAGGGAGTCGTTTGATTGACACAGGACTTATGGTAGCCTCAAAACAATCAATTTCTTTCTGCTGCATGTCAAAACTTGTTTTCATCAACCTCTCTGTGAAAAATAAATTCTGCTTGTTCTAAAAATTAATCTCAAAAGGCAAATCTGCCGTCAATTTACTGCACAGGATCCAGACATGGCAAGAAAACAGGGCAGCTAAAGTAACAAGTAAGCCTTCAGCTTGCTTTCCCATGGTTTAAAACCCTTCTGTGGGCAACACCTCACTTCTTCTGTCTTTTGTTCCATGTGACCGTCCTCCCCTGCTCTCATAGTGAAATCAGAACCACACTGGTTCCACATAAATGGCTCTGAGCATGTTTTCTATTGTCATTATTGGGGGTATTGTAGTGGCCTAATCACTTCCTGACTCTGCCAGCCCTTTCAAGGAGACCTCAATCATGGTCTCCCACCTCCTACTCATGTCTGCCTCTCCTACTTTCATCCTCCTTAATGCAACAGCAATGAGCTATTAATGACACTGGAACTCTGGGATTGAAGGAATAGTAAAAAAAAAAGAAAGAAAAAAAGTAATAACTTTAATTAAAGAAATGAAGATTGACCCTTTTTTTAAGTGCTCAACTAAATCATATTTTTATGCTGTATGTAAGTGATTCCATTTGGCATTTTAAGCTCCCACAGGATTTTGCTGGCTAACTAAAAAAACAAAACAAAGAATAACAAAGGAAACTGAGTGGGCTACAGCTGTGCACCCACTGCACTGACTCTCATTTAAAATTTATGTTTGAACAGTTTTACACTTTTAACACCTCTACACCTTCAAACCTCAGGCACAGATGCCAGCCGTGTTCTAATAGCCTCCATATTTCACAGTGGGCTTGACTTCCCCTTCCTCAGCCTCCACCGTCATAAACAGGAGTGGGAGATGCTAGAGTAAGCCCAAGGCCTCCGAAAAGAGACTAGATGGAGAGAGATGCTAGATGGCAAGTTGGAAAAGCTGAAAAAGCTGGAAACAGGGAGACAGGAATGTGCATGGGAGTGATGGGATGGGGAGGAAAGACCAGGAGGTAGAGAAATTAGATGGGAAGGACAGAGAAAGAGAGCCTTACAGATATAAGAAAAACGACAGAGGAAAGGATTGGCAGACAAAACGAAGTCAGCAGGCATCGACGGATGAATGCTTTCACAACTCTTGCACGTACATTGTCTTTGGGTGCATAAAATTCTTCCTTAACCAAGCACATACTTCATAAGATATGGGTCACCACGGGCCATGCCTGCTCTACCTTTCTTTGAGACTTGAAAGGTGGCCGTCTGCATGTCGACAAGTTAGTGGCCAAACACTGGAGGGGCAGGCGTCAGAGTGACTGAAATGTGGGAGCGTGATTAGTCCTGAGTGGCATAGTTGAGGGGGAATTGTGGCGGGTGATGACAAGCTGATGTAGGACTAGATTGACTGAAGGAATTAATGGGAAAAGCAGCAGGGCTGGAGAGCAGAGTGTCGGCATGTGTGAAAGCAGTTCAGATTCCTGCTCTAGAACAGCGAGGTGAGCGCATATCGGCTGAGATGCAAACAAATGGCCGTGGCTTGACTTGGATTTCAGCTCTGTCTTTCTGTTTCACTGTGGCATTTCTGGGTCAGCTGAGGTGAAAGGAGTTGAAAATGTCCTACGGGTCTGCAAGGATACTCTTCAATCTGGTAGAGTCAGCAATTTTGAGGTTATTGGAATAATCACATGTAAAAAAAAATCTCAGCAGGTATCATCCAGTCAAAGTGTGCAAGGCATGAAACAGAAAGGTTGTGCAGGCAAATGTAAAGTTTAAATGTAAAGCAGATTAAAAACAAGTCTAAAACAATGAAAAATCAAGTATCACACATGTACTCCTGGGTGACATTCTGGTTCCAACCTCCATATGTCGACTTGTGTTGTTATTTCAAAGTGGAAACATGCTCATTATGTCATTTAAGCAATGCTGCACCAACTCCACGAAGTGATAACAGCCTATTGAGCCTACAACTAGGTGCAGGCAGTGATGACAAATTATAATGATGATTTAATGGGATGATAACACACAAAAGCAGGTTTTCATTATACTCTTTAGAGGTCTAGGTTGCTAACTGACTAAAAGATGACTGTACAACTCCAAGACAAAGCAGCAATACATTTCCCAGAGTGACTGGCTGATTTGCACACTGTAAAACAGATGGGAGGATGCTAAACAAACAGACGTATGGGATTAAGGTAGAAAAAATGTGAACTAAATGTGTAATACTGGATATTTAGGAAATAAGGCTACATGTAAACATGTGTGCAGATTTCTTTAAGAAATGCACAAAAACACGCATGAGCTCACTCAGCTGAGCACATGTTAAGAAATCCCTGGGAACAGCACGATAACACGGAAACATACAACGAACTTCATTTGAACTGCAGATAAGTGCGCGTGTGTGTATGTGCACGCTCGCCCGAAGCGCTCGAACTCAAGCTCCACACAAGGAGCATTCAAGGTTTGACCGGGAGACCACAAGTGAGCCAATACCCCCCTCGGAGTGTCTATGTGTGTGAGAGAATGTCAGAAACCAGTGAAAAACAAACACATGGATCTCTGTTTAGATACAGCATCCTTCTCAAGTCTTCACTCAGTATCTTTCAGGAAGCCACTAAAGATTGACCAATACTGAACATCACATCCTGTGGGTAAGCTCGCACGCACGCACGCACGCACACACACACACACAAATCCAAAATTCCTGCTGATAAGGGAAATCGACCTGAGCGGCGTCGTAGGCCAGTTTTCCATCAACGTTTTTACAGGTTGTAAAAGCTATTTAAACCCACCGTGGTCTCAAATCAACAAAACATACACGCCAGTCCATCTTCTACTCCTCTACTCCTGTTTGTTTCTCATAGCTGAAGTTTGGCACGATCGAGCTACTGTGACATTTCTCGGAAAGAGGGAGCTATTCGAGAGAATAAAGTGTACAATGTTTGAGAACTGAGCCCACCTTATCTTTGTTAAGGTCCTATTTTGTTTAACCTAGGTTGGATCAACAAGAGCTAACTAAAATCCATCCATCCACCTTCCCCACACACACAAATATGGGAAAATTAAATTTAGTGCAAAGAACGGGAAAAGTGGGCTGGACATCTCGAGAGGAAAGTCGAAAAGGTCTGTTTCTTGCTTTCATAATAGCTTTAGGTAATGAACCTACAGCATATCATCTCTTGATTTTGCAGTTCAAACAAAAGACGCGCCAGAGATGAATAATCACTAATGATAGATTTTTTCCATCTTTTGTTACAATCATGAAAACTTTGAAGAGGTTTTTCTGTGCAGATACCTGAATTTTCTACACATGCTGGTGAGTTAAAATCACCTTAAGCCAAATTTTGACCACATTTGTAGAAATGCTGACACTAATATCGCAACACTTGACTCAAGATTATACTTGCAAAATATGTTTATAGCAACTAAACGAACTGTTTCCCCTTTTGTCAAAGACAGAATTGATGGTCTCATAAGGCGAGGTTAAGTGCCGTCGCTGCAAACCAATACTGACATCAGGCACGATTGCGAGGATTCCCCAGTTTCGCAGAAATGTGGACAGCTGTTGAGCTTCTTTGCCCGAAACAAAACTACTTGTCTCTGTCGTCTCCTGATCCGTCCACGTTCGTGTTTGTCCAAGTTTTGTTCCAGCAAGCTGGAGGACACATGCTGTGGGTGTAAACAGCTACAAAAAGACAAAAAGACAACGGATGTGAATCACGTAATGATGATTCATTCACCAGCTGCCCCGCATCTCTCTTGTTCTGGGTCAGGCGAGGTTCAGTGGCTCAGTCTGGGTTCATGAATATCCGATCTCATAGTGGGTACAATCAGATATCCAAATCAAGCAGGAAAAATAGTTAGAAAATTCCAATTCAAACCTATTAAATCTTGTTGTGACAGATATCATAACAACCTTGCATATCATATATATGTGCAAACGATTACTTAATATTCTTGTTAGTTTAGTCAGAGAAAACTATTATTTCTGTTCGCAATCATTTATTTTTTTATGGCTGTTCTGGAACCAGCAACAAAGACCCCAGTATGGACACAGCTAAAAGCGGGCTTCCAGTAGCTTCAGTTAATTAAATCTCACAGGCAATTTAATACATAAAAATATCCAATAAGTTCATTTTTCATGTGCTGCAGCCTCATGTTGTTTGCCACTGATGCCGTGGAGATCTCACGTAACAAGTCATAAAGTAACCTCACCCCATGGTTCTGCCTGCACTGGAACCACACCCTTCATTCATGTTAGTAAAGTTTTGGCAGTGTTTCATAAAGCTCAAGAAATATTACCAAAATATTAAAACGGATCAGCAAGTAATATATATTAAACTAAACATTTTAAAGCTTACATGCATTGTTGTTATTAATTTTGATGTTTTTTCCTCCTCAACAGTGGGGAAAATACACATTATTCCTAGATCTTAGGGTCCCTCCCATCTACCAATCCCACTTCAATCCCTGTTTATGGGGTACAGAAGTGAGCAAACATCACTGACTACTGTCAGAAAGAAGATGAAAATGGGGTATAAGTGTTCATGTTTCTTATTAGTTTGTGGTTTTGGGGGATTGTTTAGAGCTTTTTTGTGAATTACTTTCATGCTTTTAGTTTTTGAGTTTCTGAAGTCTTCCCCAGCATTTCAGTTAGTGTGAAGCTGTTGTGTGTTGCTGTGTTTGTCTACCCTTTTCTGTTTTATTTTGCTTTTTTTTTTTTCTATGCCTTGTCCTGCCACCTATTACCTCTCCTCTCCTTATCGGCGTATATATATGTTGTCTGAGTCTTCCCTTACCCTTTGTTGTGCTGTTTCTTAATGCTGTGTGTATTCCCTGTGCTCTGTGGTTTCTGGTGTTTCGATTTCATGCCCCTGTTCAGTGTTGCGTTTTGGACTTTATTTTTGCCTGACGGCATTCAAGCTGATTTTTTTGAGTTACTCCTGTTTCTCCAGGTCGACATCCTGTCTGCCACACAGCCTTTCCTTGACAAGAAAAGTAGGAAGTGTGAACAGTGAGCTATATATAAGGCTGGATGTATATAAGAAGGTGTCAACGGAGTTATCAGGTTGCACTGAACTCAACTATACACTGCTGATGTACCAGGATTGCTGGCTGAGCTGGACTTTCTGGCATGACGTTGCCACAAACCTCTTGTTTTACACCAAAGTCCACCATTTTAAAGCAAATGTACAAAAAATGTCCCTCATATTCCAAAGCTTAGTACAAATGGTTTTAAGAAATAATTTTATTCTTGGAATTCCTTCAGATAAGACAGCAAGTCGTAAGCAGGGTAAGCAGTGTAAGAACTGTTGTTGGAAGTCTTACCAGATGATGAACAGCCTGAATCACATCAGTAATACAAACCTCTTGTGGATTAAATTGTCTTTATAAAACTTGTCTGCCTCTCATGTGGGTTGAACTTTGGCTCTGCAACTGTTGATATGTGGTTAGAGAGAGATGCTAGTAAACATCTCTCTGGTATTCAAGCAAAGGTCATCTTTGATTGGGAAATAAGATGCGGCAGAGTTTCGGCTTTTGTGTTTGAGTTTCTGCAAGTGTTGCGTGGCAGCAGAGCGTCTTTCTCTGAGTATGTTTGTGTGAAGGACTGGATGCCTGCTTCACGCCCATGAGTGTGATCAACATATAGTTTTCTTAGCACGCTCCGTCAAAGCTGAGTGACGCCGCTGTAAACCTGCATGCGAGCTATGTATGTATGCATGCTCTTAAAGCTGCAGGGTTGTTTAGTTGTCTGCTGCATTATTCATTTTGCCCTAACGAGCTCAATCTCTAAAAACTCATCAGGTTGGCACTGATGTGGGTTCGCATAATCCCTGACAGGTCATTTGTGTTTTTAGGGTGACACGGTGTATACTTGTAGAGAACTTTGATTACGTGTTTATATTTGTTTGAAAGTGCGCACAGGTTGGAGAGGAAGACACAAAGGAGCTCTGCGCTGGATCTGCCGCTGCGATGTCTGGCAGGTGGTTTGTGTTGAGCGCTGGGCTGGTGCTGAAAGGCCGCCTGGGCATTTATCGTGTGACACACCTAATGAGACGTGAAGGCAGGGACGGGACTGCCCCACACAGAGAATGATGCAGTCAAAACAATGACAGTATCCTTGCAAAAACACAGGCAGCCCCAACCAAGCATAGCGAATACGTCAGATCACAACAAAGAAGACCAAAGCACCCAAAGTTCAGCAGACAGAGGACAGAGCTTTTGCCTTTAGGTGCTACCAGATGTATTTACATACAGGCACAAACTAAGGCCAGAAAGGCAATGGAGGGGTGGAATTTTTTTTTTCCCCACTTTTTGGAAACGTTTTTTTCATCTCAAGAAAATGTTTACGATGAGCATGATGAAAAATATCATCTCATAACTCATTGCCTGAGTAAATAATGGCCACATGATAGCACATGACAGTAACGTAAACTGAAGAAATATTGTTTTTACGTTTTTGTAGATTTTATATTACAAAACTTAGGGAGGATGCAGATTTGTCGCTATGGCAACTGCTTTTTAATTTTCACATTGCGTCTGGCTTGTAAAATATTAAAAACTGATGCCAGCAGCAACAAATAAGTAAACCTCTAGGCTAATGACGCCTCCAAAAGGAGTTGGAGTCAAGTGATGTAATTCAGGGGTTGTGACTGAAAGTGTGGGTTTAGAGGTAAAAGCCTTGATGTAAAGAAAGGCATACAAAGGATGAAATCAGCTGTCCTCAAGACTGATGGGTGTAAACAATGCCTTGATCACAGCTTGAAAGGGCTAAATTCTTCTAAAGACCGCCCGTCTACAAATGGGGGAAATTCAGCGCTCTTGCTACTCTCGCTAAGAGTGGACATCCTGCAAAGCTTACAAAGAGTAAAACACGCAACCCTGAAAGAGGTGAAGACCTGAAGAAACGGTGAATACGAGTCCCACAAAAACCATGGCAACACATGTCAAGTTTGAAAAAGACAGGCTGGATATTTCATAGCACTTCTGGGACGGGGTTTTTGTGTATGTCCTTCCAACATTATCATTCAAAAAAGGCACAGATACCAAGCCAAAGGTTGTGAGTTAGGAGATGCAGGTCTTTACTGTTAAAAAGCAAGCAGATAGTAAACAGCATATCTGATATTACCAATACAGACTTTAACATAAGGATTGTGCCTCAAATATACAAAGTATCAGGACTCCTTTCAGCGCATTTGGACAACAGTTTTTGAAGATAAAAGTTTCAGACTCTTTAACGTGACAAACATCAACAGCATCAGTGTGTTCAGTGGTAGTTTGACGGGGTTATTTTTGAAGTGTTGGTTTCGTCCGGGGCCAGCCAATGGTGAACGGTGGTCTGTAACAGGATAAAAACTCTCTTTTATCTTTGTAGCCTTTATTCATTCATAAAATGTGGTTCTAGTTTCTGGAAGTTCTGGAACATGTTAGGGCAAAACTGGAGACCCGGGCATGGGGAGCGCGGGGGTGGGTCTTAAAGTGCGGAGGCATAAAGAGAAAATCGCAATAATCACCATGAATACTCCAGTATTTATGTGTGTGTGTGTGTACACCATGGTTGAGGAAACATGGTGTGAATGTTCAAAAGGCAGCTTAACTCCTGCTTTAACAATTATCTTATTGCAAAAGGCTTCCACCTTCTGTCGTTCCCACAGCTTTCTTCAAATTTCTTCAAGCCCTGCATATCTGTGCAGTTCCAACCATTTGAAAGCAGTTTCTAATTTTCACCATTATTTCCACCTCTCTTCTTTTTCGTTACAGGTGTTTCACACCTATTGCCCTTAGACCTTACCCTTGAGCTAGGTCCTCTGTCTGGTTTGCGCTTCCTCTTTTCTTAAACCTGAAATAGACAGGCCAATTACAGCTACTTTGGAAACCAAGGTGAGAGCGTGTAGATTACACAGTCATGACTGGGCATGCTGAACCCGGCTTTGTGAAGGAACTGAGAATGGGCATCTGGATCTAAGAAGAAGTGGTGCATTCACAGTCCCTGTGGGTTTTTTTTAAGTTATCTGGTTTTTTTTTGTTGTTTTATATGTAAAATTATATGAAAAATACAAAATGTTTTCTATGCAGTCCTGTGAAAAACAAAGTAAGGATTCAATATCTTTACATAACTTGAATAACCTCAAAGCTCTCTTAACGTCCCATCACAGCAGTCAGGTTCACTCTTTCCTTTTTCAGCCATACTGATATATATCTACTGCTTTGTTTGGGCTTATTGGCTTGCTGCATGACCCAACTTTGTCCAAGCTTTAACTGTCCGACAGATGACCTGACATTTGACTCTAGAATACTTTGAGAAGTCCCTCCACTACTGTGCTTAACAGTTAGTATGAGATATCCGTGCTAATATTCTCCATTTAGTTTTTGACAAACCAGTGAATTATGTCCCAACATCTCCACTTTGGTCTCATCTTTACAAAGTTTTCTTTTTCTAATTGTGCCGTCATGAAATTTAACATTTAACATGCCAACTGAAGCTAGTGGACTTGAAGATGAAGCTCTGGAGGTTTTTTTTGCAAATTGCACGGTCTGACCTTGGTGTGAATTTGATGGGATGTCGATTCAGGGAAGATGGTGGCATGGTGTTACCACACACCTGAATGTAGTTTCTCTGCCTGGGTGGTCTGACCTTGCAGTGAATTTCTGCTTTTATAGAGGTGGTCACACTTGCTGATGACCAGTTCATAAAGTGCATTTGATTAACAGCGACTAACTGCTTCTTACATTCTCTGCTGATGGGCTTCACGTGCAAAGTATTAAGAGTGTACTTTTACTTGTACATAGAAATTTGCCGTCAGATCTCCTCCTCCGACTACCCAAGTGGTTTGCCAGATTCCACACTTGCTTTATTTGAGGACCTTACTAAGTTAATAGCAGGGTGAATGTACTGATTAGAAGCTGAATATTTGACCCTACTTATATTGTTACATTTAATCTAACTTTCTTCATCCCTCACTCTTTTTCACGTATACAGTAAGTTCATCAGCAGCATGTGTTCTGTACATTTCCAATCTCCATGACTTCACCAGCAATGATATGTGACCTGCTCTATTTGCCAATATCCTGTCTTGGGTCTCATAGTAATTCCATCCCAGTGAACAAACCTTCTCTGTCAACCCAACCTGACTTAAGTAAAGAACCCATGATGCTATCTGACACATGGATGAATCAAGAATAATCAGCGTTATTGTGAAATTAAAGCTCATAGCCAAACAGACACACTGTGATTGATTACAAGGAGCAGTTCCCAAATGAAGGCGAAAGAAAAAAAAAAGTCAGATAGAGGAATAAAGAAAACTGCAGACTTACAGGCTTTCTGACAAGAAAATGTCCATGTTTGATGTGATTCACAGTGCTCCAAAAACTCAGGGGAAATGTGTAAATATGTAGGACTTGTAGAGGTCTTGGTTTTGCATACTGGGCACACTGTACTAATTCTGCACATTTACACTCAATTTATGTGCACACACACGTTAAGCAGTGCACAAAGGATCTCTAAAAGCATGCACTGTTGGTATGTGAAGGCTCACTACTTTTCAATGCCCTGTGCAGCTGCAATGCTGTCAAAACTACTTTGGGGGCCTTAAACTCATAGCGATATATATTCTGTGGTCTCCTGCTCAATCATAATCTGCATAAATACATTTTTCAATACAAGAGAGAAAATACTGGACTTTTCCAGTTACAGTATATACGTTCTTTTCCCATCCCACTTCTGCAGGTCCAGGTCGCTGAGGTCTACGCAGAGAAGCCTAGACCTGTCTCTCTACACAGCCAGCTTCTCCAGCTCATTCATTGGAACAAGCCAGATGTCAGGGCAGGAACAGAGACTGAGCAGTAAATGGACAATTTTGCTTTCACACTCTCTCTTCAATGGATTGATGCACCATCCCATCACTGCAGACACTGCACCACTCGTCTTGTGAAACTCTTCTCGTGGGTGCATTGTGGATTGGGTAGCAATCAAGGGTGAAGACAACAGCCAAAACAGCAAGATGTTTCAGATTATAAATAATTATTCCTTTTACTGCATGTTCATTTTTTTTTCTTTTCTACTACTTGAGCATTCGAGGCACTTTTACAACATGCACCATTTACCGATTCACACACATTCATGCAAGCACTTTTTTCTACTTCTAAGTGCTTTTCTATCTAACGCCCGTGCTCCAATGAACGCATCAGAGAGCAACTTGGAGTTCAGGATCTTGCCCAAGGACACTTTGGCATGCAGACTGGAGCAGCCAGAGCTCAAACCATCAAACTTCCAGTTAGCAGATGACCTGCTTTACCTCCTGAGCTACAACCACCTCATAAATCAACACAAAACATGTTATAATGGCTAAATACACTTTTTAAAACACCCTAATGTGTCTCTATATTAAAACTTCAGGATCAACTCCCAGGAGTAGTGATTTTTATTTTTTAAAACCGTAACTAGATCAAGAAAACTCAGACTGAAGTTCACCTTTATTGGGTCAGAGTTTCATGTCATGGGAGCGCCTGTTGCAGCCCGTTGGGACACGAACTTCGTCAGTCACTTACGTCAGTAGCGCTGCCTCTGTGATCGCTCATAAACACCTTAGGATTTCTAAACAAGAGCTCTCAGCTGCTTCTTCGAAGATCATCATCTCTTTATTTCAGATTTATACAGGTGGGTGCAAGGAGGCTATCACTTCACGCTGCCGTCACCGCGGGGTTTCTGAGTGCCCCTCACTCTCATTTCGCTACTGTGAGATCTCAGAGTTGGGACAGCGTGGTGCGTCTATGCTTGTGTGTTGTGTCGTATGGTGTGTTGTGAAGTCCTTTCCTGTGGCAGGTGCAGACTTGCCCCAGTGTGAACTTCATGGGTAGGGTGTCATGCGTCACTTTATCCGGTTGGTGGCTGCCATTTTAGGTCCAATCAGCTGCTCGAGTTCCTGGGGCCTGAACATGGCTGGGATGGCTGTCGAGCCTTTAACACAGTTGGTGATAGACTGGGATCAGTCTGATGTTTCAGCCTGTTGTGAGTTTACTTACAGTCATTCAAACACTCACCATGGATAAGATCACTTTCAATAAATATATGTTAGGAATATATGGAGTTTTGCATTTCTTTGAGCAGACGGCTCTATTAGAGAGTCCACCACCAGATTTGCAAGTGAAGATCTTTACAGAGTGTCAGTGTGCGTGTTGAACTTTGCTAATGTGTGTGAGCTCGGCAGCTGCAACTGTGATAGATGGCTGACACAGCTGATATGCCTGATAGGCTTCATGTGCAGTGATGAAAGTTAAACACAGCTGGGAGAGGTATGTGCCATTCAACGCTGTAGACCAATCGCATCTCTGTGTGCGCATTCATAACAAAGTGACCTTGCATAGGAGTTAAGATGGAGCACGTTCATATAAAAGATAGGAGACAACAGCTGCAGAGAGCATTCGTTTAGCTCGTCTAATGCCACACCAAATCATCGTGTCGTGATTATTCGCTCTATATAAAGCGCTGTTTCTTTTGGCTTAATAGGATTCTCTTCTTTACACCAAAGATGAAAACCGACCCGCCGTTCGCTCTCCTGCTGCGCCACCTTCTTGCCAAGCCACCTCAGCCCAGCTGCTGCTGGCCTAAAATCCAACAAACTCCCACATTTGCGAGCTTGCCAACATGTGAGCGTGAGCAAAAAAAAATAAAATAAGAGGAGCTGTATATTTAATCATAAAAGCCCTCATCTGGATATCAGAACATAATTTAATGATCCTTCTCAGTGGAGCAAAACTGGCCCAACATGGAAACTGATTACGGTCTGAAACCATGCTGATGTGCTGCCCTAGAGTAGGGCGTGCTTTATGTTTCAGCATTTGGCTGCCAGGTCAAGTGGAAGAAACCGCTTGTGGTTGTAACGCCCCTCTGACCAACAGACAGGTTCTTGGATTAAGCTGGAGTCCCAGATCAACAGGCGTTGCGGGTAAACTGATATGTCAGAACAAGAAATACATTTTGTGGTCACTTTGAAAGTGATTTAGGACCCTTGTCATCTGCTCCAAGAAGTAGCGCTTTCAAAATGTTTCATACTCACAGAAAGGTGCCTGTCTCATAAATCGGTCAGAGGAGGTTTATGGTAAAACTAACTAACTGGGTTTTTCAAACAATGGAGGCTTTGTCTGAATACACCTGACTGTAGCTGAGCCAATATGGCCTTAAACAAAACCAAATACGGTCAAACGGCACTTACAGCACATTTCTCCTCTGTGAATCAACCTTCTGTTAAAGGAATTTCCTAACAGATCCATTGTTGGAGGAAATTACGGGTGCAACAAGGGAACAATTGTTTCAAATTCACCCTGCTTGTTTAAAAAAAAAGAAAGAACAAAAAAGACAGATTTTGGCAAACTATACTGTATTTTTCTATATAGATTTGCACATGTCAGTAAAGCGCTGTGCCTTTTTCCCATTTTCCCAAGAAAATTTAAAAACAAAAGTAATGAAGGGAGGCTCGAGAGGACGAATGATGAATCAGTGCAAACACACAAATAGCTACTGTCAGTCTGGTAAGAATAATTAAAGAACAGAGCAAAAAAAGAGGAAGAAAACATAGCAGAAAGATGTACCAAGGATCACAGGATAAATCGTTTTGTAAAGAAGGAGCAGATGAAAAGTTTATAGATTTGACTTTTCACAGCTTAACCACCCCGGAGGATAGATAAGAGCTCCCTCTGGATAGTCGCAGAAAAAGGGAGGGAGATAACAAATGAATGCACTAGAGAGAGGGGCAACACTAGATCTTGAGAAGCTGTTTTTGTTTCCCCGCCATTTTTCATCCTCTCATCCATCCATGTCTGGCCGTTTTAAGCTTTGCACTGCTCTTGATAGATATTAATGACACCAAGCAACACGATCCGATTTTGATCTTTCATCTTTGGTCCAGAAGCTTGTTATCGATCAACGTCCAGTGTCCTCCATCTTAATCAGATTTTTACATGTGGGCCAGATGAGATGAGACGGAGCCTAACGCACTCACATTTACTCGCACACAAACCTCATTCCATGTCTTACCTATTTCTTGGCTCTTAACGCACATGATCTAACATCAGCAGGGCTGATATTGTGTGTGTGTGCCACTACTTTGGGGGTGAGTGTGATGGTTAAAGCGTGTAATTAAGTCAGGATGTGACCTCCAGCCTACAGGTTGGTGGAGCCCATAAATCTGCCACTGTACTCCAACACAGCCCACCTCTGACCCCAACATTCACATTTTCTTTGCAGGCACGGCTGTGAAACACACATTAAACCAATAAAATACAGACTAGAGATAAAGTTTTATAGTGCGCACACACACGTTGCGACTCGGTAGATGGTTGTCACATTTCTGTGAAGATCCCTCAGTGGTTGTGCCATATTAATACCAAGTCTCCCTCTCACTATGTCTCCATCTTTCTGAGCTGAGGGTTAAGAGCAGGTGTCAATCTGAGAGAGATCTTCGTGTCCCCGTCACGTCTTACAACTTGGCTCTCAACCTCTGCTTTCCTCTCACTTTTCTCTCAGACGTCTCCGTCTCAGAGGCCCTGCTTCTCTGTTCTCATCTTCTGTCTCATATTCAAGGCGGCCGACAGTTGTCCTCCGGTGTTCTCTACTCTCGTAAACAGCACTTGTCAGAGTATCACCTTTCACCCACCACCCCATTCCTCAAACACCCTCCCCACACCCAACATATGGTGTGTACCCACCTCTCTCATCCTTACTCTTGAGCGTAACTCAGCTTAATGGGAAAAAAACTGCAAATGGAGTCAGTGAGTAACCCCACACACGTTTTGTGCTTACTCATCTCCACCCTGCCTGCACTCACTTCTTCACCTCTCTCCTGCACTGTCCGTTGCTAGAGACGGACCGATCTGATATTACGTATCGGTATCGGTCCGATACTGACCTAAATTACTGGATTGGATATCGGAGAGAAATAAAAAACGTAATCCGATCCATTAAATATCAAAAAAGCACCTCACAAAACTTGCGACATGGCATAGCTCGGCTCATAACCGTAGGGGAGTCGGAGCAGTATGCATCACGTGATAGAGCGGCTGTGGCGTGCAAGACCTGTTGTCTGGTTCTGCATTTGGAGCCTCGCTACCAAACCGGCATTTCAACTCCGACAAAGTTATCCCAGAGAGAAGTAAAGCAAGTGTGTAAGTTCATCTCTGAATGTTTGTAAAGCATTCCAGCGTTAAGCTTAACAACCGATATATGGAGCGACTGCTTCTCTGCCTCTCTCTCCTGCTGCTACTTCAACCGTGAAACTGATCAATGATCAGCTGATCTGCTTTTCCGTAGCGAGTCCGTCTCTCATGGTTGTTTATTGCCTACTTCGCACCAGAAAGAGGAAACCAGCGGCTGAACAACAGCAGCATGTTTAAGCTTGATAAGCTGTTGTTAGAATTTATTTATTATTACTTTCTACACCAGGATCCTTTTCTACGTAGCTGACGGCTTTAACTGTGCAGGGGCGGATCTAGCAAAGTTTAGCCAGGGAGGCCGATAGGGCATGTACAGGGAAAAGGGGGGCACAAAGACATGCTTTTCTTTCTTATTCTCATTTAAAATGTCTAGTTTTTAATAATTAATTATCTGAATCTTACATCCAAAGTTTTAATCTGATGTAAAATGTATAGAAGTCCATTACTGTATATAGTAACTATTAAGTCTAATATACCCTAGTAAGCTATAGTACTTTTTCCTTTGGGAAGATACCATCTGTGCAGTCTGCAATTCTGTTGAAGAAAGATGTTGAATCTATTGAATTATTCTTGAAAAATAATTTATTTCTGTGCATTTTTTTTTCACACTGCATCAAATTAAAGTTGATTATGTCGATTAAGCATCATGAGGTGGGGGTGGTTCCCTAAATTTATTTATTTTTTTGCTGGGAGTTTGCAGCCCTATTAGTTAGGTTGCTTAATATTTCTGCTAAGTACTCTTTAAAATACCAGAATAGGGAGGATGGAGTAGGTTTAAGTTTATTAGATTGATCAGTGTTGCTGAACTATGAAATATTTTGGGTGCAGTGTATTTTTTGCATACAAGTATAAGAGAATAGCTTTAGTGTTTGTTTGTTTTTTAAACTTGAATTTGAACTTGTACAAAATGCAGCAAGATATTAAAAAAACAGTTTTAATTAAAAAACACACTATATTGGATTCATATCGGTATCGGCCGATATCCAAATTTATTATATCGGTATCGGACATAAAAAAGTGGTATCGTGCCATCTCTAATTTAAACTCATCTACCTCAAGTCTCCTGCAGTCTTCACCTATCCATCTGTCTCCCTCTCACTGAAACATATAAACCTCCACCCTCTCCATGTTCTCTTCCACCTGCTCCCCCTCTTACAACAGATCACAGTGACATCTGCAAACATCCTTATCTACAGAGACTCCTCCCTGACCTCATCTGCCAGTCTGCCCATCATCACTGCAAACAAGAAAGTGCCCAGAGCTGATCCCTGACGTAATCCCATCCCCACCTTGAACCCATCTGTCACTCCTACGCACACCTCACTACTGTCTTGCTGTCCTCATACATGTCCTGCACCGCCTTCACATACTTCACTACACTCCTGACTTCTTCATGCAGTACCACCCTATCATATACTTTCTCTAGATGTACCGCATTATATTTCTTTTGTATAGTTACATATTTTAACAATGAGGCTACTGCGTTTGACTTGTTTTTGAAAAAAAACCCCAGTTCCCCATCAAAGTAACTGCAGTTTTGGCACTTTCATATGTTCAACCCACGTCTTGGTAAATTGTTACCACGTTCACTTAATTTAACACTTTAGCCTCCTGACATTTGCTAATTAGCCCTATCTGGACGCAATAATCAAAGTGAGGGGAAAAGGAAACAAAGGCAAAGTTATTATAATTCATATCGAATGTCTGGATAAAATTTTGTGACCAACCACCTCATCATTTTTGACACATTTTACTCTCAACCACAACTTGTAACCTGGCGGAGGTCCTTGAGGTTGAGGATCATCAAAGTCTCATCATCTAGCATATCTACATTAAACGTCACGTCAATGATACTGGCATGTTACCTAATGGACACTGTAGCTTAAACAAAGTGCCGGCTTTATTTACCCGGCTAAACTGTCACCGTCATCCACCTTGGCATCAAAGTGGTCGACATTAAAAGCCCTGCTAAGAAAACAGAGACCATAGCTCTTATAGTGGAATCAATTTGTTTTGAAATTTACAACCAGCATATATCAAAATCTTGTGTCACATCCACCAAGACTAAATAAATCCACCGGGCCGTTCGGCCTCGTGCAGACTGTGTCTGTTTGCCTTGATGCCACGAGACATCACAGCAAAGACACCCATGGGAAACTGGAGCTTGTGTGTTATGCTGGGAATGGATACCACAAACAAAGGCAGCTTCCTCTCCCTTTGGCTCCTTTATAACAGCATACAGTAAGATGACAGGCATCAAAATATTATGCACGACATTTAAGAGCTTTTAGCAGTGTTTGGACACGGGATGGTGCTTATAAAAAGGTGAGCCTGAGGACCTGACTGAGTTTGGTACTACACTGTCAATAGATAATAGACATATTACACACACACGCAGCAGTATTTCAGAGTGTTCGAGTGACTGCATGGTTGTTATGCCATCCAGGCAGACATCGTTGTAGAAATAAACACCGGGAACATGCTTAGAATAATTCACCAGTGCATAAATATTCCTAGGAGGGAAACACAATTACTTCCAGGTGTTCTTACAGATTCCACCGCTGTTCAAGTGTGCGGCTGCTAACTATCCTTAACCCCATGCTTCAAGTAACCCTTCAACTATGGTGAAGACTTTCCATCAGTTTCTCCAAGAGAAGCTGAATGTGACTTTGGGCTTCATATTAAGAGTGTATTCTGTGTTCTCTTCACCCCTGCACAGCCTGAATCGGGCATTGCCACAGAGGCAAACAAGTTCAAGCGTTAGTTTAAACGGAAAACCTGATGACAATAAGTGAACGATTTATTATATATACATGTCAGAGTTGACTGAACAGAATTAAATGTCTTACAGGGTAAAAAGGTGATACGAGTTGACAATTCAGAGCCATGCTGGTACCAGGCCAACGTGTAATTTGGCACGCGACTAGAAAAACACACACAGCAATCATGTTCTTAACTATTCAGTCTCCTTTTTTCTGCCTTCTCCTCATTTTCAGTCATTTTTCTAGTTCCTTGTGGTCGGAAATGTCTTGTTTCCTTAATGGTTTCCAGTAAAGTTCCCAGAGTCCCCAGTGTATAGCCAGCCATCCTCCAGGGGAGCTCCTCTGTGCGTCCAATTAGACTCTACATCCAGAGCAGTGTAATCAAGACATGGACTGCTGAGCCTCATGCGATCTTAAAATTTAGACTTAATCTGGGATAAAGCACTTGTGGAATAACAAGCATGCCTCAACACATGAACGCTGTTAGTCATATTTGGCTTCAGAAAATGTGACTAATATAAGCCACTAAATGTGTGCTTAAGGTTCAGCTACTTGTCTTGCGGGTTCTCTCAGCAGGCTCTCCATAGTGATCCACTGTGTGGAGGAAATGGAGCACCAAGCAAAGGACCATTGAGACTTTGCATTTACATGTGCGCTTGTGTGTGTGGCTGCCTACCAGTACAATATAAAGTTGTATGTTAAGTTCCTGCCTTTCCAGTCTGGGTCTCCAGCCACATGCCCTAAACTCATTAACCAGATGCCCTTCTGAGGAAGCTCTGCTCAGAGCTTCACCTCTCTGGGACCCTGAGTAATCACAAAGCATCATCACCCAGGGGCACGAGCTAGCCCACTGCACCACTGCAGATTCAGCCAGGCATCGTCTGGCATTAGCCGCCTCCTCTGGGACTACGGTCACAATAGCTGTAACTGTTGGCATTACAATGAATGGGTATTTAATAGCACTCAATGCAGAAAGACATTAGGTAATGTAGGGATTATTAGGGTGGATTATTAGCAGCCATCCATGGTGCTCTGGTTCAGTGAGACCTGCCCAGCTGTTAGGACACATACACACTACATGAAGCCTGACTGACTCTGGAGAGAGGGAGGTATAAATGTGGAGAATCTATGTTAGGGGGGAAAAAAGGGGAGTTCATCATGTCCCTCATTCATCTTTGTTCTTGGGGAATTTAAAAAAAGGGGGGGAAAAAAAGCTGGGAGAGTTTTGGACATTTGCGTGCATAATTTTGGTCTTGTGCCTGAGGCTTTCTATTCATCATCCAGCTTCTTCATTTGTTAACAAATCATCGGCTTGAAATTACAGAATGATTTTAAGCATCACTAATTGATCACCTTCACATGAAAAGTTTCCCAGAACATAGCTTTTCCTTTTTAGGGTAGTATATGCATTTGCACCTGCATCACCCTTACCTCGGACCCTTTGCACCTTGTTGATGGATTCCCTCATTACGGCCCTGCAGGCTGCGCAGTCACGCAGTTGCACTCACGGTCAGTGCAGCTGCACGGTCACCCAGGTGGCCGCTCTAACATTTAGGATGCGTCTTATCCTTCATGCACAGTAAACATCGAATGATAAAAAGGTAAAGCAAATATGTACAAACTACCATTTATTTATGCATATATCATGAGTGGGCCGCAGAATCAGTCTGTTGGAAATGGTTTTTTTCGTGCTCCAAGACCAATGTGTTTCTTACTGCAAGAAACTTCCTGATGGGGCTGATAAAATGCGTATAAATGTAAAGGTCTGTCTTCCATCTTGATTGTTTTTTCTCACTGTAATAACACGTTGATATAATATGCCATGTTTCCTAATGCTGGGATCAACTGAAGCATAAAAAATAAATTATGTAAATATAATCATTCTTTAGTCTTGTTTTCAAGTTTTTGGAGATCAAAGGTATGCAATCATGTGCTCCACACTTCATGATTTTCCTCATGTGAACCCATGATATGTTTTGTGATAACCCCACATACAGGACACTCATGAGCTAGCTGTTTACACTGATTTTACCACAGTGTGAGCCCTCCTAAAGAGCCCCACAACATAGACCTGCTTCACATTTGTGCTACAGATCCCCTTTTCACTCGGTGACATGCTGTGCAAAAGTCCCACCACGCTCTTTTACTTCTTTCATCTGGCCAGTCCAGATCTTCTCAGCTCATTTCACAGCAGCAGAAACAAAATCACTTTGAAGACATTCCAATATCCCCAAGGTCCTTGCAACGTGACTCACCACAATGACACGAGTACCTGTTAGTCTAGGAGCTGCACTTCTTTTCACGCACACAAACTTGTACACGGGATAAACTAAGGGAAACATACACCACATGCTCTGTGGTGCACAGACCCGCATCACAAATGCCAGGCACACACCACAAGGGGAAGGTGTGCGTGTAAATGCAAATGAGAGCAGCTTAGAAACGAGTGGCTCGGGTTAGCAGAGCCTGAGATTTCCTCTGCTGGGGTACACAGACTATCACGTAGTCTAAACTTTCACTTTCTTTGATGTTTGTTTGACCAAAGCGGCAGATTAGACATTGCTGCACAGTGGCCCAAAGAGAGTTCAGGGACCATATGTGTGTTGTGAAGTGTTTCATATATACCTTAGTAATCCATCTGACACCGACACACTGCAAGGAATGAGGAGGCTTATTTCTCTTTATTCAATAGTGTTCTGAAGTTACCAACGCCGTAAACACGGGTCAGACCAGAGGCTTATGCTGATTCGATAACAAGTGTGTTCGCCATATGTAGACATCTGTGAGGACTTTAATTTTCACGGTAGTGCAAAAGAGCCTTTATGTCAGCAGATGTCACCTTTTTCTACTTAGGGCCGTGTTCCCGAGGCTTCTCTGTTACTCAGTAGACATGTGAACGCATATTTTATGTGTGTTCTGACTTCCACGTTAGATGTACACAAATGTAATTTTAAAGAGACACATTTAAAAAGGAAAGAAACAAAGCAGTGTGCTCAAATACATTTTTTTGCCAACTGTTTTCAAGGACAATGGAGGACAATATTTGACCTTTTTTAAAAAAATAAAAAAATAAATCATTTTCATATTATGGCAGGGGTTCTTAGTAAGCACTCTGAGTGCTCAATAAAGTGCTTTGAATGCTCAGGTAGAGTAGAAAAGTGCTATATAAGAACCATTCCATTTACCATTTCACTAGGGATGGGAATCGAGAACCGGTTCTTTGGGAAACTGATTCCCAGTAGTCCAATTCCTAGAAATTGTTAGTCTGCCTGCCTATGGATGCTGCTTATTGGTTCTTGCACTTGCACTACAACCAGCTGGTTTCAGTTTGCATGTGAGGAGGAAAATAGTGACACCGTCTCAAGCCTGGATATGGAGATAAAGTAAATAAAAAGTAAAGTAGAAACCTAAATCCAGGACAGAAACAACCGCATTATGCTGCTAAAACAACTTTGGTTCTTTGCAAGTATCAGTGAAAACAGCATGCTAACGCTAAGCTAGCCAAGAACCTGGAGTGAAAGCTGAGCGAATGCCGAGCCCAGCAGCCGGATCCTGAAGTTCAACAGGTAACAAGCAGACGAGCCATCAGGCTGCAGCCTCGCTTTCTACCTGTTCACGTTTCTAAAGCAGAATCATTGTGACGATCGCTTTTTTTTTGCTGGTTTTCATCTTTGCTTTGCACGGTCAACTTTGTATTCCACTAAGAGAAAGACCGTAGAGATGTGTGTCCCGATTAGGGACTTGTGTTAAATGGTAATTATGAGACGGTGTAATTCAGCTATTTTATAAAGTAACATGAAAGTAATGTAAAGAATACAAACAATAACAATAACATTAATTTTTCCAAGGAGTAATTAAGTAAGTGTTCTGTGTAATAATGACTTTTTTGATTAACAACTCCAACACTGATCATAACAAAGAGGGCAATACCTCAACATTTGACCCACAGCATGTAATTAATTTGCATGAATGCAATTTCTTTATTGCTGCTTAGCAAAGGTGGTTACTTTCAAAATGGAGCCAATGAGAACCCAATGACAACTGATAAGTGATATCGATAATGGACTCAGAATACTAAATTCTTTTCAATTCCCATCCCTACATTCAACATTTCCTAAACTGCATGTGTGGGTGTGATTGGCCTCTCTTAGTTATTTTGTTTCTTAATAGTGTTCTTGGATTCTTGGTTCTCTGATTATTTTCACCTGTGTCTTGTTTCCCAGCTGTTTTCACATCTGTGTCTGTGCATATATTTGGAGTTTTTTAGGAGTCCGTTACCTTCTCTCAGTTTGAATTTTTCTATTTTGTCTGAACTGTCCACTGACTCAACAAAAGCACTCTTTCAGTTTATTCAATCGGCTTTAAGAGTCAGGATTTGGGTCTGCTAGTTGTGATTTATTACAGCAAAAGTGTGGATCATTACAACTGGACCATATCCACGTAGTTTAGTTGTGTACAATTCCCACATTTCTTTCCCCCTTTTTTTGGACTGTTTCAAAAGGATCTTACGGCTAAACAATGATCAGTCATTTTTGTGTTTGTATCTTGGAGATGTAATGGTAATATATACCTCCCTATGACTGTTTTTTTTTTTAAAAAAAAATCAGTTATACATACTACATGGAAATGATAAATTGCATCCTCATGAAAGGTGTGGAAACATGCTGGAAGATATGACTGATTCTCACTGGAAACAGTATAATGATTTGGCTTTTGTCTCTCTGACATCAGAGCTCAAATCCCTTTGCAAGCAGCTGAACCTACCTGTCTCTGACCTTTTCTCAAACAAAAAAACATTATCTCATTATCTGCACCACCAACTTTTATACAGAATTTTTTCTTGAAGTACACAAAACGCAAGACACAGAAAACCTGATGTGTAAAAATGACGACCAGTACGGTCTATAGACAATTATTATTTGTCCCTAAAGTCAGAATGGAATTAGGAAAAAAGTCTTTTAAACACACTGCCCGTTTTTCCTGGAATAATCCACAGAAGGAACTGAAATTGTCAGAACTGGTTAGGATTGAGGAGTTTGAGGAGCAAGAAAATAGCTCCCTTGGTCAATATGACTGTTATTTTCCTTACTCGTTATATTTGCTGTAATTTCTGCTGCCCTCTTTCTGCCAGATCTGTCTTGAAAAATATACTTTTAATCTCAATGAGACTTTTATTCATATATAGGGTTCTGGGTGTGAAGGACAGGCTTTGGGTTAGTTTTACAGGAAAAAAACAAAATTGCACTTAAATGTGCATGATGAGAAATTTAAACCCTCAGACTAAATTCCAGCAAGATCTGTGCTGGAAGGAAGCTTGTGATTAATGTTCTTGTGTATTCTTATGCATGTGATGATTGGTCTTGGGCATAGGCCAGACCTTGAGTGAAGAACAGCAGCAATAGATAACAGAGCTGTCAAATGGCTTCTGTCATGAAGCACAGAAACAGAAAGTTGCTGTATAGCATTTACATCCCTCCCCATCGCTGCTCATCCTTCTCTTTCCCTCACTGTCTGTCCCTCCCTGCTTCCCTGGAGGAGGGCAGTTAGGATGTGGAGCGTGAGAGTGTTGACAGAAGAAGATATGGCCAGGGCCAGAATTCATGGACACAACTTGACACGGAGCGAAGAGTTCAAGGGAGTATCACGGGGTACGCATAAACTGTTTCAAGACACTTCTGTTAGCTCTCACCAGGTCAAGGATGGCCAAGGAGGATCATGGGTAATTAAAAACCTATCTTGTAGGAATCTACCTTACATCTCCCTGAGGGTGATCAGATGAGAAGAAGGTGTGCATGTTTTGAACGAGGCTTTATTTGTTTGCGGTCGTCAAGCGGAGCGTAGGACAAGTGGGAAAGGAGTGTTTACAAAAGTCCGAGATGAATTTGAATCTGCGCCTGATGTTACAAACATGCGCACATACACAAACACACACAACCCCATCTGGAAAGAGGCACTTAAAACTAAAGAGCGGAGGAGAGGAGATTAAGGTGTTTCCACTGAAAAACACACACTTGATTACACTACGCAACTCTGTTAAGACTTATAGCTTCTGTATGTTTGTAGCACCCACTGTGACCTGTACACAGGAGGCAGACGTTTTCCAAGATTCTGCTGCCCGGCCCGGTGGAGTGGAATATTATATCTGTTGACTATAAGGTCCTTTTAAAGTACACAGATGAATGAAGTGGACAGGAGAGGCTGTGGGAAAGGACAAAATGAGCTGGTCTGCAGATGAGATCATTTTGCATACATCAACACACCTGAATAAACTGTAATGATGTGTGGACAGTAAAGACATACAAATAAAAGTAAAAACTACAGTGTTTTGATGTATTTTTAATTACCCTAAGGTCACTAAAATTACATACAGTGGGTGGCAACCTTGCTACTGGTATTTTACTGCAAATTTTAGGGTATTTTTTTTCTCGCCAGATTGTGTGTGTGTGTGTGTGTGTCTGTGCGATTTGTAATGGAAAAGACATGGCTGAAAAGTGGAAATTTGCAGTGAGGAGATTTCCTGTTATTTCAAAGTGTATGAATGAACTACAAGAAGTGTTCGAAGAAAGAAGCCATAACCAAGTAATTTTTCAGCGCAAATCATTGAGATTTGCGCCCCCAACAAGGGGCTGCTAATCAGGATGTGGCCAGTGAAGCGTTAAGAAAGTTTAGACTATCAACAGCTTCAAGAGGTTGTTGGGGGCACATCTGCTTGCCGTTTTTTTTCCTCCTCCACCACCTACACAGACACACACACACACACTTTCCACTGAAACTCCTCTGCAGCGGGACGGTTGTAGTCCTCTGTCCGGCTGACTGACTGGGTGCAGAGCTGAAACGGGGCCGGTGTGCTGGCTCTGATTAGCTTGTTTGCTTTCTATAACCCGGGGAGAAGGAAGCTCCCCTGCTGCAGCTCAGTGTCAACAGGCCACCCCTCGCTGCTGTGGCCACAAGGTCTCCGCCGGTCTCACGCACACAGAGTCGCAGAACAACGTGTGAACGCACGGCATGTATGCGAACTGCGATGGTGAACATACAGAGCAGAGACCAGGCAGAGGTGAAGGTGTAAAACCTAAAAGAGACCTAAGAGAAAGCATGCCATGTGCACAGACGGTAAACAAACAGGCATTGCCCTGTCTGCACAGAGCACAAATATACAAGAAGGCCTGACAACCGAAACAAACGGGGCAAACAGAGACAAAGCACCAGGCCCTCACTCCTCTCCTATCCTTCACCCAGAGAGGTTAAAACCTCAGTGAACTTTGGAATCTAGTGAGACACGCCACAGCAAAGCCACAAATAGCCCCTAATAGAACATCCCATCCTGCACCACCGGAATGTGCAGCTAATGCACAGAGACCAAAGCCAGGCACAGTTAACATACCTGTGGTAACTGCATGGTTAAAAGCTGTGGGGAGTGTCTGTGTGTATTTTCTGTTGCAATTAGCAGAGGATGGGAATAAGGGATGACAGGATTATGTGGGAGATATTCTGGGGATACAACAAATCAACTAAAACTGACCGAAGCCGGAGTACTACTGTAAACAAGCATCTTTTTAACATTTCTGCTCGGTTTAAAAGTCCTCGTATTCTCATGACCCCTGAAACTTTTAAGTATTATGTTCTGCTTTATATTTTCCAGTGCATGCTACGATCATAAAGTATACGCCACGTTCTGTATATGTTAAGCCCTTTTCACACGGACGTAGTATTACCAGGGGACTTTTTGTGATTTTGAAATACATCACCCCCAACCCACCACACACACACACACACACACACCAGTGTTTCACGTCTCATTTAACAAGCCTTACAGAGTGATATATATAATAAATAATAATGCTTAACTCTCCTGTACTATGATTTGCTTGTGAAGTGCGCCTGTTGGGAAATTCAACAGTAATTACTGTTACTGTATTATCGTTTCAAATATCTTAAATGACTCATAGGAAATTTTTTTCTATGTTATTTGAAATGCTACGGGGGAATGAATGTATAAACAGTCATGAGAATGCATACAAAACACATAAGCTGGATCAGAGGAGCGATTGTAGGATGACACAGAGGTTCTAAATAGCAGGTAACAGATGCTGCTGGGTGTGCACTGCTGTGTGAGTTCGTTCTGCATGTATTCATGATGAGACTTTAAAACATTGCGGGGAGTCTGGAATGATTGATGAATCACGAGTGATTGATAAGTACAAGAGAGTGTTAATGCCAAGTACATAATTTCTTGATATCAGTCAGAACTGGTGTTTAGTTCATTTTAATCAAAGAAACACTTCATATTGCGACGTCTCAATAAAAAAATTAAAATCAGCTGTGTTGTTTTACATTACAATATGCATTTCAGAGGACAAAAAAATGGAAAAACATTTAATAATTACAAACTAGTAAGTAATACAGTATAGAAAATTATTTGCTAATTTATTTAATTCAGTTCAATTTCATTGGATAACACCAAATGACAACAGTCGCCTCAAGCCGCTTTATATTGTAAGGTAAAGACACATCAATAATAGGGAAAAAACCTAACAACAGATGACCCCCTATAAGCGAGCACTTAGCGACAGTGGGAAGGGAAAAAAAAAATCACTTTTAACAGAAAGAAATCTCCAGCAGCATCTGCCACGACCAATTAGGAGTGAGGACAGGGAGACAGGACAAAAGGCACTTTGAAACAGAGCCAGAAATTAATGATAACTGACGATGAAAAGCAAACTGGCCTATAAACACATATAGTGAAAATAGATGAGTGAAAGAGATGCACTCAATGCATCATGGGAAGGCACCAGCAGCTATAAAGTAATTAAGACTAATAAGACCAGCTAGGCCTATTGTAATGTAACTAATCGAGGGTTCAGGCTCACTTGATCCAGCCCTAACTCTAAGCTTTATTAAAAAAAAAAAGGGAAAGTTTTAAACCGAATTTTAAAAGATTATAGTTTTGTTTCCTGTCAATCAGATGAAGGTTCAATCTTTTTATAAAAGGTGTTTATTCTAAAACGAAAGATTTCCTGCAGTGGTCTTCTACACGATATTGAATTCTGCAGTAATAGTTGTAATGTTGCTAACACAGGTGCAAAATCTTTCTAATATTTCGTCCCTCCACATTTCATACCACATGTGAGGAAAACAACCACATAAGATTGCAAAACCAGATCTGCTAACTCTAAATCGAAAAAAAAAAAAAGAGAGAAATTCATCAATGAAATCATCACAGCTTCATGAAACTGGATATTTGCAGAGATGCTGTGCCGCAGTGCAACAGCGTGTACAAATGTACTCAATAAACTCAGTGCACAGCCAGCTGACCAGACAGCTGTCCTTGAGGTGCTCTCGTAACCATTTCACTCTCAGTTCCAAGTATTTCTCACTGCAGCTGCAGTATAAATAACCATCACACATGTGACCGCAGGACGATATCATCCACTCCGCTCTGGCTGTGGGCGACAGCACTTAATGTAATTCTGAAGTAATTCACTTTAAGTTCCAGGGTTAATTCACAAACTTTTACCGTGCTGTAATGTCTGCACTTCCCTGGAATTCTCCCCCATTGCCCTCAAGCTAGGTTTTAATCTGCAGAACCCATCCATCTGCATCTCACTCTATCGCCCATGCCGTATCTGTCGCCCTGTGCTATGCTGAGCAGGGAGGGCGTGGGGTGGGTGTAGTGTTACAGTCCATTTGTCACAGGTCAGTGCGTTGTTTCACTTTAATTATGACCTACAGTACCGTCTGAGAAATGGAAATAGAGCCTCTTAAGTAGCAGCGCAGTCTGGATATGGTTAACTGGAGTCCCATGGTGAAGATCGCATGAACAACAGACACTTGATTGAGATAATATTATTGTACCTGAGACCAGAGCCAGGAATGTTATGTGTGCACAGGATAGGGCGCTGGTGGTGGAGGTCCAACGTGAAGGAAAGGGAGGGAAAGCAGAGCAGACAAAGCAACAGGGAGGAGATTAAAGTTGCACAGAAACATAGACAGAGTGTGTTATGGAGGTCTAATGGCACCATTGGGTTTGCAAAAATAAAGAAAGGACTCTATTCACTACTCGTACACTCAGGGCCCCATGCTTTGAGGAAACGAAGTGATAAAAGAGATATGACATCATTGGAGTCTCCCAACAAAGATATCAGGCAGTTGAAAGGCCCAGATTAAATTATGCTGAGATTAAATGATTACTTTGACCGTTGGAGGTCCCAAAGACTTGGTCATACATGCTGAACCAGCACTGTTCAAATGGAGCGTCACAGAAATATTACAAAAACATGTGGTGGAAGACGAAGCCTCTGTTAGCCACACGCTAAACCAGCAACAGTAACAGCCTGACCCTTTCACTACCTTTGTTCTATGTAAAAGTACTGTGGCAGCACATTTTTAGAAAATGTCATGTGCAATAAGCGGTGCCATGTGGTGAGACTGGTAAACAGCGTGCTACTTTAAGGGTTATCAACAAACAAAAGAAAAACCCTTTGTAATTGGTCACAGAGAGGTCTGGGATGTCTTTGTTTATTGATGTGTTTTATTATTTTTCTCTTCCTGCGTCCTTCTATCATCTTTCTGTCATTTACCCTCTCTGCTGATCTCCTCCTGGTTCGCTGCTTGTTTTTGTGATTTCGCCCATGCCTCATCCTTCATCGTTTTTCTCTTTGTTTATTTGCGTTGTTGTTGAGATGGCGTGAGTCGAAGCTGGCCCCTGATCAGTCGTGGCCTGCAGCTAACGAGCATCGTGGGGCGCCCACATCTTCAATGCGCCACATCCAGTAAGCAGGGAACTGGAAATGAGTTGAGCTGTATATTTGGAAAGGGTTTCGCTGCCCACACTCAGTCTATCGCAGTTTATCCATATCCATATCCGTTTCCACCTGCATAAACTTTTAAAATGTGGACATGATTATCATAGAAAGTGATGGTGGTCTGATGTTTCTGAACGCTGATCCTTCATTTATCCTCACCTGCTCACGGCTGATCAACCCTGTGTTGCTGATCTCTTCCAGAAAAGTTCAAAAGCGAGTTACAGATCTTAAGGCCACGGTCCAAATTCACCTGGCCTCCATATTTCATTGAGATAATGACAGCCACTAATCATTACAATAAGACATGACACAGTAAGGCAGTGGACTTTGTCTTTTTTTTCAGCCAAAAAGATGAACAAAAGCAGATTACCTCCCCTGTGTCCATCACTAGAAATAAAAAAGTAAAATAACAATGATGACTTGAGAATACCTCTTTTAGTGACCTCTTTAACCTGCGAGGTAATTGGCCCTGTGGGATTGGCAGAGGTCGCAGAAAAACTTCTCTGACAGTGCAGAGGAGGCCACATGTTGGACGGAGACGCATCTGATGATGCAACTGTTTAAAGACGACTGACAGTTTTGACAAAACAAAGGCATCATCAGACGTGTCTAGAGAACATGGATCTGGTCAACTGGAAACCATACGATCACGGAAAACCTTGAAGCTACCTCTTGTGGGGGCGAGTTGAGCATCTTCCAAACATTATGTCAAATTGGAAAATAGAGAAATAAATAAACCGACCGATACAAATAAGAATAAATTAAGTCTTTCATTTAATCAAGGATATTTGTGTAAACTACAATCATCATGTTCAAGACAACCTGCCGAAGTTTAAACTAAGCATCAGAATGAGGACAGAGGTGATTTAACTGACTTTGACTTTGTGCAGGATATTGTCTTGGCACACTTTGGGGCCCTTAGTACCAGCTGAGCGCCATCTGAACACCACGGCCTATTTGAGTTTTGTTGCTGATCATGTCCATCCCTTTATGAGCAGTTTACACTCTTGTGATGGCTCCTTCTAGCAGCACCTTGTCAAAAAACTCAGATCATCTCAAACCTGTTTCTTGAATATGCCAATGAGATCACTCTAGTCAGATGGCCTCCACAGTCACCGGATCTCAGCCCATTAGAGCACCTTTGGGATGTTGTGGAACAGGAGATTCATATCATGGATTTACAGCCAGACAATCTGCAGAAACTGTGATTCCATCATGTCAATATGAACCAAAATCTCTGAGTGACATTTTCAGCAACTTGTTAAGTCGGTGCCACAAAGAATTAAATCAGTTCTGAAGGCAAAACGTGTCCAACCTGGTACTAGCAAAGCGTACCTAATAAAGTGTCCAGTGAGTGTATTTCCAGGCCGGTAGTTGGCTGCAGCCACAATTTGTTTCCATTTTGTCAAAGTGTACTCAATTAAATGTATGCTGAGCTGGCTGTTAGTAGTTACTGTTTGCAGTGGATGGACAAACAAGTTTCACAATATTATTTTGAACTCCAACCAAATCTACATCTGTCAGTTGAGACAGAGTCATTGTGCAGAGGAGATTTACACGATTTCTGAGGCAAACAATGTCACCCTGTGGCAAAGACTTAACGATCTGCTTCCAGGAAACATTACAGAGAGAAACCAAACCTCTGTTTTAATAGTAACACCAACAATTTTCCTTCTGCTCCCTCCACCTCTCTCCTATCATGGCTCATATAAAACTGTATCTTGGGGACAGGTCATGTACCTTGTCCCAGTCAGCACAATACCTTGGAATCGGATGAAGAAAGTTGGGTAGTTGTTAGCCCGAGGGGAGAAATGTTCCTTTGATGGGGAAAGTCAGCTTTAATTCTCTTCAGTGACTCGGAGTAAGACCTCGCAGGCCTGAGGCACGCCACTGAGAGAACTCATGAGGCCATTCCAGACATCTTGTTGGTGTTACATTATCTTCACTGCGGGTCGGCTGCCAAAGTTACCAGAGCTATATTATCTTTAGTCCATTTTGTGGCTCTGTTTTCTGTGAATGCCAACCATGACCATCGAGGCTATCAAGTCCCGGGTCTGACTGCCACTAGGTTCTTTAATGTCTGATAAGAGCGAGGGTAGAGATAAAGGGGGAGGCTCTACGAGCAAATAGTTTACATAGTATGTTTTTTCTAATGTAAAGTGTGTTTTAGCTGACCTTTACTGAACGAATGAGCATAGCAGCTGTTCAGCATGTTTTTCCTCTTAAAAAGAAAAGAGATCAGATACAGGGTTTCCTCATATTAAAAACGTGCAAACGCCAAGCCAGCTTGCAAGGCCTCTTCTACTAAAGGGATTATGGATTTTGGAAAAAAGAGTAAGGCTTGCTTTCATTGTCCTCCACAAAATACGAGTACACCATAAACAGGCAAGAGGATTACTCCACTGAGACTGCAGGCAATTCATGTGAAAGTGCACAAGTGTTCAGAACAAAGTGCAAATGTAGTATTTTATTATATATTTATTGCACGCAAATACGAGAATGTAATGCAAGAAGATGGAGAAAATTGTTGCTTCAAAATAAACATACTGTTTCCATATGAATTAAATCTTTCCCTAAGCCTTTGGAAATCAGGACAATGAGCCTTTCACGCTATTCTGCTCAGCTAATCAATGATGCAGACACATCACGGGCTAAAGAAGCACCTGGTACTCGTCCATGACCTCTCACCACATGTTTTCATTTAGCCAATGTCCAGGAGGAGCAACCTATCTCACTAAACATGTCTAAGGGCATCCGTCACCGCCATCACCTGCATTTCATTTGCCTTTTGGTGAAAACAGCTACAAATTTTGCAGAACACATAAGAGCAGATTATTTCTCTCATGAAGTTACAACAGAGCAATAAAGCGTTTTCCTTATTTGATTAATTCATTAAATAAAAGTAATAAAAACGGATCGGAGGTAATGTCTTAAACTAAAGCTTCCCAAATGCTTTGCTCTGTTCCATATTAAGTAGAATATTAAATGAAATATGTTCACTACGACTACTATTAATATTAATAATAGTCGTAGTCAACTTACTACAATGTTCGTAGCAAATGGATGTATATGTTTCTCTATGTATCTCCTCCTTAATGAAAGGCCAAACTCAACAAACTCTGCACAAACATCATGACACTTACACTTATCATTATTATAGATGTGTTTTTTTTAAAACATTTGTTATAAATTACAAAAGATTATTTAAAAGATTAATTAGATTTCCACTGAGAATGCTACATTCTCCATGTGTGCCCGAAGGTAAGGAATTAAGAATTTAAAAAAGCATCGTAGGCCTGGCAAAATCAGGGCTAGCAATTATAATGACCATTAATTATTATTATTGTCATTATCCTAATAGAGAATGTTTGCGGGGAGGCGAATCCAGTCTTGGATCGGATGGACATTTCTAATCTGAAAAATAAAACCAATTTTAAAAAAAAAGCAGTAGCTGGTACATTTCTGTATTTCTGGTATAAACCTAAAGCCAAATATTAACAAACAGGGTGTGGGTTTGACAAACTACTAAACTGACAATAGTGTCGTACCGTTTCTACAGCTTTGACTTCAAAAGAAAATACAACAAAGTAACGTGCTAAAAGACGAATGACAAACTGCAACGAAATCTCGGTCGACTCAAAGTAAACATGGCAACGTGGAAACCCTTGCGACTGTTTCGGTCTGCTGGGCCCGGCTGAAAGTTTGGAGACATGAATATAAATCACGGGAACATTAGATAAACACTACCGTTCACATTTCAACAGAAACAACAGTAAACTAATAAAGAAACTCTCGCTTTATTCCAAGAATGGGATCTAGCTTTGATCTGGTCCTGTTTAATGGCTCCCCGGTTGACAGCGTGGCAGGCCTTACTGTCTTGTGGTGTCTGAGAAGACTTGCATTGTATGAAGGAACGGCACAAACAACCGCTGAACAGATCGAATCAAAGTTTCTAACGAAACGGATAGATACTGCTCAGAGAACAAACAGTACATTTAAAAGGAAGCTTTGTCTTCTTCAGTCGACCTCAGAGAGAAGAAACAACACCTTCTTGTTTCTTCAACTCCAAACAACACCGAGGACCATCAAATGGACGTAAGAAGTCGCAGGCGTGTGGGTTCAGGTTTCCTGGCGCTCCGATGCAGTGACTTGCACAGATACACACATCGTGACAAAGGAACAAAGAAATCCATGTAGTGATCTGTTCTGTTGCAGCTTTGCACTCAGAGATCACAGGCTCGTTTTGACATATCATTCAGCACAACATCTGACTGGAGCCCAATTGCGGTTTTCACAGTTAGGACAAAGTTTACTAACGGGGCTTCCCATCCCTTCCTGCTCCCACAAATTTGTCCACGTCATCATCAACCACCACCGCTGCCATCATCTTAAGACTTCCAGAGCACAATATTAGTAATAAACACAGGGAAAACAGTGATCCTTTCTCAGCTCTGTTCAGTGAGTCCCTCCTCACAACAGGCCCTTCTTCCTCCCTCAGGCGACAGTGTAATTCAATTAGTGAGAATGCAGCCGACAGAGAGGTGAGGAAGGATGAGTAATGAAGACAAAAGGGTTTTCTGGCATGGTTGGAGGTGTGGGAATGGTCGGGGAATGTCCGGTCTGGGTCTCAGCATCAGCACAGATGCACAGAGCAAACAGACACCTCTAGGGGCAAATGCCGCTTCCTGTTAGCAGCTAAAGGAGAGAGAGCTGGTGCCAAAGGTTAACACAGCTGGGGTTAAGAGGTCAGGAGGGCTTGTGACCTCACCTTCCACTTCTCCTTAGTTCCAGGCAGTGGAACAAACCTGCTGCAGAACTTGAAGATGGACAGACACAGACCATCCCATGCTGGGATGGAAGAAGCTTCCTGCTAGGCTGCAGATGTACGCTGGTGCAACAGTGTCTGCACCTTTACAAGGGGTTTGCTGGTATGCTGTGCCTGGGGATGTATAATTAGAGAGAAGGTATGCATGCATGCTTTTGGTTTGACGTTTTTCCTGTAGTTATTGCAATTTTTTGCAATTATTTGATTTTCATGGTCCCTAGGGGATGAATCCTAATGCGAGTGTAGTTTTTCCAATTTACGGAGATAAAATTTATGCTTCAGGATGAAATATTGGATTGATTTTAGTGAATTTTGCAACATATAATAATCCTTCCTTGAAGATACCCAAATTTTTGTGACTCTCTATTCTCCTTTTCTGTTCAATCTTCCCTACCAGCGGGACAACGCTAAAATATTCCATAAAATATATCAACACCAACTTGATGACATGATAGATTTGTGCAGATGTCGATGGTTCCCAGATGGTTTTAATGACTCTGGTAAATCACTGACTGCGCTCTAATGATGAAATAAAACAATATCCATTTCAGTACTAGAAACCAGACCTACCACATTTATGGCCTCATGATGAATTGCGAACTTAAAAAAAAAGTTACAGCATTGATCCACCAGTCACAATCGTCATCAGGTCAAAATTTGTATTTGTTTAATTTATAGCGAAGCAAGTATGCTAAAACATCAAAGCCGGTGAACATGGTACACTATAGGGAGTAACTAATCAATACTTTATAGCTACAGGAGCTACTTGGCCGTGGAAGCTCATGGCATAAAGGATGCACAGTTTCTGTGCCCGGATGCTCTGCGTGGTCATTTTTCAACCCTCAGTGGCAAAAAAAATGCACATGTACACCGTTTAAAATCGATACATGTCGACAAAAAGTTTCCTCAACAGCATTTTTAATGCTGCAGCATTCACTACACAAGAATGCCTACTAGATATATCAAGCTATGCATACGTGCTTTTCCTTCACACTCCGCTGAGCGCATTGGAGAGCAACTTGGGGTTCAGTATCTTGCCAAAGGATACTTTGGCATGCAGACTGGAGCAGCCAAGAATTAAACCAACCTTCTAGTTAGTAGATGACCTGCTCTACCGCCTGAGCTGCAGCCATCCCACAATATGGACGAGTATATGTGTAGTACTGTGTCATCTACACATTACACCAACAGGAGCTGCTCAACCACAGAAACCCATGCCATGAAGCTCAATGTTTGTGCTGATGTTAAGGCTAGAGGAGGTTTGGAACTGTATTATTGAGCCCGCAAAGTGTCTAAAGCTTTCAAACACTATACACCAGCACCCACTGACCCCGCTCTGTGACTTTACGTGTCTGCCACTTTGTGGCTGAGTTTCCTAAATTGCAGTAATGCCACTTTCAGGTAATTGTGGAATATTGAGAGGGAAGAAATTTCAGGAACTGTCTTCTTGCAGTGGTGGAACCTAGTTATAGCTCTTTAGAACAAGCCATTCTTTCACAAATGTTTGTAAAGGCGTGACTACACGATGAGGTCTTTGATTTCATTCACCTGAAGCACTGGTACTGAAAACACCTGAATTCAAAGGTTGTGTGGTCCAGTAAACCTCCCTGCTAACCATCAGTATATAGCATCTTGACTGTTTGTGAGTCAGCATACTGGTGTGAGCATACTGGTTCAACATTCCTGCTAACATGGCTATACACGGCCTGCAAGCTGCTGCTCATATTTCTTTTGAATGGAAAGGAAACTTAAAGGTAACTTAAACTTAAATGTAAAAATGTCTGTTAAGAAGCCACACATGACTGGCTCTGCTGAATCTGGGTCTCGCTGACAGAAGAAAAAAGTGACTCTTACCTAAAGGGAAACACACATGTAAGTAACTCAAGCTTCTGGAAGGCCTTGATGTGACCCACAGGAAGTACTTGCGTATCAGGAGACAACTGACACACAGAACATTCGGTGGTTTGAAGAACACCAAGAAGCAGCCCTGAGCTTGTGACAGGCAAAAACTGAACAACACATTTCTGGATTAGGCAATCCAAGTGTTTCCTCATGTAAACACTGGTGGTATTCATCTGTGTGAGTCCTGAGTATATTTGTGTGCCTCCCTAATGAGTCCAGATCTGTCAAATCTAACAATTCTCAATAAATGATCTTTGATGTGAAACGCATCGCACAGTCTGTCCACACATCTGGCCAATCATCTCTCCCCTTTCTCACCGGGCTAGGCCCGTCGATTTCACGAGCGGTCGAGCATGTGAGGGCTCGGAGTGCCAGAGATAAATACAAAAACAAACATCTGGGCCAGCTGTCAACCAGACAATCAGACTACAGCAGAGCAGCCGATGTCTCTTTCGTCACAACTGCTGAATACAGGAGAATGAAACATACGGAGAGGGAACGAAAACAAAGAGATGTGACCTGAGAGGAGAGAGACTCCATTTCTCATCGCAAGGAACAAACAGATGAAAGCAGGAAGTTAATGCGCATTGATAGAAATGCCTCCGAACCCGTCAACTGAGGTGCTGGAGATGTCAGCCACTTTAAATCATTATCTCTGCATGGGCAAAACTGACAAGTGCACGAAAACTGATGTTTTGTGAGGTTTTCTTTACATTTTGAGAATCCCCGCTGAACTGGTGGAAGGGGTTCATTTGTTCTGACACGATCACAGAGCACTTTGTGTTGTCTTTAGTGATTAAACCTCAGCTGATACACGAAATAGTAGCGTTTAAGGGGTATAATTGAAAGTTATGCTACTCAGGCCCTCAATGGACATGTAGCTAAATGGCTCTTCAATCCAAATTCATACAGATATGTATGCATAAAGTTTATGTGATCAGTAAAACATCAAATATTCTCAGTTTGGGGTGCTGGTATAGCTTTCTGGGTTGAGCCTGCAATCCATATCACATCAGGCTACTTTACTGGGTATCCTCCCCCTCCCTGCTCTTTCTTCTCTCCACCGTCTTGACTGATTAAAGGCTAAAAAGTCCCGAAAAATACAACAACAACAACAGAAAAAAAAACAAAACTCAGCTCTGTGATGCACACATTGATGTCCCCTGCAACCTGGCAGCTAGTTTTAATTTACCAGTCATAATAAAATCCACTACAGCTTCAGCCCACAAAGCTCTTTATGTGGCTGCCACAAGAAAGGGACGACAAGGACAGATCATTTATCGTGGAATTTCTCTGTAGGGTCGCCAGAGAAGACGGGAGGAAAAACTGAGCCGAGGAGGCGGCCACGACTCAAACTAACTACATTATTAGTTCAAATTTCTGCGCAAGCACAGGTGTGTAAGCTAAACGCCTCAAATTTCCCGTTTCCTGTCACCAGATGTCCATATGCTTCCTGCTGTGTTACAGAGAAGCTCCGAGGTGAAGCATAGAAGACGCATCAATTACATCTAAACACAACAGTTCTTACTTAAACTTTATCTTTCTCATAGAAGCCCGGCCGGTCCAGCTTTGCAGGTCACAGTGAGTCACGGTTGCAGAAGGTTTTCATTACAGGAAACAAGCTGTAATTATTCAGCATTATCCACTTCATACGCTAACCATTTGGTGTCTATAGCTCGTTTAAAGATGGATCTACACAGAGGGTAGTGGAAACAATCGTGTTTAGGGAGGAGATAGTTTATACCTCTCCGACTTCGCCCCAAACTTAAGAGGTTGGATGTATTTTATTGTCTGCATCTGTTGAGTGCAAATTACTTTCTGGTCATTTTCTTGATTTTGAGTGAATTACATTACGCTACTGAAGCAGACAGTCAGCATCACTGGATTTGGAGTAGAGTTTGTGGCTAATTTGGGTAAAAAAACCCACAAAACACAAGAAACATTTATGTCATTTATCGACGATTTTGTTTTCCTCTTTCAAGTTGTGAGGTACTCTGAGGTCTGCAGCCAATCGCGGCACAGAGCAAGGCAGGCCGAACCTATCAAAGCCAGTGAACCAAGAAATGAACCTCCAGGGAATGCTAAGCGATCTGACTCATTCAGGTAAAATCATTTACAGTGAAAACACAGCATAATTATAGTTCCCTGTTACGAGTTAACAGCATCTGGCAGAGACTCGACCACAAACTGCAGCTTACAACAACAACTGGGTTCAACTCTGACTCCATTTGCATATGTTCGATATTGTATTTTATGCTCTGTTCCAGGCTCTCGGGTGTGGAGTTGGTTAAACATGCTTGACAAGGACTCAGATCGGGTGTCCTAGTCTCGCCACAGGGAGGAGGGCCTATAGTCTGAACATGAAGATCAAACTGTGGCACATGCTCCTACATCACCCTCTGCTCCACAGGGAGAACAATCATCCATCTCTGACACTTTAGCCTGAACTTTTCCACAATATCAAAATACCAGCACCTTCTTAATCGACTTCTTTTATCAGGAGAATGAAAATCAGTTTGCATTAGACAGCTTATTGCAGGAAAAAGAAAAGAAGCTTTTACATTTTATTATATGTCACATGTCAGGCTTTAAAAATTCAATATGGGATTAATCCAGCGCATGTAGAAACCAAATTTCACTTGGCAGGCAGTTATCTCTGTTCGCCGTCTGCATCACCTGCCTTCATGAGATCAGAAAGGCATTTGTCAACATGCACGTGAAATATTACTGGAAATACTTTTAACGTTTCTCGTGACTGGTCTTGGCACAAGTGATGACGAGCTTTATTAAATTTAGTATGGTTTATTTCATATTGTCAAACTGGTTTGAAGGCAAATAAAAATGTGTTGAGGGACGCTAAGCTTGTGTCCCTGCTGTGGAGAAACATCTGGACAAAAACAGCCTTACGTCATCTCACATCCTGATAAACTGTATTCTAAAAAAGGAGAACAACTGCCTTAACAATTTAACTACAGTTTGATAACCAATGCTTTCATTGATTGGATGGCCAACACTAACCTTTCAGTGCTATAAAAGGATACTATTGTTTTTTACTTGGACATACAGTCTACTTAGCTGTAAATTATTAAAAGTCTGTAATTACTCAATACAGACACCGGAATCTTTATTCATAGCCATTATAACAGACTAAAGGAGCTTGTGAAACCTTATTCTCAAAGTTAAAGTCCAAATAAAGTGAAACAGTAAAGTCATCTGGAAGAACCCATCTGTGACATCAGCACCTCTGGCTCAGCTGCTTCTGGCTGACAGTGAACGGCTCATTAATGTGAATCTGGCAAAGCCCAGAACAGCTTTCGGTTACGCTCACTTCTTTTGCATTCTCTGCCAAAGGCTTCTTCTTTTTACTATTAGATGTTCTTTTCCTCTCTAAAATGTCCACTTTCCATCCTGCCCTTTCCTTCCAAGTCCTCATTCGACTTCATTTAAACTTAATTTCCCCAGCACTTCATCCCTACTGGACCAGGGCAAATGGCAGCAAGCCCGATGCCCAGCTGCTCCGCGAGCTAACGTTTCACCCCTCAGTGGCAAACAAATGCAGACATACGCACTTTAAAGTCGATATATGTGTAAGAAAGTTTCCCTCATTAGCATGTTTTTAAGAAAAGGAGACCTCTCAAGAGCAAAAATGTGCATATGAATGCACATGCACAAAAGAGAAGCGGTGGGCGTGTGCATGTTTCAATATCTGTGTAAAGGAAAAGCCACAGTCACTGTACAAATAACTAGAAACAAATTATCCTGTAAGTAGAGGGAACAGGCTGTAATAAGCAGTAATGGGCCATCTGTCCCTGCTAAATAAAAGTGATGCATCACCATCTACCCACTCCCCCTTTCTAAGCCAACTCACCGCTCTCTTTGTACTTCATAGAAGTTACATGTCATCGAGTGTACCTTTAGTGTTAGACGAATGGGCGGCATGGGTTCTTAATCAGAGACGAATGAGCGCTCGCCTGCGTGTTTGACTATTGGCGCACGCAGCAGACGCACACATGTCGAGAGAGCTGCGCTCCAGCTGGGTTTGATTCACAGGCAGTGTAATCAATTCACAAAAGGGATTTTCTCCAAAATACAAATATTGACACACATTTGGCACACCAGTCAAATCCAACTTATTGTGAAACAGTAATAATGAATGCAGCACTGCTCGTGCACTTCGGGGTATTTTGTACATTTTGTACACTCACCTTTAAAACTGGTGCTGCCTGTAAATGCAAAGTTCTGCTTTTAATAAGTCTAAACATACTGCATGTACATACAGACATACTCTGACCAGCTGGGACAGTGGTTTCTTTTTAAATTTAATAACTTTCTTACTGCCTGAGGAATCTCAAGTCCTGTTACTCTTTCACGCCGCAGTCTTACAGCACATTGTGCTCGACATTTACCTGTAAACCTGTTGACATTGGAATTTTTGATACGTATTTGGCTTTAAATTACTGATGCCTTAGCACAGATGAGAGAGGAAGTACAGAAAAGGATATTGTAAGAATAAAATGGACAGTTAAGAACTTGATGACATGGGGAGAAATATAGGTTTTAATGAGCTCAGGTCCCACAGTGAGACCCAAACCTTCTCATTTGGGTAGAGGGTTTAGATTTATAGAGCCCCAGAGTGCAAGGGAGTTTCGGACCGCATAAGAAGTCCACCAGAGAGCAGGCGGGGCTCCAGCCTGCATATACAGAGTCTATTAGATTTTTACACCAAATTTATCAGCGTTGAAGTCAGTATCGGAGCCAAAGGGCTGCTCCCTGTTGGTCCATGTGTACGTTAAACCTGACACTCACACGGCTCTTCTTTTTCTGTGCATTTTTTTCCACTTATTATATTTGTTTAATATTTTTTTCATCTGTGGATGAGTTTCAAACCTCGACTGGAGATGACTGAAGAGGAGATGTGAACATGAATTTTATTCTAGGACCACAGTGCGGCGGTAAAGTGCAAACACTGTCCATGACAGAACCTTGTGCTGCTAACAATACATCAGCTCTCTGCAAGCATCTGCAAAGATATGCTAACACTAAGTGTTGTTGACTTTGTGTTCAAAGTTAAACACACAAAAAAAGACCATAATGTAGGGACTGTAGCTTAGCTTTATAGGCTATTACATGGTATTTACATGACAATGCATTTTAGGAAATGTTACAGAGTAACACGAAAGTAATGCAGTAATGAATAGCATACCAAATTACTTCTCCAGTGAATAGCTTTAGTTGAGTATTGACCCCCAACACTGATTACCAATGACAAGAAACAAGACCTTACAAATATTTAATCAATCAGCGTGCAACATTAGACACTTTAACAGTCATTGATCATTTTTTGAGACAACCCCCCCATCCCAATCTACAGGTCTTTTGAGGGTATTAACCTGTGCTAACAATGTAACACCCTAACCTGCACCTTTCCTTTGCCTCTTTTCTACATTCCTTCTTCCTTATAGAGGGTTCAGCTTGTGTTTAACCGTTTAACTTGACGTCTCAGTAGGGGGCTGATTGTTTCTGACATGATATTATGAGAACAGCTTGATAGAGAACAGTGCGGAACAGGGCGATTTTCATAAAAGCTCACATTCAGTGATAGAACATATGGTTATGAGCGGATGCTGAGCCAATGCATCAGTATGAAGTCACCGAGGGTAATTTGTACTTTCCGATGTTTTCCTTTGTCTGTGCGCTGTATAAACACACATGTATTTATGCTATACAGCCAGTATTAAGTCTCATGGTCAGCGTAGTCACCTTCATATGCCTCCACACTTCATTAATCAGGACCATTTGGCGGTTTCAGCAAACTTGGCAGCATGCATAAAGGAGTAAAGGACAGTAACAGGATGCACACATACATGTACTTGATTGTGTCAGCATGGTGAGATCAAGCTGATTAAACTGTGTAAAATAATGATTTAAAATAATAAATTGTCTAAAGAACTGTAATAAGCAGTGACTGAGTGAAGTATTAAGATGGTTTGTAACTTAAAGAGTTCCCGAAAACTACTAACGGTAATGTTTTTAAGGAAATTAGTGAGTTTTTTGCAGACGTACATGGAAACAATGGGCGATTAGTGCTAAGGTCACGTCAGCCTCGCGCACGAAGGATCCATAAAACTCATCAGCTGCTGTCACAGCTTCAGCACAAAGCTTGGATTAGTCAAATATTTATGAGTGGATACATTTTGACAAGGTTCCTGGACATCTGCTAATTGTTGGAAGTTGTCTTTAATGACGAGCATCCGTGTTGGATTATTACGTGATTTCTTATTTGCTGAATATTTAGACACGTGTTATGCCTTATGTGATTGTTTATGACATGTGTAATGCATGCAGCTGTGCAAAAATGGCACATTTGGAGTAAAGCAGCTCCTGATTGCTTAAAGGGGGTTTGGACACTGACCAGGGACTGTCTTGTTTACAGTATGCCACGAGTGATTTCCCACCACCTCGATAAACTGTAACATAAAGATAAATCCCCATACATTTTTGCCATCCATTCATTTATTTTCTTCTTATAAAGCCCATCCTGGAAGTTTCCCCTCTAACACAGCACTCATACTAGCACTTGGAGGACACCAGTGCACCGAGCCTACAAACAGATGGGATTAATGCAGGTGGCTCAACAATCAGTTTCTGTAAAACGTCTGTAATAGTTTAGCTTTCTTTCCTCGCTTGAACAGGATGGCATGAACTGAAGAGAGTGAGAATGAAGTGAGTTTGTTGTTTGTTTGAGATTAGATATCCATCTTTCTTTCTTTTTTTACTGCAGGCAAATATTGTGCAACCAAGACTAAGTGAAGCATGCACATGCACTTTTAGTCCCACTGTTGCGTATTAAAAGCACAAAGGTAAACTGCAAGGCTCAATCTAAGAATAATTAGGTAGCATCAGTCTTTAGCTGAACCCTTGACAGAAGTGGATGAAAACAAATATGCCAGTCTTTTGGTCTTTGTTTAGGATTTGTTAGCAATAAGAAAAATATGCAATATCACCAAAATCGAATCCTTTAACTGAGTAGAAAATCCATTTAACCAAACTTTGCTGGAGCAGTTGCTTTGATCCTAATATAAAAGCTACTGTGCCTAACCTGAGGTTTAGACATTACATGGTGTCTTTTATTCCAATGCACCCCCTTCGGCTGCATTTATCCCCCTTTCAGGAGTTCATTAAATCCCCAGGCATACCATCTATTGTATGTGGAGAAAATTAGGACATTAATAAATGGCAGGCTTCTAATTAAAAGTATTTTCCTTCCTTTCATTCTTCTGTGTCTGAGTTATGCCCTCAGACTCTTATTAGGGGCCCTTGCTTTAAGTGCTTGGCAAGAATTGTAAACCCAAACCGATCTACATGGTTACCATCAAGCATGAAAGAGCAGATGGCTAACCTTTTCAAATAGTATCAGAGGCCCAATCGTTTACACACATTTCCTTTTAACGAAAGAAAATGAAGCTTTCACTTTCGTTCCTCTCGCCTTTAATTGCGGCTCAATTTTCCACCCTCTCTGAGATGTTTACGCAAGCACGTAAACAAGGCTGACAAAGTTGGTAATAGTTGTATCTGAAGAAGGAAAGACAAACAGCAACAAATGGCAGCGCTCACAGCATGACAAAAAAAAGCAATGCAAAATACAAGTAAACATAAACTACTCCAGAAAGCTTGTTTATAGAGTCGGTACTCGAGTTCCTCGAGGATATCCAAGGCCATATACAAACTAACTTTGTTAATATTTTCCCAATTTTTCACATAATCTACACCAGATAAGTCCTTGATTTAATCTTTTAATTTACCCTGAGAGCCGAACACAAGGTTTTAACAGTCCCATGTTTATGCATTCAGATAAGCATTGTGGAATATCGCTATCACACTCAGGGATTAATAAATTAGTCACTTCATTATTATGTTTACAGAAAACCATCACACGCCTCACTTAACTTCACAACTGAATAGAACAAACACAAAGGAACGTGGGGATGTTTGGGGGCAGTGCACTAATGTTTGCCTTTCAGTAACTGATAAACATTTAAAACTCAAGCATTTCAGGCAAAATATTAACATAATTATTTCATCACGATTTTATATGCTGGTGTGGAATTTCTAATAGTTGTGTAACAGCCTATGGCACTAATGTGTTTGTCATTGATGTGACCTAAATGAATGAGATAAGAATAAATGGCATGGATGCGATGTTGACAGCAGAAACGGTCATCGTGAGGAACTGGCATATTTATAGTTTTCAGGAAACACCCACCTGGAGAGCAAAACAAAGCTTCCCCGCTAAAAGCAACTGTATTTTACCAGCTTTATAATGATGAATAGCTGTTAACAGTTGCCTCGAGGTGTTTTATTATTATTATTATTATTATTTTATTATTTTATTTTGTTAGGCAATGACCCTACAATACTGCTACATACAAACAAATGCACAAAGTTAGTTAAACTGTTAGCAAAGTGGACAAAACAGCTTACAAAAACCCGTTTTCTAATCCCAGACCAGCAGAGTAGCTAAACTGCACCGATTCTTTCTTCTCCAAATCAACTCAGGTTGTCAATGAAAAGTCATTAAAACTAACATGAGAAATAAGATAAGATTTATGTCATAAGCTATTACTATTTTGCTATTACTGTACTTAAACACTGATAAATCAGTATTAAATAGCAAGCTAGTTTTAGCTAATTAGCACCCAGGATTTCAGAAGTGAAAACAGATGTACTTGTTAGCAATATAAAGGCAGTGCTTGTCAACATGATGATGACTTAGTGAAAATCAGATTATCTCCATTAGCAGCCTTATTATTTACGTATCTGTTCAACTGCTTCTTAACACTAATATCTAAACAGCCAATCGCATGGCAGCAAATCCGTGCATTTATACATGTAGACATGTAAAAGGCGGCCTATTGAAGTTCAAACTGAGCATCACAAAGGGGGAGAAAGGTGATTTAAGAGATTTTGAACGTGCCATAGTTGTTGGTGCCACACAGGCTGCTCTGAGTATTGGAAAAAACTGCTGATCCACTGGGATTTTCCCACACAACCACCTCTAGAGTTTACAGAGAATGATATGAAAAAGAGAAAATATCCAGAGAGTGGCACATGAGTGGTAAAGTCAGGGATGCCAGAAGTACGCAGAAGAACCTCTCTAGCTCATCTTGAAGCAGATGGGTTACTGCAGCATATAAAGATGACACTGCATGGCAATCCAACAGGTAACAACAGGGAACTGAGGCAACAGTTTACACAAGCACAGTGACATTGGGCAATAGATGATTGGAAAAATGTTGTCTGATCTGAGGAGTTTCAATTCCTGCTGCAACATTCGGATGATAGCGTCAGAATTTGGCATAAACAACATGAAAGGATGGCACAGTGAACCCAATTTGATGGTTACACTGTGGTGTACCCAAAAACTCTCAAACTAGTTTCTTGATCATTACAAGCTCAGGCGAGTTCACTGTACTCAAATGGCCTCCACAGTCACCAGGTCGAAATCCAACGCAGCATGTTAGAGACGTAGTGGAACACAAGATTCACATCATGGAAGTGCATTGACACTATCATGTCAACATGGACGAAAATCTCTGAAGAATGTTTTCAGCACCTTGTTGAATATATGCTAAAAAGACTTAAGGCAGTCAAGAAGGCAAACAGTGTCCCTAACAAAGTTGAATGGAAAGAAAGAACTAAAGAAAGAAACTAATGGAGAGAAGAAACTACTCAGAACAGAGCAGGGAAACAGGCACTAACTGCCACACAAGACAGCACAGTAAGGTAAACAAGATGGAGGTAAAGGGATTGTTCAATTGTAGTGTGTGTTTTGAATAACCCCAGTGTTGCTAGAGACTTCTGTAAAAAAAAAGATAAAGCTGTGATTTTAGAAAACCTGGAAAGACTCAGGCCGAATCATCCCTGTTTGGAGTCGCTGCAGGCGTGTTTTCTCTGACAACCACAGTGTGGGTTTGCGGTTAATACAGGGGTCCATATAAAGCCTAGACTATGCTTAGCAGAAAAGTCACACAGATACACACATCACAGTGCTTTCCTTCAACACACGCACACACTGACCATCAACACATGTGCGCTCAGGCTTGTTTATGCAGTGCATTCCAGTGTGACGCCTCCGAGGCACATTAAAGAGCCCCCCCCAGCAGGCCGAGTGGTGCTCCCCCAGCACGCATCCGTTGGCCCAGGGAAGGGGGTCCTGTTTGCTTTATCAGGTTTGTTTTGATTCTACAGTCAGTATCCAATAGCCGTCCCAAGTGCTAAGCTCTGAGTTTGTTGTTGAACTGTATGCTTGTCCTTTTGAAGTGACGGGAAACCAGCCTAACTTCCACTGAGAAGCAGCGTCATCAGACTTTCGGTTACATTCGCTGGGCTCCAGCAGTGACAGCAGAGGTTTCCACACCTTTTGGCAGGCTCCCAGATTCTCACGTCGGATATAAAATTTGTTAAAACATGTATTTATAGATTTTTGATTTTGCAGGGATGTTAGATATTCCTGGGGCCACAAATTTAGCCAGTTAGAGAAATAAAGTGAAACCAGGCATGACTTTCATCCACTTGCATTTAACAGGACAATGATAACATACTTAACGCATGTCAGATCTGCTTTCACAGCAGAAACGAGTTCATAAATTCTGAAGAAGCTATGAAAGCAAATACTGGCAAGAGAAGCTCAGGAAATATTTAAAAGATTAACATCTAAACTGCTGCAGGATAATGCAATCATTTATAGAACATTAACTATTTTACTAATGCAATATCCCATGTTACCCAGTCTAGTGTGTGCTAATACTTTTAGAACTTATGTTTGCTAATATTATCAGATTCCTGTCCAATTTTACTGAGTTGAGATTTTATAATTCAGAGCTTGCGCTTCTTCTGCAATGTGCTTTAGCGGTTCTCATTCAAAAATATTACAAGATGGCAAATTTGAAGCAACAAGCAGTTCTATCTGTTGTTATAGAACATATACACGGTTTGTAGACACTTTGCTAGTACCATGGCGGTACTGCCTGAATGGCATAGATTCAGCAAGGTGCTGGAAACATTTGGTAGAGATCTTGATTTACATGATAGCTTCACACAGTTGCTGCAGAGTTGTTGGCTGAACATCCATGATGCAAATGTCCGGTTCCACCACATCCCAAAGGTGCTCTGCTGTAATGAGATCTGGTGACTGTGGAGGCTGTTTGAGTACAGTGAACTTATTGTCATGTCAAGAAACCATTTTAGATGATTTGAGCTCACAAAATATTGAAAATATCCCCTCACGTCATTGCACCACCTCCACCAGCCTGAACGAATGTTAGAAGGCAGGACGCATCCATCCTTAAATGTGGCTGACACCAACTTTTGATGACTGCAGAAAGAATTGGGGCAACATTTTTACAAATCTTTTATTGGTCAGCTTTGGCTAAACTTGGCTAAGCTTAGCTGACAGTAGGGCTCCCTATGCTGCTGTAGCCCATCTCCTTCAAGGTTGAGAGATGCACTTCTGTATAACTTGGCTGGAATGAGTGGGTGTTTTTGAGTATTGGTATGGTATAGGTGTTTAAGATCATACTACAGCCTGTCCAGCACCAACAACCATGCCGCATTCAAAGTCATTTCAATTTCATTTCCATCACCTTTCTTTCCCCATCCTGACACTCAGTTTGAACTCAATCAGGTCAGCTTGACCATGTTTACATGCCTAAACGTATTGAGTTGCTGCCATGTGATTTGTGCATTATTTACATTAATAAGAAGTCAAACATCTGAGGGTAAGATAAAGAGTATTTTTTAATCTTAAAATAACCTGATATCAACTCACAATTTTTGTGAAACTAGTGCAAAAATGGGTGGTGGAACATGTGGACACCTGGCAGCCATTTCCCAGCCAGACATGTACTGTGACTCACTGAGACTCCTTTATCTACTTTATACATCCAGACATTCAGACTCAATAAAAATACAGACGTACACAATTATATTTGTCACCATCATCAGATTAACAGTAGTGCTGAATATGACGGTGACGCAGTTAACTCAATTATCCCGGCGTGATTAGTCTAAATAACGTAAAGCTGTCATAGATGACTCACTTCAGGGGGGAAGGAAAGTCATTTGGAGATCAGGATGAATCTCCTTCGCCATTCCTTCGTCAACACATATTTCTAAACTACTTGTACCACCACAGGACATCCCTAGCTAAAAAAAAAAAAAAAAGGCTGAGAGGTGGTTGAAGAGAACATCCTTCTCCCTTTTCTCCGCCTGTTAGGACGGCTACGTCCACTAAGTGCCCATCAGGAAACACTTACCGACGTGTTGTCGTGTTCTCACATTTGCAAACATGCAAACACGTGTATCACAGAGTCAAGTGTGTAACCACTGTGCTTGAAGGGGTTTTTTTTTTTGCATCAAACAACAGAAAACAAAACAGAAACATGCAGCTTGTGTTTCTTCTGACTGCCATTTCCTCAGATAAAGGAGGGGCCGAAGCAGCGGCGAAGATATATTTTTAGCCGGAGTGAATAACTGCCGAGTCACTCTGTGAGCAACTCTGGCTAGAACAGAAAATAAAAAACATGCAAAAAAAAAAAAAAAAAAAAAAAAAAAAGGCAGAAAGAGTAAAACTCATTGCAGAGCCCAAAAGTTAAACAGTGTTTAAGCCACAGAAATCACTTCCACATGGCTGACTCAAAGAGCCAAAACAAGACTGTGATTAATGATATTTACTGGCATACTGTCAGTGTGCTTGGAATATACAGTATTCACTGCAGTGGGCGACTGTATGCCCCAATACATACCACTGCTGGCTCAACACGTGGAGGACATTCAGGCTCGTGTGTTGAGTGCCTCGACAGTGTGGTTGTTTAACATATTAGTTGAAAGCAGTGGTTGCAAAATTGGGAGTATGTGACAATAGGATAAAATGAAAAGAGAGATGGGAAGGGGAGGTGGAGCCAACTTGAAACACATACCTGACATGACGGAAAGAAGGTGGTGCATCACAGGGAGATGCCGTCCCGGCGACATGGAGGGAGAGAAAAAAAGAAATAAAAGAGTTAATGGAGAGAATAAGAGCTAAATAATGAAGTTCACTATTTGCCTGTGAGAATGTGTGAATGTGCAGTCTCACATGATGCATCAGGGTGGCATGTGTGAATGTGTGTGTCAGCGACGGCGACAAACCCTGCTGTCAATCGTTGCCCTGGTGCTTCAGTCAAAATAAACCTCCAGCAAACCATAAATCACACATAATGTTTCTTTGAACTTCTACAATCTGCAAAGAAATCGTGCATTCTCTAACTATTAAACTTCAGCCTCTAGCCTGACCGAAGACTCGTAACATCCACCAGGTCAATTTGACCCAGTCTGGATTTAGATTCATAATTATGGCTTCATTCCACCCATTAACCCTAACTCTAAACTGTCTCAGCCTTTTCTCTCTAACTTTGCCTCTAAACCACTCAACCTGAGGTTTCCCCATAATATACACATTTCTCCCATGAATCATTACTCCCAAAGAACATTCATTAATTAGTCCACCAATCCATCCATATTTATCTAATTCAGGGTTGTCAGGAGACACTTGATGAGCTGCCAAATGCTGAATAAATTAGAAGTACCAACAGAGGCAAAAACAGTTGTGTAGTGGTACACCTCAAACCCTCCTGACTCACGCTAAACATGATACTAAGTCAAGAGGATTGCACCCTGTTTGTAAATAGTAACAGTCAGACTACTTATTGCTACTCTCTACAGACCTTTAAATACTTACACGTGCATTTTAAACTGGCTGCATTTACTGTCCAAACTGAACTGGATTCAAATACATTGCTCCAAAAAAAAATATGCTTTTATTACAGCAGTAAACATAAAAAACCTCCAATAACTCATGCCGCTCTTATCTGTTGTGCTTCACAGCATAATAGATAAAACACATGGCAAAGACAAAGAGATGCCATCTGTACAGGTGACACAGATTAATAAGAAGCTGAAAATGAACCACGACTAGATTATTTGAGACAGATTATTTTACAGTAAGTTTAAAACGTTTTTTGGTGGCGATTTAAAGAAAAACGCTCAAAAAGGACAACAGATTTCAAGAAGTTGGTTTTGATGTAGGTCTTTAAATGAAGCGCGGCTTTAGATGCACTACTTCCACATTTTCCCAACTTTTGAAATGCAACAAAGTGAACCACATTTAGATATTTATGTGACGTTGTCAGCAGTTTATTACCCTTGTAAGATGTCACAATGCTCATACATGTAAATATTCACATACATTCTCTTTGTTTGGCATGATTAGTTAACTTTCTCCTGATCCAAGCAGAGGGCAAATGTGCCACTGATTTAAGTAGAAAATGTGTTTTTATCTGAAAATTAGAGAACAAAAAGTCCTTTAACTTCATGCAAGACACACAAAGGAAAGGAGTAAGTCAGAAGAGATAAAAATCATATCCCGGAGAAACCCCGAAGGGATCTTTACTTTAAATATCTCTGAACACAAGGGGGAGCTTTTGGCAGCTGAGCAGGAGAGAAGCTGCATGACTCACGAATCATCGGCCCCTGACAGATCTGACATAAGGAAATCGTATCTAAAATCTTCTCTGTTGTTTTTGTGAAACATCCACCGCCTCATAAACAATGCTCCAGAGCACTTTACTTGAGAGATTATCCATTAATCAGCATCATTGGCACTTTAATGGCCACTCCAACCTAAACTCTCCTCTCTGATTGATTTATAGGCAATAGCCGGAGAAAGTTATTCTTTAGTGAAGAGGCACTTTCTCACAGTGACGCCGTTCGACAGAGAGGAATTCACTGACAGTGATCTCAGCGTCTCCACCTGCAAATAATGACTGTAAACATCTTTTTGCATTTCTAAACAGCCCGAAATAATTGGCAGAGACTTCTCTCACGCTGCTTTTCAAGCCCCTTCTTTCCTCTTTGCCTCATGTTGTTCTTTCGACTCAGCTCCCTCTTTCAACTTCCTACGTGATGGATCGCTCTTGCTGCTATACATCAGTGATTCTGTCTGTCTTAATGAACAAGAGCAACATTGGCACAGAGTATGTGAGAGTCATTAAAGTACAATTACCGTGGTGGAGTTCATCAAAGTCAGATTATTTCAGCGCAGATCATCAAAGTCTGAATCTTTACAGCTTTTTTCCTTCTTTTTTTTTTTTTACACTATAATATCTGGATCATCGAGGATCAGCCGAGGTCTGGACCTCCATTTAAAACTTCAAAAAGTCACGCAGAGGAACGAAGCCTGCAGCATCCAGTCTGCATTTCAAGTGGACAGAGGTGAAATAGTCACTGAGGGAGAAACGATACAAAGCTCAGGCCAGAACTTCAAACAACCTGACAAAAGAGACCAGATGTGACATCGTAATACGTTACCTGTGCTTTAGACCAAACTGAGTCGCAACAGCAAACACTGGAATGACACAAGCACAAGCACACACAAACACAAACACGGTGTGCGAAGCCGAGAAGCAGACATACGACACACACCAAACACATGTGCTCAGGAAGAAGCAGATGGTGACAAAAAGAAAACCGTGCGTCTGATCTCCGATATCCAGAGTTCCCAAAATGCCACTGCTCCCCTTATGCAAGTACAGTGCATTTCTTTCATCTACAGCTCACATCAATGAGCATAACCCTAACCCTACTAACACCGACCAACACAGGTGGTGTCAAAGAGCAGCCAGGACAATCCTCTAAAAAGACTTGTTAAAAGCACTACCTTAAACAGAGGGTCAGTGAACCATTCAATACAACTTTAACAATTTGAATACTCTTCCTTAAAGTAAAACAAAAACAAAACAAAACTATGATTTGATCAGATTCTTTCTCTTTTTTTTGAGTGAAAGTTTGAAATCTTGTTACCTCTCTTTGCCCTTTACGTAAGTCTCCTATTCGACGCGGTTGCATATTTTATTAAGCTGTATTTCCTCTGGGCTTACCGCTGTCTGAGTCCGACTCATGGACGCAAACATATACACGCACAAAAGCGAGGACAGTCAAATATGACAGCTTTACTTGTTAGGAGAAAACAAACACAAAGATGTAAATATTTGTGCCTTTCTTTGTTTTTTCTCATTAATATTAGTATTGGGACCTAATATTAGGTTGTTCTGAGGATAAGGATTTGTGTATAAAAGAGATTTATAAAACTTAATCCACATTTAATAAATGGCTATATAATTTTATTTGAAATATGCGCTATCAAAGGCCAACTGATAACAGACAGCTAACAGCACTCTGCTGCGTTTTCTCTCTGCTGCTCAATACATGCTGTTCTCATTATGGCTACTTTACGGGGAGGCTCTGGGGTGACTACACACACACACACACACACACACACACACACACACACGACTCTTCTCCACTTTAACATGCACCTCAGTCCATCTGATGTGGATGAATTGCTACTTTTTACGTTGTAAAGTGATAAAGTGATTCCTAAAAATTTGTTTTGGATGAATCGCTTTGTTGACTATACAGTGAGGTTTTATTGGGGGGGGGGGGGGTGTAACAAAGGTTTTTCATGGGAGAAGAGATGAAAGCGATACACTGCAGAGGAGCCCCGTGGTTGTGGTGGTCCTGTGGCGACTGGCGTCCTGCACAGCCCGCTCACTGTAACTCCTGTAACTTGATGATTATTAAATCCCACAAAGTAAATGATGACATTCTCTTTGGGTCTTTCGCTGTCGTGGCTGATATTTTAGGAACGTTTGCGTTATTCACGCTAATGCAACTCAAATTGACCTGCTGCGTCCACAATCAGCACGCTGATTGTGATTTAAGACTGAGTTAAATTTCTCTTTGCCTGATTGTAAATTGTCTCATAGCAGCTTTATCCACACATTTTTCTACTTTTGCCTCTTTTCCCTTTTCCACATCTCCTCCCCTTATTTCGCTCTTGCACAACCTCCATTGCTACATACAAAAGAATATACCGTACCCTGACATTAAACATTACTGTGCCTGCGCTGACTGCGGAGCGAACTGATGAAGTGATAGATTCCTCTCTCCGTCTGAACAATAGGGATTGGCCAAAAGCCCGACACAGATCTTTATCACTTATCTCTTCCCTCTCCCCAGAGGGTTAAAACAACAGAGATCAGCATGTGGTCTGTTTTTGTTCTGCAGTGTCCAGGTTAGACACAGCGGGGGATCTAGTGGTGAGCAGATCACTCAGATAACATTAGCCATTAGCTCATGGATGGTCAGTCATAACCTGTGAAGAGGGAAAAAAAATCCCTTCGCTAACAGGAGCAAACATGTGTGCCTTGCAGAGCCTGCACTCTATTAAAATAAAAAACACAACCAATAAATCGCTATCATCTTTTCCCGGCCCCCCGCGAGCATTGTATAAATAGGTGACCCTGCACAGCCCGACTTAGTGTTGGTAAGGTAATTAGACATAAAATGTGGGGGGAGGAGTGGACGACAAAAGAGAGAGTCTCTGTGAAACACACTGGTTTTATTACATAGTCTGTTAGGGGTGGAAAGAGGGCTGAAACTTGTGTTGAGTGAGCGTCTGGTTATTGGTGCCTCGAGGACTCACCATGCTGGTACATTCAGTGAAAAAAGGACTGCACATGTGAAGTGCAGATGAATAACAGAAGCCTCTCTCCTTCTCAAAAACCCCTTTTTTTCCCCATCCTACATCTCTGAATTGTCTATTTGTCACATTGCCCATATTCTTTTTCTTTTTTTCCCCCCATATCTCTACAATTGTTTTCTTCTGGACTTTTCCATTTTTCCGTCTTCCCATATGCTTCTTGCTCAGAGTCAGCTGTCAGTCTTATCGCAGAGTGATGTGCTGGGTCACACATCTGGCATCCCCTGGCAGGGAAGTCCCCTGCCCAGCCTCCACCACCATCCCCAACATTTTTTTTTAAATGGGGCTGACTGGATCGAGATCTTTCGTTGGCCTTCGTTTGTGCCTCCTGAAAAAACAAAACTGATGCAGGACCAAAACAATGAGGGGAGGTCTGTCTTTCATCTCATCTGAGCGGGGGTTCCACATGGTCCTGCTCACGGCCCTCTCAGCGCTAAACTGCACCACAGCATTTATCAATTATCGATTAATCAGCAGTAAATACGATTACCTCTGCTCACACGCTGATGACTGATGGGATTTCCAGAGAAATACATAAATAAATAAATAAATAAACAAACATGACTGTTCACAATGGATGTCATTGGTTTCTTTTTTCTTCCCTGACATCCCTTTCCTCTTACCCATCCAGCACCACCACCACCCCCCCCCCCCTCCCCCAAGAAAAAAAAAAAACTGGGCTGAATGAAAAAGAGCTGCAAAGCAGTTTGTCTGCTTGTTGTAACAATGCTAAGACCCAAATCTAAATGAGCCAGCGGAAGGCCACTAATCTCCCTATAGAGACACCCTGTGGGTCCAGCATAGCAGACTAGAATCACAGAGCGCCACATACTGAAGCCTCGACATGGACCCACACATGCACAAGCTGCAGTATAATGCACTGAAATTCTCAAAGGCAAATTTAGATTTTTACCACAGTTGGATTGCATCTACAAACCCAATTCCTCGGGTGATTTCCTGCTGTCCCTCCAGTTAAAATGTAATTAAAAACAGAATACAATGATCTGCAAATCCCATAAACCCATATTTTACTTACAATAAAAATTAGAAAACAATTTTTTTTTTAAACTGCTACATTTTATTATATCCTTGAAAATATTTACTCATTTTTAAAAGGATGGCAGAAACATGTCTCAGTTAAGTTGAGACATGGGTAACAAAAGGCTGGAAAACCAAGCGGCTTTAGAAGGAAATAACTGGAGGAATATTTGCAAATAATTAGGTTAATTTCTGACAGGTCAGTAACATGACTGGGTCTAAAAAGAGCACGTTAGAAAGGCGAAGAAGTGAAGACGGATAGAGGTTTCACTGATATGCAGAAAACTCAGTCTAAAATTGTGAAATAATTTCAGAATAATGACTTTGACCTCCTCATCGTCTACAGTGTAGAGTATCATCAATAGAATCAGAAAATCTGAAGAAATCTGTGTGCAAGGGACAAGGCCTGTGATCTTCAGACATGGCTGCATGTTTACACATGGTTAAAAACGGCCCTGATTCAATTTTTCTGAGAGATTTTGCTGCCATCAAGTTGAAAATGAGCTTTATCATTTCATTCTGTTTTGATTTACACTTTACACAGCATCACAACTTTTTCAGAACTGGGGTTCTCACTCTATTTATGACTTTTATGCCCTAACCGTAAAGCAGTCAGTATGTTTTACTGTATCACAAAGGGGTTAATAATTTTGTCAATCGGTCCTCCAAAACAGAAACATCTGAACTATGAACTGAACCAGTGTGGCTTTGATTACACTGCTTTAACCTTTCTCTGCTGTGGGTGTGTGCCTGTCAGTGTGCCGGTCTCATGAGAAAGACTGTCTTTTAGCGTGAGCTAAAAAGTGTGTGTATTTATGCGTGTCTGTCATCATTCACCAACAAGCAGATAAAAACTGAAATGCTTCAAGGGCAGCCAAGCTCTCTAGATTTATATTTCGCAAGATAAAGAAACAGAAATAAAAAAAAGACTGAAGGTACGAGAACAGCCAAACCAGGGCAGCTGACCATGAAACGGATTAAAGTAAAATATTATTGTGGACCGATGGACACGCAAGGATTCACAGTGACACGAGGAAGCACCTTAACTGCTGCTTTCCTTCATGTGGACAGCGGTTCCTTGAATTAGAGGGCTTTGTTGCTCATTTGTCACAGACTGTATGTGCATGATTACCACTCCAACAGCTGGGTCCATTAGAGCTAAAGGCGATGTTTGCATCTTCCACCCAGTGTCGTCATCCACTCATCCTCACCTAACACGGCCCATCCCCATTCATTTATTTTCAGTGAGCATTTTAGGATTAGACTGGACAAGGTTGAATAAACAGCAGCATTTAAACACTGGGCAGAAAAATCAACATTCAAACATGTAGTCTCCTATAGAAGGAAAGGAAGGCCTCTAATTGTGAGTAATCTAAAGGGCAGAGTGCTACAAAGCATCTGCCTCCTGAAACAAGACAGATGTTAAACATCACTAAGAAACGTGATGTGGATCTAATACTGCATATTAAAGGATGCGCATGATATATAGGGCAGGATCTGGGCATGTCACTGTATCAAAAGTATATGGCATATACTTATTCAGAACCTAAATGCATGTTACACTTACTGGTCCTTAAAGAAACTGATTGGTTCTGACTGCATCTGTGCTTCCCAAGAACGTCTGCTGGATGGAGGAAAACCAGTCGCTGTTGAGCAACTGCTCTGCAGTGACCTCCGCTTCACCTTTTCTTCTTTCATATTTCATTTTATGGTTCTCTTCTTTGACTTTTAAGAGCTTAAAGCAAAGAAGGGGATGCGTGCACTGGGGCCAGAGAAGACCATTAGGCTATCACAAAGGTATTTTGTGGAGGGACAGCAGGAAGTTCTCAGCTAGATCAACCTTTGATCAAACTTTTAATTATTATAATCGCATGTAATTTCATGTAAGCAACAAAATATTCAGACTGCATGTTTAAAACGTCTTGTAATTTTTTTAAACTGATTTTTACCACCCATACAGGAGAGGATGTTGCTGTGGTGTTAAGCTCCCCGATACCAAACCAAACCGTTCATCTTCTGGTCTTTGGACCATCATAACGATCGCTTTATATTCTGTCAATGGGTTGTGTGTGGTCAGTATTTTCTGCTGCTGTTGGTGGCACAGCACCAAACATTTTCTGCTGCTTCAGGCACCATACATATAGTAGCAGTCTGGTCAAAAACCACCTCATTTTTCTTTTCCACACTGGAACAAAAAAAGGCCACAGTCACAAATCTCTTTCAGTGGCCCACAAGGGAAAAATTCTTGCACTTTCAAACACTAGTGTAAATAAACGTGGACAGGGAAGCTGCGCTCCAAATTTCCAGCGGCAGCTTTTGATATACTTTAAACTTTTACTAAAATTTACAGGGCATTTTTAGAAACTGTGTGACCGTGACAAACACGCAAAACATGCCCACAGATCTCCAGCACAAAAGCTCTCTAAACTCTCCAGATCTGTGTAAGCCATCCTTGCCTCCAGACACAGTCCACAGTGTGGATGCAGACTCCCTATAAAAACCCACTAAACCATTCCAATCTTTTATATTCCATCTTCTACAATTACACATTTAGCATAATTTCATTGCAAAGATTTTGAGCTGAAGAGACTGTTTGCAGTACAAGAGCTGGTTTAGTCTCACAATAGGCCCTTCCTGCCTTGCCATAACAAACCTCTGGCTATTGTCTCTGTGTGGTGCCCAGTCAGATGTGTGTGCATTCGTGTGAGTACCTATGTGTTTAAAAAAAAAAAAAGGAAAAGGGAAAAAAAGAAAGAAACATGCTGGGTGCACTGACCGAGAGAAATCAGCCATGTCGTGGCGCTGCGGCCCTCCGCTGCCACCCTGCCTTCGTGCCCTGAGGCTCGCTCAGGTTCCCAGGGGCCCAATCAAAACCTAGAGTCACCCAGCGACCTTCTAACCCCAGCTGTAAGCGCTCTGATTAAGACCTCATCGACACGATGTGGTCACTGCAGCTGCGCGCTCGTGCACACAAGCCCCGCTTTGTCCACCTTCAACGCACACACGTATGCGTGCAAAGCACAAGGGTGCACAACACACTGACCCACAATCACCGGGAGGTGCAGACTTAGTAACCTTTAACTTCTGTGACCACCTTTGTAATCTCCCCTCCTCCCTCTCTTGCTGTGTATGCATTTGATTGTGTGTGTGTGTGTGTTTGAGGACAGGGCAGTGAGGTGTGAGGAGCAGGAAATGAGCATCCAGATAACACTAAGCCCAGAATGATAGCCATTCAGCACAACAGCGTGTGTTAGCATTGTGCGTGTCTGCAGGACGGATGATGTCAGGTCAGTTGGACGGGACTAAGATGGCAGGAGGCAGGAAGAGTATAAGACCTGGTTTTCAAACAAGTGGATGCGACTTGAAAGTGCAGCTTAACCCCCTGCAATGCTCATCAGACTCTAAAGCCTTGCTTTTGTATTCCTGTGATAAAATTATCCTCATAAGGCAATGTGCTGGCATATAACTTCCACAGCTCTGAACCAGAAATCAAGAGAAATGGGGATGCAAGCAGCTACTACTTAGGTCTAGATTTCAACGAAGATATTTTTAAACTCCTTCAAGATACGAGCTGAAAACTGAATCTCTGAAAACGACTCGGAAATAGCAAAGATAACTTCAGAAATCAAACACCCTCCCACTCAAAAGTGTTATCTTAAACTTTTATTGCGAGCGCCGATCAACAAACTATGGGTCACATGTGCATGGGTGAAAGTCATGGTGAGGGACGAGGCTGTGGGAGTGGAATGAGGGTCAGCGTGATGCTCCAACCAAAACAAAAGTTGCTCCTCTGAGGATACTGCCAGCTATTCAGCACAAAGTATTCATAAATTTGCATCCTATTTCAGTTTGTGACTGGGACACCAAGTCTCCCAAGTCATATTCATGCAGGCAGCAGATTGTGCAAGCACACATACTGGCACGCTTGCATCTCCACACACATGCAAACACACTTGATTTAATGAGAGTCAAAAAACCAAAGAGAAGGGAAAACAATGGAATATTTGAAAATTATCCCAGACTGCTGCTGGGGGTTCACAGCGGGAAGTGGTGCTGTAGTTTTATTAATTCTGACTGAATCTCATCCGCCGGGCCACCAAACCATCAGCAATTCCATTGGCTGTCCAGCACGGATACATCAGCTCTGTAGACCCGCTCAGATGTTTTCATAAGGTTTGTCCTCACAGTCCACTCGTGGACACAAACCTGATATCAAGGCGTGTGTGTTTACGCATTAAAATCACATTTAAATCATGAATTAAATCATGTAAATTGTGACTTCTTAACCTTTCAGAAATTAAATCCTAACACAACTGGTTTATATTCAAGGTCTGATACTAAACACCAAATAATATAGAGATCAGCAGGTGTCAAACTGTAAAACCGGCCTCAACCACTCACAGCATGGATGATATCACCCTATGACAGCTGGGATAGGTGTCTAGGCTGGTCTCCAGGGTCCTCTGGCTCGACCCTGAATTGGATGAGCTGAAGAACATGGATGGTTGGATGGTTAACCTCTGATGACATTGGAAAAATACGGAATAAAACTAAGCTCATGAGAGGGAAAATAAACTGAACAATATTCATTTATACCATCAAGCTGGCCTTTATTTCAGTAAAATTCAACCAAGATACGTTTTACTGCAGATTGAATAACTCGAAATTGTGAGAACCACTGACATACGTAAAACAGGAAGTCTAAAATATAAAAAGGGTACAGAGGTCGCCATATGTAGCAGTGAAGGGGCCCTATAGGGGACTATTACTCCATACTCAGAGTGGGGGAAAAACGTTGTTCAGGTGGACCCTCCATGTGGATTATGATGTCATCGGGACATGGGCTTTTTCCCTGCCTGTTAGTAGCGTGACATTTCATTACCTGCTAACTTCATCTCATCTCATGTAACTTGAACACCAGTGCATACAATGATCCACAGCCCTCCCTTGCAGGAGGACATTACCTTTTACATCCACTGTCCATCTGTTAGTTTGGAGAAACAAACTACACAGTAAAACGAAAAAAGCACTAAGAGATCATTTTCTAAAACAGGAACCATGTGCCGTTTGTTAGAAGACTCAAACAGTGGAAGAACTTTAATGGTGGCTGTGGAGAGGAGCAAGATTTTATCTGTACTATTCACCGTAGCTAACATGACCAGACTGTGGAGCTTCATACTGTTATTTATAGGTCTTTTCCCTTCCAATACTAGGCAATAAATACAATTGATTATCCCATAACAGCTGAAGATGGTGATCGCATAAAGGTTGGCTGAATGGGAAGCAAAGACTTGGACCAGAAAAATGAAAGAGAGGCTTTCTTCTCAAAATCAAAAGCTTCTATTTAATGGCCTGGGGTAGGACACTTATCAAACTTTCAAGAACCACCCAGTGGTGAATACAAAAAGCCACTGTAGCAGGACAAAATTTCTGATGTGCTTTCTGATGCATTTAACCCATGAATCACATATTTTATTTAGCTGATCAGTTTCACTTTCACATATGAGATTTCTGAGGAAAATAGGATTAATTTGCAATCGAATGCAAAAAAATACACAAAAATTAAACCTTCAGAAAAAAAATTTGATGTACTTGAAAAACAGTAAATAGATTAGCCCATATATTTTATGTAAACCTTATTTCCCTAATTTCTACCCATGCTATGACATGAGTGACTGCTGACTCATGAAGCATGCTGCAGAAAGGGCACTGAGCATTTGTATATGTGTGTGAGCAATAGTGCCTGTAGGAAATCAAATGTGTGTGTTAGGTAAGATTGTATAATTCAGTTCTGCCACTAAAAACAGAGCAGACACAAACATTTATAATATCCCATGTGTTTAAGATGAACAGGATCTGTACACAGTTTAGACATCATTCCAGTCCCAGCATCATTCCCATAACAACAGTATAAAGCTAGAAGACCACAGAGGAAGATTAAGTATTGCCAGAAGTCTCTCTTAAGCCAATTGGGTCAATTCTGATTCTGTTTTTTGTCCCTTTCGTGTTTGTTTTGTACACATTGGCTCTGTGGTGAAGTTGGGCAAAGTTTAAAGCTTAAGGATGATCAATCACGGCGCTGGATACCATCGGTGCTAATGCTGACATGGCGTGAGAACATTACTGCAGTAATCTCTCACCTTTGACCAGCAATTAGTGCATACACTCCCATGAGAGGCTTGGTAGATGACCGAACCAGCAACCCTCAGATAAGAGCTTATCCAATTTAGAAACCACTGAGTTAAGAACTTTAAACTGGGGAAAATGTAAATTAGCAGCACCAACCTTCACCAGAATTGGCCTGAGCTAAGGATTGAGGAGCTGATTGTTATCCTTGCATGCCTTTGGTTCCTCGTTCATCAGACTAAAAAAAGAAATTATTTACTGTTCATCAGTGAATTACAAATGCATATTACACAGTTCTGCCTTCCTTTCTATAAAACCCACAAGGTTCTCACCATACGTTTTAGATGGTCTCAACACATTCAGGCAATTTGAGCTAAACCAGAGTCAATCAGTGTGTTTCTGCTTCTGCAGTGCCACTGGATGACTGAGCTGCCCTCTCTTAAATTGGCTGTGGACATGTTGAAGTGGATGGAAATAAAACCACGGATATACACTGGGCATTTTTGGCATCTAGATTTCAATGATGGAGATAAAATATCAAAACGCTAAAAGCAAACTGTAAATGTAACTGAGACATGAGGTTTCAATAGCAGCTCATTACCTGGCTACAACACAGACTACCAAAGGACTTCCATCTGAAACAGAAAGAGCGGGTTTCTACCAAACCCTATCGCATACAGACATCTCCACCGATCTCCAAAACACATCTCATCTAACACAGCAGCCAAAGCTCCACATCATCACATCCAAGTGAAGTGCGTCTTCTAAAGTCAGCCGGTCTTTGGAAGGTGAGCCCTTGCTAATGCATGTATGCTGGTGTGGCTAGTGTGGCTGATTTTGAGGGGGAACTACAAGGATTGGTTTGTAGGAACACGTCAACAGGATGGCGACAACAGCTCATCAAGCTTGTGTGGTTACTTAAAAGCTAACTAAGTTTAAAACCACACACTTCCAATATTTCCCAGCAAACCATCTGACATGTCGGGAAATGGGAGGAAACAGTGAGCCTGCTTCTGTCTGATTCAACAAATAACACCTGTCAACTTCCTTTATAAACATATTCATCTGGTTGAAAACTTATAGCGAAATGAAGAGTTACAGTGTTGTGCAGAGATGTGTATTTTAGGCAATAAGGCACTGCAACAAAGAGCTAGCCCAATGCTCCCATATCATTTCTGAACTCAGTGTTTTGCACTCAATAAGCCTCATTTGGCTGCTCCACTATTCACAAGGCGCTGCCTGTAGATGCATCTACAGCTGTATTTGTATTTCTTCTTAAGTTAAGGATATCTGTGATTTTTTTTTTTTAAATTACAGGTTAAACAAAGGTTATGTTGTACGATTAAAGATGCCTATTGACAGACCAGGTTTCAGTCACCAAGCTAACCTTGGACATGTGCAGAACGTTGATAGTGGAAATGCTAGACAAAGGATGTTGAATACAGAGTTGGCAGGCAGGACGAAAAGAGAAAGACCACAGGTAAGATTCATGGTTGTAGTGACAGAGGACGTGCAGAGGGCTGGTGTAACAGAGGAGGATGCTAGGGAGAGTTCCACTTCCACTAACATGTTTCTAAACCTCCATGAAATTTAGAAAACACTCCCTTGTGCCCTGTCTGGCAGCTGGACTGTAACGAGATTAAACTAAAATCCATCACACGACTGGCTCGATTCGGACCAATCAGTGTCCATGGAGGAGCTAATGAGACCCATGGCCCTGGCTTAAACTGTATAGTGATAGATGCCGCATTCAATCACCTTCTCCTTTTTGAAAGTGACTGCCGTTTTCCAAACAGCTTTCCAAACAAGCGCTCCTCAGATGTTTCTGTGTAATGAACCATCTGGCTCGGCAGGTTACGTTCCCTCTTGGTGGTAAATCCGCTGCCTGTTTTCCATCTAAGAAAACATAGGTTCGTTACTCGATAGCATCACAATAAATCAGCACATTTGGACTGCATAATGATTCTCGTTCTATGCCAAATGCATGGGAACTATCCTTAGGCCAACATCTGCGATAAGAAAACATCAAATACATCAACAGAATCAAAGAACTATAATAAAGATAACCAAAGAACTATCAGGACAAGGACTTTACCCTCAAGAAGGAATAAGTTCTGACTCAACTCTCCATCTCCCTGATAATAATTACATGCACATTTTCCTACCATCTTTATGCAAATAGTCTTTATCTCAAAAGTCAATTTCCTGCCAACCAGGAAACGCTCGTCTGCTGAGAGATTTGACTTTTACTACGCAAGGGAGCCAAGACAGGAAGTATTTAGCCTAACTTGCTGAAAAGGAAAGATAGAGACACGAGTTTGACGATATGACTAACAGACTGTGAAGCCATTTACATTCCCTTCTTTTGTCCTGCTTCTGGAGTTTAACCCAACTCAGATTGGATCTTCTTGAAAAATAACACTTTTATTACACCCTTTAAAACTCTCATTACTCTAGCAAAGAGACTACAGAGGGTGCCAGCTGAGACAGAAGGCGCCCCCTTCAGCAGCTGGTCCCCAGAGCTTGCAGGACTTCAACTGGGGGTCATCCTACAGCATAGGGCCAAATGCTACAAGCCCTGCACCAATCAGTCATGAGGGAGTACAAGCATGCGTGCACATCTGTACGCTCCACTCTCATCTCGGGCTTGTTTTCACACACACGCACGCACATAGTAGTACACATGCAGTCTAATTAGTCACACCTGCCATCCAGTGCCGCCCTGAACTGAGACCAGACCATAAAGGAAAAGCGTATATGACACCAATTATAATATGAGCTAATGACCCCCGCAGTTTAAATTTCATGGTAAATAAACAACTCGTCCAACTCTGTGCACCTTTCTGTAGCATAATGGGGATTTTCTGCCTCGAGCTCCATGAAAGATTAATGGGCAGCACATCAGCTTTTTCAGACATTCGGAAAACAAACCTCTTAATTGTGCTGCTCAGATAGTTTTCCTGTTTTATTGCTGTGTTTTCAGTGGGGTGTTTCATTCATAGGTGCGGGAGCGCTGGTTTGAAGGTGTTGTTTGCATTCATGCGTGCAGACACACTTTCAGATCATCAGCAACAGACAGCAGTAGCTGCAGTTCCCATGTTTTGACTTGCACAGCAATAGCAGCTCGCTCTCTTTTTACCCCCCGTTGCCATCTGTGTTGAGATCCCACGAGGAGTTCGACCCAATCTCTCTTCATCTTCCTCATTCGTGACCTCTGACATGCCCTGCGACCTCTCGGTGTCTCTCTGGGGTTGTTCTCCGTGGACCCCGACCAGTTCTTCATCACTTATCACCCATCAGGAAGCCCAGCTTGTTTGATACAGAACAGCTTGGGCTTGCCCAGTCGGGCAGCTCTTTGGGAAAAAATAAAGATGGAGTGAAGGGTGTGTTGTGTTGCCTTGTGTTTTCCTTGATTTACCAAATTTTTACCTGGAATAATCTACTGCTCTTGCAACAAGTCCTGAGGTTGAACAAAGGGAAACTGGGCCTCAACATACTCAATAGCAGTGGTCATTTAAGGCAAGAAATGACTAAACTTCCATCAGTTCAAACACAACTGCACCTTTAGTGTAAACTCTTTCTGTAATCCGCTTATATAAGAGAGTCAAAGCGTGTACTTTTCACTCAGTCACGCTACACCAGCTAGGCGTTGGCCACCACTGATCTCACGCTCTACTAAAGTCTCCTCACAAGAGGGTCAGCTGGCCTGATGAGGGGGAAACGTCTTATTCTGTCAAACAAGGCTGAGTGTTATCGGTAGATTGCATCAGTACTTGTCACAGAAGAGAGAGTGTAGCAACTTTTTGCTTCTATTTCTCAATGGCGGCGGTCAAGCCAAAGCGTTGTTTCGAGTGCCACTTCTGTCTGATTATGTTCGTGACTGGGGTAATTTGTGTTGCCCAAAAGAAAACTAGTATTTCCACTTTGGCTGTTGAACTTTTCATTGAGACCAACTCAACACGAGCCAATAAAGACAGACACAGAGGCGCAACAGTCATACAAAAAGAAAAGAAGAATGAGCTCTAAGCCTTAAGATTTAAGTGATCATAAAGGATCATGATCTACATTATGTTCCCATTAAAAAGGACTGGGAATGACAGCCTTTCATTTATATCCTGCTAACCCAGTAAGTGAGGTCTTATAAACATTGCATTATTGGGATCCAACCTCTCATTACTTCACACTTTTATGCATAAAACCCGCACATGAATCTCTCGCAGCGTATGAACACCTCGCCTGCCTGTGTGGCGGCTCCCTGGAGCCAGATGTGGGGTCAAGCAATTGAGAAGATGATGAGAACTGGCAGCCATCTGTCTTCACACCATAATATCGCAGTTTCCTTCGCTCAAGAAATACAAGTGGCGTATTTTTGTTTGGCTGTTCGCCACAGAGCGGACGCATTCCTCTTTCCTAGCATCAAGCGCTAGCTTGTCAAAGGCAAGGGCAAGAAATGGAAGAGGTTAAAGCTCCCAGAAGACCTGAGGATAATGGGACATCCACAAGCACAGACGCAGATGAGGACAGATAGAGGGCAGCGTGGACACCAGGTGAAGATGGAGGGGAGAGGGGGGAAGATGGGGAAAGGGTCAGGATCAGGGTGAAGGCAGGAGAGAGCAGGAGGCCCAATGGGAGTTAAAGCGAGGTAAGGGTTGAGCCAGGAGCAGAGAGCACGAGGGGGCCCTTTGGTGGAGGGAGAGAAAAGGGTGAAGGGGTTGGCACACTTCAGACAGCATAAGGGAGCTATTGGGGCAGAGGGCCACATACTCCTACCAGTACTTCAAACACATTCCACCATGCCTGCAGAAACATCACAATCTGAATACTTGAAAACTCCTACAAACAGGACAATGCACAAAAATTCCCCTGAATGCTTAAAAATCACAGAGGTACTGATACTGCATGAAAAACTGAAAAAACCTAATAAACGACTTCATACTGTGCATATAATACACTGATGTAAGAGTCCAGAACAAAACGTGGGAAGATCCTGTGAGCCAAAAAAGATGTCACACACAGTTTGTATTTATAAATCATCTATTAAAAGCACTCGTACACATTTTCCTTTTTGGCAGCTGACAGATTCATTTGAAGTCCCATCTGGAGCAGGAGGAGTGTTTACACACAAACATCTGCCCATCGCACAGAAAGTACACAGATCTAACCTCGCAGCCAAGCCAGCCGGCACACACCACTTCTGTTCATTAATACAGAGAAAATGTAAACTGCGGTCCTATAGACAGCGACGGAAACGGAGCAGAGTCCTTAAACGAATGGCTTTGAAATCCTATTTTTTAGGCCCTCGCAAATGACAAACATATGGCAAAGACAAACATGCACATACGGACAAAGACACCATGCAAAAACACACACGGGGCTACACGGACGCAGGACAACACACACAAACAAAGCAAAAAACAACAAATACAGAGAGTGAGAGCTGTTTGCGTGTGGCACACAGACGTTTTCATAGCGTGTGCGTCTGTGTGTTTGTTTGTGCACTTGTATTACTCATGCTGTAGAGACATAAATCTGTTTATGTAATCTCAATAATTTGACTTTGGTTTTGCTGACAAGGATCGGGTTGCAATACTATAAATCCTTATAATTCAGGGTGAAGATCTGGCTTAAGGTTACAGTGAGGGTTGGGTCAAGCCAGGAAGTGAGTGCAATGTCCTCCAGAGTCACACAAAAAGGACTCTGTTCGTGTCCGTGTGCATTCTTATAGTTTACGCGTCCACAGATAAATGTGTTTTTTTAGGCTCTGCTGGAGCTGGAAGAGCTGGAACTAATGACAGTTCTAATCACAGCGATAGGGATCAGCGAGCGACTGCACGCCCAACACACTCTGTACAATTTACTGCAACGTGCCAATGATTTGGGATTTCCTTCGAAAACGTTTGTTTTGTGGTCCGATCATTGATCAGTATCCTGTCAGTCGTATGAAAAAAACAAAACAAGGAAAAGACAAGCCTGACAAATTGCATACCTTACGCAATGCCAGTATATTCCATGATATTTCTAGACAGAAATTGCAGGTGTCTCTTGTTTATATTCCCTTGCCTGACTATGCTAGCTGGGGAATTCTAGCATTTCTACCGGAGATGTAAATCTCTAAAAAACACAAATACTTAGTTTCATTCTGGAAAGTCATTTTCTTCAACTTTTTGGTAGTACAGTTTGAGCAAGTAAACTTTAAACTGTTTGTACTAGGGCAGGTGTGTAAGGCCAACAGGCCTGAATTAGCAATAAATTAGTAATAAAAGACATTTAAACGACAAATCTACTGTTTTTTCCCAAATATTTCACAATAATAGAAATATCTTCCTCATTTTTAGTTGGATCCGCAGTAAAAAAACAAAACAAAATCAAATCATAAATGTTTTTATAGTTACAGTACCTTTTACTTTTATAATGTAACACTTATTTCAGCCCAAATACTCGTACTGACAGATTTCTTTCACTTACTGGAGCATCATTTCTTCGCTATCAGCTTATCCCAGTTGTGACAGGGCTGTGAGGAAACAGTGCTAGCCACCTCAAAACTGTGCTGCTCCAAACCTAAAGTTCCACAGTGTGAAAAATAAAAAGAACTTCATAGATTTTTTTAAAAACACTGTAAACCTTTCAACATGGGTTTTCTATATTTTCATGCTGGCACTATTTTTTTCATTAGCATAATCTGATTGTTGGTTTGGAGATGGACAAGCGCAATTTGATTTGGCTCACAGACAATACTTATATCCAGATCTAAATCAGTCATGATTTGGTATAAAAAAAAGAAACACAGAATATCTAACAGAATGCTTTTTTAATGTAAAACTTCAGAAACCCCTCATATCCCTCCACTCTCTGTATCCAGTGGACTACAGCGGCTTTTTGCAGAATCAGAATTTTTTTAAAAAAAACATCCTCATGGTTTATTTTCTCATTGAGAATATTCTGTCACAGTGGGTGACACAGTGGGGAAGATTCCTGAGGTTTTAAATGGAGTTTGGAAAAAAGGGAATTGTTGATGCGGGACTTCATAAAATTTGGGACTACAAACCACACTGAGTGGCATTTCAGTGATTTTTCCACTGGCTCTCCTTCTAAACAATGACAGCAAAGTCCTGTCAGCACTGAGGTTATTTGAAGAACCGAGTTTTTGATATCTAACCATCAATTTGAATGACAAAGTTAATCTGCATTCATCCTCTGCTGTTCCACCACCGTCCCAGTTCATTTGCATCCCGTCTTTGAAATTCACATCTGACTGTTTGAGATTTCACATTGTTGTCCCGTTTTAAAATGTCAGTGAATCTGATCTGTGAACTGTCCAATGGAACCAGCCTCGAGGCTCAACGTGTGTGTGTGTGTGTGTGTGTGTTTGTGTGTGCGAAGGCAAAGAGAAGCAGAGCAACACAAACCTCCCCGAGGGAAGTGAAGCATTTAGAGCTACATTGGAGGGAGGCGATGCCCGGCCACACACAGACTGAGCCCACATTCCGCCTAAGCAGAACAATTATTCCCATAATGGGCAAGTTTAACTTTATTAGAAGTCGTGCAGTCAGCAGCACGGTACCGAGCCAACAACAATGACAGTGACATTAAACTGCCTGAGAGGTTATCCTGCTTCAACATCTGACCTTCAAATCCTCCACAGCCCGTCCCAGTGTAACATAACCAGCTCGGCACTTTTTCAGATGAGTGGTTCAGACAAGAATAGCTTGTGCGACTGTGTGTGTGTGTGCATGTTTAAGGTTATGGTCACATACAAATGTGCTTTTGTATATGAGGACTATGGTGAGCCTAAAATATGCAGAGTTCCTTCCAGTGGCTTTGTTTCACGGGTCCTTGATAAGCCAGAGTTTGTTATCTGTCTGGCTGTCAGCCTGAATGTTTATCCATTTGTCTGAAGAAGAAGAAGAAGACTTGGAAAAGGTGACTCTGTCCTTCCCACCTTACACCCACTGACATCCGATGAATGTTAATGTGGGCAGAAGGCTTAGCATACCTGTCTCTATATGATGAACGAGAAGCCTGTGAGACAATGACAGCAGATGAGTTGAGGATCCAGTCCCAGAGCTGGGCTGGGATGGCTGGGTGTTTTTAGGGAGGGGACGATGGGAATGCGAGCAACTCAGGCTCACAGTTAACCTGACACCGCCATCACCAGACCAGCGGGACAATAACGGGCCAAAGCATTCCACACTTTTCTAAACATGGCCTTCACTCCTCTGGTGCAAGACACTCCAGAGCTTTAATGCTCCTGAAAGCGATCTCTGTGCCACATTTACTCCTTTGCTGGCTCTTTTCTTTGTCTTTTTCCGGGTTGTCCGTACAAAAAAAGAAAAAACCCAAAAAACTCTGCAGCTTCCACTTAGCACGAGCAACCAATCAATCAGGAAGCGGTACACCCCAACAGGTCTGATAAGAACGTGATGGATGCTAAACACAAAACCTGGATTTACCATGCATAGGGGTATCACAGAGACAAATTACCATAACACAGCTCCTTTAAATGCCCTGAGAAGATTGTAGCTGTCTATTTTTCCACTCTGTAACTGCTTTGAACTTTTTTTTGCTGACTGCTCGACTATAAGGGGTTAGCACAACACAACAAAAGAGACCAAAATGTCAAAGAAATAAATATTTGACTTAATTAGACTATAAACATCTGCTCTCAATTTCATAGCCCAAATTTGGCGTCCAGGCCGATCATGATTCCCTGAGATATTTTCTAATTAGCGGTTCACAGACAGACAAATATAGAGTGAGAATTTTAATGAAAACTTGAATTAGTTCTGCCTTAAACCCCAAACACAGGAGGCTAGATGCCCTACAAGCTCGGTATGATGAGGCTCTTTGCGACTGCACGGCACGGAAAATCTATTAGTGCATTTAGCCCAACTGGAGTATTGCTGGTGTTTATACAGTGCACCTTATACACTCTTCAAGGACACTCGCTTATTCCCCCACATTTCCCACTTATCTCTCTTGCACACACGCACACACATGGGTCACTGTGAAGGACACCCAGCATTCCCAACATTCCCATTGGTGCCTGGCATCAGTGAAGACTTGCCAGATCCTCTCTTTGCAGACCCCTCCAACACCTACGGCCCCACATTCACCACAGCCTGATGCTTCCTTCAAAGGGTTACCACCATGTGGATGGGCCTTGTTTCTCTTTGCCCAGTTCATTCATTTGAATTAGCTGCACGCAAACAGAAGATACTGTAGCAATAACAATCGTACTCTACAACAGGACTAGGTTTTGGTCCTATTTGCTGACCTATTTATGAAAATCAACAATGAAAAGCCAGATGTTTGTTCATTTCTACACAGAACTGTCATGGTGGAAGGAGAAGAGTGTGAAACACATCCTAAAAAGTACCATTTCAGCAGGTTGATGTAGTAATACCTCAGTTTTTATATCTAATTTAAAAACCTGCTTAATGACTTTTCACAGTTACTGCTTCAACTAATCAATAATTATAATTTTTTAATATAAAATGCTTTGTCTATGAAAGAAGTTCAGGTAAAGAATTTCACAAAGCAAAAAACAAGCAGAAGTAATGTTCGCCATTTTTCTTTCAAAAAATTCCCAGCAGAGTTCCGAACTGATCCTAAGATTATTTTAAACAACTTTTTTGAGCTCTAATTTTTTTATTATTAGTTATGAACTTTGGTGTCATTCGAGCAGTGACTGTCTATCCGTTTATTCGGTACAAAAAAGCCCCACAAGCAGCAGGAGTCTCAGACTGTTTGGAAAGTGCTCAGCTATGAAGTATATTTTTCTTCTTCTTCTGGCAGGGCAAGTTCTCATTAGCATAACTCAAATATAGCATATACAGACTGAGAAAACATTGGATATACAAGATTTGCTGAATGATGTGTTGGCAGGATGAGAGAAGAAGGGAAATAAATGTGAAAAATGTCTTCATAAGCCTCTTAGGCTTTAAGTGTTGATGAACTGTTGATGTGTGAGCTTCCCCCTCAGTGGGGCATCTCCTTCCTATATCTCCTGTCTTTTTTAGGTCCTTTATGAATGCTTCAACAATGCCATCCACTCCCCACACCTGTCGAGGGTCACGACCACCCGATTCCTCTCATGATTGGCCTCCTCGGTCTCTGGACAAGCTGCCTTCATTTCAGACCTTTGTTTATCCATACATCCCACTGATGCATCTATTACCAGCCATCTCTGGTGATGATCTCCTTCTCATCTCCATGTCTGGATTGGATCATCAGGGTGCTAACTTTACACCAGCTGTACATCATGCTCCTGCCTGCCGTCTGACAGTAGTAAGACACATGGTTACTGAAAGCCTAAATTTAAAACTGCTGCTCTGATGCCCAGAGCAAGTGGCTTCATTAAAAACTATCAGAGGAATTTCGAGAGGGCTACTTAGTGTGCTAATAGGATAACACCAGAGTGTCTGGTGACACATGTGGGCTATAAGAGGCGAAAGAGAGACCACGTTCAAGGGATGTGTGGACACAAAATACCCTGGGGGGCAATAGAATGATAGTCGTAGAGGAAATGAGTGGAAAAAAGAGATGCTTGCTAAGACACTAAGGTCTGTTGGGGTCAGAGGATGGAGTAAGTGAATGGAAAAGAACAAGCCCCGCTCTCTAAATAGTAAATGTGGATTAAAGTGAAAATCAAATCATCTTCAGTATTTGGTTTAAACTCGCCTGGGGCATCTACTGGTTGTGGTTTTTCTGCAAAGAACGGCACAATTTCATTCTGTACTGCCAGAAATATCAAAAACATCTCTTTTTACAGATGACCATAACCTGTCATTATTTGCCTTTTCAACCGTATTAAGCAACCACAGACATTTTTGAATATTATCTTTCTATCTGCAGACGGACTGAGTAAGAGAGTGGCAGACGGGACGAGTCGGGGGAATGATGGAGAAAAGGCGAGGAAGCAGTAAAGAGAGAGGAAAGCTGGAAGGAGGAGTGGAAGGAAAGATCAAATCAGGTCAGATTATGGTTAACGGCACATTGAGGATCATGTTCAACAGCGGTCTTTGACTTTTACTGTCCCCCCCTTTTACACCCCTGTCACCAACACAGGGAATGCAGCAAATGGCTTTGACATCTGTATTCCCACTTAGAGGACAGCCGAGCAGCAGAGAGGAGATGAGAGTAGAGGCGAAACAGAACAAAGGAGAGATTGGCAACATAAAGCATAAAACAACAAAGCGAACAGGCAGGAGATCAGTTACAAAACAACCCCTTAATACAGCCAATGAGAATCCCACCTCTCCCCATCTGGTTGCAGGTGTGTGCGGAGTCAAGTTAATGTGCTGGCAAAATCATTACAACATTATACAGTTAAAGTCCTCTGCAGTGGAAACATCTTGACTGAATCATGACCAAAAAGGAAAGAAAAAAAATCCAAAGCAGCAATCAAATGACAACTGAGATCCTGTGGATTGAATCTGACAGCGGTGGTTTGGCTAAATCTCACTCTGCCTAAGCCAGTCAAGCAAAGGGTTTGAAAAACCAACAAAAACCGAGGCTGAAGGAGGACTGACTCTTAAAGTGGGTTTAGGCTCGAGATCGGTTTAACCCTCGATATAAAAGCATGAAAAAAAGCTGTTAAAAGCATGAGAATGTGGTCAGAGCAGGAAGATTTTTGTAGAGACATGATGTTCAGTTATGTTAATTACAGCAGATACTGAAAACCAAAAGCGATTGGGGTTTTTTTTTTATTAACTATCGAAGATTTTTAAAAAAAAATGGTGGTATACTGCAAAATGAAAACATCAAATCCATAATTTTACATGCTGGGATGTAAACTATGTGAAACAAAGGCCTGAAACACTGAAAAACCAACAGATTTAACACATCAGATTATTTTCGATTTCTCTCATCTCGGAAATACGATAACCTGACAATGACTTCTGGATATCTGACTTCCTGTTGCACATGTAAGCACAGTGAACACAGGGGTCCTTGTGTCACATTTCTTTCCTTATTGATAAATCTTATAGTTAGGGCAGGATCACGTGACCCTGAATCCTCCCTTAGTCACACTGCAATATGCCTAGTTCATGGGGCATTCCCATGACACACGTGTTTCTACAGGACTTTTAATCATTAGTTATTATAAATCTCTGACGCTCATCCACAGCGTATATTTGCCCTGTCTCTCTCCCCTCACCCCCAACTGGTCGTGGCACATGGCTTCCCCTCCCTGAGCCTGGTTCTGCCGCTTTCTTCCTGTTTAAAGGGAGTTTCTCCTTCCTGCTGTCACTAGATGTTTGCTCAAAGGCAGTCATGTGATTGTTGGGGTTTCTCTGTGTTATTGTAGGGTCTTTAGCATACAATACAAAACACCTTGAAGTGATTGTTGTTGTGATTTGGCACTATAAAAATAAAACTGAATTGAACTGTGTTCATGCTGTGTGTATTATTGTTGCCAAACCGCTGTTTGTGTTTGGCAGCTTATGAAGACTTTAGTTCTTCAGCCTGTTATAGTGCATTCCCACAGGAGGCACCTTCTTCAAGCAAAATTTACCCATGAGCTACAAATTGTGTTCGGTCTGTATGTTTACCATTATCACTAACTTAGTTTGGTGTAATAGTGTGCTAACATCTGCAAATTTGCACTACACAGACAAAACAGCTGCACCAAATTTTGTGAAAAGACATCCAATAGTTGTTGAGACATTTTACTCAAAGCCACAAACTTCCCGGTGGCATGAAGAAAACTGGAAGATCACCAAAGTCATTAGGATCCAGCAGGTGATCTGACAGTTACTGAATAATTGTAGTCCGGTCCACACAGCTAAGATAGCACATTACTAACGGCCCCATTATCATTAAGACAACACAATTCATGGGTTTTGGTTGCCTTTGCACTCTTCTGACAGCAATACACCATAATCGACGTCATGTCTTATGTTCCAGACATTTAAAATGATATTCTAGACGTCTCCCATTCTTACTCAATTGAGGAGGCCCTGCTGTTGACAGGGACAGCCAGCTGCAGGTTCTTTTGTTGAGGGTGCGAGTTACTGAAGCTTTCCCTGGAGCTGTCTGCAGTGTGTGAGCATGCCTCCATAGGCAGAGGTAGAGAAATACTATGCACACATGGGCTGCACTTGCAAAAACCCCCCCCCCACCAAAAAAAGCACCTAATTGGAGACAGGAACATCAGCCTACCTTAAGTGTGCACATATGTCCGTTTATGTCAGCGTGTGTAAGAGACGTGAATGAAAAACAATGAAGACTTTTTAAAAATTCACTTTGAAGACGAACCCTGCTCAGCCTGTCTGCCCAATGTCCCTTCGGTGTTACCGCAACACCATACCACAAAGCACAAAAGTGACACCGCAGTACACAAGACTAAAGAGCCCAATACCACACGTAGAATCACAACCAGGAGGAGAGAAGGGCATCGTGTGGGTCTCCAGCATGAAGGATTTTTTTGTGAATTCAAACATATAAAATATCAGAATTAGCTGAAGAGGAGATCGAGGGACAAACGATGGCTGAGATGAGGGGAGAGGGAACAAATGATAGTTTCACTTCATGTCCCTCAAGGGAAAAATAGGAAAACTGGGATTGGGAGAGACGGCGTTCTCCTGCTTCTTTCTATGGCTCCTGCTTGATGGTTAATGCTTCTTTGTTTTGTCACTGCGTTTTTGAGTGTGTCCTGGAGTCGAGTGGAGCTGAAAATCCCTCAAGGGTTTGTTGGATCGTATCCAAAATCTACGTGTGTTTCCATCAAACGCACATATGGCAGCATGGCTCTGCGTGGATGTGTATCTGTTTTTATTGGCACGTAAGCCCTGCCTTTGTGTACATATCCATATACCTGTGCATGTGGGCCCCTGCGTCGAAACATATTTGTTTGCTCTCTGGAACCAGGTTCAATGTTCTCCTCGGGGGCCCTTTTGTTTCATGTCACGAGGATCCAAAAACAGTTTGGCTAACTCAATTCAGCTCCAACTTCAACATCAACCACAGCCGAGTCCAGCAACTGTGCCAGAGGCAGGATACTGGACTGAGGGGGCCAGGTCAGTGTGTGGGAGACTGAGTGAATGATGACTGATGGTTGGCAGACCCACATAACCCAACAGACAGAAAGACTGACAGATAGATGAATGGACAACTTCAGGACCAAATGCCAAGTCATCTGATCTGTTTTGTTAGGAAAGGCTCCCTTGACCCCCCTCAAGCAGCCTGATCAGATCCTTCGTGGAACCCTGACAGCCCTCCAAGTTCTTCCTCTCCTCCTCCTTCACCCCTCCACCCTATAGAGACAAACAACCCTTATCTTCATCCTTCTTCTTGCATGGATGTCTGCACAGTAAAGGTGGTAGATTCAGGCCAAAAGCTGAGAGGTGATTGGCTTCAAGTCTCATTTACATGTCTTTTAGGTGTTTTGAACTGTGAGCTCCACTTCTAACTAAAATCTCAGCACTAAGAAGAACTTATAGGGACCAGCTCCCTCCTGGTAAAACAAAACAAGTAATGTTTAAATTAGACCTGGCTTCCTTTAAACTCTTTACTCCATGAATGTCTGTGGGAGTAACCCTTGAAGCTCTTCTCTGAACTGAGCAGTTTCTGTCACATTTCAGGCCTCCTTATAGAAGAAATTGTCTGGGTGTACATCAGACTTCATTAAGGGTGGTCTCTGTGTAGCTACCTTCGGAAACTATTCTAATGGTTGTCAAACCACAGCTTTGGTGACATAAATGAGTCACTTTGGTACCCTAAGTGACTCATTTATGTCACTTAGGGTACTGGGGAGGTTGTCAGATGTTGTCTTTATGGGGAAAAGAGTTCAGATATAGTTTTCACACACAATTTTGTGATATCTATTATATTTATGCATTTTTCAGACATTCATCTGTCAGAAACTTTAAACATTTACAAACATGTTATGACTGTAGTTTCTTCTCCCCTAATTTAAACACTCCCCCCACCCAGAGCCATGGTGAGAGAGGTTTGCAGAGGTGCTGATGATGGCGTTCAGCTCCCAGAGATAACACCGGGTGTTTTTAGTGGAGGTAGATTAAAAGGTGGAGGAGTGCCCTTGTTTAGGTTTTGAAGCTTACTGAAGGAGAGATTGTGGGGCTCCACTGTTACTAAAAGGTGAAGAGGTTGCAAGGTTAGAGGCTAAGGATTATTACTGGACGCAAGATCCCGGATAAACTAAACCCCTGATGTGTGCCGGGGCCAGCAGCGAATTTCGACTGTGTTCAGTTTAATTTGGGTTATTAGATCCCCAAAGTCTGGCTTCTATTAATATTAAAAGATAAGATCTTGGTGTGGCGTGTGATCTGTGTGAAGAGCCTGTCAGCGGCACAGACTATTTACAGATATGGGCCCAGTTAAAATGACAGGAGGGACGGACGCAGGGCCAAAATAGAAGTGAGCTGGCAACAACAGCTGTCTTTGTGTCTCAATGTGCTAAATATACGTGACAATTATTCCAAGACAGCATACAATGACAGGTTTCACATTTCCCCGTTTTCTAACTTTCCTCCTCCGTTAAGTATAAACTCTTCTTTCTTTTTTTTTTCAAAGAAATTCAACCTCTCTCTCCTGATGAATGGCACAACCCACAATGGCTCCACTCGGTGACACTAAATCAGGTTAAAAAAAAGATAACAAGCACAGATGTTTGTAAGATTTTTTTTCTTTTTGCTCTGTCCTAATCCCGTTAGACACAAATATACATAAATTCAGTGAAAAACCTGACATGTCCCGGTGGAGAGGCCTTATTTTGAAATGTTAGGCCTACTGTCATGTCTAGGCCATGACCCAGGGGAAAACATGAAAGGCAATCGGCCAGTTTGGAGAGGCCAGCATTAATGAAGTAGTCAAAGAGCAGGGGAGAAACAAGAGGAAAGACACAGCATTACATGCTAAAGGCTGACCCCACTTTACTGAGGTCCTGCAGTGAGGAGGGGGAAAGAGGCGAGAGGAGGCAGATGGGGAAGAGGCAGTAAAGTGAAGAACAGGAGGAGAGACACCACAAAGGAAACTCCCAACATGAGGATAATGTTTGAAAAATACAGATAATAGATGGAGTATTATGCTGAAACATTCCTGGGAGCGAAAAAGATGAGGTGAAGTAGGAAAAACAAAGACGTTAGGAGGTGAAATAGTCGGACGTGGAGAAAATGGGGAGAAACGGGGCAGCGGGGAGGCTTGCAACTGTGCCCCATTCAGACTTTATCTGTTTGTATGGAGAGCACACAAACTTTGACACCCTCCTACCCCCAGCGTGTCCTGCAGCCAGTCACCCTCCCTCTGCGTTTTTCTGCACGTGGACTATTCCTCTCTCTCTCACACATACACACAAACAAGCATTCAGAGGTGCACTGAGGAAAAAACCTTGCACAGGAAAGACAAGCATCAGTGCACTTACGCTCCATTTACCACTGTCTGTCTTCTCAATAGAGGAGGACACAGAGACAGACTGAATGAATGTTAATGCAGTTTAAAGGGTCGGGCAAGATGACGGGCTGTCCAGCTGATGTGCCACGTGAGAGACGCTCGTCAGGTCTGTCTGATTTGATCAAACCTGTTGCCCCGAATAAATAAATGAGAGCTCCATGGCGCCAGGAAATCTGTCTCCAAGAAACCAGCTTGTTAAAAAGAGTCAGTCACATTCCTGTTTCCCGAATGAGCCAGGTACACTAGCAAAAGAAAAATAGAATGGCATTGGGGTTTTCTGGAAGTTACAGTAGGTTGGCTCTTCACAGGAGAATGAGAGCACCAAAAATGGTATTGTGTTTTTTTTCTATTCATACAACCTCAGGAGAAAGCAACCAGAAAACGAAAACAGGGTGCTTGGCTGTGAGTGCATCTTAAGGCTTCCACCAGCAAGGTGAAACAGATTTGGATGTGTTAACAGGCAGACAAGGCCTCACTAACAAGCGACAGATCAGAGCTCGCTACGGCAGCCGACTAAACGCGATTTAGAAACTGAAAAATGTGTCAGAGGTGTGACTTTAGAGCACAGCAGCTGTACCTGCAGTCAGCTGGTTTTCACCGGTTAGGCTTGTATTAGCTTTCATCAGAACCATTTTTAAAAATCTAATAAATTCCACTGTTCTTCTGTAAAAACACACACCCAGACAAAAATCCACAAGCTAGAAATCCTACCTCCCATCTCCAGCCTCATACCATAACATCTTAATTTTCCTCGCTCATTTGAACAACCGCAATTTTCTCTCATCTGCGCCAGCTTTTTTTCTTTTTTTCCCCTCCTCCCCCTTCGTAGACAATAACACCGCATGTCAAGCCAATTCTTCCAATTAAAAGTACACTAGAGAATCGCTTTTCGCTGGTGGTTTGGCTCCGACGCTCAGCGCGTTTTATGATGAGCAGCTTGAATTGGGTCAGATCTCCTTACTGGCTCGTTGCGCGTTATAAACACGTTGCCTGTTTAAGATCCAGTTTGAGCGGTTATAGATGTGTATACATTCGTTTTTGGTTTAAAAACAGCCAATCTGTGCTCCGAGTGTAAAAGGAATCATATGGAGCTCCAGGCAGGGCAATGCTGCATGCCAAGAGAGTGTTGCAGTAACACCATATTTGCTAATTGGTAAAGGACAGAGAGCAATTTAAAGTGACAGAAAGACTGGTTTCATTTGTCTACTTCACATCTTAAATCCCATTCATGGGAATCACATTGCACACATTAGTCTCTCTGGCGCTTCCTCGGGCTGCTGTCTTGTTCTCCCCGCTCTCTCCACTCATCCCAGTCTTTGTCCTTGTTCCAGATCACACATCAGAACCACATGAAAGCGAGAAAACACTCAGAGTAAATAAACAGAGCTAAAGTGGAGACTGCTCAGTTCCTAGTGTGAATCCCCGGCTTTAAGGAGTAACAGCAGCAAGCAAAAGAGTGACAGTGGAAAAAAAACAAAAACGTGAGCATGCATCTGTGCTGTTTTGTGGTTCTATGTTTAAATGGGTTGCGAGCCTCTTCCTATTGATGTGCATTGATGCTGCAACCCTAGAAACAATATACTGTGAGACAAAAATTAGCAAACAGGCTGATTGGATCCTTTTTACATACTTCCGATGCTCCGTCTGTGCGTGCTAAATACTGAGAGGGAAAAGTAAGAAAAACAAGTAAGAGAAACAAAATTTGGATGCAGGCAGGGAGAAAATGAGAGGAAAGAGATGGTAGACCTGATAGATTGTCCACATGTTCAAGTCAGATATTCCATGTGTAACCCAAGCTGACTGGACATCTGTGATATACTCTCCTGGCTCCCAAAATGCACTCAGGACTCGTTTATGATTCCTGAGTGGAACAGCAAATATGCAGATAAGAAGTCCCTGCAGAGGCTGGCAATGGAGATGGGCTGTCGGGTGGTATGCAGAAATGTGGGGAACACACACGCAAGGTGAGCCCACACATATAGACACGCACACGCGCACAAAACAAGCATACGCTCGCACACAAGCTTGCTCAGTATGTAAAAAACAGATGGAACGCTGATAAAAAAAGTTTCAACATGTGCAATATATTGTGCTATTCCAAGTTTCTCCATTTCCTCCTTCCTCGCCCCCCTCCCACCCCACCTCCACCTGTGCCTCCATCCAGAACAAGCAGTTAGAGAGTGAGCAGCAGCAGCAGCAGCATTCTTGATACAAATCAAGTGTTTCAATTTAATAGCAGCAAATCAAGTGTGTGTGTGTGTGTGTGTGTGTGTGTGTGTGTGTGTGTGTGTGTGTGTGTGTGTGCGCGTGCACATAAACACATGTTTAGCTCCAATTATCACATTGCTTCACCCTGAGGCCTGCTGGAAAAACATTCACCCAAAATCCCACGTAGAGACATACAGCTTGAACACGTACGGGCTTTTGCCCAAGCTTGGCCGGCAATCAGATCTACGGGGTCATTTTTGGTACGTCGGGTTGGCGTACGACTGCGCGCGAAATCCTCAAATCAGTGAAGAGAAACCTCAGAGAGATAAATGACTCCATCGGCGGGACACGCCATTTCACATAGAGTGATGCTGATCGTTTTACTGCAGCCACTGTGGCTTAGTCTTAAGCCCTGCATGTGTTACATATGGTTGTAAACATGAGAGCAGAATGACTGCGAGTTTTGCTTGGCTAACTTTTGCCATTATTATTTTTTTTCTTCAACCAACCCTAAAAAATAAAACCCCAGCTCGTGTTGTTCATCTTATTAGAAATGCAATCATTCAGTCAGCAGATTATAGCCTTTAACAGCTACTGCTCCTCTTCACCAGTAGCTATAATACAAGACAACCTTGGCCGGTACCTTCAGGGACTCCCCACTTTTCCCGTGAAAGTCCCCCTGCATCTCCTCATCGTCTGTTTACAGCATGTGTGATAACAAGCTCCATTCCCCCGCCTCACTTCTGGCTGAACTCTGGGTTAATGTATACACTGACTGACCCACTGTGGATGTACAGCAGCCTCAGACCAACCAGATCGTGAGCTAAATATAAACTCCTGAAATCATAAATATTGAGCAGAATGATGGGGGAGGGGGCTGCACGTAGGAAACAGAGACATGGGGAGGGATGTGGGGAAATAACAGACAGAAGGACATATTTGGAGAGGTCAAACATAGAGAGAAAGAGCGAGAGCAGACCTGAGACAAGTAAATAAACCGCTGCTCAAAGTGGGGGTGTTAAGTTGTTGAGAACTATACTGCACTCCCTGCTATGACAGAATAACATGCGCCGGTGGTGCCGAGGGCCCGTTCAAAGGTTTCAAGCCCAGTTTTATGAGCTCAGCTCATTAAAGAGGTGCCGGGAGAGTGGCGAGTCCATCCAGGGGCTTTTACACTGAGCAGGAGCACGTTTGCCACAGCGAGACCATCTGGATCACCAGTGCTCTTCTTCACATCTCCAACAGCCGTTCTGTGACTCCCAAAGAGAGATATACCCTGACTGTTATTACCAGTCTGCGTCTGGAAGGATAACCAGTATCCTCTGCACCATCCCTGCATATCTGCTTGTCTGGGTTCATGTCCAGAGATGCTAACTGCCCAATAAATCCAGGTGTGTTTGCACGGGTGTCGTCCCGCAGCTGGGGTCAGCCTTGTTACATTCCTGACAGATTAACTGAGCTGTAAAAATGCAGAAGGGCTGATATGGGATACTCATTTCTGTTGATCTTTATTCTTTAATAGAGGTTAAGAGTGACACTATCATTCCAATGAAAACACACTTCAAAAGACATCACCATGAGGTGTTTCAGATCTTTGTGAATACAGAGAAATAATTAACACAAATCAATTAAATTAATATAAAACAGGTTCATACTGTAGCACAGAAAGGGGCTGTTTTCATCATCACGGTGCGGTCAGCCAGCAGGAGCCCACATGGTGGTGTTAAAGAGCTTTTTTGCTCCCCTATTAAAAGGCTATTCACCTTGTCACCTGCCACTTGTGATAATTAAAGAAAACACGATAATAGTTTCCACATTTGGCACTGCGTGTCTGCTCTGCACCACTCTGCAAGTTCCTGCAGCTGCTAATTGCAAAGCCATACTTGCTTGTCCTGAAAATATGGACTCCCTGAAGAAAAATGTATTTTTTTTCCCATCACTGATTATTATGAAAGAAAATATGAGACAAAAAGCCCCAAACACATCTTAAAAAAACAGAATATCTAATATAGATAAACTAGAAATACTCAATAGCTATAATAAGTGCTGTTTTGCATTTAAAGCAATCTTCTAAAGGCCATCTGCTGAGTTTCCAGCCAAAGAAACACCATGGATACTTCTGTGGTGATGCTCCTAAATCAATCCAGAGCTAAAGAAATGAATTACATCCCTGTGGTTTAACACAACATTTGATGCTTTTGATGCACGCTGGTCTGCTGCAAACAATGGCTGTTTTCAAATCATGCCCATCAGACAAAGCATTACTGTGTGAAAAGCAGCACATCAGATGTTCTTCAAAGTCTAGCTGTACTTTGATGCCATGTGCATTTGAAATGATTGATATTTTACTCTATATTCCCCACGGAATCGCTTGAACTTTTCTTTTATGTAGCACTTGATGTTAAAAGATGTTTAAGTAAAGCAATTTTAAAATAGCTTGTTGATTCAGTTCACAACGTACAATAAACCTCAAAAATGCAGATTTTTATTTTTAATTCAGTGTCCATCTGTGGTAAAAACAAACATCTAATTTATGTTTGTGTTGGGGTTGTGCTCAAAACTTATTCTTTTATTTTACGCCCTCGCACCACTGCTGTGCCGCGCTTGAGAAACCGCTCTCAGCTCTCTTACTTGTCTAGAAAAACACTTATAAATATAAACATAAACATGTCCTTAAATAGCTGTTGCTCATTAGCCGGCTCCAGCTATTTATTGGGCTGACAACATTCAAAACAGGTGATATTCCTCCTACTAGCCAAGAGGTGACGATGCTTAAATATGTACACATGGATGCAAAGTTCTTTAAATAAGCCAGAATCTGTGCTTCCTCCTTTAACTGCTTCACATCATTTCCTGCTTTTAATGGCCTCGGTCAATTCTGACAGATAATATGATAACATGCCAGCAGATAATTGCATCCAGAAACCTTTATTGTGAATCGGGACTACGATCCCAGGGCGGATCGCTGCGTTCAGACGGTTCTTCGTTCTCCTGGGGTCCGCGTGGGCCTTGCCGCCTGGCCGGCCTGTGTCCAGCCAGGAAGAATGTTGGCCCCGCTGTTAAACGTTGTGGTTTCACAAAGCTAACTTTAATAAAAAGAGCTGCTGAGAGACAGAGAGGGGAGACGTGTGGACGTTTTCTCTGTGGTTATGTAGTGCAAGTGTGTGAGTGTGTGTGTGAGCTAATCAATGGTCAGGAGCAGGCACGTGCAGAGGGGGGGGCTAGAGGAGCTTGAGCACCCGCCCCTTTCCTGATGGGTGCCCAAAGTGCCCTTTTGTTGAGGCAACTTTTAAAAAAAAAAAAAAATTTTAATGTGTGTGTGTGTGCGGAGTCCTGTCTGTGCCCCTCAACAATAATATTTAACTATTAATCACAGTTTTGCTAAATAAAAGGATCTGGCTTGCATCTGTCACATGATCACATTTAACCAATGATCGCCCTTGACGGCAGAACGCGCTGGTTACGAGCCGGGAACGAGCTCACAAAGAGCACGCGCATTTTTTGCGGTCCAGAGCTGTAGGAGAAACACAAGTTAACTCAGAGACACAGACTGATGCGACAAAACCAGTAAGTAGGTGTACAGCGTACACTGTAGTGTACAGCACACAGGAGTATTAGCTTATTATGTACACGTTGGTAAGCTGTCTTGTTGCAACTGACGAACTGAAACAAACGAGCGTGCTGTGTGTACAACAGCGCGACAAACATTACCTGTCCTTTTATTAACTGCACAAGTAGTGCTGGTCATAGCTGCTGGCTACCTGTGTAAGGCTGTCATGGGTCTGTAGCTCTGTCATCGTTTTAGGGAACATATTTAGTTTTAAAGTAAGTTTCCGGGCTTTTCCTGCCTTTCTGGAGGGATTATATTTCACTAAAAACGATCTAATATGCATGTCCACATAATTATGCATTATTATAATTATATTAAAAAACACACGCTGTATTTTAAAGAACATACATTAAGAAGCAGATTATATTAGATTTATATTTTAAATAAGACAAAATTTGGATTTTACAGCAGTAAAATTATTGTATCTCTACAGTTTAAAAATGTAATAAGCTTTGCTCCTGCACAGAGTGGATAGTGAAACAAATGGAATCATCATAAATACATTATTTCATATTTATTACTTCCCCCTCCTCATTGCTTTATTATTGTAGCTCTAGTAATAAATAATAATGTAAGGATTCTGGATCAGCACCATGATGCCCACAGTATATACAGTATTCTGAAGAAGGTCTAAAATGTCCCTGTGTGTATGTGCATGTGTTTGTTTTATTTAGATGGATTTTTAAAAAAAATATTACTCATGATATAACATTGTCCAGACATGGCTGGTAAGGACATGAGGAGGAAACAGTAGGAGCTGTGTGAGGCTACTAAAGGCAGTGCTATAACATTTTTCTGTCATCATTTTATTATAGATTAAGTGCAAGAGTTGTTAGGTGTGGATAATTAGATTATAGTTTATTGCAATAGCAAGTTGTGCCTTGTTCTCACATAGACAGCAAGTGGAGAGTGATATATGAAATGATGGGATGGAAGGAAGAAGAGAAGCAAAGAGTGATTCACAGGCAGAGCCGAGTTTATTTCTCACAGTTTTTTGTTGGCTTATGGTTCCAAGCGCTGTCACCAATCTTTGCATTTTGTTATTATCTCATGACACTTGTTTAATCAGCTACCATCTCTCCTATGGACTTTTTAATGTCTACAGTCTCAGATCAACACAGCCCTGCCCTTCCCATATTAGATTCTTGATGAATGTGTGTTGTTGTTATTCAGCCTGGCTCAATGTGCCCCTTTTTAACTTTGAGCACCCGCCCCTTTAAACCTCTCTGCACGGCCCTGGTCAGGAGGGCCGATACATGGATAAAAATGTCCACACCTGGAGTGGATTCCACCAGCTGTGCTTCACTTCATCCTCAGTCTGACTTTAATGCAAATGTTTTGGTGAACATGAACACATGAACATCTCACATAGAGACGAGTTGTCTCTTCACCTCACTGACACCATCCTGGTTTAGCCACATAACAGATGAAGCACTGGCACTCACCCTGGCTTACCAAGATCGCTGTAACAAGATCATACAGACCAAAAGTTATGTAAAGAAGACGTAAACTGAGAGTTCTCAAACTGTACTTTTGTAAAACACACACATTCAACTGTGGCGATAATACATTTACCTCATGACTTCCTTCTTGCATTGCTGATTGGAGTCAGCCACACAGCACCAGACTTCACACAGCTTCCCTTTACAAAAGGTTTTCTACAAGTTTTTCACATGTGCAAAAGTCCTCCCTGTAACCCGTTACAATGAATAAATTCAGCAATTTCCCCTTGTAACTTTTAACGGTGCAGCCTATTTCACTAAATTACTTGTTTGACAGTGGCTACCAGTTAAAGGGCTTTGATCTAGAAACACCTCTTGAACTCAATCGCTGCACTCAGCGCATGACTTCAGCAATGCAGACGTAGCCATCGCCAAAGTAAATATCTCCAGCTATCTAAGAAGCAGCATTCCCCTTTCCTCCTACAAATAAACTGAGAACACTTAAGCCTTCCAAGATCATCTTCCAAATAAGAAAAAATTAAGATACATCACTTATTTTTGTTCCCCCTCTTAACGACACGTCAGCCAAAGCAAAAAAGTAACTTGAGGACAAAATGCTGTTTAGCTGCTGTCCATATGAAAATGATGTCTGTAGTCTTTTGGGATGTAGTCCTAAATGCAAAGCAGCCTGTCGGACACCACAGGAGGGAAGAGGGACACATTCTACTTCCTTTCAAATAAAAGACCACCACACAGTGGTGTCTTACTGAAATATTCTTTTCAAATAATTACATTCAATAAATAGCTTACTGTCAATCTATTTAGCTCGTATGTTCACCTCATGAAGAAGTACAGTGTGTGAAGTAAAACAGGTGCAAAGAGAAAAAAAATAGGTCAGCTGGATGTAGAACATATTTTTATTCTGCACTACAACTTTGCCTGGATCAGAAGAAGATTTATGCTGGAAAAAAGATGCTGCGGTCCAACTGATATCTGCAAGTACGAGTGTGCGTGTACAGACACTTAACTCCGTGTGCCAGCAGGACAGAGATGATTTTGTCCATTTTACCCCTCTCCCCTGTGGCATCAGGTTATTACTTGTTGCCACAGGGGAGATGATATTGATGCCATATGATACCTAAAGCAATATATTCAGTCACCTCGAGACATAATAAACCGTGTACCTGCAGACATCAAAATAAACACAAGTACTAGAAATACACGGGTGCAAGTACAAACATGAAGTCAAAGGACTCACAATCGTGCACAAAGAGCTGGTTATGTGCTCCGGTCCAGCATTTTAATGCTGTCCCAGCCCAAAGCTACAGTGTAACAAATCTAAAACATGGCGTACAAAAACGAAATTTCCTGCTGTTATTGTTTTAAAGTGGTAATAAATTAAACTTATATGTGTTCTTCCTGTGGCAATACATTGCATAGGTAGCAGCAAGCTTCCTGTCTGATTTATTATGGCTTTTAAACAAAATGCAGCCTGAAGGGAGGGGTGATTGCTGGCCCCGCTTTGGGTCTCCATCTCCCAAAAGACTTTTCTCCATCCCCGCCTCCAGGTGGTAGAGCACGATGCTGGGCAATGAGTGCATTCAGCTGCCCTTAAGTGAGAGTGAGAGGCCGATCCCATGCCGGGATGTTTAACGCCAACAGACTGCTGGAGGGTTTCACACAAGAAGTAGTGCATTTCTCAGGCGATTAAACATCACCCTGCTGCAGAAGGCGTCAAGGGTATATATATGTAGGACTTCTGTTGGTATCGGCACATGTTAAATGCATCAACGTGAGAATGCTATGCACAAACACTTGAATATAGGGGGCCCCGTGCTCCCATTTAGTGTGCTAATGACCTGTTCTTATCTCATGGGATCTAATCTGACTGCACAACCAGGGGTTTGATCTCGTGGCATCACATACAAGAACACCACAGACTCTCACAGATGCATTAGGCACACTGAAGGCGCTCAGTCCTCACGTATAGCAGAAAACAAGCATAGCACACATAAAGCAACATATTTTTAACACCCATTCATTCAGCAGAGCCATCGCTGGTTGCTGACTCAGGTTTATTTATAGTCATTTTCAGGCTGGTACTCGCCAAAGTGCTGGCAGACTTTGTGCCCCCTACTAAGTATCAGACCTGTTAAACAGCTTTTAAGCGCAATTTGCTTAGATGACAATACACTCCTTCCTCGCGGGACACATGCTGTCCCCACATGATTCGAATTAGTCGGGGCACCTTAGAGGTGTTGTGCTCATGTGTAAGTAATGAACGCCTGTGTACGCAAATGCTTGTGCACGTCTGTGTGCGTGTGCTGCTTGAGTGTGCGTTGAGGGTGTAGGCGGGTGTTAATTGCAAACACCTGAAGCTCGTAAGCAGAGCTGCATTTAGTGACAGTTTGACTTAACAACGGCTGGCCGTGCTGTATCTGTGAGCACACAGAGGAGGAGCCCAGTGCTGCTGCCTTTAGGAGGACGCTGGAGGTAAATGTCTCTGAAGTGAAAGGCTGAGGGACATTACCATTTACAGTTAGTGGTTCTGCTGGCCTTCACAATACTTTACTACTTTTTTTTTCATTAGAGGAACATCTTTCAACTAAAAAGTGTCAACCAAGAGTTCTGCATCATCCTATCCAACGCTGCTGCAGAGCTGCTGCCCCCTGTTGGGCTCCTGGCCTCATGCTTAGTGAAAGGTGAGCACCCTGATGTGGAGGGCATGGGCACGGACTTAATGGCAGAAATGCCACTCATGCAGTGTGGTAGTTTGTGTCTCACACGCATACAAGCAGAAATACCTTGGCCTGTGATCCTGTTGGTAAGAGAATCAAGTTTCAAGCGGTGAGAGTTGGTACCAAAGGGGAGAAGATGGTCTTATCTTACAGTGTCGCGTTGAGAGAGAGAGGAGCCGCCCCCCGCCCTTCCCGTCGGCCCCTCAAAGGCTCCGAGACAAACTCAGAGTTGCACGACACACGCAGCATAGGACCACGTGTGACCACGACATGAAGCCCAAACCCTCGTCCAAGGACGCAAACAAATGCGCGATACTTTTCATAAAAACGTGCAAAAAGAAGAAGAAAATCAAGCATTTATTTTCTGGAAATCCCTCCTTAGAAATAAACACATTTTTATAGAGAAATGTTAACAAGTCTGTGTTGAGCAATCAAATCGCTGAGACGTGAAAAAAAAAAAGATGTCCACAAGCATTCTATTGCATCAAAGCCCCAATAAACAAAATAGCCTTTTGTTTCGACAAAAACAAACCACCACATCTAGAGAGGACTTTAAATAGACTCCTGAAGAGCTCTTATGGATCGTATCAGTGCCAAAACCACTCGATTATGCAGCAGTTTACGAGATTTATAGGAAAATGAGGGGCAACGTGTGACACAATAATAAGATCTAATGGAGTAAAAACATCTCCTCTGCATTTCTGTGTGTGCTGCATATCTCTTATTTAAAAGTGCTTGGAGTGGAACTGCATTCAATGAATTTATATATAATAAACCTAAAACCTAAATAAGCAGTATCGGTATCTCCTCTAACCCAGCAGACAGCACCAACAAGCTTTTCTCAGCAGAGCACGCTTCTGGATGGAAAGCACAAAGTGTTGAAAGCGGGCCAGAAATTCCCCTTGTGAATGCTTTCACCTGTTCTTATTGTTGCACAGCTATTCACACCCAGAAACACTGAGAAAGAGAAGAACAACAACAACAAAAAGAAGAACCACGCAAGGCAATTTCCCAAATCTGCAATAAGCACCTTGAAAACTCTACTTCTAGCTTTACCTCTTTACACAAAAAAGCAAGAAAAGAAAGTGTGTCCAAGCAGGAACTGTGGCCAGATTCCACTTGAGTTGCAAGTTAAAAAAAAAAAAAAAGAAACACAAAAAAATAAAACTGGAATGTCATGAATGCCAACTTCAACACACTCACACATCCTGTTGCTGCTAGCCAAAAGATTTCTGTCAATAAAGAACAGTTTCCCCTCTAAAAGCTCAGCCCAAATGCTCCGTGTAAACCAGCACTGAGCAGCAGCGTACTCCAGCTGATGTTTATGCATCACTCTTGGCACGCAAGTCACACCAAACTGCAGTGTAATTAGAAATCAAAGAAATACCTTATATCTTTCTTTAATTCAGAGGTATACTGGGGGAGTGTGTGTGTATCATGATGTGGATCACACACTGTTCTCCACACCAGGAACTATCACTGGCCCTGTAATGAACACCACACGCCAAAAGTGGCCAATCTTGGCACAGGACTGCTCAATCTATTAAAGTGGCATGAGGCTGAAAGGCTCAGGGATGGACATCCCAGTCCCACTGATCTGTCCCACTGATCTGCTCAGTGTTGAGCTCTGCGGGCCCTACCCCAGGCTTTAGGGGGCTGTAATCCTCCACATGTACACACACATACACACAGACATAGAGTCCGAGGGGGGCTGCCAAAAGCTTTTGCAAGCTCAGTCGTTAACGTTTACCTGAGAGTGGAGGGTTTTAGTGTTTTGCTTATGTGTTTTGGTAGGTGGTATTTAAGGTACAGACACACAGGTACCTGGAGGACAGGAGCACTCTTGGCCAACATCCCTCGCTGGCCGCACTTTTGGCGTCAGAGCTACCACTTTCTGCAAAGAAAGAGCAAATTCCAGTACATTATAAATATGCATGAATGCACTCAGTTGCAAAATAGTACCGTTTCACTAACTCTAACAGTTCCTTGAGAATGAGATTTCAGTTTAATTTAAATGGGAATAAATTGGGATTAAGAGAACAAAATAATGTTATCAAGATATCTAAGTAACAGTTATGAGATCATGATCTTTCTGCTATTATATGCAGCTCCAAATGAGAAGAGTTTGCTTAATTTCTTTTCCATGTGATAACATTTTAGTTTGGTGTCTATCATCAGCGGTTATGTCACTCCATAAAGCGCCGTAACCGCAAACTAATTGGCCAGCTGCATGTTGCCTTTCAATTCCTAACACTGTGCATTAACTGATTTTGGGGTGGTGGTGGGGAGGCAATTAGGGTACAACTGCCAACGATTGCCAAGTCTGCCTGCGCACACTACACATGTTCTGCGTTATTGCGCAAAGTTTGGGCACGGGGAGCAGACATCCACACGCATAGCACATGTATTTATCAACGACAATCACTGCGTATCCACAACAGACACGTACCTCTTCCACGAGCTTTCCTATTGGGGTGCTCAACTCTGAAAGTAGGGTCCCATCCTCGTTTACGAACGCCCTTTTCGGGTGTTGGAAGATGGACGCCTTGTCCAACTCCATCTGCAGTCGGTTCTCCAGCTGATAGGTCTTCAAGCTCATCAGAAGACACACGGTGATGGAGCTCATCGACATCAGCAAGCACAGAGCGATGGGGAAACCTGGCACCCATCGCTGGCTCCGGGACTTGGGGGTACACTGGCACACCGGCTTACTTTCTCCGATAGAGTCGCCGACCGTATCCATGGTGCGATCCTACTTCTAAGTCCTCTTGCTGAACAGAAATGGCCAAAATACTTTGTGTTTGGCGTTGTTAAAATATAAACCGTATTCAGGCTCCAAGTTCGAACTAAACGCACTCACTTACACTCCGCCACAGCGCAGTGCGCTCGGGGTTCAAAGCGCTGACTGAAATTAGTCCTGGAATAAGAGGCAGCAGCGGCGCGCACCGGGTTTGCACCAGATGGGAGTAATCTGGATGCCACAGAAGACGCGCCTCCAGACTTCCAGGACGTTGTTTTCTGTTGAGTATCCTACATGCACGTGCAAGTGCAACTGCCCACCTAAAAGTTGCACATTCAACTAGTCGAGATGCGCCCGCCCTGAAGACCACGTGGGAGGCTTTAGATTGACAGCTGTAAATTAAACAGATTTGGCCAGAACAATTGAGATCAGTCAGGAAAATCCGGATTGGTTCCTGTGACTTAAATAAAAATGAAGAATATATTATAGTAGTAAACTCTTCCAAGCCAATGCAGTCCATTTTATTTAAAATGAGAGCGGCAGCAGAGGATGTTCAGGAGATATGAGGGCGCTGAAGGCTTGTTTTTGTCCATCTCTAATACAAAACAGGATCATTTACAAAGGAGAAAAAGAATCTGCACAGTCTTTAGTGCTGAACCAGTTACTGTCCTTTAATCTTAGAGGACAAAATCATTGCTTTAAAAGGGCTTTTTAACTAGTTTGAGATGCAAGTTGATCCTGTAAGTCTGACAGTGATCAGGGTTAGGTCACACAGACAGGCTGAAATCCTCGAACAATCTTCACTTAATATCCCCCCTTTTATTAGTAGGACATCGCGCTAAGATGGACACGAGGCTCTGGTTCAGCTCAAGCTGCTACAACGGGCTCTAGTATAATGGCCTCAGACGGTTTAATCTTTTCAGTATTTTAGCTGTTTGGCGCCATCATGAGGACAAATGCAACTACTGCAACCCATGTGCAAAATCGATTCAAACTCAATAGTTTGTGATCTATTTATTGAAAATGTATTTCACAAAAATTTACATAACCATTCAGTGGGAAAAAACGAAACAAAAACTACAAAACAAAAAACAAGCTTAGTACTATGTAAAAGATTTTTCTGCCCCAATAATTTGTGTGTTTTATTTTATTTTTTAAAACAGCAACCCTAAATAAATTACACAAGACACTGAATGATTAAGAGATTCTCAATCTGTTCATTCACCAATGACCTATATCCCATTGCAAAAAGAGAACACTGACCAATCTGGACTTCAAAAAAAAAAAAAAAAAAAAGTTCTTCCAGTACATGTTCAGAAAATACAATTTAAATTACATTAGCAAATAAATAGATATCAATTATGGTGGGTTCATTACATCACAAATGTCATCTATATGAACATAATTGGTTAACAAATGAGAAGAAACAGCTTTCAGGGCAGGACACAGTGTAGCGGGGCAGTGGACTGATACAGTCAGCTTATCTACACCTCTCCCAGAGAGGCAGGAAGTGGAGACTGGCCTGAGACAGCCAGACTCTAACTGAGGTCACGTGTCAGATGTCTACAGGTTCAGGAGCTGTCTTTTTTGCTGCTGTTGCTATTATTACTGCTACTGTGCCTGCTTCTGCCCCTGCTCTTGTGGTAGCATGCGAAGAAGGGGTGTCGGAGGGCTTGCTCAAGACTGAGGCGCTTAGCTGGGTCATACTCCATCATCTTCTCTATCAGGTCAAAAAGCTGCTGGTGGTCTTCGCGCTTTGACATCATGTAATGCTGATGACATAAAAAAAGAAAAACAATGACAACTGTTAATCAGTTTCTATGGGTTTGTTACTAAAGCCATTGCTTATTGCTTTACAACAACCAATATTTTCCAAGTTAAAGAGCACAATCGGGATAATTTGACAGAACTGAGAAAGTTGATTTTAATATTTTTCGATAAAAACACGTCTCCACCTCTGACTTACGGTCTTCTCCATCAGTTATTCTTACCTTGAGGGGTTTGCAGTGTTTCTTGACATATCTCCCAGAAGAGCTATGTACATCCCAATCCAGCTTGTTCCGGTGAACATATCGCCGTTTTCTGCAGAACATTTTTGTTTTTAAAGTCAATTCATTCCACATTGTCAATTCTGTATATAAACATGGATAATCAAAATTTATATAAATTCTAGTTCTAAGTAAATCATTTCAACAAACAGCTTTTTCAATCAACCCTTACTTTGTTTTCTCCAGGAGGTTTGTAGGGATGGGGCCCAGAACTCGCTCCATCATAGCAAGATGCTCTTTGCTGTCATGTGTCTGAATGAGGAAACAATATGACCTGAATTAGTTCAATGGCATGCCAAATGGCAGGAGGATTGTGCATCTGCCATGTACTCTTACCTACCTGGAAAAGAGTATTTCCTAGATAATACTCAATGAGTATGCAGCCTACACTCCAGACATCGCAGGAATGATCCCACCCTAGATCTGAAGGACACCATGTAAAATCGTTTAGTCACCACCCCAGGGGTTGTCTCAAGCTTCAGCACGGTGCTTTAAAAACAGCTACTTACCTAAAATAACTTCAGGAGCACGGTAGTGACGCGTTGACACCACAGAGGTATGATGCTCGTGGTCATATGTGGCATTACCAAAGTCAACAATTTTCACATCTGGATTCCTCAACGTTCGTTCATCTCTTTTCTGAGAACAAAATACAACCGTAAAGCTCCCACAGCTGCTCCCACATACAATATTTCACCTTTTACCAGTACTTGATATCAACAAAACCTTACCATTTCACGATTGTACTCCATATCATATTCTGACTCTATGAAGAGAATATTCTCAGGCTTCAAGTCTGTGTGCGTCAGCTTGTTCTTATGCAGAACTGAAAGACAAGATCACATTTTAAAAAACAAAACAATTTTAACCCTGATCTTTTATGTTAACTTGCTGAGCTTTCTGCACACAAACAGAGCAAGTATTCATTACTTACATTGCACAGCTCGAATAATCTGGTAGGCCATGTGTCTGATGTGGTCAATGGGGAAAGGCTGGAAGTTGTTTTCCTTGAGGAAATCGTATGTGCTGAGCCCAAGCAGCTCAAAAGCAATACAAATGTGACCGTTAAAGTCAAACCAGTCCAGCATATGAACACAAGCGCTTAATGGGAAAGGAAGGAAGAGAAGATGTTAATATACACAGCATGTAGAGCTATATAAATCTTAGTATGTTGTCATCGCTGTGTGATAATAACTTACTATCGCCTATCAGTGTCGAGGGAATTCAGCTGTTTAAGGACCTCTACCTCAGACAGAGCTGCCTCTCGGTAGCGGTCTATATTTTTAATGATCTTCAGAGCCACTCGAGCCCCATCACTGAAACAAAAGGAAATACAAGACTTTATATTTAAACCTAAAAGTATACAGCAGTAAATGAACACATTACATTAACAGGAACATTTTTCCTTTTCTTTCCAAGCTCCTTAGACTTTCCTGATAGTACTTACTTTGAATGATCAATGCACTCAGCGACTCTCCCAAAGGCTCCCTCTCCTAGAGTACACACAATCTCATCTACAGAAAATAAAGAGTAGAAGTTAGACACTTAGCAATGACAGTAGAAAACTGACCTTTTGCTGGTTTACTGCCTGATGTTATATTGCTCTGTTTAGCTACACTACAGTAAAGGTCTTCTTAAGACTGGCAATAAACTCAGCAGTAAATGTAACACTGACAATCAATGTCTAAACCAAAAATGTAAGTCTACTGGACGAAATATTTCAGCCTCTAAATTAATGTTTGGAAATAAAAACCAGACAACAAGAGAGTGAAAGAGACAAAGTGTGAACAACAGTAGAAAGAAAAGGTATATAATTCTATACATCTCGCTCTTAGCATGTCTCCACTGTGATAGATGAGGTGACCCTCGTCATCATCCTCAAAACTCCTGGATCTTTTCCTGCGGTGATGGCTCCTCCTCTGCACCGGAACCGCCGCAATCCGCCATCACACCAATAACCCATCAGCCAGCCAGCACCAGGCCACCACAATGCGACATCGCCATTCATTCAACCGGACCAAGGGGGGGAGTTGTAGGGGTGGATAGATTCAGCCCGTTCAGTAACACCATCAGGCGAATGGACGGAAGGACGGAGCAGCCAAATTCAAATTCAGCCCCGTCAGAGAAATTGGGCGGCAGCCACCACATAGTGTGTGTTACAGAAGAAAAACATGGCAACAAGATTTACAGATGAGAGACTTTCTCAAAGTAGTACAGAAAAAAAACTAAACTTGATTACAGTCTTTCTACATGTAGCTCTTTTTAACTCTTCGGATACAGCTTTACCATTTACCATCACGTCAAATGACTTGCCCACTATGATCACAGCAACAAATAATGAGTCCACTTTTCTCTTGCAAAACTACACTCACAATCCATTACTTCCCGAGCCCCCCCCCCCAAGCCCCATACGTTTCATTACTGGAAATCATGCTTAATAGTAAGGAGTAGGACACACGCACAGATACAGAAAGACAAAGAAATGGGTGTTAAGCATTGGCTAAACACCAATGGTAATGATCCTTTCATCTTGGTGGTATAGATAGGAAGGGGCGGGGGTAGAGGGGAGAAGGAGGTTCCCGTACCGAAGAGGACATGTGGCGAGAGGGGCTCCGCCGGCGCCTTCTATCGCGGTGCCTACGGCTACGGCTGCTTCGCCTGCTGCGATTGCTACGTGCAGAGGACTTGCTGTAGTGGTGCCAATCGCGGTCTCTCTCCTTGCAGATGCTTTCATGGCTGTCCTTGTCACAGGCCATGTCCCAGCTATGGTCCCGTTCTCGAGAGTCCAGCCTCTGGTTCAGATTACGGGTCTCTAGGTAGTGCCTGCAGTCAAACAAACGAGAACACAAACAGATGAAAAGCACGCATAAGGGCTCAGGTAAGAACAGTCCAGTTCCTTGTGATCAAGCTCTAAACTGAAGACTGGATGTGAGAGTGCTAATGATACGCTTATCGCCTGACACTCTATCCAGGAGCCTTTTATGTAACATTTGGAATTAGCAACCTACTGGTTTACAGCCACCAAACACCCCACATCCTGTTCAATATTTATAGATTCATCAGAAATACCCCATTTGCAAGTTGGCAAAGCAACATGTAACACCACACTTCTGGGCAATTTTTTAACATTTATACAGCTTTTCATTGGCAGCCCAAGGCACGTACTCTTAATAAAGCATTCACCTTGACAGAGAGCCACATTGGCAGAGTTCAAGTGCAAAACATTGATAGTTGATGGTGCGAAATATAATCTGCGATTCCACACCTGTGCATCTTGGAAGCTGGTAGTCAACACCTTCATGGTACCATTTGAGCCAATAGAAAATCGAGTGTTAGGAAAATTCCATTTATTCCTTGCATAATTGTTTACTTGCATATACACTACCTTACTCGCCATTTCCTCAATAAGGCTGAAAGTTTCCAGTAACGTGGAGCAAACTCCCACCTAGCATGTGATTTTAGCACCTAAGCATCTAAAAAAGACCAAGAAACCTTTAGAGCCTTAGCACCCCGGTGGTGTCAAGTGTCTTCCAAATGAAGTCTGCCTCTCTACAGAATTAAAATTAGAGTAGATCTGGAAAACATCTAATGTAACCTTATGAATCCTCAAGCATAATCACAAAAAGCTGGGAACGGCAAAACAAGTCTCCAACCCACTTTACTTTAAGTTTTGTGTTATTGAAAGAAAAAAAAAAAAAAGAGAATACTGACAGTTTAACATGCACATTTAGAGTGTCACACACTGTCCATGAAGGTTGAAACGCAGTAAACATGACCTTGGTGGACACAACCTTGGTGAACACATTAAGTAAATGAACATTGAGTTTAAGGTTTACATAAGTGTTCATTATCCATTTGTATTATGGAGCATGCCTGTACAGGACAAAGGACCCAGTGTGTTCCAACAAGCTGAACAAGCAGGGCAAAGTAAATAAACCTGTCTGTAACAAGTCACCTTCAAGTACTCCACCCATAATCAACACCAACTCCCATGCTCATCAAAACAAGAGCTTACAAGGCTTCTAACGCAATATGCCAAACTAGGGCTGCTCGATTTTTGGCGAAGCAGCCATAATGATAATCACGATTATTTTCACTGAAATTGAGATCTCGATTATTTGACGATATTTATTTAACTCTTTAAGACCTACCATAGAACCAAGTCCGCCAGAGCTTTTTTTTTTATTTTTTTTTTACATGCTGTAGTGCCATTTTTGGGAGCATTTCAAGTTCCTATTCATCAATACAACTGTTATAGCTCATATTTTAATAATATGTATGCATTAAGTCCATAGTAACTACATTAATTGCAAAAAAGTGCAATAAACTACAAAAAAATTGAAAATCGTTTTTGTTTTGTTTGTTTTTTTACATATATTTCTACTTGGAGAAATTTAAGAGGCTTATCCCTCAAAACTTTCACGTCACTTCCGGTTTTGGGCAGGAAACGGCGGACATGCGATAGTTCGCGTTGACGTCTTTTTCAATGTGGGAAGTGTTAAGAACAGCTGATCGGATCGGCAAAGCGTGTTTCTGGAATATTATGTTTTTGTTCCTGCAAGCGCTTTTTATGCAATTTTTGCAAAGCTTTATGTGGAAGGAAACCGTGACCTAGGACAAGCTGATGGCATAAGATGTAAGTACAACTCCTCCGGTTTCATATGCAAAAAAAATTTTTGCGCTAGCTTACGCGGTTCCGGTTCTACAGGGATTTAAAAATAGTTACACAAAACGGAGCATGCCCGCTCTGACCGGCTTTAAAGGGTTAACAATAACAATGTATTGAATAATGACTTTAAAAAATAATTTAAAGTAGTGTGCAAATACTGATAACAGTGCAAATTGTTTGCAATATAAGAAATAAATGAAAAATGTAAACATCTATGTTTAGTGAACTTTGCAGTGTTGCTCTGTGCTGCAGCTAAAACACCGTAGCAAAGTTTACACACTATGTCTACTTGATCCACGTCTGACTCCGCGAACCCATAATGTTTCCACACCACTGAAGTTTTGGGTTTTTTTACCTCTCTTTTCAACCAACGGCAGTCACTCTCCTCTCCAAATAACTTCTGCTTAGCTTTCCGAGCTTCCCTCGGGTCCTCTTAATTGTTGTGACGGTGTTCGAAATGCAGAGAGGTGCGCTCGATTTGCTACACGGAGCAGCGCGAGAGTAAAGCACGAGGGAGGTGCTAATAATCGGCTCAGTCATTTTTTAATGATCGTTGAAAGCCCAGATCGTAATCGAGATTAAAATTCGATTAATTGAGCAGCCCTATGCCAAACCATTACTTCCAGCTCTAGATTGAATCAGACACCATTGCAGGCTTTCATTCAAATTGGCTCAAGATTGATTAATGTATGCTGTAAAAAAAAAAAAAAAAAAAAATCCTGTGTACAATACATTCAGTATGCATGCAGCTCAGCACCTAGTCTTCTCTACCAGCAATTACAGAGACAGTGAAGACTTACAGCGTTACAAAAATATATTTGTCCGTTATGAAAAATAAACCAATATAGATTAATACCAATTTATGGGCCTTTAGGGGTTACTACACATAAGCACGATTTGTCCACATACTGCCAAGCAGTCCTGGTATTTACAACCATTTGATAAAAGAGTGAATTTATATATTATACTGGTGGAAGGAGAAAATCTCTGATGGACACCCTTTTATTTGGGAATGCAGGAAATTTATTTGGAAATGGTTTGTAAATATACTGCATCAGCCACATTGAGCAGGCCATTATTGGTTACTTGCCCCATATCGTGTTTTTGTGCTTCTCTAAGCGGCACAAATTGACTCATTAAGTACTGGTTGAAGGTAGATTCATTTTTATTTTATTTTTTTAAAATCACAGTTTATTTGCACAGTTAACAGTTCTTCCCCAGTGTAACACTGTAACAACTAGCATTTTTTGTGCCAAGGTATGTACTGGTATTTTTGGCATTCCTGCTGATCGAGCTTCAAGGTTCAGGAGCTGTATATTTGGTTCTATGTTCAATTTTTTTTTAAAGACCACTGAATGTTTTAAAGATATCAAAAATTTGCTTATCAACTGTTGCAATCATGCAATGCCAGATTATACAAACAGTCTTTCCACAAAACATAACTTCTGCCACTAGAGGTCTCTCAAAACAATAACATCCAGTCTGATGACCTTCTGCAGGGGATCATTTTGTCTTTACAAGTCTTTCCAACATGAACTTTGTTCACAAGTGAAGTAATGTATTACAGGTTTTACTCATGTTGGGTGTCTGACCCAACTAAACCTATCATACCAAACATTAGCTACACCTTTTGTTGCTAATATTTGACACAATTGACAGGTAAACCAATTTAAATGCAGTTATTCAGAATAACAGTATCAGTTTCACTGGGTTTAATGACTGTTTGAAATATGTGGGATACTAGTAAATGAAAAATATAACACTATTGGACCTCCAAGACATGTTATAGTCAAACCGTTCCACATTAAGCTGACATAAACCCTAAACACAAGCTCTGAATTTGAATAGGTATACTATAAATGCTGACAGATATTTACCCCTCGTAGGTCTTGTGGTGTCGGTGAGTTCTTCGAGATTTGTTTTCTCTTTCGCTGCTGTGTGAATCTCGCCTCTTTCGCTTACGACACTCCATCCTCTCTTCCCAGCTGTACTCATCGAGCCAGATGCCAGGGGAGCGCATTAGCTTTGAGTGGCGCATCTGGAAGATATGATGGGTAGATAATTTAAAAAAAACAAACAAACATGTCAACTGGGTAGAACTGAATTCTACTGAAACTTCAGAAAGTGTTAAATCTGATTATTTATCATCTAGTGAACTGCATCCTACTGGACCATGGTCACGTGACCTCAGCTACAGGATAAACAGCTTCCTAGAAAGAGTCCTTATCTTACTGGCAGAGATCCAATATCCTGCATTACACGTGAATGAAGAAATTTAAATTGTAGCTGAAATGCAAGCACTAATGACTAAGCAAATAATGCTGAAGTCATTAACATAGACTTAACACTTTAGAACCTTAACAGGAATTTAATTTATAGAAAATTATGTGAATGTGTTTTGAATTCAGCTTATAGTTATTAAACTTTTTTGTTCTTCTCATGTAACACCCTACCTAAAACAACAGCCACATTAGCAACCTGATCATAGGACCCGAGGCTTTGTGACTATTATAGCCACATTTTACGCAAGCTGTTCGGGGTAAAAGACAAAACAGGTAAATGGACAATAAGAAAACTAAATTTAGCCTAGTTTAAGAGGATTTATCAAAAATTTCATAATATGTTATGTTTGCTGGGTAAAGACGCATTAATACAACTGCAAAGCCCCAACAAACAAGTTATGAGGCCTAACGTGGACGTATGGTCGACGTTTTCACAATGACCCGGTAACCGCAAAGCTCCACGTTGTCCATCTACCACCTGAGTTTCTCCGCTTGTATTTGCACAGACTGTAAGAACTTTCAGTCAAACACAGTGTGAAGCTTTTTCTTTATTGCTTGTGTAAAACTGCTTAGCACTGTAGAGATAAAGCACACGGTAGCTGTTAGCTGCAGTTAGCTTGTTATGCACACGTCGAGTACTTCAACCACTGCGAATGGTACTTTAGCAGGCTAATTTCATTGAAATAAACATTATATTACTATCTGACAGTACTTAAGAATGACAAACATTGTAGAAAGCAGCGCATCATATTCTGTTCAGCCAGTTATAACATTTCCGAGGAGGTGGAAGTTAATAATCAGACACGCAACTACCATGTTAGCAAGGCGTCGACTCTTGAAGCTCATGAGCAAACGCCAGCAGTAAAGATGCCCAATGACTGAAAAAAACCGGACCAAATTATTAATTTTCAGAGACAGTGGAATTCGTCTTACCTTTATTTTACAGTTACGAGTTAGAAAGCCGATACTTTTGCGGCTGTGTGGACATATACGAACAAAGAAAGCGGAAAAACGACTGTGTTCAAAAATGGCGACCTTCCGTAGAATCCGATGGAACTTTCTAAAACACATTCCATGACGCAATGCACAATAACAACGCCTATCGCAATGCCTTCTGGGACTTGTTGTTCTACGCCGAGTCTTTCAGACAGCCCACAACGAATTAGTTTTCCTGAACTAAACAAAACATTTTTTATGATCATAATAATTGTATTACTTAAAGAATCCAATGTTAAATAATAAACAGCTATTTCAGGGTGTTTTTAGTATCTTGCCTTACTTACTAGAAACTAATTTTATTTTGACATTGCAGTAGGAAAAAACACAGCATCTTTCAAATGTTTTATACCCATATATACTTTTTTCATTCCTGTTTTTATGCTGAACTTAAGTGTTACCACTCCGTTTTATTATTGTTTTTGTGCTTTTTCAAACATAATAAATAGATCCTCTTCGCTCCTCTCCGCACTCTGAGTGGAAATGAGCAGTATTACTGTTGTGTGTGTTATGGGAAAATACTTTCTCCATATGACAGGAATATTTTAAAAGGATTCTGGGACAAAAACATCCGAGTGAATACACTGAACGTTATCGTTTATATGTTGAAATCCAAGCTCATTGTTTTTGTCCTAGGCTCAACCGTGCCTGGCAGGTTGCGTTCAGGGCACAAATACTCACCTCGGCGCTTTGAATTGTGGGTAAGACATGTCTGCGCCCTGTCTTGTTTCCTGAAAGCACCTTGCTTACAGTGAACATCTGAATTATCCAAAGGTTTTCTGGCTGCAAACCGGCTTGATTCCAACACGCTGTGAACATGTCGGAAAATCCTCAGAAGAAGAGCACCTCTGGAAATGGGCTGACAAAAGCGGTGATTGCTGAAATGCTGTTGCAGAACTTCGAGAGGTTGCCTGACATTGATCAGAAAGTCTTCAGCTACGGACCCTTGTATCTGGGGGGAAACGCCGGACTTGCGGGACTCATATCCAACAGCTTGTATCGCAGAGCTCTGAACGTCAGACAGGCGCCCATCACCTCCAGCCTGCCCATGGCCGTGCTGCCCTTCCTGACAACATGCGCCCTGTACAGCGCAACCGTGTCCAACCCGCTTCTGTCCGGTGACCTCAACTGTCCCATGTGCTCCATAATACGAGGTGCAGTTGTTGGTGTGATCGGTGGTGGGGTTTACCCCATCCTCCTGGCGTTACCTATGAATATTGGCCTTGCTTCCAGGTACAGCACAGCTCCGATGCCAGAGAAGGGCAATATGATCCGCTACTGCGTGGAGATTTCCAGACCGGTCTTGAGGAGGATGAGGGCAGTTTTAGTCCTCCAGGCCTTCTTCGGCACCTACCTGGGATCCAGGCACTATGAGACATATACCAAACTGGCCACAATAACATTTGGCCCAGGTGGAGAAGAACTCAAAGACTAAATGCACTGAACTATAAATAAACACATTCATTTGCAATGATCTTGATCACTGTTTTAATGATCTTGATCACTGTTTTAATGATCTTGATCACTGTTTTACATGGTCCCAATGCCTGAGATTGTCATCGTGGAAATAAATGTATTTGACGTATCTGTTCTGAAATCTTTTCTGGTTCGCCAAGAATAGATAAATTGTCATGTTTGCACTACCCAATATATGTTCTTTAAAATTAGAGCTGAACCAGTTGAGTAGCTATTTAATTACTTAATTACGTGTGCAGATTTTCTATATGTCTCTATCTTATTACACTTGAAAACATTGAGCTTTGTACGGCTCTGAGATGTTCTAATGATTCTACATTTAAATCGTGCAGGCAAAATAAAGATTTTGCCTGTCAGTATAGCTTTTTCTACACAAAACAGTAGTTGAAATGCAGGTTCATATGAGCTGCATCTAATCATAATTTTTTGTATTTAATCACCAAATGTGCTTGTGTAAGAATTTACAGAAAAGATTTAAGTTTGTTATATTTGATACATGAGTTTTTGAGAGTTCTGCATCATCAGTGTGGTTTTTTTTCCACCCTTTATTTCAAACTAAATAAATTGCACAATACATTTTAAAGAAATAAATAGACTCTGATGTTGGATTTTTAAAGGCAACGTCAATTCAGATTTATTAGGTAGTAAAAACTTCTGATATCCATATACATCAATGTGTAGAGTTCTTCATAGAGTCCTATTTAAAAAAAAAAAAATCTACATACTTCCTGCTTCCATTAATTAACACTAAAGCAGAAATTTGCTGGTCTGTAGCATTCAAAGCCACAAGTGCCAGGAGTGGATGTCTCAGCAGACATCCAGGTCAGACTGTCCAATGATCAACACAATTAAAAACAGCATGAACACATACAGCTTGTTGCAAAGTTGCCTCTGAACAAACTACAAGACTTCTGAGACTATGTCTTTTGACCGGATGAGACCAAAGTGGAGATGTTTGAAAGAAACCAAACACAGCATATTAGCATTAACATTCATACCAGCTGTCAAACACGGTGGTGGAGGGGTAATGACCTGGGCACCTTTGCACTCAATTGATTAAAGCTTGGCTATAATTGGATCATAAATAGGTCAATGATCCCAAGCTGGGATCGGCAGCAAATACCCCCATTCTACAACAGAATGGGTGAAAAGGGTGTTGATGATGGATTGGATTTATATAGCGCTTTTCAAGGCACCCAAAGCACTTTACAATGCCACTATTCATTCACTCTCACATTCACACACTGGTGGAGGCAGCTACAGTTGTAGCCACAGCTGCCCTGGGGGCAGACTGACAGAAACGAGGCTGCCATATCGCGCCATCGGCCTCTCTGGCCAACAGCAGTAGGCGGTAGAGTAAAGTGTCTTGCCCAAGGACACAACGACCAGGACAGAGAGCCTGGGGATCAAACCGGCGACCTTCCGGTTACAGATGCGCTTCCCAACCCCCCTGAGCCACGGTCGCCCCATTGCAGTGACCCACAAGACTAGTGGTGATCTGATAAACTCTGATGGCACCATTTCTGGTTTACTATATTCTGTGCTTTCTATATTAGGTTCTATAAACCAGAGAATCAATGACGTAGTAGCGTATCTGTCTCACAACCCACCACAAAAAACAGGTTATTGCCTGTAAAATGACAAATGTGACCTTCTCCTCAAGTACAGTTTGGCTGAAGACTGATCGTGTGTAAATTTTATTAAATTGTGACCAATAGTGTAGGAGAAGCGTTACTTGTGAGTCGTGGACAGACGGTTGCCTTGTCATGGCATAAGAATGGCACAAGTTCATCAATCCACTGACAAGAATGGCTAAAAATAAGTTTGCATATTAGCAGATACTCGTTAATCTATGACAGGCCATTATCAGCTTAGCGATGTATTATTCATGCTCACTTTCCTATTTTTAGTGGGTAGATACTGCTGCTCCATGAGTTTCCAAAGTTAACTGTTACAGCCATGTTATGAGTGAACGAGTACCCCTGTTTCGCTTTGAGATACCTTAACCACTAACATGCATATGCACGCAGTTAATAGAAAAATGTGATTTCCTCTAAGACTAAATAAACCTGAAAGCCAAAATACACATTTTATAATTTTTAGTCACAGGAGTTCACCATTTAAAGTATGCAATTCTCTTCCTTGTCAAACTAAACATTGACATGTGACTGCCTCAAAAATTTAGTAACGCAAAATGTAATTTTAAGCTTAATTTGAGGGTGAAATCTTGTAGGACATTTAGATTCTCAAGGCATTTAAGGTGCTTATTATAAACCAGAGCTAACTTTAATGGAGGCATAAACCTTGAGCTGTGGAGCAAACATAATCACAGATAAACATCAACTGCAAACAGACACCAGACCAAGCATGGTTTAGTTTTATTAAAGGCTTTAAAGGAACATGTCACAAATTTTGCAGTTACAGCCAAGAAGACTGAATGTGTTCCACCCATTTAACGGCACACTGCGATGCATGTGCAAGCAAAAATAAAACAAAATAAAAATGCAAAACTGGAGCAGACAGTCCAGTCACACCATTTAAAAAAAAAAAAGAAAAAAGAAAACCCTAAGAAGTAATAGCAGATCTGATGACACCTAGACGATTGTCGTTGAAAGCACATATTCAGCACAGTCATCATTTTAAAAAAAAAACAAAAAAACAAAACGTGTTTACCACGAGTGGCATCGCATCTCAAGCTCTCTGGAATAAATTATCTGAGGAATGGGTTGCAGTGAAAGGAAGTTTATTGATGACAAATGAAGTGGGAGAATCAAAGTCAGACTGTTATAGAGAGGGAAAGGTGCTTCTTTAGAGAAAACACTGACATCAATTAATAAAAAGAAACCGATTTAGACTATTTACTAAAAAAAAAAAAGCTTATTGTATAATAGTCCCTCCCTCCCTCCCCCCTCCCCATACCCCCTCCCGCAAAATGGCTCTTGAATCACAGAACAAAAAATGAAGCCAAAAAAGGTGACAATCCCACAAAACGATTCAACAACACGTTTCAAGTCAAAGTAACCTGAATTGTTATGACAACCAGTGAATTGTATGGCACAAGTTTCCCTCTTTACTTTATATCAAGACAGAAGACCTCCATTCATTATCGTCCTTCCACAAAATGTAACAAAGCATCCTCACCACAAAGTCTGTGGTGCAGTCTTCACAAGGTGGATACTCTAATGCCCCTTTAAGAACACCTGTCGTAGCATGCCGTTGGACTTCCTAACCAATAAAGGAACATTACAATAAAAATTATACATCTGTCAGCACAGAAATCTCCATAAATATATATCAGACAACTGAACATCAGTCAGAGAAAACTTCCTGTAGAGCAGAAAGATGAGGGGTAAATGTCACCTGTACACAATCTACACCTGGCCTGGCTCCACATGCAGCGACCAATTACTGTAGCTTTCTTGTGTAGTTGATGGCACAACACATTTAAAAGAAGTAAACACTTTTAAAACAAGTTGATCATCCCCACACGACACCTTCCCCAAAATGAAAAAGAATAAATAAAAATTAAAAATAGAGATGAACCATAAACAGGTTTCTCCGATCGACAGCGTGTAGCACAATACAGAGACGATATGAACAAACGCGTGATCGCACACAGTCAGATGATATTTCGCAAAATGCTCAAGGCATGTTGTCTTCCATCTTCTCTGAAAACACACAGATGCCATTTCTTCAGTAGACCTATAAAACTTGACAGTTGAAATGGGCTAGCCAGCGCCCGTCACATTATTTTCGTGTTTCATTACAGTACATTACAAGTAAAGGAAAAAAAGAAGAACGTCAAATTTAAATACCCAGACAAGGCTTTGTAGCAAAGGGGAAGAAGGAAGAGAGAAGGAGGTGGGAGGAGCAAATACAAAAAAACCCCACAAACAGCATTAATAGGAATTCTTGTTTTAGAAAGTGGTTTTCCCTGTAACTGTACTCTCTAAAGTAGTAAACATCTTCACAGAGTAAACACACATCACACATGGAGAAGCATTGTCGCTCTCCAATATACTGTACCTCATCACCAACCTCCTGCAAACTGCAAAGGGATTTTGCTTCATAGCTTAATATAGTCACTTCACTTTTTTTTTTAATTCTTTTTTTTTGTTGTTTTGTTTTTTTACACACTCCATGATGAATCCTGTTCATCGTGTTTCTCCCTTTTTTTTCTTCATAGAAAAACATCAAAGTACCAGTTAGGTTCCTTCACAGTTCAGTTTAGTGCAAAGAGACCACACGCTCCCTTGTTGGTGGCAGGTGAGCTGCCTTCGCTGCCTCATGTCTTTGCCAGGACGTTGGACCTGATGGGAGCAAAGAGGTGAAAGGTTAATTAAGCAAAGCAGGTCTATTTAGACTTAAGCAGTTCCCATTTAATGTGTTCTCACCTGAGTGCTTTCCATCTGTCCTTCTCTACCTGATTCTCTGGACTCTCACTCTCATAGGAAGCAAGATAGAGCCCTAGGAATAATGAGAACAGATAAATTTAAAAAAAAAAAAAAGACACTGTGTGTCTTCAGGAATTTCAGAAAAGTCCAAAAGAGCTACAACTACAATCTGTCTAAATTGATAAATTCTGTGGCAGTTATTTGCAAACCTTTGCTTCCAACTAGGTAATCTATAGAACTGCCTTGCAATCAAAAGTGGTCTTCCAGAGATTGAAGGTGTTGTATGCTCAACCTCTGGGCAACTAGTTGGTCGCTGCAATTACTTGCAATCAATTTCCATCTGCAACAGTCACATGGAGGTTGCCGTCTTATTTTTAATGGAGTTTGGCTGAGACATTAAAGAGTCTGCAGCTGTGAAGATGTTGGACACCGATGCTTTGAGCTAAACGGTAATGTCACCGTCGTAACGCTTGCCGATTACTATTAAAACAAATTACAGCCGAGGGTGATGAGAATGTTATTCGTTTTTCAGGCTTTTGGTCATAAACCAAAGTAATGAGGAAAAATGAATAATTTGACCCGACAATGGCACTAAATGGAAAGTAAGCGGATTAGTCAAGCTATTCAAATTTGGCCTGAGGACAACTTGAAAATACAAGGCAACAAAGACTGTGAGATGTTCAGATCTTTCTGGAACAAAGCAGTAGAGGCATCAAGCGAACTGGACTGTAAATGAAAACTATGTGCCAGGTTCTCACCGTCCTCGCTGAAGATGGGAGCAGTGTGGAGGTAGTGTAGGATGGCCCTATCCTCCTCAAATGGACACTCTACTTGTTTCCATGTCATGAACTCGCCAACTTGCCTCGCCAACTCGACAAATTTCTAAATAAATAAATAAGCGAGTAACCATTTAATGGTTTAGGATGAGGTTAACGATGGAGGAGAGGCAGGGTTAGGAAACAGCCTCACCTCAAAGTTGACGTGGCCGTTGGGCAGCCGATTGGCACATCCTTCATTCAGGAAATAAATGTCCTTTATCAGCAGACTGAAGAAAGGAATCACAATCTGAGGAGAGAAAATGGGCAGGAAGGCAAAGTAAATAGTGAATACTGAACTGCAGCCAGCAGGTTTTTGGAGGAAATCAGTCAATGTGTTGCTGAGCCCCACCCTTTCTCTGTTACTGTTGGCAGTCTGAGAGCGGTGGGCGGCCCCCCTCAGGGCAGTCCTGTAGTTGTAAAAGTTTCCAGTCGGATCCATCTGATGCTGTCAAGAGTAAATGGCAACAAGCAAAAACGCCGTCAGCATCTAGTTTTTCCCGTCTTTTACTTCTTAGACAGTGAATAGCTGTGTTTACCTCAAGAATGAAGAACTTGGCAGTCTTAGCTTTGCTCCAAGTCTTCTTCAGCCGGGACACAGGACTCATGTTCATCCCAGCTGAGAAAGAAAATGTATATATATATTTTTAACTATGAACACAAGATGGGAATCAATGCTCAGGGATTGTAAAATGAACAACTCACAAATAATTGCCATGAGTGAGTTGAAGTTTCCAATGTTGAAACACTCCCTGGCCACATCAATGAAGAACTCGATCACCTGGGCCCTCTGTTTCTTCTTCGCTGGCTGCAGCAGTGAGACAAAAAACAAAACAAAACCCAAAAATTCTGACTTAAGTTTTCATAGAGAATTTATCTCTACATATACAGATACAGGCAGAAATTTTGTCTGTGCAAGTGCAGTAACACAAAATGTCCATTAAGGGGCAGTAATGCCCTGTAAAAACTAAATCTTTATCTCCTGTCCACTTACTTAGGGGAATAAATTACTACTATGGTACAATTCAGTTGAAATTACTATTAAATAAAGAGAATCTATAAACTAAAAACATGCATATATGCTACAATGGTCACCCAGATATGTCCTGTAGTGTTACTGACATTTCCAGGTTTTCCCCATTCAGTCTGAAGTAGATCTCTGGGAGGTGTTTATAATCTTGTTCTGTTCCCATTGTGCTTCCTAGTCTTTCTAATGTTTTGGAGGATTCAATATGGCTGAAACTGAGTTGTGTTTTCCACTCACCATGCAGATCTCTGTCGCTACCAGGTAGCAAAGTCTGTTGAACCACCTCACGTAGGCTTCCAGGTTGGAGGTTTTTTTCTTCTGGTCACTGAAGCACGGCTGCTTAATAAGACACACAAACACCACAAGTGAGTGCTACCATCGGGAATTCCACTATTAATTAGCTTCCCGTCTACAAGCTTGACCCCCTGTGTGAGCGCAAATAACAAAGACGGTGATCTTGGAGCAAAAATAACAGAACCAATTTAGAGCACCAAAAAAGGAGAGAAAGGAGAAACGGAGTCAAGACAGGTTAAAGTGATGATAACTGAAAATGAAAGGAAATCAGTGAATGAGTGACAGCGATGGAACGGAGAGTGGAAGCATTCAGCGGTCATACATAGAGGGCACAGAAAGCACACTGTGTGTGCTTGCTGTAGTTTGCTATTTGGGACATTTACGCTCACTGACATTTGTTTGGATACGTACAAAATAACAATTTTAACCATATATGCAAAAATAAACAAATGCTGTGGTCTGGCAGTAGACTGTAAGATCATAAAAATGGATCTAGTCTTTGGTTCTAAATGTGAAGCTAATGATAATAATAGTAACAGTGACATTTTTTAATAACAGCTTGTTTTTAAATCATCTGTGTTTTGCAGTCTTTACAAACTTCATCAGGAATTTGCAGCGATGTGTCAAGGCTTTGCAGCCAAAGCAAAGTGAGCAGGTCCTACTGTAAACAAACATTATTCAACTTTGGGGCAAGTGATTGAAGGGACTACCAGTGAGGAATATAAGTAGTAAATACATAGAACGTTACCTAGGCAACCAATGCCCACTAGTGACCAGCTGTTATCTCCAAAGAAATATGAGACGAGTGATTTGCTTCCTGTTTGGATGCACCTTTATTGTTACCAAGCTGGAACATGGCTTTGTACCCTTTTGAAGAGAGCAAGGTGGTGATGGTCAAATGCGGAACTCAAGTCCACAAATGAACGGATGCCATCTTCTATTTACAGTCTACAGCATTGACCTAAGTACAGACTCTGGCAAGCTTAGTGCAAAATTAGTTTTCTGATTAAATAGGACAGTTTATTTAAAAAAAAAAGTTCACCTGTGTTCCATCTAGAGGGTCTTTCTGAACAAAAGCTTGGACAAACTCCTCCGGTCCGATACGACTCAAATGTTCCTGGAAAATACAAACACACAGTCATGAATCACTCATCCCTGCAGGACAATACATTCACTCTCATTCTTTTCCTAGACACGCCCCAACCATAACAATTACTAACCATAACAAATCTGACCTGAACTTTAAACCAACCCCAACATCGTACCAAGTCTTTCCTTGACAGCGGCAACATATTTATGTTCCCACGACGTGAGCATTACAAGTCCACTCACATACACCGACGGGGGTAGCCCCATTAATAATTCTTTCATTTCAGTAATGGAAGGCAATCAATATAGACGAGTAATGACTGACTGAGGTGACTCACTGGAATCAGATTTCCTCACAGTGACACTTGAGACAATATTCACCTCTATTAAAAGACAGCTGTGCAGTCGCATACATGTGCAAATCAAAATGAGTCATTAGCACCATCTCAACCGGTGACGCAACCCAAAACCAAAGCGGCGCCGCACACAAGCATGCACACAGTGGCATAAAGCACAGCTGTGTAGTTCTTTAAATAAGTATCAACATGTTGCTAAAACATACAATAATATCCAGGCTGTGTGGTTGGTGCATGCCTCTCTATCTGCCCATCTCTGTTTCCTTTTGTACGCGTGCGTGTGAACGCATGTGAAGCTGTCAGGTCACATATATCCACTGCAGTTTTCCTCCCTTTTGTTTGAGGCCCCGGGCGCATCACTGACTTCAGGGGTGATGTCACCGCTCAGACAAGGGTACAAGCTTACTCAGACACTCTCACATGCACAGACAGAAACACAACCACCCCGAGATACACGTGTCCACATGAAGACACACATGAGCAGACTGAAGGCACCGAGCATGCAATGTGAGGGACAGTGCACGGATCCTTTGTTCATGTGGGTTTCATCTCCTCATTCCCTTTGTTCTGCTGTCTGTGAAGGCAGTTAGCGCTGTAACAGCTGACAAGTAAGGTCAGGTTATCAAACACATGGCGTCAAAATCCAGCGAGTTATTTTAATGATTTATGTTCATCATCAATTCGTTCACTGCATTTCCATTGTTCTGTTAAAATCTTTATCACCCTCCAGTTCCCTCTCTCTTGATGTGATTTAATGTTTATAACCTTGACATGGGTGGACTTGATCTCCACCCATGCTTCACCATCCTCCGCCTTCATCTCTCCGCTGACATCCTTTCTACTTCTCCTCGTCCACCCTCGTTATCATCTCTTACCCCTGACCTCTTTCTAACCCGCATCCCGCTCTCTCTTCCCCTCCCCCCCTCCCCTTCCTTACCAGCTCCACGTGGGTGAGCTGTTGTGCCAGCGTGTAGGGGTCGTTGCAGATGGAGAGTATGTCCTTCTGGATGGGCGGAGGCTTGGTCTTGAAGGCCACCAGCTTGTCAGAGGAGGCGTTGAGGGAGACCTTGACAATGCTCTCTTCCCCCTGGCTCATCAGGGACAGCCTCTGGCTAAGTTTCTGCAGCACCTGGTTCAGGGTTTTCCAGTATGCCTTGAGAGAAGAGGAGAGCGACATGTTAAACATGTTATTGTGAGTTTCAGCAGTGCAAGCAGAGGTGTGCTGTGTGCCCTGCCTGGGAATGTTTGTTTTGGTGTTCCTCGCTCGACACGAGTGCTTCAAAGAGGACGTGAGGTCAGTCTTTTTCACAAGTGACCCAGAGCCACACCTCCCACATGTATGCACACACACCCGTAGTGCAGACAGCCAGCTTTAAATAGCAGCACATTCATCACCACCTGTCTTTCCTGCTTCCTTTCTATCCTCCCTACATTTCTCACTATGGTTCCACTCCCACTCCCATACCTTTTCTTCGGCTCTCTGCGCCCTTGCATCCCAACCCTCTCCCCTTTTTCTCCATCCGTCTCCCTCCCTCTATTTTCCCCTCAAGACTCCAGATAGAGCCACTCCTCTAATATCCTTCCTTTCTCCCTCATGTAATGTAAGATTGCATAACAGTTAGGCTGTATGTGTTCACCCTACACTGACTCCCTCATCAACAGCCGCAGTGACAATAATTAAATCTAGCTCCCCATCAGACTATTTTTCACTGCAGATGCTTTTCATCCAGTGTTTTCTGTCCAGTTTTATTGGTTAATCTATCCTGTTTGAAAATTTACAGCTTTTCAAAAAAAAAAAAATCTTAGGACATATTAAGTGAAGATGATTGGACTTGGACTTGGGCAGCACGGTGGCACGGTGGTTAGCACTGTTGCCACCGCCGCACAGCAAGAAGGTCCTGAGTTCAATTCCAACATCAGGCCGGGGTCTTTCTGTGTGTTTGCATGTTCTCCCTGTGTTTGTGTGGGTTCCCTCCGGGTACTCCGGCTTCCTCCCACCGTCCAAAGACATGCAGCTTGTGAGGATGGGTTAATTGGAAAAATCCAAATTGCCACTAGGTGTGAATGTGCGAATGAATGTGAGTGCAAATGGTTGTCTGTCCCTGTGTGTTGGCCCTGCGACAGACTGGCGACCTGTCCAGGGTGTCCTATGACAGCTGCGATAGGCTCAAGCGAATGGATGGATGGATGGATTGGACTTGTTGGACATAATACCTCATCACATGGAGCTATCCTGTGGATGATGTCTTTGAGGTGTCCGACCATCTTTTCATCCCTGAAATCGGACGGGAATGTCTCTGTCCATTCTGTCAGCAGCTGCAGGATCTTGGGGCCAAACTTGCGTACTTTAGCCTGTTGTTAACGACGTGAGAAAGATTTACAACTGGCTTTATAACATAGCAAACAAAAATACCTGCCTAGAGTGGAGGGAAAAACAGCGGTTATTAAGATGCTCACATGCAGCAGATAAGTACGCCTCAATGCTTTTCATACGCGGGAATATGTATTTATGTGTGGTGCAGTGCTGACCGTATCGAGTGGGCTCTGATCCAGCTGCTGCTGTTTGATGCACAGCTCACACACCCTGGCCAGCAGCTCCGGAGGAGGAATGAACAGACGAGCGCTCAGCAAGAAGGTAAACACATAGGCTTTCTGTCAAAGGACGTAAAAAGACATTCGCTAAGACACTCTCGCCACATCAATAAACACCACTGCAGCTTACTGTCATTAAAAGAAGCAGAGGAGCACTTGAAACATAGACATGTGGTTAATAATCTAATCGGCAGCACTATTACTATGACTATAAAGTGAAATGGACTCTGAGGCTGATGGGAACATGATGAGCAGCAGTGACTGTAGCACATTTCATTTTACCTCGGGATAGTAATCGGCAGTGGGCACAAGGTTCTGGATCAGGGTGTCCAGGGAGGCAGAAGTGATGGGCGGCCCATCGGAGAGGCAAGCCCCAGGCCCCGGCCCCGGGCCTTCCTGTGGGGCCTCCTCCTCCCCAGGCTCAGCACAGGCCAGATGAGGGCTGAAGCCACTGGGAGTGGTAAACATGGTGCCTGAGCACGCAGTCTGGGGCATTCCTGACTAGAATATAAACACAAACACACCAAATGAATGAAGTAGAGGGATGAAATTGGGATTTAGAAAAGTCATTCATTTCGTTTTCATAAAGGTCTCTGGTACAGCCATGTAAACAAGACAGTTTGTTTGTGTAATTCAAGGTTTGCACCATTTAATCTCATGTGTACATTCAAGGACACAGAAACACAAGCCCCGCCCTCTTACTTTCCAATCCATCTCCAGGTCATTGCCTCTTCAGCGCTAGGTAACCAGTACAGCCGGTTTCTGCTGGTGCATCAGGCAGAAATGTTGCCACAAAAAACAGATTAAAATCTGTCTATACTGTGAAACGCTGAGAGATTCACCTGGCCCTGAGAAGCTTAATCATCATTCCATAAACCAGTTTAGCATCTTGCTTGTTTCCACTCACTCCAGTTGACCTGCTGGACCCAAACATCTTCTCTGTCTCTTTTAGATCCTCTGTGCATCCTCCTAATGTATCACTTTCAATCTCATTTTCCAGTGCAAAGACTCTTATTTCCCCTCACTTGATGAGTGCCTGTCAATGGCAGATGATACAGAATACCTCTCCTAAACAACAAGCCCCGCCTACCACGCTGACAAGCCAGAGGTGAGAATGAAAACAGGTCACACAGTCACTGTGGAGGCTGATCATGTTGTCTCCACCACTGAAATGAATCCCTTTGCCTTTGTAAGGCTCTGGCTTACACATTTTAAAAATTCAACAGGCTCTTCCCCTCAGTGGACCAACACTGCAGCTCTAGTGGAAAGGAACGCTTAATGTGGTGTAAGCTAGAGCAGTGATACCATAATGTCGCTCGCAGTACAAAAGAGCTCGTCTTCATCACCCAGCTTAAAAAAGGGCAGCCATTAATAGTTAATTACATTTTATAGTTTCATCCAACTCTTCTGTGGTAATAGCTCCTGTGCTCTCTGACAGCGACTAAAATGACCCGTAGCACCACATCCGACTCGAATACCTGCAGTCTCAAAGTTGCTTTGGTTTTACAAAAGATCTCTGCCTGCAGGACTCACAATAAAAGCAAAAAACCTGCACGCTGACGCTGAAACCTCAAGCACAACAACATACTATGCCAAACACTCTTCCTGTTGTCTATTGTCAGCTTGGCCTAAATATGCACATGAACACATAGTAAAGTGTGTATGTATATGTGCGTACACATACACACACACAATAGTACTAACACAAAAGAAGTCCTTCGTAAACTGAATGAAAGACGGCATGTTTGTCCATATTAGTGATCATCCTAAATGTCTTCGGCCATACTTTCATCCTCTGCTGACCTCTACAAGCCGCCCCGATAAATGAGTATCGTGGGTCCCCCTGGGTTTAAAGGCCAAACGCACGGTGCCATGCACAAATGTTTCAAGTTCCCTGTGCGAGTGGATCGGCTTTCCTTTGTCCTCCTTGTTCCCCATACATTTGGGCACTTACTTATGCACTTGTGCACACCTAGACACAAACACACACAGACAGGCTCACAAAAGGCTGGGGGATGGGGAGTTCTGAGAAGCTACACTTACACCACTGACACCCAAAGCCTCATTTCTTTTAATATATGTTGTGGTTAGAAAAGGCCGACATCTCGTCTGCGTATCAGTGGAGCGATCTTGGCTCTATGTGCAATCAGGGGTGTGTGTAACCAACCGAAACACTGTACATCTGATTCAGACAAATCAGCCTAAATACTAAAGCTCTATAAATAACAGTGGGTGAATAAACGGAGTTTAAATTGTAGAGTTAGAGATTATAGAGGATGAATGAATATTGTTTAAAAATGCTAAAAAAAATTGCCTTAAATTACATTTGACTTGTTTTTCACTCATAAAAGTTACTGGCTCTGTCTAGAAAAGACCGGGATGTCCTTGCAGTGACATCCTGCAGATTGGATTATAACATCGAGCCACAGAGAACAGGATAAAGGACTAAAGTACACGAGTGAAGCTTTATGGTTACTAAAGAAAACTTCCTTTATGTTAAGACTGACAGGAGGACAATATCTGCTTAGTTCAAGGTGACTAAATCTCACACAACTCTCTGTCTCTGTGTTTGTATTTCTACATGTATAGCAGTGTCTGCGAGTTCTATACTACGTGCTCACACTGTCAATGATTCCCCATATCGCATGTGATAATCTCCCATCTCCGTATTTCTCCCCACTGCTTCCTCCTCAGCCTCCCGCTCCTCCCTCCAGCACTTCTCAGGCTCTGAGTCATTATTTCATCACAGCTCCTCATGTCTGTCAGTCGATACCTCACAGTTTCAGTCAGTCAGGCGGCTCATCTGCCAATGTGTACATTTTTTAAATGGACAAGCCGAAAGCAAAGTCTTTTCTGCGACAGTGAAAGTAACCCAAAAGGACTTTGGGGTTGAGGTAGTGATGTGTGAGTTCGAAGTAGTAGTGAAACCTGCAGGGGTGCAACTTTAAGTGCTGACATAAAAGTGAAAGACAGACTATGTAACTTTTATGGCCAATTTAACTAAAAGAGACAACCGAGGAAAAGTAGGGCTTGCAGTGAAACAGCAGCAAGAGCAGAGACTGACTCAATAACGTCAGTAAGAGCAACAAATAATGAGGTTCGCTTTACGTTAGCTAACAACCGGCACCGTCAGCTGTTTGTCACTTCATGCCATCCCAGTTAAACTTCCTCTAAAATGCCTTCCTGCTTGGAAACTCCAAGGGTAGACCAGCTTACCTAACACAAAGTCTTATGACTAAAAAACTGAAATACTTCCTTTAAAATGTCACTTCTTCCCCCCCCTCTAAGCCATATTGCTTACACCGCTTTTTCTACAGTGTGAAGAAGTCATCCACAGCTGTACTCTGTGTATAACTTGTTTTCACAGCTCCTGCTACACGCAACCCCCTCTGCGCCTGTCACACTGTGTCAGCGCTGCATGAAAAAACACAATGAGAAACATGTAGCTAAGAACAGGTGAGTGCAGTGATGTGTGCTTTAATCCCCCCCCTCCCCTTGAGATCTACGGTAGCCTTGCACTCAGTCTAGACAGCTGGGGGGGTGTCATTGTTCTGTGCCCTTGCAGCCTGTGTGCATGTGTGCATGTAGTTGTGTGATTTGGTTAGTCTGCTATCGTTGTCATCAGGAGATCTGCCTCCTTTGTTCCATTATGATTAACAGAGTGGCACGGTCTGCGGCCACACAATCTTCGACAACACCTCGGCTGTCGAGCAGCGCATGTGTTGATGAATCAAACGCGTTCCTCACATAACCAGCCAGTTTAGCTGTCAAACTGCTTCTTTGTTGTTAAGCCGCTGCCTCGTAGCAATCATTCCTACAACACCCTGTAAAACCCGTTTCACTAAAAACAAACAAACAAAAAAAGAAGAGAACAGTCACACCTACTGTTCTCGTGTCTTCCTGCTTAGGTGAGTGGTGACAAAACTGTGCAAATATGTTCTTTCACAGAGGGGTTGATGGACGAGCAGCATCAGAGACCGGTCTACGTTCAGACTGAGGAGGGTTCTTCAAGAGAAAAAACAAGAGAAAAATCTGTGCCATCAGTGGGTCAAGGGTCAAATGAGAAGCGGTGGGGTTATTTGATGGGGCAGAAGCAGCTTTGAGGTCACTCTGCTTACTTCTATTAGGGCAAACACTACCTCTGCTGCTCATGATTATTAGTCATCACCCAAGCAAGACAAGGAACTTGTCAATAGGTCAACACCCACACGCATATTAAAGTAAACAGTCTGGCTCTTTTGACACTTAAATAAAAGCGGGATGCTTAACTATACAAACACATCGACGTCTGAGCAAAAAGTTCTCTTTTCCTTTCAATACAGAAACTAATCTTAACACTTTTCAATATTTTCCTCTGATGTTAGCTAACTGATCGTACAAAGTCCTAAGCAACACTTTTATCTCAGCCTAACAATATTCTTCCAGACACTTGAATATGTTCCAGGTAAGTGTTTTCAAAGCTGATTTCATGTCCTTGATCAGTGGCGATTCTACAGGCTGTTGTGGCCCAAGGCTAAAATTCACAGGGGGCCCCTCCCCTCACGATTATGTGATCATTTTAAACATGCCCAGAGCGCAACATGCTAGTCGAACAAAAGAAATAACTTGATGCTAGTGTCTCTCCTCTAAAGCTGAGGCTAGATTAACATTATTCCTTTTGTACCATTACATTTAACCATTTTCACTCCAAGAAGGAGAGCTTTTCTTCATTTTCACTGATTATCTTTCATCGTTACCAATAGGCTTGCTTAAACAGTATAATTCATGCCACATACAAGTGAGTGGAGTCAGGTGAGGACCTATTATGGCATTGCTGTAGTTTAAAGTGTTTTGGCTCTCTAGGGCGTCCCACTGGCTTGGAGGGCAGAGCAGTTGTCTGGTGGCAAGTTGTGCCTCTATCTGCTACGGCAAATACAAAATTGTCATTATGTTTAGCATATTTTTAGTAAAACAAGAATAAATTTTCTCTCACTTCATCGCATCTCAATATTTTACTATAATTGTGCACAGTTAAACACTAAAAGAACTGAAAGCTTCAAGTCAGGCAGGGTAGGAGCTGAACTGTTTTACAAAGTCCTATGTTAATATGCAGGCCGATGTTTATGTGCATTGCCTTGCTAAAATAAGCAAGACGCTGCCTGAACACTCTGCTCTGAAACTTCCATTTATTATTCAGCATTAAATAATGGGACCTTCACCACGTGATCTAGCCGCCAAACCCTTTTTTTTGCAGTTTTACACTGATAAATATTATTCTTAAACTGTTTGCACACACAGCCTGTGCAAAAGAATTCCAAGAAATTTTCCCACGCTTTATTTTCAGCTTTTAATTCTATCCTTTTAATACTTGGTACTAGTTTCAAAGTTGAATTTAAGGGGTTTGCACCTCATTGCATTTTATTTTTAGTTACATTTCATGCAGCATTCAAATTGCAGTTAAGCGCATCTTTGATTTTTGGGCCCCTTATATCTATAACACACTGCACAAACACTGAGAAATGCAACGAAGAAAGACGGAAACGATTACATGATACAAAGCTATTCTTAGACAAGCGGCACATCATCTGAAAGCAAGCACATCAAGTATCCGGCATGGGTGCTACAGCAACGTTTTGTTTTGCTTCTGTCATTGCTTCGTGGTTTCAGAGATCACAGCTGAAGGAAAGTCGAATGAATATATAACAAAAAGTGCTTCCCCTTTTTCACTCAAGATGCTGATACCAATCCAAATGAAGTTTGCAAACAGTCTTGGCTCTATCAGTGTTAATCTCATCCTCTGCAGGCTTCCTCCTCACCAACTAATTTCGGACCCACATGTTAACTCCTTTAACACAGAACAGCTTCAACACTTCATCTATTTTGGGATAGTGCTCTAAAAAAGCAGTTACTTGCGTATTTTTGGGACTGACACTGTTTTGTGCTCCTCCGAGTATTAAAGCTCTGGCCTGAATTTTCTACCAAATTCTTTGAAAGCTGAAATGATGAGTATTCTCAGGATGGCACAGGCTTAAAAGTGAGTAAACACCTCTTTGTCATGCAGCCTCTCACTTCCCTTCCCCTTGCACATGTCCCCTATTTTACTCTCCTCCTCCTTTATCTCCCGCTCCACGCCCCAGATTCGAATGCTCCCAGTCGGGACGCCTGTACAGATGGCCCTGCAGCAGCCTGCTCTCCCAGTGGGAGCTCCTGGCATGGGAGGCTTTTTTGGCCCTCTGCCTCTGCCATCATCCCCAGTCGCTACAGGAGTCCAAGAATAAGTGTACTGGCGTCCAGGCCGAATGTCGAGGTACACAGACTGAGCCAAACTGGCTGCTGAGCTGCACAGCAACCTCCTGGCACAGCTGACAATAGAGAGACCGCAAAATACCACACATGTCACTACACACGCTGCAACAAAACCAGACCAGCGCACTATTGTTGGGTAATGGTGTGTGTGCATATTTGAGGAGCTGAACACAATCGAGTACTTTGTATCTTCAGAAAACATATCCATGCACACTTGCACCCACGTAGCGGCCAAGCTCAGGATCGAGTTACAGTGAAGGCATTCAGGTTACACACCCATTCATCTGTCTTTTTTTTTTCCCTTTGATAAAAGCCTGATTGGGATTGAAAAAAAAATCACAGTCAGGGCTCAACAGGAACACACTCCCCAAAGCCCTTTCAGTGGAATTCCCCTTAAGTGTCTAAGTGGAGTGACAGTAATATTCTGGCACCTGTTCCACACCCACCAGCTCCATCAGTCCCACTGACGCTCACTGGGAAATCTCTTTAATGAAAACAGCTTGTGCGTGGGTTCCCATCCTCATTCCTGAGCGAGTTCGGACACAGCTGCTTCCACGCAAGTGTTGGAGTTTCTGTTTGCGTACGTGCTCGCAAGAGTCCGAGACAGTCAACGTCCATCCAAGTCCAAGTGAAGTCATTTACTCAATATGAAAACAACGATCCGTCTTGCTGTCCTCCAAGAAGTGCTGCTAAACCTATAGCACGAGAAGAACTGCAGACAACTGATCTCTAAAGTCAAACTGTCACCTTTGTAAAATTTACATTTAGATGGAATCAAGTTCATCACTGCAAAAAACCATTAACTGTGAGGGGTGAAAACCCCCCCCCCCCCCCAAAACCCTCCAAATTTAAAGGTTGAGCACCATTATCACAGACTCCACTTTCAAACCACTTCACGCGTGCACGAAGCGCACTTCTGGATCCATCTCCCTGGTTTATTGAAGATAAAAATTGTGTATTAAAATAAGCTGAATGTCTCTGACATGATGGGCCCGGTCAATCTATCATATTATGTAGAGATAATTGGAGTTGAGCACAGATTGGCTCTTAGTGAGCACATAGCACATGGCTGAGTTGTGAGTGCCCTAAATCTGTCACTCACAACGGTCACAATGCCTTAAAAAACAGCCATGTGTTAGTCATAATATGTCAATTTGCAGCCACCATTCATGCAATGTACTTTTGCGGAGAATCAGACAAGAGTGATTTTGTCTCTGTCCTACACAGGCACAATTTCGCCTCAAGTGCTACTTATGAGAAATTACCAGCTCACAAAGTAAATGGAAGGAAATAGCACAGAAAACCAGCGCAGGGCGATTGAAAGCATCCACACAGAAAATCTGAATTAAACAATGCCAATGCGCAGCAACCTAAATAGGCCGCTAAGCACATTTTAAAATTAGTCTGCCAGTGGAAACATCCACTCAGCATTGTATTACTCTCAATCAAACCCGCACAATAACCACCGTGAGGTAATGAGCGAAATAGTAACAGATGCAAATCTAATAAGCACACCTTGATAATTTCATCACGGCCGTCGCCTTTGCCGTTTAAGTACATCTATCAGCTCATTACAACCAGTACAGGCAGAGGCTGCACTGTGTGTCACTGCTGATGTATGATCTCGAAGCGTACTAATTAGCATTTGGTGATTTCACGGGGGCTGTCTGTTCACCGCTCATGCTTCATGTATTTTGATATGGTTACACACGGGCAACACCAAAATACAAGACTCATTAATTCACAGTTAGTTTCATTTTTGCTATTTGGACCCAACATTTCATATCTCTGTATGTCATTTTGCGTCTTAACGGACTCTCGGGCAGAACTGAATCACACACCGTGCATAATAAATCTCTTTGCAGTCACACCTTCTGCTTTCTCTTTTTTATTGTTACGGGCGGTTCTACAAATTACACTATACAAACACTGGGGGCGGCTTTGGCTCAGTTTGTAGAGCAGGCTGTCCACTAATCACAGAGTGCTGGCAGCACAATCCCTGGCCTCTCCATGTGTCAAAGTGTCCTTGGGCAAGACACTGAACCCCAAATGTTTCTCTATGGCAGGAAAACACCTTGCACAGCAGATTCAATTGTGTGCGAATCCATAAATGAAAAAAAGAAAGAAGAAAAAGAACAACACACACACACACACACACACACACACACACACACACAAACAAACGGCGTAAAGCACTAAGTAGAATAGCTATAGGCCAAAAGATTCTATATCTACCACTGTATGCCAACACAGCAGTCTGAGCTGGAAAGATTAGTGGAATTTCCCTCAGGCAACATATTTTGAACTGTGCATTAAAGCCATGGTTTCTAGCTTTTCTCTTTGCTACCCTCTTCAGGTGCACTGTAGTGCTCAACTGTTATCAAAGCACAATGTACTTGGTAGGGCTGCGCCATATCATGTCGTCCAGGATAATAGCTGCATCTCATATTGTGATATCATTGCCATAGCAACGCTCTGCATTTATGTTCACTTGTGCAAAACAATGAGAGACTCTCATGTCTGAGAGTGAGAGGTGCGTGTAAGCCAATTTAGTACCTACAAGCTACCTCAGCAACCCTCAAACACAGCACTTTTTAAAATATGCAAGAAAATCTTTACTGCTAAAGGATGAAACAACAAGAGTGTTTTATCATTTGAGGCCCAACACCCCCCCCCCCCCCCCCCCCAAAAAAAAAAAACAAAACAAAAACCCCCCAGAACATCTAGTAAAACCAGACTGTAAAGCAAGAAATACTAGAAGCTGTTCATGTGGAACTCAAACCCAAAGAAATGACTCCATCGAGCACCAACTACAGGACTAATATTATCAGTACCAATACAGACGTTGCAAATTTTGAACACATTTCAGTGACCATCAATTCACTCAATTACTCTCCACAATAGTTAACACAAAATAAGAAACATTTCAGCTTTTCATGCATTTTGAAACTGGGTTTTTTTTGGTTGACATCATTGTTTAAATAATAATAATGTATACTTTATTGATCCCCGGGGAGCAGTGTGTAGGGATGGTACCTTGCTCAGGGGTATCGCAGGGTAGCCGTTCAGTGGATTCGAACCCCCGACCTTCGGATCATGGGGCGACCATGTTACCTACTGAGCTATCCCTGCCCCAAATGTGCTATAGGCTATAAATAGGCTATAAATAGGCTATAAATAAACTGAAACCAGGTATCGATCTTATTGCACTAGTATCGATCCTATACCAATACCAACATAGGTATCATTACTATCGACATTTGGGTCGATGTGCCCACCTTTACTCCATATAACAGGAAGAGTAAATGGTGAATGGAAAGTACTGAGCTGAAAAAGCTCAACCCAAGCTACGAGACTGCAGGTAGAAAATATTTATCAGTAGGTTTAGTTATTGTCAAACTGAAATGTTGAGCAGCTATTTTATACATTTACTGAAATTTTGAAATATTGCTGCAGTCTCTAATTTGGGTCATCAATGACAGTAGGTCACTGGAACAAAAAGATAGAAAATTCCCTTCATTTACTTATAGTTAGAAATGCTGCTGCCTTCAAGATCCAAGCATAAATAACACATATCAATATCAGACAGTACTTCTAAGAACACACACACTCTTGATTTAATAGCAAAGTTTAATGTGAACTTTATCTGAATTTTGCGACACACCTGCCACCTCTCAGGAGAGCAGAAGCTTGGCGGTCACCGCTTTATGCCTTAGATCCTATATCTGATGGAGCAATCACCGTGCTCACTGTTTATCGAACACAACGGGCATCTAATCATGTCTCATTGCTTTTTTGACCCTGTCGAATCCTCTATGATTGACCATCAATACTGTCCATATGACAGCATGAAGGCCATGTAGAGGCAGCTAATACAGCTCAGAGCGTTTCCATGGAGTCAAGGCTCCTGTTGGGAGGTAATTAGATGCCTGTTGTATCTCCACTGTGACACAACCCCCCTTCTCGCACGCCTTTATTCCATCGAAATCCCGTGTTTGTCCTCGCGCTCACTCTCTGGTGACAGAGCAGGCAGTTCTGAGTGACTCCACATGTGAACTCCATCTGCCACGAGCTGTCAACGCGATCAGTCTCATCACCTCCGAGTCAGCGGCAGGGCTGCTGCGTCGCCAAAGGACATCCCAAGAGCTGTCAGGTACACAGGCCGTCATAATGTAATGTCCCTTTGTCAGTCGAGTACGTCCTGACTATGTAAGGTGTGAAAAAAAACCCCATTCGAATTCTTGACACTACACCACTAGCAATGTGAAATGGGGGACATTTGCAAACACTTAGCAAGAACATTGTGTGAGTGTTAGTCAAAGTAGCAGTGAAAATAACCGGCTGTGTTTCATCTTTCTACAGTGCCCGTTTTTTTTGGACCATCATAACTCGTTTCATGTTCATATTATACAAAAAATTATAACAAACTTAGTAATACAATTAATTTCAATTCATCTTGGCTTAAGATGAAAAAAGGTTAAAGAAAAGATTTTAACTGATTGATCATCCAGCCATCCATGCAAGTGGTACAGGAGCACGAAGCCAATCCCACTGTAAATAACTCAGCACCCATTTAATAAAAAATGAATACATGAAGAAGTCTGAGTATTTTATTACTGCTTAAGTATTGGCAGTCAGATGGAGGTTTCTGTTTGCATTGCTCCATCACAGGACAGTAGTGGAATTCCATCATACCAGTATAGTACAGCACTTCACACAGGCACACACACAAATCCCCTTCCCCCACACAAACACAGCCATAAACCTTGCGGTGGTGATAAAGCTGTCATTGCTACCAGACTAACAGCGACTGCGTTTACCTCCCCATTGACCTGCTACCAGAGAAACCCTGCCTTTCCCTTTGCTGTCTCTCTCTACACCTATACACAGACCTCACTGTCTGAGAATTTGTCTCTTTCAGTCTCACATTAGACCAAACGATGCCCTCATTAGCAGCACACCTGTTATCCTCTGCAGGCTCGGCCTGAATTGGAGGGAACACAAGCTTTAATCTATGTAACCGGTGACTTCTGCCAGACCCCTGCTCCAGTGACATATCTCTACATCTCCCCCATGTAATGCACAGCAAGAGCAAGCTGTCAGTTCAATTAAAATAAATAAATAAATAAAAACACATTCTGGCTGAGGGCAGCAGGCCTATATATGGGCAAAGCAGAGACAAGGTCAGCTGCATTGGTAAACCCACAGAGGAGATGGAACAAAGAGCTGAGTGGAGGTCCTGATCACAGAGAGCAAAGGCAAAGGGTGTAAATGATGCTGCGGGACTAAAAATCATAATTCACCCTTTATCCAAAATGGATGACATGCTAGACGGCAGAGAAGCAGTGAACTGAAGCACTGGTTCAGCAAACATGGCACACAAACGCAAACAGTGCCAGTGAGGGTGAAAGTGAGGAAAACACGTTTCAGTGGGGCCGAGTGATAAACAGAGGAAGGGCAAAGCAGAGCATGTGACAACAGAGAGGAGACAGAGTCTGCTGAAAGTCCACACAGCGAAGGTATGGTCACAAAATCTCCCCCCTCACCCCCTAGATTATGGTGTTTCCCTCCTACTGGGGGACTAGGAGATGCAGTCTGGCTGCTGAGACTTGGATGAGAGACACATCAAAGTGTGGTGCTGAATTGCAAAACTGGCTCATCCACCTGGTTAGTCGACAGAACCGGTTTTACTCTCATCCCCTTTTGCATTGAGTTGCTGAGAGACGGACAACAAACCCTTCTGGTTTGTACTTGGTTAGCTGTGCGAGCTGCTGCATCATCCCTTGGGTGTCAAGTCTACTTACCACCTACTGGATGCTCATTTTCCTTTCCCCTTTCATTCCAAGGAGAACAGAGTAAATGTCAACAGTGCCGCCACCACCACACCCGTTTACTCCCTCTCCTACACCCCTCCCTCCAAGGCCCTTTTTAAGGGTGTATTTTGTCTGAGAATAATCAGCAGCAAGTTTACACAGTTAATAACTGCATGTTAACTAAACCCAGTCCATCAGCACACAGCACACCGTGACATTTTTCACTTATGAGCGGCTGCTGTCTTTGTTTCCAATAACACATTATCACCTGCCTGCACGCATTCTCGCTCATGAACGTGTCAAAGACAGAAGACGCAGTGACTCTATTAAAATAGAAAAAGATAGAGCCGGATCCTTTCACGCCTTTAAACAGACGAGCACGCCGCTGACTCACGGCACACATCTGCGATGTTTCCATCGTAGTAAAGTGATGCAAGCGACGCTGCCGTACCTCTACAGCGATAAGGGATCGTGATGTCATCGCTGCCTCTAGTTGAACTTCTTATTATGACGACACAGTGTCCTCGTAGGCAATCTGTCCGATTACAACGCGCGCGCGCACACATATATACACACACACCTACCCGTACGCACAATAGCCCACACGCTGGCGCGAGCGCCGGCTGTGGGCGTGAGCGCAATTTCAATATTTCAGAGTGATAATATTGTAATTGTTGCCACTCACCAGCACTACACTTTGATCCTCATCTTTGATCCGACTTGTATCCGATGTCAAATCGATATAAGCTCCGGTGCCGGTTATTCCCAAATTAATCAGGGTTTAGAAGCAGCTGGGCATCAGCTGGGAGAAGTGAAGTCGGACTCCAGAGGCACACCGCCTGGTTGCAGTTAAGTACAGTGTTTACAGTTGCTTGTTAAATGTCCCGCACAGGCTCGTACCGGTGTGCAGCGGACACAAACGCAAGGTTGGGCCGTTAAAAAGAGCGTCCCTGAAGGCGTGGCGACTGTCCTGTCCTGCGCCACGGAGACTCGGCGGACTGCACAGTTACATCCACACGTCCTCGGAGCGAGTGATCAGCCTGAGAGGAGGGTTGCTCCTACTACTCACCGGTCAGGCAGCGTATAATATGGCTTCCGCGTTCGACTCTTTCAAAATAAGATGATCCACGAGTACTGCGGGAATTCTCGAGAAGCCCGAATAATAAGAAGGGTTAAAAGCCACATGTTCATCGAGTACAATTGAAAAGTTAGTTAGCAATAATGATTCAGGGCGCGTTTAAAATGTCATTTAAGTCAAAGTTGAAAGTCAAACACAAAATAAAGGCTCTATGAGGATCCTGTATTTAATGATGCTTCCCCCCCGCCCCCAGCTTTGGCGCATATTAATCAATCAATCAAATAAACATTGAATCGTATCTGAAAAGTCACTTTTACACGCATGTGCATCTGTAACAGCGTTGAACTTTGTCTTGCCAGCGTTTCTCATCGTATTAAGCTTTTATTTTGAAAGCAGAAATAATTTCCGGTGGTTGTTTCTAGTAGGGACCTGGATACTGCCGTGGGCAAGCAGTGATATTCTCTCTCTGTCTTCTTGTCCATCCTCCGTCTCCACACACACACACACACACACACACACACACACACACACACACACACACACACACACACACACACACACACACACACACACACACACACAGAGGTCTTTTCGGTTTCTGCTATTCACTCTCATACCAAAGCACAATAAATCGCAGCAGTGTTTCACCTATTTAAACACAATGCGAAAACCCCCAGACTTCCCAATTAAATTAATTGGGACGTATTCAGCAGGGTTGTGAAAATAACAATGTTTTCCTCTGGAGCTTTCAGTCCATGGCTATATTAATTTTACAACCAATATAAGAAGAACAAGAAAGTTAAACAAACTGTCAAAATTCCTTTAATAGTTGTCTGCATGAATCACCTTTTCCATCTCCAATCACAACCAATTTACAAGAAGCAAGGAGCACTTTTAATTTGTTATCCTGAGGCGTCTGTTTTACCACTGACAGCCTGAGTGATGCCCGCTAACCATGACCCCAGAATGAAAGGGTCACCTTTGAATGTGGAAATGAGACTCTAACATTCAGAGTCGGGCTGTATTTCCATTAAAATCTGATTGACTTAATACCATTATGTGAATTTAAAAACAACAATGGGATGTTCAAAACATCTTTATTGAGTGAAGATGAGATAAGAATGTGAGGTCTTGCTTTTTTAGTTTTTTTCTGGGTTCTTTTTTCTCCAAAGTTAAGCTGTAATGTATTGGAGGGGAGTAATTAATTTGAAGGGAAGTGTTGGAGAGAGGGAAGGGGAGAGATGGACAGAGTGGGAGATAATTAAGTGGATGAAATGCAGAGTGGTAAAGGTCCTTGTCGTGTTGTGAGGGGCTGTGTGCGAGCTGCTGTCCCTGGAGCTTTGATGCCTGCTGCTATGGCTTCTGGATGAAGGAAAAATTGGGTCTGACATTGCAGCAAAGGACAGAGATAAATCTCTCTCTCTGCTATATATACGCACACACAAATAAGCGAAGCAGGTGCACAGGGTCTTGTTGTGAGAGGTGGGAATTAATCTGCACATGTGCATGCTATTTCACACGTCCACAGACATCTGTTTTTGTCATTTGTACAAGAGACTGCTCTGACCTTTATTTAGTCATCCATTCTATTGATTTCTGTAACATTTTGCTTACAATGCAACCGAGATCGAGAATGAAGAGCCATCACTCAAAAGACATTTAAAATGTAGGACGACGCTGCACGTCAAGATTTATATCCACTGCCTGCATTTCATAACCGCAGTGCTTTCCCAAGTTCCACCTGTTTTCATTTGCAATTAGCAGACCAAGTTAATAATAAAATCTTCTGATACAGGTTTTTAATACCTCAGTACTTGCAGTCATATCATTGTAATTACTTTTTGGGGATAATTATGCATTGGAAATCTGGTATCATGACACACAGTGTGCAGATGACTAAAAAACACAACAGCAGCAGACCAAAGCTGGAACACATTATTCTATCGAACTATGAAAATGTACCATCACATTTGTTTCACCTTCCAAATCAGCGGAGAACACAAGCTTTTGTTTAAAACCTTTTACTGTCTGTAATGTGGCAAACTAATGGTTAGTTCACTGACCTAGCCTCCTTGGAAATTCCAGATTTTATGTGTACTTCGGTGTAGCCAGGCTGTCTGGATAGATGATAGTGAGCATACTGTTCATGACGTTCTCTTCTGTTCAGACAGACATTTAAAAGAGCTAGTGAAGGCTATATACATACATACATATATATATTTTCACAGTAGCTAGTGGTTGTTGTCAGAGAATGATGAGAGACGGAACCAGTGGCAGTGCAGTAGTTTGTATTGTTTCCTCACAGTAAGAAGGTCCTGGGTTTGAATCAAATGACCAGTTTGGGGCCTTTATGTGGAGTTTGGAGGCTCTCTCTGGTTTCCTGCCACAATCCAAAGACACGTATGTTGAGGTTAATTGGTAATTCTAAATTGGCTGTAGATAGGAATGGTTTTCTGTGATAGACTGGTGACTTGTCCATTCATGACAGCTTGGATAGGCTCCAGCAACCCCCTGTGACCCTGAATTGGATAAGTGGAAGAAGATGGATGGATAGCCTAAGGTTTCATTTCAGCAAATGCACCTACTAGAAGACCTTTCATCTTCCAGTGTGCAAAATCGTGTTCTGTCTTAAGATTTTGGCACTCTACTATGAGCTGTCTGTTAAGAGAGATGATACCATTTGTGTTTTAAATTTGGTTTTAGTTTTATTTACAGATCCAAGACCTAATTGTGTGCAAACAATGACATCACAACTGATAAAAATAATTGCTGAGCCGACTAAAATCACACCCAAACTAAGTGCTCCATACCTGACCTCATACCTTCACATAAAACCACAAGCACAAATGATTACGCTTGTGGCATGTTTTTCCCTAGATGGAAGGGTGATTTCCCGCAGTGTGGCTGTGTGAGCATACGTTGGTGATACACACACACACACAAACACAACAATAATCAAAGCAGCACGCAGGGATGGACTTGGAGACAAAAAAAACAAACATAGTTCAGATATGAGGCTAATTTGTTTAGGGGGATGTTTGTCACCTTTCCTGTTTCTCTATTACTCAACAGCTGCTAAACTCTTTGATTAGTTCCTGTCATGCATATATGTGTGTTTGTATGTTTGAGTCTGTGGCCTAAACGTGAATCTCTGATTCCAAGAAGCTTCTAGAATAGCAGAAGAAGACACAACTTTCAAAACTGTCACATCACCTCTGCTCCTCATTCTCCCCTTGCAGGCTTACGTTGCACAGTGAGGCTCAGTGACAGATGCTGATTGCACTTGAAACATTTCAAAGTTTGTGTGCCCACCCCTTTCTTTCTTTCTTTCTTTCTTTCTTTCTTTCTTTCTTTCTTTCTTTCTTTCTTTCTTTCTTTCAAAATCATTTGCCTGCAGTATATAACACCCCCATTGCGCCTTCATCAGAAGCTGTTGCTTGGTGCCGAGAGAACAACATCCCGGAGAAGTGCTGCAAATAAACTCGACAGTCACAGATCAAATCTAGCGCTACAGTCAGTATAGGTGTGAGTGCTGTGTTCTCCATTACGATCTTCACAGCAACTGCAGCAATCAGTCACTTTAGTACAATGACAAAGCCACTATTGAAATGTGGCTATGCTAATTCTTTTTCTAGAAACAGTACATAGCACGAGCTGGTAGTGATGGAGGTGACGTTTTTTTTTTTTAATCCAGACAGCAAATAACTTAAAAGATATATTCTATCTTTTCTCTCTGCTCTCAGCTTTCAGCGTTATCTCTTCCCACCTCTCTCTGTGTCTCTCTAACGGCCCTGCTTCCTCGGCTCTCCTGCAGGGCCCAACATGCCTTGCCAGAAGCATACTCATTATTTATGCCACTGCAAATGTACCACAACAATGTAAAATTACTTTTGCATCTGTTACGAGTGTAATTCAGGCTATTAGTTCTATTAAACAACCTTTTTTTTTGGTCACATCATGCTGTGTCTGTAGTTAGACTAACTTATGATTACTGCAGATTGAATATTCTTATAAGATTCAAGGAAGAGCACGAGTGATAGAACACGAGGATGCTGCAGGATTACATTACAGACTGCAATATTTCTCCTGTGCATGACAGGATGGACAGATTAGTAGCTGTCAGTGATAAGTGGGAAGAAAGCAAGAAAAGAGAGGAAACATTCAGGAGAGATGGAAGGTACCTATAACCAAAAGCTAAAAAATATGGAATTTAAAGCGTTCACAGGACAGATTTGCTTCGGTGAGATTTGAGAGACCTTTCGCTGTCTGTCATTTTGTTTGTCCACTGTGAAGAATGTGGCCACAGTGTTGTCAGTGCCAGATCTGAGTCTGGTCTGCCTACCTTTGGCTGATCGCTCCTCATTTCAACAGGCGCCTCTCTGTCTCTCAATAGCTCAGTCTGTACCCATCCCATGTCCCCCTCAATTTCAGAAGAGGGGGATAAAGAGGATGAGGCGACAAAACAAGAGGGCTCTTTTGTGGCCATTGAGGGGGAAAGGGATGGTTGTCTGACTCTCCCTGTTGTAGGCCCCTTCTGGCAAAAAAAATTGGAAAGTAATAAGAACTCAAACACAATAACAACACCCAATAGACCCACAAAATGGGTGTGGATGTTGATCTCTAGGTCAGACAAAGCGGGAGAGGAGAGATGATGTATGTCAGTAGGTTTGACTGAGGGTGGGAAGGGGGTGTCATGAGGTAGGTGGTTGGTGTGTACATAATATACTTGCAAAACGGCATGAACTGTGAGTCACCAGGAGCTCAGAGATCAGTGAAAATCCCTCACCATGCTAGTCTGGGTTATGATTTATATCAGTGACGTGGAGTATTGTCGGGACTCTGTTCAGAAGGTTGTTCATGCAAGATGAGTAATCAACTTGTGGAGTAGGTTGAAAGGTTTGAGTCTGACTGACTAATTTTGAAACAAGATAAGTATAAAAGGATCTCACACATGTGATTTTTATAGCTATATACACTATATCAAGCAAAGAAGAAGTTATATTAAAGTTCAACTGTTTTTTAGATATTTTCTAAATATTTCTAGATAGAAAATACGAGTGGAGTACAACATTAGGTTGTAACCTAGTTGGTTAATGCTCACAACTTGCAACTGAGCCTATAAATGCTATATTTGATTCATTCTTCTGCTTTTTTCCCCCTTTGTTTTTGTTTAGGAAAGGCTGTCTAAGAAAGCCCAAGCACTTCAGCATGCTGAGAAATCCAAGAACTGGCATGCCCAGTCATACACACACCAACTGGTCGTATAGTTAGGTAAACCTATTCAACTGCTTGTTAATGCAAATATCTGATCAGCCAATCCTATCAGATCAACTCGGTGCATTTATGCATGTAGACATGGTCAGGATGACCTGCTGAAGTTCAAATTGAGCATCAGAATGAGGAAGAAAAGGGTTTACATGTCTTTGAACGTGGCATGGTTCCAGTGCCAGACAGGCTGGTCTGGGTATGTCAGAAAAATCCTGGATTTCTCAATTTCTGTTACGACACTTGGCTGGTAGGGTAGAAATTAACAATAAAAAACACGGGGATGGATCAGTAGTTCAGGCTTGTAGTAGAGGTGTTGTAATGGTACGGGGGATATTTTCTTGGCACTTTCTTGTGCCTCTAAGTACCAACTGAGCACTGTTCACCTCAGTATTGTGTCATCCCTTCATGACCATGGCGTACCAATCTTCTGATGGCTGCTTCCAGCGTGTCACAAATCTCAGATCATCTTAAACTGGTTTCACGTAACAGTGAGTTTCTTGTACTCAAATGGCCTCCACAGTCCAATAGAGCAACTTTGAGATGTGGTGGACCTGGAGATTCACATCATGGATGTGTAACCAACAAACCTGCCGCAACTGTATGATGCTCTCACGTCAACATTGACAAAAATCTTTGAGCAATGTTTCCAGCACCTTGTTGATTCTGTTCCATGCAGAATTAAGCTAGCTATGAAGGCAAGCTGCCTTAATTCTTTAGTCAACTTTAATCAACACTTTATCAGCAGTTTTGTTAAATGAATGCTGATATATGACAAGAAGTTGACGCAGAAAGACGTCATTTAAAGAGCAATCAAACTTAGTTTCTAAGTAAAAAATTGATGCTAAACCTTCTCACTTCACAGTTTCTTGTAAATATGAATTTGATTTATTGCGTATCACTTCTTAATTTCGCGTGTCTACATTTTAGAAACTGTCAATCAGCGGACTCTCTTCCAGTAAGGAGACACACTCGGTGCTTTACATGCGTAAACACTTGTTTTTTAAATGTCATTTGTTTTTCAAGAGCACACGGTGGTGATTTTTTTCTACTGCTTCTCTCAGACAGGCAGTGCAATAGGGGAATAACTCAACAGTAATTTAGAGAGCATTAATAGCAGTGACTAAAGGTGTCTGTGGGTATGCTGCTAAAGCTCAGAAATGCACACTTACATCAGGGGTAAATGGAAGGAGGCAAAAAAGACAGCACAAGAAAGAACAATTGCAGTAAATTTAAAAAAATTACTTTATCAAAAGTGATTTTGGTTAGTCACTATAAAATCTTTAACCTTCAACAGAGCGAGTGTTTGTGGGGGTGTATGAGAAAGCTCTTTTCTCTATACTCACCTGCACAGGCTGCATGTCATCAACAACTAGAAGAGACTGTGAAGAAAAACATCTATTCACATCATCTTCCCACACAGCACCAACCTCTGCAATTCCATCAAAGCGGAAATATAATTAATGACGTTATTGTCATGTATAGCTTGTACTTGGATGCCAATCGCACACACTGAGATGTCAGGCAGCATCATAATCCCCCTCATGTTGGCAGCACTGCTAGGGGTGAATGGGTCTGTTTGTGTTTAGCCTGCCCAGAGCAGAGCCCCTTCAGCGGGATAGAGGATCAGCCATTTTTTTCTTGTGGCCCTGTGGCTCTGGGATCATCAGGGTGCAGGGAATTACACGACCACATACAGGGAAATGTGCTGGCCGCTCAACGACACTCAGTTTCTATTTTTTCCTCTAGATATGTCAAGAAGCTTAAATTGACAAAAACGAACCACTTTCCTTGAAAATACTTGTAAAATCAGGTGAAGTCTCCTTAAAACCATTCACATTAGGGGATCTTCAAGGTTGCTTTGTTCCTTAGTTGTAATACAACAAGAGGAGGATTATTTGATGTTTCAGCTGATATCTGTGTTCCCAGTTAAAGACAAAGCCGTGCAGACATCAAAGATCCAAATTCAAGTTAGCTTCAATATTTAGCAAGGCTAAAAGGGAGAGATGTGGAGTCTTGTTTGTCAAACGACTTCACAAATCTTTTCTGGGGTTTGTGGACACGGTGGATATCAGGGCATCATTACAATTGTGTCAACGCGTTGCTCCGGTACGTTTGTGGCTGACGCTTTGTGACATGTGTCACGTCTTGTGTGTAAACCGATGCAGAGAGAAAGGATGCAGAAATGATCGGTTGATGGAAGGTCATCGCGAAGCTCGAGGAATCCGAGTTGACAGCTTTGGTCCTGACATCACGTATCTGCCAGGGCTTCAGCGCACACTGTACTTACTGTATGTCTCAGTGGCTTCAGATTTAAAAAAAAGAAAAAGAAAAGAACAGAAAAAAAAGACCCATTCACAGTTATTTGATACAAACGTTTGCTTGCTGGTTTGCTTTATCAAAGAAAAGACCTGCAGCAGTTATGCAAATAAAAAAATTCTGACGAATACTTTGTGAGTAGGTAGCCATCTCTTTAGTTGACTGAATGATTTCAACCCTGATTGTGTAAAATAGAGATTAAAACGAATGTCAAACAGTTCATTTTAATCTCTGTGAACTTAAGCTTGACCTGGTTTTTGCTTGTGGAGTAATACTTCTGCTCTTCTTTCTGCTAGAAAAAAAGCACTCAAAGTATTTTCTTACTACAAGCCTCATTCACCATTCATACACGCACATTCATACGAGTCCTTTTATGTATGCTTAACCTAACATTTAAGGCCTTTACACAGTGGATGAATGAAATTTGTGCGATAAAACATTTTTTCAGACTCACTTACTCATAATGTAGACATTCACACCATCTGGGGAATTTTGCAGGATGGATTTGCACCATTTGTTTCAGATCACACTTGATATTTCCAGTGTTTATCATGCAAATTAACATATCTGATCAATCTGACCATTGCATTTAGTACCAATGCTAAAAACATGCACTGGTACTGAATATACAATGATACAGACATAGGAAAATAATACTCTTTTGCCTCAGACGCACAGGTTGATTTACTCTGGGTCAATCGACTCTTTTGCTATTTCTCTGCCTCCTCAGATGTGGTCCCATCTCTGCTGACATTAGCTCAAACTGCCCCACTGACATCCTGAAATATGTCAGAAAGCGGCCGTGATACAGCTTCAGCACCTTGATCAAAACATGAAATTCTCCTTACTGCTCCCAGAATCTGTTTCTTCCTTTTCTTGTTTAGACACATCGGCTCCAAACATCATTACTTGATGTTGACCTCAATTTTTTTTTGTAGTGAGCATGAACTTTTGGCAAAATCGCAACATTTTCGGTGTGTATATGTGTTACAAAAAAATGCTGTGTCTTCTTTTTTTTGCAAGGCACTGTAAAGGCCTCACACTCACACTCTGATGGAAGGACTGTGGAGACTCAAGGTTTGGTATTTTGCCCAAGGATACCTCCCAAGCAGAGATGGGCAGTAACGTGTAACGCGTTACTGTAATCTGATTACTTTTTTCAAGTAACGAGTAAAGTAAGGGATTACTATTGCAAAAATGGTAATTAGATTACCGTTACTTTCCCGTAGGAACGCTGCGTTACTGCGTTACTAAAACTGTGATTCTTTTGCGAGAATGTCTCATGACAGTGACGTAAGCGAGTGCGACGTTTGTGACAACAGCTGTGTGCAGATCAACAATGGATAATATATCGAGTGCAGGAGAGAGTATGAGCGTGCAGCGTTTAAAGCGTGGAAGTACTGACCGTACTTTGAGTTTGATTCCATAAAAAGTGACAAAAACATTAGTGTCCGTTATGCGTGGGAAGAAAACTTCTTTTTACAGCGAAAAAAACCCCTAAACAAGCAAAGAGTGCGCAACGACATAATGGGAAATTCACAGAGAAACTCGCAGATTCTTCCACTAACCGCTGCGGCACACCTGCACCAGGGCAAACCTCCGCCTGCTTTACAGGTGAAAATAGAGCAACAGGACCGCTAGTCTTTGATTTTATTTATTTTCTGCTGTGTTTTACTTGCATCTATTTGAAGGACTGAGTGTAAACACAAAAAAATATTTTATTTTATGTGCTGGAATGTGCAGAAAATAGGTTTAAATGTTAAACAAATTTCTTCAAGTCAGAGAATGTTGCATATAATTTAATTTTTGCTTGATGCATAAAGTTAAAAGATTAAAACTGATAAAACAAGTTTTAAAAAGAGACTTTTCCATTTGATTACATTTTGTATGATGGATTATGTAGAAAAAGTAGAATTGGGCTGAAAGATCTATCGCTTTATCACCTATTCAGGTTGTAAATCGTGTTTTTAAAAAGTAACTAAGTAACTAAGTAATTAATTACTTTTGAAAATAAGTAATCAGTAAAGTAACAGGATTACTTTTTTGGGGAAGTAATCAGTAATTAGTTACTGATTACTTTTTTCAAGTAACTTGACCAACACTGCTCCCGGGCCACAGCCACAGCTTATGACCTGCCTCATCTCTTATGCTCCAAAGTGATGATTAAATTGAAAAAAACAAACAAACAAAACTTGGCACAGACACAGAACATCTATTTGTTGATAATTTAACATGAATATTAATATACAGTCATGCCAACAGCTTTTACCCCTCTGCTTTGGCAGAAGAGCAGGCTGAAGGAAATAGTGAAGCCTGCGTGCTTCTGGAGGTATTTTGTTAAAATGATTTTTGATTCAAGAGGATGGTGAAGTTGACTTTGCATCAGTTGTGTGATGAAAACAAAAAACAGAAACAACATTTATTATCTAGCGTTCACTTTAGAGGTCACATGCTACTGCAATAACGTGCACGTCTGAGCCATGTGATCAGAGCCGTTGTCCTTAGTGTGGTTAGCAGACCTTTCAGAGTTCATTCCTGCTACTGGAAACGCTGACGTGACTTCATGATTGAGTGCAGTAAATGTTCTCAAATGTCAATCATGGCAGCTTCATCAGCAGGTGGTGTTTACAGTTGTTGCATTTTTTTTGGTCAAAATTTCTACTCAGTTTTTCAACTGCAATTGAATCGAGTGCGACAAGTAAGCACTTAATAAGCAAGCAGTGATCCGACATTCTGCAGCGTTCATATTTATTTATATTGTGTTTTACATACGGAATTAAATGATTACCATGTTTTCCATGACTGTCACTGCCAAGTTAAAAACCCCTTAAAAAGTGGCAATAATTTTGGTTTTTAGGGAAACTGAGACCATATATGATGTGTGTTCAATAATTAAAGCATAAATGTTTGTAGACAAATGAGTGTGAACCAGCAAAAAACAAAAATCTCTTATCCACATTGCTCTCTATGTCAGTGACACTTTAACTCTTGTCCTCTTCAGTCAGAGGCAGCGCATGAGGCTATCAGGATGTAATGAAACTTTTAAGCGGAATGTTGGTCAGGTTGGCCAAGTTAGGTCAACCCAGCGTCCATAAACTTTCAATATTTAAATTCAAAATTTCCCAGTTAAAGGCTTATATGTGCTGTCCAAAATCCTGAACATTAGAGCCAATGATTACAACAAGCGGCTGTGGATCTGGAAGTCAAGGAGGTCGTCCACTTATCTGAAGGTGGGTGGTTTAATGTGTGGCTCAGTCTGCATGTTGAAGTGTCCTTGGCTGTTAGTATGACAGTGAAAGTGCTGAATGGTTGAGTGAGGCTTGTAGTACGACAGTTCGCTTTGAGTAGCTGATAAGACTACAGAGTAAATTTAAAACCGATTTACATAACAAGGGCCAAAAAAGAAACTTACTTAGAAAAACAGGAACTTCATTCTGCTGGAGGGGGCAGAGGTGAGCTCAGATTTGAAACTATTTGGATCCTGAGCATTTGGATTTATTGTATTTGGATTTCAAATTAAAAGAATGAATATTGACTGTAATATTTAATATATTTTTCTTGCATGTTCAGGAGCATCTATGGTTCAGTTTGGTTGATACTGGATGGTAAATATGGATCAAGATTAAAAAGAAATTAAATTGTTTTGGGACAAATTTTCACAAAAAGTGTCAATAATAATAATACTTATATTTTTTTCATTAAAAAATCTTTACAAAATGTTATTTTTCGCCAAAAAGGGCATGAATGGATTCCACATAAAAACATAAAACATCTACAAACCTCTCCAAAAACTCAGCAGTACAGGTCCTCGTCTATACTTTACTATTTTAGGCTTTTATGCCATATTTTCTTCCTAAAACCCCAAGAAAATAGAGGACCGATCTGTGTCTGTCTGATACTACTATGGTGCTTTTAATCTGGCTTCATGTAGGTGCTAGGAACTTCTATATTCATTTGATGCAGGAGCTTTTATTTTGACAATCACGAGTAAAACTGATCATTTTGATGTGGAAACTATTCCTCTCTGACCTGCTTTTGAAAAAATTAGATGAAAGGAGCAGTGAAGCTATTTCCGTCTCGAACTTGGGCGCTGTTGAGTCTTAAAATGATTGACAACCATGCCACTGGATGGGACTGAACAATATCGCAGAAGCAACAGAGAGTGAGGCCACATTTTCGTTCTATATGGTGCATTTAACATATGCCATTAAACAGGTGCGTCGGGGCTAAAAGGGGAAGACTATAAATTAGAGGAAAAAAGTATAACAGCTTACATTAACTTGCTTTTTTTTATCATGCTCTCCTTATGAACTCCTCTCTCTTTATTGATCGTCTCTCTATCCTCTCACTTCACAACCAGATGCTCCAGGAGGCCGAGTGATTGACAGGCCTGTGTTCTGCTCCTGCTGGATAATACCCTTCCCACCTCTCTCGTTGCCTGGGTGACAGATGGGTTTTCTCTGCTGTAACACTCGGTTTCCATCTCTGTCACCTCAGATTGGTGAGTGTGCGAGAGAGAGACAGGAACGGTGGTTGAGTCCTAGTCAACCTACACTTCCCATGACAAATGACAGCGGCACAGACAAACAGTGCACAGTGAGTCGTTTGTGTTTCTAACTGTGACATTGTCTCATAGTCTCTCACACTCACCTCACACCAATCTTGCACACTGTTCTCTCTCTGGAATGGGAGCTGACATTAAAAGCAGACTGTGCCTGTCTGTGATTCACAGTGAAGATATTTCTCTGCTCTCCCTCGGATGATGCTTAAACATAGAGCTTTGGCCTCCTGAGCCAGCAGAGGTAGGAGTCTTTGATTCAAAACCAACTGGAACGGGTCAAAAAAACAGCCTGGAGGCAGCTGCTTCCTCAGCTAAAGTAGCTCTCGTTTTGCTTCTCTCTGTCTCTCCCCTTCCTCCTCCCCCCCCTGTTTTCCCTTTTGTCACTTAGCATCATCTCTAACAACGTTGCTATTAGCACAGCTCATCATTCACGCTGGCAGTGCCCGTGGCACAATTGGGCTAGTGCCAAGTGAAATAGATGACATCATCCATTGTGCTTGTGCACTAGTCCAGTCAGGCTTTGAGGCACCAGTATGAAGCTTTGGACTTGATTAGCGTTGAGACCATGACATCACCCTTCAGTCAGTTTCCCTATGGAGAAGCTGACATCATCCATCTGAGTCAATTATTACGATCGCAGGTGTCTAATAATCTGTTTAGAGCCTCACTAGTAATGATTACAGGTCCCAGATCATTCCTGAATCAATGTGGAAATCTATCATCTAAAACCAGGTGTGAAGAATAACTCATATGTAGACTGTCTGTGCGCCTGCTTGTTGAGTTAATAAACAAGCACACCTGCTGCTGCTGTTGTTGCTTCTTCCATATATTCTGATACGACCCTACCCAAGGCAATCCTTGTGCTTTTTCCTGATCCTGTATTATTCAAAAACATGGTCTTCCTATCAGCTTATTTCATTGGCAGTAGGAACTCATCTTACCCCTGAATGAATATTTCTTCCTGTGAAGCCCTTTTTTCTGTTACACGTCTGCAGAAAACAAGAGCAGCCTTAAAAGTAAATAAATATAAAAAATCTACAACCCATTACAGGTTGTATATGCTTTTGATCTCTGAAGCGTGTTGGCAGTCTGAAAACGAACAGAAGGAAAAATGAAAATCTGGGGAAACACTCATAAGATTCCCTGACAGAAGGAGGTAAGTTCCCACGGGGAGCTAAGATAGCGAAACACAACTGAAGAACTGATGACAGGTAATACTGGAACGTGTGAGCATTTATGTGCATGATGACAAACGTGCTCGCACATGGTTGGAGAAAACACATCGGCTTGTTTATGTCAGGTTACACCTCGAAAAGAGTGATGAACCTATATTTGATTGGGTGGATGCCAATGAGATAAAACCCCGAACACTTTCATTTGCTGTAACATTTCCTTTTTGGGTCGTCTTTTTCAAAAATGTTCCCATATTGTAATTACAGATTCCTACCTGGAATCCCGTTTCTTAAACTCTAGGTCTTTTTTTCCTCTAAGTTTTGTGTTGGTGTTCGAAGGTAAGTATATTATCTCCTTGTTGGGAGCCAGACATGCGAGAGAAGAAGCAGATAAGGGAACACGGTGAGACGCTGAGCTGTCTTGGAGTGATAATTAAGGAAGAACCAGGTGGACAAGTGTGACTGTCGAATTAGTCATAAGGGGCTCGACACACACACACACACACACACACACACACACACCTTGGTATGCACACACAGACAGGCACATGACCACACAAAGATACACGCAAGCACTCTGTCACATCTCAGAGCAGTCTTCACACATTTTGTTAAGCAGGTATGTGACATGTTTAATTACGGGTGGATAATGAACATCATGTCAAACGCTCAAACATGCAAGGCTGTATTACAGCTTCAGGAGGAACGCTTCACAGAAGATTCTCCATGCAGCAATGTTGGCTACAGAAATTGCATAAGAGCTGGAAGCACACACAATGTCTTCTAAATACAACAGTTGACTACCAGGAGCCTGGTATGAACTAGAAATCATTTCAGTAATATTTCATAATACAGTTTGCAGATTATGGTTTTATTTCCCAACGTTCATGGAATGAACGTTTTATAAATTTGGGATGTAATTAATGAAGGGTAGATACAGTGGAACAATGGGAGTAAAATTGGGCAATTTTAAAGTACATTAGAAACTTCACCAACACCAGACCCTTTTTCAGATACACCTTGCTAATACCAGGTGAGATCTGTGTTTGCTTTCAGAACAGCTTGGCATAGATTCAACAAAGTGCTGGAAACATTCCTCAGAGATTTTGATCTGTATTGACACGACAGCATCACACGATTCTGTAGATTTGTCGGCTGCACACTCATAATGCTCTCCTGTTTCACCACATCCCAAAGCTGCTCTGGTGCAGTGGTCCCCAACCCCAGAATATGGACCAGTACCCGTCCGTGAGTCGTTTGGGCTGCAAGAGTTGAGGCTCGGGTGTGAAATGTATGGTTTTCAGAGTTTTTACACTTTACTTGGTTTCCCTGGGTCTTTTCCCGTGTTGTGGTTGTGTCTTATTTTGAAAGAAATATTTATGTGTTACCATAGCGACCAGAGAGCATTAAGGGGCAGAGAGGAGGATGTTACTCTCAATGTTGTTGGTGCATTTCAGAAGGATGCTGCTAATAAAAGTACACAATTACACAGTGAATTTGCGTTTATTAATATATTATATTATAATATTTACAAAATAACACAACTTTTGTCTTGGTCCTATCATTTTATTTTGTTGTATTTATCCGCGACACCTTAAAGGCCGGTCCGTGAAAATATTGTCTGACATTAAACTGGTCCACGGCTCAAAAAAGGTTGGGGACCGCTGTTCTAGCGGACTGAGATCTGGTGACTGTGGAGGCCCTTTGAGTAAAGTGAACTCACTGTCAATAAACCAGTTAGAGATGCTTTGAGCTTTGTGACAACACAATGCAATATTTTTCAAATCTTTGTTGTTCAGTTTTGGTGAGCCTGTGTGAATTGTTGCCTTAGTTTCCTGTTTTTAGTCGACAGGGATGGCACTAGGTGTGGTCTTCTGCTGCTGTAGCTCATCTTCAAGCTTCAAGGTTCACGAAGAGATGCTCTTCTGCGTACCTTGTTTGTAATGAATGGCTATTTGAGTTACTGGTACCTTCCTATCAGCTTAACACGATCTGTCCATTCTCCTCTGGCCTATCCAGCAAGGGGTTTTCACCCAATGAATTACAGTTCACTGGAAATTTCCTCTTTTCTAGTAAACCCAAGAGATGGCTGTGTGGGGGAAAATCCCAATAGATCAGCAGTTTCTAAAATAATCAGGCAGCCCATCTGGCACTAACATGCCATATTTAAAGTCTCTTACCCATGCCTTTTGTACCCATGCTTATGCCAGTTTGAACTTTATCAGGTCATCTCGATCATGCCTACATGCCAGTAAGCAGTGTGAACATCAGTAATTCTGACAGCATCAGTATCAATGAAGGGAAAAAAGACCTCAGAGGGTCTCTGTGCTGTGAAAATGCCACAGCAGTACAGTGTCAAATCAAAAGTGTGTGCATACAGATCACACAGGATCGAAGGAGAAATGTGGCCTGACAGTAAAAATCAAAATGCTTTTGTTTTCATGAAGAAAATATAAGAAATGTGCATGTCCATACTTGCAAAGAGACATTGCATTAAAGCCTCCCCCTCTGAGCCATAGTTATGATAACCACGCGTGACATGTATGGCTTCACATCACCAGAGTTGATAGAATGCTATCCAAAACTGAACGAAATCAGTGTGTGAGCAGTGCTTCAAGTCATAACAGCTACTTTGAACTGTCAGGGCAGTGAGTGGGTGTATGACTCTGATAGTCAATTTATGCTGGATAATGCAAAGACAGGAGCTGATAAATTATGACTCACAGACAGTCTGAGTTAGAATTTTTTTGCGTACACGTCTGTAATATGTGCCGTGTGTCACCTTGCCCCCTGCGTGTTTGTTATTCCTCATGGAGACTCACAGGATTTATCAAGGTGCGCTTTTTTTAACCAGCTGACATAACAAACTCCCTTCAACCCTCACCAAACACAAACTCAGAGCCACATGATGTGAGCTGCAGTTGTCATCGCTGGTGTCTGCTGCTATTCGAGTGAATCACACCCTGACAGAAACATCACTTTCTGTATTTTTTTTCTAGAGAAGGCTATTCTTTCTTTGCTCGATCACTTTCTTTCACTCCATCCTTTGTGTTACTCTGCACCCACTCTTTTTCCCCAGATCTTGGAGAAACTAGTCGCCAGTGTCTGTTCGTGAAAGAGAGAGTGAGTTAGGGAAAGAAAGCAAAAGGAGCAAAAAAAAAAAAGGACAGAAGGGAGTGAGAATGGTGGCGAGATTGATAGGATGCGTGAAAAAGCATCTCGTCTCATTATGTGTGAAAATGAACCCACGGGGTCGCGTCTCCTTCTCTGTAATTACCAAGACGCTGCTCTGTCATTAGCGGGATTAAAATAAACCTAGCAGCACACACCACAAAACAACCGCAATGACACTCACGCACACAAAAAGCAGTTTTCTAGCTTTTAACTTCCTTCGCTTCTTTAAACAGCTGAAACGGATGCTTTTCAGATTGCATCAAATAAACCACGTCGGTGATCCCATCTTTCAGAACCTGAAACCTATTTCCTACCTGTGAGGAAAGCTATTTACGCTATCAGCCCTCCTTTCAGCCTTATAACTGCTCCGTCACATAATCATGTCTGCATTTGCCAGAATCTCATCTGGTGATGCCTTCTGTGATGCAGGGAATTTATTATCAGGCTGGTTTGTTTTTGATAGTCCTTCCACAGGCCCTCTATTGGGTTTCCTAGCAACAGGTCTGTGTAAGGGCTGGTGCAAAGAGGGGGATAGCAGTGTCCCCATCCTGATTACCCTCTAATTGCTTTAATGGAAGCTAGGCTCTCTGGATATGTACCCCCACCTGCTCACAGCCTCTTCTTAGACATTCATACATTGGCAGCTATCAAAGCAGCTGCTTAGCCACTGTGTATTTCCTCCTACTTTAATGCTGCGGGGGCCACTTAAGCTGGTTCTCCTTTAAGACAAGCCCTTGTAGCAGCGTCTTAGTTGTGAGCATGTTAACATGCTGAGATTAACATTTAGCTGAAAGCGCCGCTGTGTATCAGCCTCACAAGGCCAGCAGCACAGCTGTACACCGCTTTGTCTCGTTCCTCTGCAGACGAGCGACGAACTGCTGTCACATCCTCCTGTAAGAAACACACAAGCATTGTTGTACCGCGCCTAAAAGCAGATGCAGCACACACATTTACATGCACGCACACTTCACATGCAATTTACTGTCACCCAGTTGTTACTCATCTGACTCGTGCCATCGTTAGAGTACCCATGGTTACCGTGAGTCTAAGTGTGCATGAGAAGTAAGAAAAGGAGAAATAAGCTGAGCAGGAAAGAAGAAGAAGAAGTGGAAGATGCTAAGGAGCTGAGGAGGATGAAAAAAGTAAGATATTTTGCCTGCTGCAAAGACTTTCCCTGAAGAAACAGAAGCTGTCTTTCCCAACTCATAATGTGGGCACGGATGTGTGTCTTGGCATGTGTGTTCGTACAAAAGGACCCCACCCGATATCGTGTGGGTGTATTTGTTGAACATGCTGGAACAACTTGTACAGTGATAAAAGACGTTGCTTTAGGGTAACTACAGAATTCACCTCAGCACGCCTCACTCTTATCATTCACGGCTGTGATATGATTCATATTAAAGGGAAATCCATATGCGCTAAAAGCACCGTGGCCATCCCCCGACAGTGATGAAGTTAATCCAATTTTGATTGGGCTATTAACATACTTTGTCACTTAATAAGCTGGACCCAGTGATTATGTAGATTGCAGATGAGCTGCAGCAGATATGTAACAATATTACTCCATAGCTTTATTTAGAACATTTTTCTGCAGTTATTTCTTATGCAGCACAAACACGGTCGCTACTGAAATGCCCACATCCTCGGGCCACAGTTTGAAATGCAAATTAACAAAAGTCAAGAAAAGAAAATTCTACTACAAATGTAAATGCTCGAGATTTGTGCCAGCTCAGTCGTTTGTTTGAGTCATTTCCACTCAGCTTCCAGCTAAGGCCCACATGCCTGCAGAGACCGGCACGGTTACTATGGTGAAGAGCTGTGAAATGGTGTTTACCAATCTTGCGTTGCATTTCCTCTCACTCCTTTCTCATTTCGCTGTGATTTAGTTCACGCATTCTCATTCAAATTCCTCAGTAATATTCTCTATCAGTGAAACAGCATTTGCAAACCGTGCATTGCATTTCCTCTCACTCCCTTCTCATTATGAGATGATGTAGTTAGAGCATCTACATTTGCTTACCTTAAAAACAGTCTAAAAACTGAGGACTACAAAAGGTCTTTGACAAACCTATCAAACTACTCTGAAGCGTAGCAGTGACAGCATCTATCTTCACGGTAAGCGCTGCTGCAGAATTAGACAGAGGCCACTGGTGAGTCAGAGCGTGTAGGCCCAGGGAAGGCTGGATGAACAGAAAGGGGAATCTATGTATAGAGAGCGTCTTTGCAGCCAGCTGAAGACGGTGACAGCTTCAATACATGGCTGATTACATAACAACATAGCTGTCATACTTCTATGGAAAAACATATATGTGTGGATGAAGCACAAAGGGTTATACTCCTCATCTCGGAGATTTGTCACTAAACAATGAGTCTTTGAAGATGTCGTGCCCACTACTACCCGCCCGCCCACACCAATCAGTCAGGGCAGCTTATCCAAAATACTATTCAAACCCACTCATCCTGGCAGGAGTTGGCTGTGTTATTGGGGGAGAGGGTGATAAGAGTGGATTTGCTTTCTGTGCATGATGTAAGGTTGCTTCTTTAAATACTCCCCTGTGTTCTCGCACGTGTGCTTGTCTGTACATGTGATTTTAAGGCGCCACAGAATGTGCGACCGAATGTGCACACCTTCCCGTAAATTTGGGTGCTCTCTCATTTTTAGCCTGCAGCTTTGTCACCGGTGCTGTGCGTCACCGTGTGTACTCCCAGAGCGCAGAGAGCCTGCGTTAGAAGTAAGGTGTCAAATTCTCAGCAAATGCTCCCGCCTCGGTTTTCTGATGATTGTTCACCACTTCCACAGCTAACTGGGAGCCAAACTATTTTTGCGGTGTTCTCTGCAGCGGCTGCTCGTTTTGATTTGAGGCTCAGAAAGACAGAGCTGGGGGGATTACTAGCAGAAAATGTGCGTGTGCGTGATCTTGCATGAGCATGTGCGTGCACAGACTCTCATAGTGTGAAGTATTCTCTTGCTTTCGTTAATGAGTCAGCAGATTTCTGCCTTGTGAAACGTCCCTCGGGTTAAGAAAGTGAAGGAAGCGTAGGGAAAGGGCATCTCCCTATTTGACATTCCAATTATTGCATAACTGCCTAATCTCCTGTTCTGTGTCATTCCTGTTTTAATGGGGATTAAACTCTACTGGGAATGGGGGAAACATTTTATCTTTCACTGCCTATCGATACACACACAAGCACCAAGTCACACACCAACGCAGCTGCAGCAAAGGTGCTTTTCTTCTAGAAAAATGACATAAAAATCATAAAAATGTAAACATTTACTGTCTTTTGGCAAGAGGCCGAAAGAAACATGGCATTAGTTCCACCTCGCATGTGCCCAGATGGCCTATATGAATCTTTGCCAAGGCGCTGGGCTGCATTTACAAAGGAGCTTAGAGTACTGACACAATCAGTCTAATTAGAATTCCAATGCCATTACATTTCAGTTACAAGACGGATTATTGAGGACGATGATACAAAATGTTGCAGCATGACATTTAAGGTAAGAACTCCATTGAAAATGTTGAAGAATCATTTGCAGCATTTGCCATAAGGCTGCATTACATTTGTCTAGAGAAATGTCGAAAAGTCTTGAGGCACCACTCATCTCTTTATATTTTGCTTCAAAGGAGTCTGACCCTTTTGCCATTTTTTAAGTGGTCTTGAGCAGAGGTTCTCCAGATTTTCTGAGAGCCTTTCAAAATTTCACTGTCTGTGAGAGATCATTTTTTAAAGGAATTGTTTTTTCACTTAATCCGGTCTTTAAGTTTGACGTCATTAAGCGTGTCTGGGCACAAACTTTGCTGCAGGTCCCTAAATCAAACGATCACTGCGGGATCACTGAGTGTTAAAAACTGTCTAAATTCTTTCATCTGTAAAAAAATGATCAGTGTGGCTGATCTACCAGGTGTAACAATTAAGTTTAACATCCAGGCATCCATGAAAACGGAATTTATTAAATTTAACAGAGCTAGAAGTTAGCAGGGAGTTAGCTTGCTAGTTTCCATCTAAATATAATATACAATGTTGTGACTGAGAGATTTCTGAAAAAATTAAGAAGTACAGCATTGCTATCACTCCCGACGTAAATGAAGACAGGAAAGTAAACAGCAGTGATGTTTGTAGCATTACTGAAGTTTGGCTAGCTGGTATATAACGATGTGCTAAGTGATCGCTGGCGACACAGCTATGTTAGCATAATATAAACAGTGAAGCTGGTGGATGAACTCTAACTTTTTTCCACTTGATAACAGTTAATGGGAGGGTTCCCGATGGTCAGGGACAAATGCAATCGCACGACAGGATGCTGTAAACAGACCAAACTTAAGTCAGGAGAAAAGCTGAGATAATCTATCCACAATACGAGGTTAGTCATTAATATACTGCTGGATGGGCTGGGCTGTAGTTACATCGTAAGGTTTTAAAAACTGAGCTTTAAAATGATTAGCGGTAATAAAAACCAAGAGAGGCCGACAGTGATCACTGCCTTTTTAAAGGGGTTTGTTCAGATTAAATAGAACAAGATACAGAGCATTAAAACATGTTAAAAACAAATCAGCCTTAATAAATGCAGGGTAGTTTGGGCCCGGAAGCAGGATTCATCACGTCATCACTTAAAGACCAGATACTGACCTTTAAATTATTCAAGTATAAACAAGGCTCCTAACTCAAGGTATGACAGCTTAGCAAACAACCACTTTAATTCATATGATTCCATTTTTAGGAAATAGAAACATACTCGCTATTGCATAAATACATCTTTTGTTCCCATTTCTTTAGTTCAGTCTATGAAAAATGCCAAAGATGACTAACAAAGGTGGATAGAGCTATTAGCCAAAAACTTGGCATATTGCAGTATGGTGTGCATAGTGTCCTTAAAAAGTTTGAGTAAACCAGGAAAAATCGAGGAGAAAAGAAGAAGTGACATCCCTAAAAACACTATCTACAGCAGATGAAAAGTTGTGTAAGTCAAAGAAAAAATTCCAACAAAGATCTGACACAGGACCTTAAGATACACCAGACTCCAGTTGTTCCCTGTAGTGTTCACCTAAGTCTCATCAAAAATGGTCTGAGTGGAAGGGAGCTGTTAAGAAGCCATTCTTAAGGTAAACACAGAGAAAAGGCTGAGTTGCACCAAATTACACAAGAAATGGACTGAGTCAGTCGCAACAGGTCTGATGGAGTGATGAATTCAAATTTGAAATTTTTGGTTCAAATTACTGTCAGGAGGTTAGAACCGGCACAACAATGAACATCTACCGGCTGTGTAATGGTTTGGGACTGCATTTCAGTCAGTGGTGTTAGAGACCTTGTCAAAATTGAGGGAATTAGTAACACAGAAACGTACCATCAGATTTGGATCCACCATGCAGTACCGTTTGGAAAGCATCTGATTGCCAACAGCTTCATTTTTCAGCATGACAATGATCACAAACGCACTGCCAATGCAGTAAAAGCAAACCTGGATAGAAAAAACACAAAATGCATCACTTCAGTCATAGATTGATCTCCACAGAGCCTGAACTTCAGCATTATTGAGGCAGTCTGGGATCATCTTGACAGAGAAGAAACCAAAAGCCAACATTCAAAAAATAGCTTTGAAGGTCCTTCAAGAAGCCTGGAGAACTATTCCTGAAGACTACTTAAAGAAATTCCAAGCGAGTTCAGACTGTGTTGAAGAATAAATGTGGTCACACCAAATATTGAGTTTCAAACTTGTCAGGAATGACACCATCACTAGATGTCATAGAGAAGTGTGACATTTGATGTATGATCCCTGCTAAAAATGGTGTTTGCTCATTAATTGACTATAAACACAGATGAGACCCCTAAAAATGAAATCAACACTCATCATTTGCTGTTTTAGCATCTCAAATCATACTTGCAGATGAAGACACAGTCAGATGTTGTGATCTTCATTTCTCAACTGGTTGAGACCACATACCCATACCACTAAAGTAAGTACACACCTAGTATTCATAGAAGTCATCGGCATTGTATTAATGACAACATCCAAATAAAACACAGGGATATGTTTCAAGGGAAAACAAGCTAATGCTTACTTAATATGGCTTTTCCAGCAGTAGTGCAACAATTTCAACCCCACAGTCATTACTGTTGCATCATCTAGTATCCTGAGTATCTTAAACCATATGAAGTGTTGCCTCTATCTTTGAGGTGTGACTGGTGAAATGGTCTGTGAAAACGGCATGGCTCACTCCTCTCTATCACTGCTCTACAGCTTGACCACGCACACAAATATATGCCCACACTCATATACACACACACAGAGAAAATGTTATTGTCATCACTTCACAGGACATTATATTGACTTACATTTCATTTTGAAAGGGGAAGTGGGTCCCCACACTGTGACTGTGTAAACAAATTTATGTTCCCGCAACATGCGTCACTCACACACACACACACACACACACACACACACACACACACACACACACACACACACACACACACACACACACAGTCTCTTTCTCTTCCATTTCTCTCTCTTACAGTAGCAAATGAATTCCCGCTCCTGCTGATCGTAGCCATTCACTGCTATCTGTCTTCATTCCTGGGGCTTGGGAGACAGCTGGTAGCGCTGTACTAGGGTGAAAGATAATTCTCCGCTATCTCCTGCTCTCTACACAATGCCCCACATCAGCAAGTGGATAACTAGCCTCTGCTCCCTTGCTCTCCCTCTCTTTCAGCTCAATCATGAAACAATTCCCAAAAGTGGGCTTTAATTTGCATGAACAACAACGCTCGTTCAGGCTACTTGGAAACAGCATTCCTCCTTAAACGGGTGGCTCATTTTACAAATTGACAGATAAGACCAGTATGAATCTGTAGATAGTGCTACACAGGATACCATTAATACACGCAGACAGATTGAAAGTATTCATTAGAACAATGGCAGCACATGAACTATTAATAGTTACTTTATTTATGAATGCAAAAACAAAGCCACACAAGCACAACATGTACTCCTCCGTGATGCATGGCGGGAGCTCTGCAGGCCTGGAGGCTGCAGACACTTATTATAGACTGGAGAAAGCCACCATGTTGCACCAACTCAACAAGAAACCTGCTCTGTGTGTGTCTGTGTGTTTGTGAAAAGGCAGAGAGAGAGATTTATAGTGTGTGATTTAGGATGATTGTGCTTCTGAGTGATTCATTGCATGATCTGGGATAGAAGGTCTCCTCCTCCATCAGGGAGACAGAGAGAGAGAGAGAGACAGCAATAAGCTGTGTACAGGGTCAGTAAGTGACCACAGTCTGGCCATTGAAAGAAAGGACCACGTCAGGTCACAGACAGAGGAAGCGAGAAGTGAAAACTGAGAGCGGCTTTGTTCTCATTCTTTCCAGCACAATATATAAATATAACATGTTTTGCTGTGGAAATTATTGCTGAGGCACCCAAAGTTCCTGAGAACTGAGACAAAACATAACAGACTGCACACCCAGCAGGGCATTTTAGTTATTTATTTTTTTAAAATCAAAAATACAAAATGTTTTAGTAATTGCAACAACTCCTGTGTGATTTATTACATAATATATCTTTACACTTGGTAGGTTTTCAGTATTTTTTGAACAAATTCTGTAATTATGCTGTGAAAGCACACCATTTAACAAGGAACACGAGTCTGCACGTGAGAGAGGGCAGTACACTGTAGCTGTTCTCTTTACTTTTCTGTATGTATAGCACATTTAGATTTTTTTTTTTTTTTTGCCTGTCCCATTTGGTTCTTTAGCCGTCAGAATTGTTGTCTGAAGACCAACAAGGATACCCAATGGATTTATTTTGCCAAATGGATCATCATGGCATTGCCGTATTGGTCCATTTGATCGACCTTTGTTTTTATTATTTATTTTATTTTATTTTCAGTTGTTACAGACGGGACAGACATGAGTGAGGGATAGGAAAGGGAGAAAGAAAGAGGAAGGAAAAGAAAAACAGAAGGGGAGAGGGACAGTGAGAAAGGGGGGAAAAAAAAAAATATCTCCGGGATCACCTGATGAGAGAAAAAGAATAGAAAACAAGCAAAAAAAAAAACAAAACAAAACAAAGCAACATACTATACACAACACCATCGCATTAATCTACCTAAGTGTAAACAGAAGTAAATACTAAATATTGAATGTTGTTGTGCAGCACGCAGGACAGACAGCGCACAATGTGCTTTGAAGTAGCAGCCAAGAAAGGTGTGATTTAAGTCTACAAACAGTGAACACCTGTGTGCACACCTGTGTGGATCGGCGCGCTTGTATTCAAATGGTTTCCCCATGTAATGGTCTGCAAGAGGATGTAGAGAGCCATAGCCCTGTCCCTCAGGGCATGAAGCAGGCATGGAGGAGATCCAGGCCCCAGACATCCAGAGGTCCCAGAGTGCAAGAGCCCAAGGAGGACCACCGGAGGGGCATCTGTGCCACCTTCATGGGAAGGGCTGAGGATACCCAGGCGAGGGGTCACCCAGTAGCCACCGGGCAGAAACTAGAGGGGGCTGCACCGGCGTGCTCGTCGGCTCCGCCGGCAGCCAGCTGTGCCAGAGTTATTTTATTTTTAAAAGTATCTACCAACTTCAGTGTATAATTCTACTCAAAGACGAGAAATAAGCATAATAATGCTCCTGAATGTATTCACTGGATGTCACAATGTCCATATTTCATGTCATTATGTCTAAATGACTGTATGACTTCCTTATTACCTTCACAAGCCCGTTAAATGTGACTTCACTTACAATGCTTAAGTAATCTCATTGTGCAGAGGGGTGTGTTTCCACTCCAATTTGTCATCATCAGACTGAAGTTCATTAAGTTGACATTTCCGGTGTATGATCGTCCACGCACACACCCACACACCCTCAAGGACAAAGCTTTTCACATTCCCCAATCCTATAGGCCAAGAAGCACTACTGATGACATCATCATGGGCATAATGATAACTGTAGTCAGATTAAATGAAATCAGCAACATTATGTCTTTATTCTATTAACTGTGAGATCATAAGATGGTGTCTCGCCATCATTTGCTTGTTGTCTTTTTTATTATTTATATCTCAGACCTGTGTTAGGGTCTCTCCAGTGCATGCAAAAATCCCCTTTTATATTTGCGTAGGTGTGTGTAAGGTGGGAAATATGCAGCGTTAAACAAGATGAATCATTTGTGGTCAACACATTTGCCTAACATGTGAAAGATCTCCAGTTCAAGACTGGGAGGAAACAAACCCTGTCTCATTGAGACACAAGATAGTGTGCTTCTAATGACCGTTCCAAACCCGGCTAAATGTGCTAAATCAATCCACTTCAGTGGATCCAATCCGGTCTTGAAGTGATAAAGTTTGAAGCCTGTTTCTGGGTCCAAAGTGTTTTAATGCTTTGTATCTTGTTCTATTTAATCTGAACAAGCCCCTAAAAACAGTCAGTGATCACTGTCGGCCTTTCTCAGTTTTTATTACCACTATTCATTTTAAAGCTCAATTTTTAAAACCTTATGATGTAACTACAGCCCAGCCCATGCAGCAGTATATTAATGACTAACCTTGTATTGTGGCTGGATTATCTCAGTTGTTCTCCTGAATGAAGTTTGGTCTGTTTACAACATCCTGCCATGCGATTGCATTTGTCCCTAACCATCGGGAACCCTCACGTTAACTTTTTTTGAGTAGAAAAAGGTTAGCGCTCATCCTCCAGCTTCACTGTGTTTATATTATGCTAACATAGCTGTGTGGCTAGCCACCACATAGCACGTCATCATATACCAGCTAGCCCAACTTCAATAACCCTACAAAAATCACTGCTGTTTGGTTTTCTGTCTTCATTTACGTCAGGAGTGATAGCAGAGCTGTACTTTAAAATTTTTCAGAAATCCCTCAGTCAGTATCTCATCTTTAGATGGAAACTAGCAATGCTCCATGCTAACTTCTAACTCTGTTAAACGTCATAAATCCTGTTTTCATTGATGCCTGAATGTTAAACTTAATTGTTACACCTGGTGGAGCAACCACACTGATCATTTTATTAAAGATGAAAGAATTTAGACAGTTTTTAACTCGCAGTGACGCCGCAGTGTTTGTTTGCCTTTGGGACCTGAAGCGGAGGTTGCAGCTAACGCCTAACGTTATTAGCCGTTTCTGGGTCGACCCAGAAACGGTTAATAACGTCAGACTTAAATACCAGATATGGAAATAAGGGAGTAACCGTGGATTTCTATTCTCACCCTACAAACGCTGTTGTTGTTCATCTACACTGAAGAAGACCATAAAAAGAATCATCAGCTGCATCTATAAAGAAGTACCCAATGCAAAGTGGTTATAAATCATTTGAAAGATGGGATGATTACCAAACAGGCTGTTGGCTGCTTGGATCTGCCTCATTTATCCTCTGTCAGTGGTGTATTGAAGTTCAATAGCAATACAGCGGCTTTGTCTAGTACGGTATTACTATAGGATTGCTTGATCTGACCAAAGTGAGACAGCGATCTAATCTCATTCCAGAACATTAGCATGATAATAGGCAAGTGCAGGAGGGGTGCAGTAGATGGAGGTGGCTCTGCGACTCTTGATGAATCAACCTACACGTTAAAGCTGACGTGTACATTCAAATGGCTCAAAGTCATTAAGGACTCTGTCACAGGGAGTTTTTCAAACACACACTGCCTGATTATTAGATGTGGAGTGTCACGATCAGCTGCAACAATCTTGTGAAAGTGAAGAAAGAACCATTATCACAAGATAAGACGGAAGAATTTTGATGTGCAAATATCTTAATGATGGCCAAAAGTCTTGGTAGCCTTTTATAATACAGCCTACAAATAAGGATTGTAATTTCCATGTAATTAAATGGATTTTCAATGTATTTGATTTGACCAAGTATTTGTAAGTAAATATAATTACATTGTAATTTAAAGTGTTACCTATGAAATCAACTAAAAAAAGGGTTTCATGTATTAATTTGATAATTGTTTCAGTGGCACAGTCAATGTTATTAAGCCTGGTATAGACGTATTCCTGCAGCTGCCATCTGTCCCTGTTTCTCAGTCTTTTGTCCTTCTAAACCATACAACAGTTTCATAACATCTATTTTATCATTTTCACTTTATTACATTAAAAAAGTAAGGCTTTTATGATCATCTGCATCTAATCTCTGACTTAAATCATAAAACAGGGGACCAGGCCAAGTCATATGGTTTGTATCCAAATCCACCAGCCTGACTTCTGGCGCCCGTCTGTGAACATCACACTGCTTTCTACGCTAGAACAAAACACTGAACATAAATTTCAATTTCAAATTAATGATATACCAGAGCAATTCACGGGAGACGAGCAAGGAAGATGGAGTCATAGGAAGTCAATACTGATCTCTGCTCATCTGGAAAGTTAGAGTTGTAATAACTGTTGTTCCGGCAGAGAAGAGGTGTGGGGGTTGAAGGCCACTGGGGAGGAAGAAGAAGAACAAAAATGTTCAGATGTGGGCGTATGGAAGGACATGTGCACAGGAGAAGCAGCGAGGTTTGCAGACAAAGAGGAGGCTGAATGTGCGAGAGTAAACGTCAGGAGGGAGAGAGAGGGATGATGAACGCATGCGAGTCAGCCATGAATTTTTCTTCTATCTTACAATGACCCAGGAGACCCTGTTACAGAGCTGGTCAATATCCTTCCGCTTAGCCTCCCCATATATATATTATATTTGATTATTTGGGGGATATATGCTGCAAACAAAGCCAGAGCAGTTAGAGCAGACATGCACACACGGGGGAAAAAAAATACAATCCCAGCAATTCATCCGCTGCTCCGCTGAGAATAACCAGGTGAATTCAGTTTTTAAGGAGCATCTTTCTGTTTCCCCTCCCTTAAAGCGCGATCTGTTATTGTGAGGTCTAAGCTCATGGTGATTTGAAAAGCCCACCTGCTTCCCTGTTTTACCCTTTTTTCAGTTTATGCTGTCACGTCTGTTAAGCCCTCATCCCAGCTGATCAGAAAAACAAGAAAACAAAGTGTCCATCACCGGGCTTTAGTATAACCAGACTGTGTTTCCACCTCTTTCTCAGTTGCTGAAACTACTTTACATCATTATAGCACCTTGGCTTTGAGAGCCTGAACTTCAACCCAGTGTTTTGTGTTAATACACTGCAGTTTTCCATTATCGATTTGTCCTAATGTATGTGTTTAAAAATAAAATAATAACAAAATGAGACAAGCTTGACCAGAGGAAATGTTTTAAGGTTATTGAAGGGGAATTAGACAGCAGCTCAAAACACTAAGGAGACCTAAAAGCATTTAGCTCATTCATTACCTCTGTCTGAGAGCACAGACGAGGCTGAAAGCACTGGGGGCCACAAAGGCAGACAGACTGCCTCTATCTGGAGTCTGAACCCAGATCTACATCTAGATTGAGGCCATTCTCCACCGTCTATCGCTGGCTGTCCACCAGCAGAAAGCCCTCTTTTCAAACACCCAGATGCTGCAGGCTGTAGCTGTGGCACATATTTTTAACAAGGAGTCTGATGAGTATGTTTTTACTCTATTGTACAGCATTGGTAGATACACGTTCATTCAAATGTATGTACATTATGAGTGAGCCTTGCTCTGAATTTCACTAGTTACTATTAAATGTTAAACCTTTGAATGTGCAACAGCAGATTGAGCTGCAAAGATTGCCAGAGCGTTATGGTGGGAAGTGGTGTGCTTGTGGCCCAGTTTCTGATGCATGACATTCACTCTGCGCTTGTAGGAGTTTTTTCTTAATGTATTTACGTCCCATATAACCACAGGAGCATCAAACCTCAACATCTCAGGTGGAATAGCACCTAACAGGACAGCGACAAGTATGAAAGACTAAGACCGCATCTATACCATTGGAAACTTCCCCCAGTGACAAGAAACGTTTGGAGGTAGTGTATTTCCACCACAAGCACCAACGACTAAACTAGGAAGGACCTATTTTACTCCCTGGTCATGTCATAAAATTGCTTTGTGACTGCTTTGCCACTGGTAGTAGTCTCTTTTACAGAGTTTTAAAAAATATACAAATCAGTAGATGACACTCAGCAGCACCACTGTTTGATGTTGACTGATAATGCTCTAAACCACAGTGGAAAGACAGACTTCAAAATGCACTGAGGGGGAGGAAAGATCGAACATATTTAAGGTCACACTGGTCTATTCCTTTGTTTTTGACTTTGTTTCCTGGTAGCAAACCCTATAGATATCCAATATTTGGAAAATACTTAAAAAGATTTATTTATTTCTCTTGCACAGGCATTAATGCTTTACTCCATGTGGACTTCTCAGAGTCAGATTTCATGTCCCATCAGTACCTCAAACCCATAACTATAACCTCCAGACCTGTTTGCAGTCCAGTGCTTCCTAGGCCCGTGGAATCGAGAGAATACTTTTCAATAAAAGTATAAAATAAAAGTGTTCTTCAAACTTCAGTGTTTCAGCTGAAAGTGAGAGGTACATGATAAACCAGGTGTAGTTAGTGTAAAACAGGGGAGTCAAACATAAGGTCTGGGGGCCAGAATAGGCTCAGCAAAGACTCCACTATGGATCATTGGACAGCTTTGGAAAATGTGAAGGAGTGCATAGATTTTGAGCTTTTAACTGTATTTTCATAAGCTTTTCCTATTGATACCCCCCACCCCCACCATTCATACTACATCAAAGTTGTTAAGTAATAGATAAAAAGTTAATTGGCAAAAACGTTCCTGTTTTTCTACTATCTGCTATATAAATGTGTTTTTTTAAACAATTAATCAACAGTAAACAAAAAACTAAGAGAAAAACATAATATTTTACAATTATAGGATGATCTGTGCATTAACTGCCAAAACATTTTCAGTAATTTTACACATTTATTGTGTAGTTTCACTAGTTCTGACCACCTAAGATCAAATTAGGCTGTATGTGGTCCACGACGTAAAACGACTTCCCCGGTCTGGAATAAAAATAGTTCGGACTTGATTAGGATGGTCAATGTATTCCAGGCTTTACCACCCAATCAGTGTCTCGTATAAGCTGTTCATGCATTGAATTCTAGCCTTTGGATACAAACAACAGCTTTGTTCACATCATGAGGAACTTTTTAGTACAATAGCACAGCACGACCAGCTTAGCTTAAACTATAGACAGAATCTCCCACATGTTGTGTTTCTTCCCCTTTTTTTAACTGTAGAAAAATATTAAAAGATATTTTAATATAAATATTTAATATAAATCTTTTTTTTTTCTAACAGAGAAAAATGGGCAGGACTCCCCCTACCTCATAATATCTAGCACGCTTTTCTTCTGTAGAAGAATAGCTGTATTTCTCCTTTTGGATAACAAAGTGCTATATGCTTTTACTGCTGGTATCATCTCATGCATAGTGAATGTGAGGGGATACGGTAAGTTAATTGGTAACCAGTAACAGGGAAATGACCAAGAGGAACATAATGAATGAGATGGCAGAAGTAGGTCGCCGGGTACTTTCTATGTCATGTTGAATGCCATCCATCCACCCTCTCCTGTTTCTCTCCAAACTATCATTTTAAAGCCATTTCATCCTCTCTCGCTCTTCACTCCTCTTTTCTTTCGTGCCCGCTCATTGTTAGTGAACTCTCTCGCTGCCTCTCTCCATGTCCTTCCATCTCTCAGAAAATCTCTTTAACAGAGTGAGGACCTTTTCCTCTCCTCCTCCAGGCATCTATTTGGCGCAGTTAATGGATAGTTGAGAAATGACTACCGGCATTGGGGGAGGAAGGAGGAATGAGAGTGGAAGGGGAAGTATGGGTGGTGTGGCTTCTCTTTGTCTGTAAAATACTATTGATAGGAGACTGGCCAAATCACATTATGACACAGCCGTCTTTAGACTTCTAAATCCGTTACCACACTGCACACACACTGAGATGAGCTCTATTTAAATTGTGTTCTTCAAAATAAAAGTTATGAATCTCAGTTTAGAATATCCCACGGTTTGAATTTAAATCATGGATTCGCTTAGCAGAAGAGGTGCTGGGGATGGAGGGTCCTTTCTGATATGACCAGATAAATACTTACTACTCCACTGTTCTATCATTACCTCCTCTCTTCTCTTTTTCTCTTCAACAGGCCAATTTAAATTTTTTCTCCTCCCATCATTACTCCCACTTTGTCTGTGATAGCCTACTGGAGCTGGCGTGTTGCCTCCTTTCCTCCCCGCATGTCTCGATGTGACTCTAATGGGTAAATAATGACTACACATTTTGTCTTTAACTGCTGGCTGATCAGCGTAAGAGTCCTCTGTAATTTTTCTCTCGGCCCTCATTGATTTCCAGTATAAGAGGCCAAATAAGATCCAGGGGAATACTCATTATGTGTGGGTGAGACTGGGTGTTGCCTCTCCTCTAATGAAGCCTCTTATGAAAGACAAAAAGGCAATTATAGAAACCAAAGAAAGAGGACACCTCGCTATAATTGTAACAGGACCTTGGTAATGTTTTCAAGAAATAAATTGGGGAAATAAGATGAAACTCGGGTAGAAATAACACCTCCAGCTACTTCAGCAATCACAGTCTGCACAGAAACCACACTGAATAAATTACAAGGAACACCTCAACGGCACAGCTCATGCATCTGCTAATCTTTTGCAAAGCTTTATGGACTAAAGAAAAAATATTGCAATAAAACGTTCAGTTTTTGAAGTCTATCTATCTATCTATCTATCTATCTATCTATCTATCTATTTATCTTTCATGCTGTTAGGACTGTGTTGGGAAACACAGTAAACCTTGTGGGAGTGGCACATACTGATGTGCCTTCATGGAGGAGTTGAACCACCTGTGCAATCTCTGTAGAGTTTCAGTATCTCCTCATGTTACCAGTACTGACACACTGACTGACAGTCAGAAAAAATGTGGAGGGAAAAATGTCATAATCCTCCACCAGTAATGCCATTCCTGTTTTGGGAATGTCTCATTGTTTCCCGCCTAGTACACCTATTTTATTGTTCTCGTAACAGTGACAATAAAGAGCTATTCTATTCTATTCTATTCTATTCTATTCTATTCTATTCTATTCTATTCTATTCTATTGTTAATGTCATAACACCAAACCAGCTGAAGTGGATTAACAAACCCCTCTCTGCAACTTAACATGTAACTAATTTTCTATACTCTGATTAAAAAGTGTTCCTTTGATTTTTTTGGCCAGTGTATATTCACTTAATGAGAGAGAGCTGATGTCCACACGTGAGGACAATTTGAGACTGAGCCCCACGCATCTCAAATCGAAGCAAGTTTTCAGCCTGTTGACCTGGTTTAATTGGTAACACCTGTGCTTCCCAGGCCAATGACAAGACTTAACATAATCTGTGAAAATGGGCAAGACAGAAGGAGGAAAAGAGAGAAAAAGCATTACACTCTAAGTAATGATGAAGCCAGCACGAATATTAATGTAAATTGCTGCCACTGCTGACTTGTTAATGGTATGGCTCATCATTCCTCATGCTGTTATGCAATTTAACTGAATGTTTTCATTCTAAAAAAAAAAATCCTTCCTTTTTTGTCACTTTGCTTCATTTTTGTGTTCAAAAATGACTTCTGACTTTTTTTCTGAGACACAAACAAAAAACTATATGACTCGTTTTGCTTGACACATTTCCCGATTGGAAGCACAACTCAAAATCTTCACAAAAAAGCCGTCTTTGTGGATAAGAGAGCTTAGAATTTGGGAGGAGAGAGGAATGAGAGAGACAAAAATAGAAAGGAGAGTATTATATTCAGTAATTTGATTTTATGTGGATCCTCCGTAAGCTTGAACGAGCCTATTTCCTGTCATTGTGTGAGAGAATTTAAAGAGTATCTGATGGATGTGGGTCTTTGCAGCAGCAGGTACATTAAAAGAACAGCCTCCGCCTATTAAATCTCCACTTTATGGTCTCCCACCTCACTCATAATCACATCTTTTCTAGGAGATAAGAGTCTTCCTATTTATACATGGATGTTTGCTCGTGGGAGGACTCATAATGGTTTGGGAATTATGTGTGACAGATGGAGTATTGAGCTTCCTCTTGTGCATAATAAAACACTCCCATATCCTTCACAAGGCTTTGTATAACTATCCATAGGATGAAGCGAATGATTGCTCCATGAATCCTTTATCATTGATATTTGGAGCACAAGTCTCTGCTGAGCTTGAATTAAAGAGGAAAGATTGTTTCTATAGATAGCAAATGTCTGTGCCTGCAGGGCTGGAAAGCGGTAGGTGTGCAGACTCACACGCAGAAGTATTTGGGTTTGCGATCATCGGCCCTCCCACTGAGGGAGACAGCGGAGTGAGACAGAGTATATGCCTCCAGCGCTTCTTGGTGTTACTTTCAACCGACCTCGTATGTGCTATCCAGTCTAGTGCCACAGTTTACCCAGTCAGCTTAGTGCATAGTAGAAAATGTGTAGATTTGGAAAACAAGCAGGCTTTGGAGATAACAATGATAACTGCATGTCTAGCTAACATATAATAGGGAAGCTGTTGATGAGCAAGGTAACGGGGGTAAGGAAGATCTGCTACCTGTTGCAAACGTTCAGTATCATTAACACTCAAGTTGTCACATTATATAAAGTCTTAACTGATTTGTAATATCCATAACATTATGTGAATGAAGAAATCTGTTTTCTGCAGCATTTAATGTAAATTCGTGCCAGCATGCGGCAGTTGTTCCATCGAGGATGAGGAAGTTAAAGCAGGAGAGGACACAGAAGCTTTTTGTTCAGTATAGAATGAGAGGTGTGCGATTATGACATGCACTGTGTAGATAGATGGTGTGCATATGAAGTATAATTCCAAACACAGCAGCAGGTAAACACTGTGCGTGAGCGCTACTGTTCAGACACAAAAGCAACAGCTTCTTCCTTTTCTTGCAAACAGTGCTGTTGCGTTGTGTTCTTTAATTCAGAATCTCATATTAACTTTCTTTTTTTATTTTGAGATTTCCTCATCTTAAAGTTGGGAGGAAATTCCAGTTTCGTATCACACGAGTTACGGTTTCGTCGGTCATTTCCATTGCTAATAATAACATTGTATTCATTATGCTAATGAGATACAGGAACGCAGCTCAGACCAAAATACACGACCGTATTGCTAAAATATCATCATAAACTGTGGGGTCATGATGGTTTACCAAACAGGTTTACCAAAATAAGGATATAATGAGAGCTAAAACTCTATGGCCGAGTTTATAGCATTCACTTGCAGTCATCTATGAAATTAGGAAATAAGCTTTTTATGCTTTATTATGACAGAAAACTGTGGAGACTGGCAAGAAGCAGAGCAGTAATCAAATGAGGAACACAAGTTAATTTTCACTGGAATTTCCCTTTGATAGTGCAGTACTGCGTGAAAGTGTGTTGACATGTTTCTGCTGAAACGTGCAAACATAACTGGAAATATGGTAAATACGGCAAACACACAAGTTTGTACAATTCTAATAAGCTTAAAAGTGGATACTTGGTACAACCACCATTATTTTTTAACACAGCCCGAACTCTGTGACAGGATCATCCCACACTGCTTCGGTAATGTTGAGGGCCAGGCTGTGGGGAGACCAGTCCATTGTACTGACAGTGTGTTTGGGATGGTGTTGAAAGTATCTGTTGATACTTTTCTCAGTTTATTATTCAGTCAATTTTGACAATATCCTCAACATCATTGGCTAAAATTCAGCTCCGAACCACGAGAAAGAAAAGGTGTCCAATGAAAAACTTTGAAAGATGTTCAGAAAGCATGGAAAATTATTACTCAAGAGTACTTTAAGAATGTACAAGAAAGTCAGGCTCCTTGGAAGCAAAATATAAAAATAGGATGGGTAGCTTAAGACCTTTGCTCAGTACTCTAAATTAAATTGGCCCTGTATGCCTGCTATGATGGAGGAAGTTAGGCATAGTTCCTATGTGTTTACAGTTTAAACAGCACAGAAATGGCCTTCCTCCACTGTTCTCAGAGGGGGATGGGAGCAGCTCTGGCAAAAGAAACACACCTACAGTACACACAAACATGCCACACGTGATCAGTACAAACTGAGTCATAGCTCGCTTACTGTGATTGTTTTTTGGTTTTTGTGTTTTTTTCAAAATCCCTTAAATATGTTAAAGCACAGCGCTCACTAAGAGAAAAGACAGTCTCCTTCTGTGCCTTTATGAAGCCACACTAACTGTGAGCTAATAAATGCCCATGGCTGTTTGTGTGCAGCTCCTCACCTGCTATCTCTGTATGTATCAGCCGTATAAATAAACATGAGCTGTAGCGGTCACTAATCTTTCAAATAGAATGGGACCAATAGAGCAGTGTCTTTACACATGCTGCATGAAAGCCTGCCAACATGAACAGCGTACACATGCAGTGCTGCCTCAGCAATATCACGCATAAACACACATAAACACACACACACACAACCTGAGATTAACGTTCTCATAAAAGACATCTATGAATTCATTACAGTATTTACACTGTGTTATATGTGATTCCTCTGCATGTTGCTGCACTGCTCATATGTATCCACCCTGATGACCTTTGACCCTCGCTTTGGCTATTCTCATCGTCCTACTGTTTACTCTCCCAGACCCAATCGGCTGTCTCCCATGGCAACAGCTAGGTTAGCCAATGAGCCGAGTTTTCCGGGGGTTCGGTGAAAGCTGGATATGTTCCAAATGCAAACACACACACACACACACACACACACACACACACACACACACACCTACACACACACACACACACACACACACACAAAGGAGCCTGGGAGCCAACACACTGAGTCCAGATTGTCCTGTTAAACTGAGAAACTGTCAGGCCTCTGTTTGCCCATTAGCCAGCCAGAAGCTCAGACCTGTCCTTTCTCCTCACAATGGCGTGAAAAGGCCAGCGAACCACGTAGCTGTGGAGGTGCCACTTCTCAGCTTTAATATCTCACCAATGTTTAGGCAGCTGTTCTCTTCTCAGAGCCTGTTTCTATATTTTTTTTATTTTTCATGTATTACATTCCTTTGTTGTGTCCTTTCCCATCCTGCTCTTTTTTATATTTTTCTTTCCCGTCCCAGATTATTATTTTTTTACTACTAATCAAATGCAAGAGATAAGCTTTAGCTCTTTTAATAACCTGTTCTCATGCTCCGACCTTGCTGGTGCCTACTGAGGCCTAGTATAGAAGAGAGCATAAATATTCTGCCCTCTTTTGTCACATTTCCTCTACTTCAAGCACGCCGTTCCTTCCTCCTTGCAGTCACATCTCCTCATGCTGTGTATCTGTCCTTGTGTCTGTTCTACCACCTCCTGCTCCACGTCCCACTGACAGACAGAATATCACGTATGCAGACACTTCAAACATGCTGCTTTTCACAGAGATCCTCAGAGGAGAGAACTAGATAGTCCCGAATAAGTCATCTAATCTCTTTTTCCTTTTTGTCTTCCGAACTGCGCGCTGTCCATTTTATCTCCTCATGCAAATATTTTCATCCCTTGTAGATTCTCTTCTTCTCTGTACCTCACTGCCTTCAGTTCAACTAACTTTTTTTCTGCTAATTTCCTTTCCCATCTCTGTTTAGTACTCTCATTGCACAGCACACAGTCGTCCTGTTCATCCCCTCACTCGGGAATCTGATGGCAGGACACTCTGATTCCACCCATGAGGGATTTCCAATGAAATGCTCTTCCCCTCTATTTCATTTTCAGCCTGAGTAAAGTGAACATCTGTTTCACTCTACCCTGGGACGGCAGCTGTGCTATGCAAATAGGAGTCACATATATACATTTAACACATGCATCAGCTGCTCAGGGCTGAAGTGATCCAGAAAGGCTAGTTGTTGGGAAATGTTACTCCTGAGCACTCCCGCCTGTCCCGTCTACTCTCAAAGAAGTTGTTCCCATGGTAACCCTGGCAGGTCTTCTAATTGTCTGTCAAAATGTGTAATACTTTGTGATGAGAGAAAATCTGGCAAACAAAAGTGTGTCACTGATTTATTCTGCAGATAATCACATTGCACAGCTGCCTCAAGAGACGATAATAAGAGCTATCTAATCAAAATGTTAATGATATGAGCTATAATGAAACTATAGAGCCTCTGGACACTCGCACAGGGGCGTGAATGTGTCAAAAGTTAAAATGTGTTGAGGGTATTAACTGAGAGTACATGCAGAAAAAAAGCAATATAATCCTATTTAGCATGGTGTGCAACATAACCTACCCACACACGGATACCAGTGACGCACATCTCCAATGTATGAATCTGTGTGGGATTGTCTGAGAAAAAGAACAGGAGTGTGTATCCATGAGAGCGCGTGCTTCTTGTTGCCTGAAGTCACACTGTTAATGTTCTCAAATCATCCATGGTGGTAAGTGAAACCTTGAAACAGGCACTTTAAAAGGGCAAGGGTGCCGCATGACTGGAAAAGTTCTGATTCTGTTAAAATCTGAATGTTTAACAATCAATCCTGAAAAGCATGTAAATGGGTGACAAGATACTAATGTAGCACAATGAAAGAAAAATTGGGCAGCGGAGGTCACTGAATATGAATTTGAATATGATGCAAATCATTAACTACGGTAGAAATCTTGCAATGGGATCACGCCAACTGCTTGGACCAGAAATAGCTTCAAACATGGTCTACATTTTGATGTCGAGTAAAGTTCGTCATTGTATCTTGCTTTATTTTGATGTTATCTTAATATACAGTGGGATGCAAAAGTTTGGGCAGCCTTGTTAATAGTCATTATTTCCCTGTATAAATCGTTGGTTGTTACAATAACAAATGTCAGTTAAATATATCATGTAGGAGACACACACAATGATATTTGAGAAGTGAAATGAAATTTATTGGATTTGCAGAAAGTGTGCTATAATTGCTTAAACAAAATCAGGCAGGTGCATAAATTTGGGCACTGTTGTCATTTTATTGATCCCAAAACCTTTTTAGAACTAATTATTGGAACTCAAATTGGCTTGGTAAGCTCAGTGACCCCTGACCTACATACACAGGTTAATCCAATAATGAGAAAGAGTATTTAAGGGGGTCAACTGTACGTTTCCCTCTTCTTTTAAATTTCTCTGAAGAGTGGCAACATGTGGGTCTCAAAACAACTCTCAAATGACCTGAAGACAAAGATTGTTCACCATCATGGTTTAGGGGAAGGATACAGAAAGTTGTCTCAGAGATTTAAGCTGTCTGTTTCCACAGTTAGGAACATATTGAAAAAAATGGAAGACCACAGGCTCAGTAAGGCTCGAAGTGACAGACCAAGAAAAATCTCGGATAGAAGCGACGAATGGTGAGAACAGTCAGAGTCAACCCACAGACCAGCACCAAAGACCTACAACATCATCTTGCAGCAGATGGAGTCACTGTGCATCGTTCAACCATTGGGCGCACTTTACACAAGGAGATGCTGTATGCGAGAGTGATGCAGAGGAAGCCTTTTCTCTGCCCACAGCACAAACAGAGACGCTTGAGGTTTGCTAAAGCACATTTGGACAAGCCAGCTTCATTCTGGAATAAGGTGCTGTGGACTGATGAATCAAAAACTGAGTTATTTGGGCATAACAAAGGGTGTTATGCATGGAGGAAAAAGAAAACAGCATTCCAAGAAAAACACCGGCTACCTACAGTAAAATATGGTGGTGGTTCCATCATGCTGTGGGGCTGTGTGGCCAGTGCAGGGACTGGGAATCTTGTCAAAGTTGAGGGACACATGGATTCCACTCAGTATCAGCAGATTCTGAAGACCAATGTCCAGGAATCTGTGACAAAGCTGAAGCTGCGCCGGGGCTGAATTTTTCAACAAGACAACGACCCGAAACACTGCTCAAAATCCACTAAGGCATTCATGCAGAGTAACAAGTACAACGTTCTGGAACGACCATCTCAGTCCCCAGACCTGAATATTATTGAAATCTGTGGTGTGAGTTAAAGAGAGCTGTCCATGCTCGGAAGCCATCAAATCTGAATGAACTAGAGATGTTTTGTAAAGACGAATGGTCCAAAATACCTTCAACCACAATCCAGACTCTCATTGGAACCTACAGGAAGCATTTAGAGGCTGTAATTTCTGCAAAAGGCGGATCTACTAAATATTGATTTCATTTCTTTTTTTTTGTGGTGCCCAAATTTATGTACCTGCCTGATTTTGTTTAAACAATTATTGGAAACTTTCTGGAAATCCAATAAACTTCATTTCACTTCTCAAATATCACTGTGTGTGTCTCCTACATGAGATATTTAACCGACTTTGTTTTTTTATTGTAACAACCAACGATTTATACAGGAAAACAATGACTATTAATAAGGTTGCCGAAACTCTTGCATCCCACTGTATGTGGTAGAATCAGGAAAAAAAATTCCCTGGGTTTTCCCCTCTTTTTGTGCCTCTCTAGTTCCCTGTTCATACTGATGTGTTTGTGTGTGCAGGTGTTGTACTTTATTCTCTCATACTGGTTTACTGATTCAACACACCTGGCTTTTATCTACTCATCTGACAAATGGCAAAACTTGGTTTAACTTTCAGGGTGGATATCTACTCTGATCTCTTTCAAGCTAGATATCTGCTCCGGTCTGTCTTTCTGGTTATATATGTACCTGATCTGTCTTCCAGGGTAGATATCTATTCAAGTCTGTCTTTCTGGTTAGATATCTACCCAGATCTGTCTTTCAGAGTACAAGTCTACCTTTGTCTTTTTGTCAGGTTAGATATCTCTACTCTCATGTCTTTCAAGGTAGATATCTGCTTCGGTCTATCTTTCTGGTTATATCTACCTGATCTGTCTTCCAGGGTAGATATCTATTCAGGTCTGTCTTTCTGGTTAGATATCTACCCAGATCTGTCTTTTAGAGTACAAGTCTACCTTTGTCTTTCTGTCAGGTTAGATATCTCTACTCTCATGTGTCTTTCAAGGTAGATATCTACTCTGGTCTGTCTTTCAGGTGAGCTGTCTACCTGATCTTTAGTTCAGGGTGTATATCTACCCTGATCTATCTTTCAGGGTAGATATAAGCTGGTTACCAAGAGGTTATAGTGCTGCAACAAAAGCCCCTTTGAGATTGTTTAGATTGCTAGCAAGATGTTTCAGCCACTTGTAATTTGCATGGAAGATGCCGGGTCGTCTGCAAACACAAAACACTCACAGAATAGTGAAAATGTGAAAAGTGCAACAAAAACTGCAAACAGAGGACGCTTGTCTTTGAAAATATAAGCTGAAGAAACAGTCACCATTTCTGGTTTGAGTCTTCACACTTTGCAGAGCTCAGTCTGATTTGGTGATGTGCAGTACAGAAACTTTATAGGTGGTTGTACTGTCTCCATTCCTGGTTACCTTGTACACCTCAGGATGTCGGTACAACTCAGGGTCAGATCACCTACAATAATATTCTGAGGATTCTGCAGTGGATGTATAAGTGATCGGCAGGAGGAGGATTACAGAACACTAGTGGATGTTTTTGTGGATGGGTCTGCGAGGAATCTTCTGCTTCTGAATGGTGACATGGTGATCGACTTCAAAAGCAAGAAGCCGGCCTGACCAGCAGCAGACTGAACAGAATGACCAACACAGAGGCTGTATATGTATATTTCTTGCTTAAGAAGCAGAATTTTTTTTCAGTGCGTACAGCAAAGTTTGGAGATTTTCTATCAGTCATTGTACTTTGCTGTGGTCTGCTGGGGGAGCAGCACTGGAGATGGTGACACCAACAGATTAGATAAAACTAGTCTGAAGGCCGGCTCTGTGACACTGACCCTTTTGAGCTGTGATGGAGAGGAGGTCACTGGACAAACTGGTATCCATCATGGATAATCCTGTTCACCTTCTGCACCACTTACTGGACAGGCTGCAGACACCTTCTCAATCAGAGTATAAATGTAAAATGTTTATAAAAGCCCTTGAATTAAAGACGAATGTCTGCACATCAATCGTATCTTCATGGTTTGATTTAAATCCACTGTGTAGGTGTACAAATTTTTTCTGAGCTAATGTAATCTATTCATCAATTATGACTATTCCTGAAACACACACACACACACACATACGCAAAACCCAATCGAAAACATCCCCAACCCAAGGCAACATATTTTGGCACTATACTTGATGTGGCACTGATGTTTGAGAGGCTTGGCGAGAGCTGCTGGAGTGACTGCTGAAGTGCACACGTGGCTGTCTACATACACTGCAGGGAAACTGTTCATAACCTGTTCAGGTAGCAGAGAAGCTTCACACAGAGAGGCTGCAGATGAAAGAAAAGGAAAGGCAGGGATGTTAATCTCGCCAAAACACACCTGGATGCAGACAAAAACATCTCATTGCAGACAAATCCTTCCTGCCTTTTTCTTATCTGTTTCCCTCGCGAAGCTGATTTCTCCCACTCCTTTTCAGAACTCTCACAGTCACACTTTCCTTTATCTTTTTCTTGGTTTTACACTTAGTCACGAACTGAATTTCATCATGTGTTGTGTACGTGCCTCTCTACAGCCATCTGCGTGTGTTGCTCGGAGAAGCTTTGCCTGTTAAGCAGAAGACCTTGTCTCTTGTTAACAAGGCCCTTCTCAATTACTCTCCATCCAGACGCTTATTAAAACACCCTCACAGCCCCACCGCCTTTCCTCCCCCCTCATACATCTACCTTTAGTTTAATACCAGGGAGATCTTTGTTGCCATGGATTCTGTCGTCATGGCTACAAACAACTACGCAGATGTACAGGAAGTATAGAAGCATGGAAATAGCGCAGTGGGCTGGGGTGATAAGGGGACTTGAAGGAAGCTTAACCTCTGCAGGGTGAAGATCAAGCTGCGATAAGTCACGGCATTCAGCACGAGGAGGGGGACAGCGAGGTTGGCCATCCTATATTCAATGACGCATGAAGGTCAGGGCAAACCCTCAGAGGGATGTGAGAGGGATTACAGTTAATGTCTGGCTGTTTTCTTGCTGCTGCTTTGCCTCAGTGGGGTATTTTCTGGTCTTACCTTGAGCACAACTACAACAACACATTACCCGTATCTGTCAATAGTAAATGCACTGCATTTATACAGTGCTTTTCTAGTCTTATTGACCACTCAAGGTGCTTTGAAATCTCAAAGCAATTCCCTTCTTAACTTCAAGATTGACAAGGAGGATTTTTGTAAAGCAGAAAAGTGCACTACTACAAACAGAAAATACCCCAGTCTGTCTGCACAGCCTTGAAGGGCGTGGGGTAATTTACATAGGGCAGATAAAAGTGGAGCTTTGTCAGTGTTGATGGACAACTGAGTGTTTAATGTGGCTGTGCAGAGAATACATTTGCGGTGCATCCTTGATTTGTGAGAGACTCCTGTGACGAGTTTATAAAACACATTTTTTGGAATTGTTTAAGGTCTAGAAAGGAAGCGGTCCTCAGTGGGACAAGTGGTTAAAATAAACAGAGAACTGTCACTTCAGGTTGTCTGACTCTTTGATAGAAGGGTGACTAAAAGACAAAGTAAAGAAAACTGCTTCTATGAATGTTTCCTGAGGAGGGGCCACAGAGACAGTATGCATTATCTGGTTTCATTAGCTTCTAAAAACAAAGGCTCCCAAAAAGGTCACAATTTTACACTCAGGATTCGCTTTCTTTCCACACTTCTTAGAGGAGGACTACTTCCTAATTCTTCAAGTTCAATTCAATTCAACAGGCAGATGGTTTGAAACTTGGACACAACGGGGTGTTCCAACAGGACAATGATGCCAAACACACATCACAACTGATTTTTGGAATGGATAAAGCAGGCTAAAATTATGCTTCTGTAATGGTCTTCCCAAAGCTCCAACCTACTTAAAATTTGTGGACTATGCTTAAAAGGCAGGGCCATGCCAGGAAACCAACCAAATCAGATCAGATTCAGATCAGAATCAGAAATACTTTATTAATCCCGAAGGAAATTATAGGAAATTATAGGTTACAGCAGGTAGCACGCTAAATGGCGCATGCGCACTTACAAAGGAACCCTCTGACCAAAGAACTTAAATGAACTTTTGCCAAGAAAAGTGCTCAAATCTCCAGCCAGAAGCTTGTTAGTGGCTAACAAAAGTGTCTGGTCGAGGTGCAACTTGATAAGGCATGCTTAACCAAATATTAGTCAGGACATTGTATGGATACATTTGAGCCTGCGTTTATAATTTGGCCTGGTGTGAAAATCCAAAATAAAGTCAAATTTATATACTCTACTCTTTTTTTATTTTTAAGTCAACAAAGATGTATACTGTACAACTGTTACCCCCTAGATAAGAGCCATTCAAAGAAATCATTAAGAGCCCCAAATTATCAGGACTATTCACCTATAGACTAAACGTTTGACCACTTTTGTAATATTCAGGTGAATGAAGGTGCATGAGAGGCAACAAAAGAAACTGAATAACGTTAAGAGTTTATTTGAGGAGCTAATTAAATCACATGGATCTAAGAGCTTACTAAATAATATCCTGAGTGATCTCAAGGGTACGCCACCCATTGACAGAAAAACACTCTGTTAAAAAGCTTGTCTGTAGCGCCACCTTGTGGTTTTTTTATTCACTAATGAACTCCTCAGGAGTTCATGCTGTGAGCTTTTGCTTGCAGTACAAGCGCCTGGTTAGGACTTGTAGTGATGCAGAATGAGTGCATTAAAAGTAATTCCAGTAAATTTCAACCTCGTGGTTTATATATTTTTTAAATGCACAAAGATTGTGTGGCGATTACAGCTTTCATAGAGTGTTTCACACTTTGTGCCCATGGCCATCATCTATTTCTGTGGTCCCAGTTATCTGTGACAGTCTTCAGGAATGGTCCGGACTATATTACACCCTCTTCCCTCCCCCAGAAGCTGTGCTAAAGTAACAGCTGATGTCAGTCCTGCTTAAAGACACACACACACACACACACACACGAACACACATGCACACTGGCTACTCGGTCAAAGAGAGCCAGCCAAAGGGGAGCAGGGCTCCTGCACCTTCCTCTCCCTGCGACACATCAGCACTTGGCACAGAGGAGGCTCCATACCACGCTTCACAAATCCACAATCCAAGCCTTTAATCCCAAGTTACAGCAGACTTAAAAGGGGAGGGCAGTTATCTAACTCTCTCAGCACCCCCATGTGCCTGCTTGGATCATGGAGCTGCACTGCCTTCCTACTGATACCCCCACCACAGCCAGCTCCTGCTCCACGGATCACCCGTACGACAACTGCCCACCTTTTGGCCAGCGAGAGAGAGCCAGGGAGAAGGAAATGGAGAGTGGAGTTGTGTGCCCTGCTGTAACCAGACTCCCAGGCCCCCAGAGCCCACTGCCTGGTCTGGCCCCAGCTGTGGCTGAGGTTCAGACAGTGGTCGGTGGGGGAAGAGGGCCTGGCATTTGGCCAGCTCACAGCTACTGCAACTGTAAAGAAGGCCTGGGAAGACAGGCCTGGGAAGCAGAGCTAAGCAGAGGCATAAACACAGCAAGAGGAGGAGACAGAGGAGGAGAACAGGGGTGTAGCTGGGGAGTTCATGTGAACCAAAGCCCAAGCCCATCACAGAGTGAGGAGCACCGGAGCGCTCTGTCTCTGTATGATAATCTCCCTGATGCTGAAACATCCAACAGCCTCCAAGACTTTGACACAGAAACAAGCTTCCAGGAACACTTGCAGGAGCAGATGCACAAAGCTGTAGCATCCAAACAAATCCAAGGATTGATGGAGGACGACTGTGTGACTGAAAAGATGCTCAGTAATAGATGTTCTAGCAACCAGGACCAGAAACCAGACCAAGACGAGGAGCATGAACCGGAGCTAGAGCTGGACTCAGGATCCTGTAGATTAACAGAAGGGGACCTGATGCAGCATCACCACCTCCCTACGTCGCTTCCTCAACATCTTACACAAAATTCCGCTCAGATGCGTCAAACCAAGTGTCACGACCCACCGCTGTGGCCTCCGGCTGATGTCAAACAACCAAAACGGACATCGTCTCCCAGAGTGCCCCCTCCATTACCCCTGGCAGACCCCTCTGCCAGTGCTTTACGCAGCCTCCTCACCAGCCTGCAGCACCAGATAATGAAGCAGAGAGAGGAATATGAAGCACGGATAATCAGGTAACTTCAACTTGTTTCTATTTATAAATCCCCAACAAAGAGTAATTATGCCATGCGAAACAATATGAAGTGTCTTAAAATGTAACGTGGTGATACTTTTGGCTTTAATATTAGCATACACTTACAGCTCAATGACTTGAAAAATGAATTTTCCAGCCTGTGGTGTATTTTCAGTGAAGGGTAACACACTGTTCCCAGGCAAAGAAAGTGTGCACGTGTGTCCACTCAGCTGTGCTGGTGTGGTCCCTCAGTTGACTCCAAGCTTCACCCCACATCCTGTTTAGTTCACAGATCAGCGAGAGCTGATTCAATTTTGTCATAGTTTCCCACGGATCTCCTCATGATGTGCTATGATGGAAATGCTGCTTGTATACACACGAAACTGCATTTTGGATAACCAAAGTTGGGATTTGGGTTTTTTAGTCTGAAAATGGATGTGCATCTGTTTGTGGCAAAATACTGGCAAAATAAGAAGAAACCTGCTTTTTTGTTGCCATCTAGTTAGCCAGCAAAAAAAAAAAAGAAGCACAGCCCGTGTGCATGACATATAGACCAGCTCATGACAGTGGAAAGAGAGCTAATTTAAGGGGCCATGCTGCTGACCTAGACACAACACATACCTCATTTATTACTGATATAGATAGACCAACACTCGGAGTAAGGTAATGCATTTGTAGTAGTAGAGATGACAATCCTTTTAGCTCAATAAGGATGGTACGAAAAATCACAAAAGACAGATTTAACTCCGCACACGAAGCTTTTGAACTATCCGTTCAGACTTTCCAATGAGACAGTGCTGTGATTTACCCCCTTCTTGATTTCTTAGTTTTTTGCATATTAGTCACAGTTGCATGTTTCAGAGCATCAGACAAATTTTAATATTAGATGAAAATAACCAGGGTAAACACAAAATGCAGTTTTAAAATAACCATTTTATTAATTAAGGGAGGTAAAGCTATCCAAAATTGTGTAAAAAGAAAAAAGAAAGATCAATTGCTCCCTAAACCTAATAACTGGTTGTGCCACCCTTTGGAGCAAGAACTGTAATTAAGCATTTGGAATAATTGGCAATGAGCCTTTCACTGTGGAGGACTCTGATCCACACCTCTTTGTAGAGTTGTTTTAATTCAGCCACACTGGAGGGTTTTCAGGCATGGACAGCCTGTTTGAAGCCATGCCAAAGCATCCGAGTTGGATTTAGAACTGGACTTTGATTAGGCCACTTCACTAGCGTCATTCATTTTGGTTCATCATCACGCTGCATAACCCAAGTGTGAACGGATGGCCGGACATTCTCCTTCAGGATTTTCAATAATTACAGCAAGTCATCCAGATGCTGAAGCAGCAAAACAGCCCCAGATCATGACACTACTACCACCGTGTATGACTGTTGATATGACGTTCCTTTTATGAAATGCTGTCGTTTTTTTTGCCAGATGTAACAGGATGCAAACCTTGCCGAAAGTTTAACTTTGCCTCATCAGTCCACAGAATATTTTCACAAATCATCAAGATGTTTTTTGTTTTATTTTTTCAAATGTGAAACAAGCCTTTGTTTTCTTTCTGATCAGCAGTGGGTTTCTCCTTGGAACTCTACAATGGAGGCCATTTTTACCCAGTTTCTTTCTTATTGCTGAATCATGAACTCTGACTTTAACGGAGGCAGGTGATGCCTGCCGTTCTTTAGATGTCGCAGAGGCACTCTTGGAGTAACTTTGGTAGGTCAGCCATCACTGTTCCATGTTTTCTCCATTTGTGGATAAAGGCTCTCTCTGTTGTTCACTAGTCCCAAAGCCACAAAAACAGCTTTGTAATTCATTCTTGCTGGGCTTTTTTTTTTTTTTTTTTAATAAATGTGTTACTGTTTGAAACAAGTTAGCCTACTTCAGTTTGTCAGATTCTATTTAAGTGACTGCTTAGTTTAACACATATGGTAACAATGAGGCCTGGAGGTGCCTTGTGAAACTGAATTGGGCTTCCCAGAAAGTGTGGTTAATCATAGTTAATTCATGATTTAATAAGCTGGCAGTATTACTTTTTCATACAAGGTCAAGTAGGTTTGGATAGTGTTTTTCCCCTTAAAGGAAATCATTTAAAAACTGTTTTTTATATTCAATCAGGTTACCTTGGATATTAAAATTTGTGTACTTTTACACAGGACTGCAATGATGCTGTTGATATAAGGAACAATCCAGTAATCCATCCTGTCATTTTTAAATAAATTAAAAATAAATTTGTATCCTTCACCCTATTCTTATCCTTTTTAACTTTAATATTGCTTCTCTTTTCCTCCTCACGTCATCAGTCTGGAGCAGAGAAATGAAGAGCTACAGATGGAGGTAGTTCATCTGAAAACAAACCTCGCACAGCAGCGGCACTGGTACCAGGTTGTGCAGGCGAAGATCGTGGAATCTGAACGGGCACGGGCTGCCGCGGAAGCACACAACACCACGATGCAGAGGGAGATGGAGCAGTTTTTCGACATCTTTGGAGAGCTCAACAACGAGGAAAAGAAAACGGAACACATTGTGAAGAGCTTTTGAGAAAGCTTATGATACGAGCAGTGAGTGCAAAGAGTAGGAAATAAATGCACAAGATGAGCTGGTCATTACACTCTAACGAGGGTCTTTTATCACTATGTCACTAATAAAGCAATGTACAGTCATTTCCTCATGAAGAATCTGAGAATTGCACAAAACAGCATCAAAGAAAGAAAAATATTCACTGATGTCCACTTTATTAGCTGAGTATGGGCAAAAGATGTTGGCCAAAAGGTAATATTGTGGTCATTGCAATCACAGAGGACATCTCTGGAAATAAAAGGAGGAACAAACCGAGATGTACAGTGTATACAATGGAGTATTTTCTTTTAAAAACATAGTAAACACATGAGATAACCTGAGCAACGTGATGCTCAGTCCTTATCTGCTAAGATTTGGAGAGTTGGATGGCTACTCCTCAGGTCGTTTAAGGCATGACTGAAAGAATAAGGTCATGGTTGTGTACAACATAGTTCATAAGTTCTCGGTGACTCCGTAGTGTCTTCTTTCTGCGTGTCCATCACATGTGCAATCAGTTATGAAAAAAAAGTTTAAAAAAAAGAAGAACAAAGGGGGGGCGACGCAGTATCTGCACAGTCCATTTTCAAGGTTTATCTTTGACTTTCAATCTTCAGTTGAACTCAGGACTCCACAGTCTCACCCACGCTTAAACCACAGCATGTCTGCTTTCTCTCAGATTATTCAAAGGAGAAAAATAAGGACGAGTGCTGCACAGCATGTTCTCATAAAACATAAAACACACATTTAAGGCCAAAAAACCCCAAAACAACAACAACAACAACAACAACAAAAAACAAACCCTCGTAAAACTACAACAGCTCCCTAACTCTAAAAGCTTTCTGAACTAAGAACGGAAACGTACTGTGAGTGAAAGAACGCACTTGAATGCATTTCTTTGTATAGCAAGAACTACAATTTCTTACAGGTGTGAAGCCTTCATGCAGGTTAAAACGTGTCGTCTGATTTCATGATTCATTGTGTAACTTTTCCAGCACTAATGGAATGGTTTAAAAAAAAGAGAGCGAGAGAGAAAAAAAGACAAAAGGGAGCAGTCCACACGTTTGTCAATGAAATGTTTTGACAAGAGGCTTAATTCCCACGGGCGTCACTGTGGTTGTGTGCAACACTCTGCAAGAACACACAAAAATAAATACAAGTATCTTGTTTTGCCTCTTCCGGATGTACAGGATTACGATTTTTTTTTTTTGATGTACACACTGATAGTCAGTACCGTAAGTCAAATAAGGGTGATTGCAATATATATAGATATAGATATATGTAGCTCCACAGACATGTTGAATTTCTTAACCAAACAAGCACATCCTATCTATTTGTAATGAAAGGGTCTACAGCCACTATGAGTGACATCTTTACATACAGTACATTGTATCGGGAAATAAACAGTAACACTGCAATCACAGCTTCCCCTCGCTGTCAGGGGGAAAAGCTTAAAACCAACATCACTCAAGCCAATTAATTATTCAATTAAAAACAAAAACACTGTGCAGAACGCACCGCTGTAGAGATATGCAATACTTTGTTTGATCATGATTGATGCCATCAGTTTATGGTAAGCTTTTGTTCTTTGTGGCGTAACATGCACTAGAGCAGGTCGCAGTGTGATGCTTGCCTGCCCTGATTTCATGACGATGACCTCTGGTCTCGACTCGCTAAAAAAATAAAACTTTTAAAATACAGGCATACAAAAACAAACGACTCCCCCACCTACAACTGGCAAATCAATATGGATGCATACACCGCATATAGGCAGGTGATCAAGTAAAACAATGGAGAAAACAGAGAGCACAGGTATCTTTTACCTGCAGGCAGCAGTTCCAACGACACAGCGTGTAACAAATTAGAAAAATAAACCTGTCCATTGAGACTAAAGAGAAAAACTAAAGACATAAAGGAGACAGAACAAGTGTATGTGGAGTTAAAAAACAAAGAAAAGAAAGGATGATGATGGCTGTTAAGCCCCTTTCAGACATGTACCCTCTCCTGATGGTGTCTGAACATGTCTGCTTCATGTATTCAAACCTGTGATGGCAAATCTCCTGGGTCAGACCTCGTAACAGTTACGTAACACTTCCAGCACGGCACAAGACTAAGAGCATGCAGGACATTAACGGTAACGCACACCAAAAGGTATGCCGCGAACGCGTCTTTGTGAGTTGCTCCGCTCACAAGAGAACGCCCTAAACAGTAAAATATGTGCATATTAACATTTTAGCTCATAAACTTGGTTTGCAATAAGATTAAAACATTCCTCATTTTCATTATTCCCACTCATGAAGAGAGAGATTTGTTTTGGAGCCTGTGTGGGAAGGCTTTTCTCAGCAGCACGCACGCATGCACGCACACATACACAGAGTACCCCTGTTTGAGAACAACGCGCTCAAGAGTGCGTTTACGCTTAACTAAAGGCAATGCTGACAATATTTAGGCATGTCATGTTTGTTGGTTTGAATCCATGAAAACACTGATGTAAAACTGACCGATGTCTGAAAGATTGAGCTGTCACTTTAACAGATTGCTGACTTCACCAATGTTACATATTCCATGTCTGAAAAGGGCTACTGATGTTTGGAGAGCGAAAACTGGAGATGGCAGGCAGGCAGACGGAGAGAGAGATGTGTGGAAAATGTCTGTGTTCAGTGATTCTCGTCCAGAGGTCCTGTCAGTGTGTCGATGCTGCTGCTGTCTGTGTCTGAGGCCAGGGTTTGCTCTGTGGACATGGACGAGATATCGTTGGCTGAAGAGGACTGGGAGGCCGAACCTGACACCACATCTGACACATTACACACAAAAACAACAGACAGAACCAGAAATTTAGCTGCATATGGCAACAACATTTACACTTCCTAGTACATTGTTACTGGAACATCCACTCACAGCCGCTCTATTAGGTATACCTGTTAAACTGATAATGCAAATACCTAATCAGCCAATCGCATGACAGCAACTCAGTGCATTTAGGCATGCAGACATGCTCAAGACAACCTGCTGAAGTTCAAATGGAGAATCAGAATGGGATTTAAGTAACTTTGAATGTGGCATTGTCTTTGGTGCCTGAGTAGTCTGAGTGTTTCAGAAACTACTGACCTACACAACCATCTCCAAGGTTTACAGAGAATGGTTTGAAAAATAGGAAATATCCAGCAAGCAGCAACTGAGGCTACAATTAACATGGGCTCACCACAGGTTTGAAAAATGTGACATTTAGATGGTAGGGTCAAAATTTGTCGTCGACAACATGAAAGCATCCTGCCTTGCATCAACAGGTCAGGCTACTACTGGTGATGTAATAGTCTGGATATATTCTTGGCACCTTAGTACCAATTAAGCATTATTTAAACATCACAGGCTACCTGAGGACTCTTGCTGACCATGTCCAGTGTATCCCTCTTATACTAGCTTCTTCTGCTAACAATCTCGAGCTGCTTTCTTGAACATGACAGCAAGTTCACTGCATTCAAACGGTCTACACAAATGGGCCAGATCGCAATCCAGGAGAGCATCTTCGGGATGTGGTGGAATGGGAGACTCACATCATGGACGTGCAGCCGACAAATCAGCAGGAACCGTGTGACACTATCAAAGCAATATGGACCACAATTCCTGAGAAATGTTTCCAGCATCTTGTTGAGTTTATGCAACGAACGATTAAGGACAGTTCTGAAGACAAAAAAGCCGTCCGACAACGTACCACCGAGGTATACCTAACAGAGTGCATGTGTCCACAATGGCACATTTAAGGATACCTGTCTTGTGGCCCATGAGAATGCCAGCAGACTCCTTAGCTACAGTACGGCATTAAGATACTGGAGTTGTTTTAAGAGTATTGTACTGAAAGACAATATTTAGGGACAACTACTGTTTCCACTGCTGCATACTGACATCTGTGTGTGTGAACAAAAATAAATAAATAAATAAATATATACACATACATGTACACACTGTTCTAGGATCCTTTTGAGCCTTGTGAACATCAAAGTAAGTGCTTGTTTTGGTGAAGCTGTTAGTGTGAAGTCCAGTGAGGCTGCAGCTTTGGGCTTATGCTAACAATTTTGGGCTGATAGAGGAAAACTTTGTACCTGAGCAATCTTCTTTCATTAGACCATTCTTGTTCCTCTCCTCCCAGTCAATCACCTCTTCATAAATAAGTTCTGCGGAGAAACAGAACAGGTTAATGGCTTTCAGTGGTGACCACACTCACGCCTGCACGTTCGACACAAAAGCAGATTACAGCAACAGTAGAACAGCAGTTGCCCGGTATGGTGCACTGCTGGTTTGCTTCTCTAGAGGTCAGTGTATCCCACCTTTCCACTGCTCAATAGTGTGCTCTCTCTCTTCCAACTGCTTGTCAGAAATCTGTGGAGGAGGCTGTGAAACAAAAGGAAATGTCACACACAGTCGCAGCACTGATGAAGTTTACCACAAATTGAGGGGAAGGGCTTGCTCACCGCGTCGGCCTCTGCCGGGTCGTACCACACGTGAATGTAGGGGTGATTAAGAGCTTCTTCTACAGATATGCGGCACTCGGGATCAATGACTAGCATTTTGGAAAGCAAGTCCCGTGCTTGACTTGCTGTTATGACAACACAGGAAGGGCAGGATTACTATGGAAACAGGCTTACGACATCATTAAATTTAAGTATTCTTTTTGACAATTGAATATTGTCCCTGATGGTGTTTGGCCAACATGTCTGTCAATGTCAAGATTTGTTCAGTTTTATTTAATGATGTGACCTCTTAAACGACACCATTACACCGCAGAGTTTTACCAAATCTATGCAGTACAGGAGCATCGTTGGATACTAAAAATAACACTCTACATAAAGAGTATCAAAAATTCTTACTCTTCAATTTGTCATGTTCTGACTCAGAAGGGAAGGCCCAGTCTGGGAAAAGCTCGGCAAAGCTGACGCCAGGATACTGTGGCTTGTTCATCACATAGTTCCTCACAGTCTCCATCAGTCGGTTCATAAACTCTAGACTGGGTGTGCCCAGAATCTCAATCACCTTATTCCACTGGTCGATGTCTAGAAAACACACTTGTTATGGAAATCTCCAGTAAATTGATGGGCCTGTGCACATGTAAGCAAGTGAAAAGAACAGATGAAAAGGTACAGAATAGATCCGACATGTACACTAAATAATTTTGTATGAAAGCTAGCAAAGGTAAGCCTTAATTCACCAAAGCATAGGAGATATGAAAATTTTGACCTTACAGGATTACCAATTATTACCATTCACACTCAGATTAACAAGAATTTGTGCTCTAAAGAAATGTAAATGCATCAAATAGATGCTGAGTCATTTTACTGTCAAATAACTACAAAAGCAATGATTCATACTGAAAAGCTACAGATGTAACCACATCATGGCAACATATAAAAAGCCCCTAATCTGGGAACAATGGGTATCTGTCCCAATCCATCAGGTGGATATTGGCCAATTTCAGTTTAGGTTAATTTAGCGACTCTGTTAAGTGAACAGAGCAGTATTACAATCTGAAGAACCATCTTAGCATGGCTAAAAATACAGATGTGCATGGTCTGTTGACTTACTTCTGCACAAGGCAATTACTTCAAAGGATGGGAAGCAATCTATCATCGACTCACACTTGTGCCCAGCATCCATTCCCAGCTAGTCGGGTGTGAATGCAAAGGGGAAGCTGGGAGCTAAGAGGCAGCTTACATATGTAACAAGAGAAATTAATATTTATTGAAGAGAAATGGGAATTAGAGCCTGACCTATAATGGATGTATTAGGAGTAAAAACTTCTCTAAATTATCAGTGGGTTGTGATCTGTAAAATAAATATTTCCTATCAGTGTATAATGAGTTAGACTCTGCAGAGAAAACACAAAACTTTAAGTTTAAACTCAGCCCGAGTGTTTTGTAAATCGTAAATTCAACAGCTGAGAAGACGCGAGTGTGCCGGGAGACCCACAAGACTAGAAATATTTGATAGAGAGTGAATGACGATGCAGGAGGAGGGACAACAACTGGCACGGAGACGATGAGAGCTGCGAAGGATACGATCAGTGCCCTGGAAGATGACGCTGCCCTTTACCATCTCTCCCATGATACACCCCACTGACCAGATGTCCACTGGGAACAGAAAACGCACAAGCACGCACAGATGCACACAAACACACACATAACCACACAGAAGAGATATTAAATTAAAAGTGACCAGAAAACATCAACTAGATAATACAATCCACACTGAATGCATAGTAACATAAAGTGACACACAGAATGATGAAAATCATGCTCTATGGATTCAAATTTGAATGAGAAACATTTAAAATGCGAAACACGAGCTCTCATCGGTTTTGGTGCATCTGCCAACAGAGTCGCGGCCTGAGGCTTTCATCATAGCCATCTTCAGGCTTTTCTTTCTCTCGCTCCGGAGTCAGTCTCAGCTTTCCACGCCTTTCTCCACAGCCTGGCTTATCAGTTTGCACAGCTGTTGCTCTCTCCCTCATTTTTCATGTGTGTAATTGCACGCACTTAGCAGGACAGGCTGTATTTCGTTTCTTTCTCTCACTCTCCAAGTCGACTGCTTGCTTGTCAGTGGTCGTCAGGGGCAAATACCCATCAGCTCCTCTTTTTCCCTGAAATTCAGCTTCACTAAAAATTAAAAGTTCTCTCTCTGAAAATATCTCCAGAGAATCTACTCCAAGTCCACTCAGCCATTACATAAATGTAAACTCTTGGCAGGTTTCACTCCTATTTATGATTGGTCTCACAGATTAGCTACATTCTTTGAAGAGCAGTTCAAGGACTACTTCCATTTTGCAAACCTACCCCAATATGATGAGTCATATTTCATGCTCCACCCTGTAATTAACCCAGGTCAGAAAAGATTGAGACAACCTGTCTGTTTAGCAGATAAATAATATCATGGGTCAGGTTTCTATCTCTGACTGCAATGGCTATACTGACAACTACACTGACAACTACACGGCTCTACACAGAGTATACACTTCTCAGAATATTAACTTAAGTATTGCTTTGATTCTCCCCTCCAGATGTGTTTTATACAACTAAATAAACAAATCTTGCCTTTAATAAACAAAAATATCTCAGTGTCTCCTGGCTCCAGACAGAGCAACCAACTGTTGTGTGAGACGAACAAGAAAGGATACAGTCCTTTCCAGGAAAGAGGACTTTGTGAGAAATCATTTCAGCCATTATGCAGCCAACTGACCACAGGTCCACTGCAGCAGAGTGGTGGTATAGTAAACATATTTGTTAACATCATGTTAATATATCAAGAGTCAAACTTACTATGACGAGTCAAAATCACCATTAATGTTTCCACTTTGTACATGAGAACCATTGCTAATATACACTCACCTTTCACTTTATTAGGCACACCTGTTCAACTGGTCACTAATGCAGATACTGGGGTGGGGGAAAAATCGATACTGTGTAGCATCGTGATATTTTGTTTGCTAATAATGTATTGATACTAGAGATGGCACGATACCACTTTTTTATGTCCGATACCGATATCATAAATTTGGATATCTGCCGATACCGATATGAATCCGATATAGTGTGTTTTTTAATAAATAAAACGTTTTTTTAATATCTTGCTGCATTTTGTATAAGTTTATACTCAAGTTTAAATAAATAACAACACTAAAGCTATTCTGTTATACCTGTATGTAAAAAATACACTGCGCCCAAAATATTTCATAGTTCAGCAACACTGATCTAATAAACTTAAACCTGCTCCATCCTTCCTATTCTGGTATTTTAAAGAGTACTTAGCAGAAATATTAAGCAACCTAACTAATAGGGTTGCAAACTCCCAGCAAAAAAAAAAAATAGGGAACCACCCCCACCCCCCACCTCATGATGCTTAATCAATGTAATCAAATTTAATTTGATGCAGGGAGGAAAATGCACAGAAATAAATTATTTTTCAAGAATAATTAAATAGATTCAACATCTTTCTTCAACAAAATTGCAGACTGCACAGATGGTACCTTCCCAAAGGAAAAAGTACTATAGCTTACTAGGGTATATTAGACTTAACAGTTACTATATACAGTAATGGACTTATATATATATTTTACATCAGATTAAAACTTTGGGTCAGATAATTATTTATTAAAAGCTCGACATTTTAAATGAGAATAAGAAAGAAAAGTATGTCTTTGTGCCCCCTTTTCCCTGTTCATGCCCTATCGGCCCCCCTGGCTAAACTTTGCTAGATCCGCCCCTGCACAGTTACCAGCTATGTAGAAAAAGATCCTGGTGTAGAAAGTAATATTAAATAAATTCTAACAACAGCTTATCAAGCTTAATAGTGCTGCTGTTGTTCAGCCGCTGGTTTCCTCTTTCTGGTGCAAAGTGGGCCAAAAACAAAGAAGAGAGACGGACTAGCGACAGAAAAGCCGATCAGCTGATCATTGATCAGTTTCACGTTTGAAGTAGGAGCAGGAGAGAGAGAGAGAGAGAGAGAGAGAGAGAGGCAGTCGCTCCATATATCGGTTGTTAAGCTTAACGCTGGAATGCTTTACAAACATTCAGAGATGAACTTACACACTTGCTTTACTTCTCTCTGGGAAAACTTCCTTGTAGATGAAATGCTGGTTTGGTAGCACACAGCCGCTCTATCATGTGAGCACACTGCTCCAACTGCTACGGTTATGAGCCGGGTTACGCCGTGTAGCAAGTTTTGTGAGGTGCTTTTTTGATATTTAATGGATCGGATTACATTTTTTATTTCTTGCCGATATCCGATCCAGGAATTTGGGTCAGTATCGGACCGATACCGATACGTAATATCGGATCGGTCCATCTCTAATTGATACAGGGACAGCAGAAATCGATATTTTGTTACAAAAAAAGTTTTTGTGCTCTGACCTCAGAGCATGTTGATCAGCTCCTTTTTCTGAGCAAGAATCCTGACATTCCTTCACTGTCCAAATGTGTTCAACTTTTTTTATGGCAGCAATAAACATGACAGTTTACTTATTTTCATTTAAGACGTGTTTTATTTTAATTAAGTTTAAAACTTTTTTTATTTAATGTAAAATTATATTTTGTTTTAATTTACTTTCAAATTCTTCAGTTGCTGAAGGGGCTGCATAGTTTTCATAAAATGCATAGTTCAGAATAGCTATAATTGTACCAGATGGTTGCATTCAGTTAAGTTGGACTAGACTGTAATACAAACCGTTCAGTTTGTCAACAATAAAACTGAATGAAATGAGAGAAAGACTGAGTGCGAGACTTTGATATTAGATAAAATGAATATTGATAAAGTTTACCTTTATGTACAGAATCTGAATATTGCAAAATATTTTTAAAAATTGCAATAATATCGTATCGTGCGTTAAGTATTGTGATAATATCGTATCGTGGGATGTATGGTGATTCCCACCTCTAGCAGATACCCAATCAGCCAGTCACATGACAGAAACTCAATTTAGTCATGCAGACATGCTCAAGATGACCTGCTGTAGATCATAGTGAGATTCAGAATAGGGAAGAAAGTAGGGCTGGGTTTTGATTATTGATTAAAATCGATTCTGGCTTGGATAACGTGATATCGATTCATTAAAATCCTGAATCGATTTTTAAATATAAATTTATTTTGCCCGAAACGCCAGAATCTCAGGTTAAACCTCACAAAATTTCTACAACCACCAAACAGCTATAACAGTAAATGAGAGCAGGTACATGGATTCTGCACAAAGATGTAAAGACAAAACGCAGACCCAACGCATCTGAATCAGTGAGATGTCGCCTTTCTCACCCGACGGCACAGACACGGACACGCCGCCAGGGCTGAAAGCCGACTGATTTTGAAGCGTCGGCGGGCGCTTTAGGTTTACGTCCTTTTTGCGCTCGATTCTGAAGCTGCAGCTTTTATCTCTCTCCAAACAATATTGACTGAACCAGCAGCCAAAGACGATCCAAACTACGCTTCACATTTCGCTTCACATAAACATCGTCACAAATTTCCTCTTACTTTTGCTGTTTTGCTTCCACCACAATAAAAATCACACTTCATGTAGAGCTCTCTCTCCCTCTCTCTAAATCGATAATCAAAACCTACCCCTAGTTATTACCCACCAGTCTACAGTGTCGGTCGCTGTTTTTTTTTTTTTTTTTTTACTTACTTACGACAAGAAAGCCTCATTTCTGCCATTCAATACTGAACAAATTGAAACTTTTTAAAATTATGCAAAATTGCAAAATGCTTAGCTGTGTCTCTAATCAAACCTCAGTAACTTTGCTCTGCTTCGTTTTTGCACAATATTTTTAAGGTCATCTGCTATAAAAACCCAGACCAGGAAAACCGCCTTCATGTTTTTCTGTGTTTTATCCTCAGTTACTTTGACACAAAGGAATCTGCTGTGATGTTTACACCTTTGATAAAGTCTCACAAGTGTCAGCTTTCTTTTTATAGATATAAAAATATAGATATGCACTGATAAGTGATCAGAATTATAATATTTCTGACTGTCTGAGGCAAAATTTCCCCGATTCAAATCGAATGAATCGAATCGGATTGTGGATCAAATCGATTCGGGACCTTGTGAATCGGATTCGAATTGATCCTAGAAATCAGTGATGATAACCGGCCCTAGAAGAAAGGCAATTTAAGCGACTCTGAAGATGGCGTGGTTTTGGGGCTGCTGATCTGCCGGGAATTTCCCAGTTCTGAAGGTAGAAGGGAGACCAACCAAGTACCAGCAAGGTGCATCTAATAAAGTGGTCAGTGAGTGTTGTTGTTTGGGTTTTTTTTGGGAGCATTTGAAAGAAAAAACCAATAATGAACAACATCAATTAATCATAAAGTTTAAAACCTGGCTTTTCAAGAACATGAAGAGCTCCAGGGAGCAGCTTGTATTGATAAGTCCTGATGTGTTAAATAATTTTCAGACACGCTACATAAAGTCATGTTAAACAGATTATTAGAAAATAATTATTCTGAAAGAGAGCAGTGTTACATGTTGACCAAGTAGTGTTTAAAAGATATGTTTTTAAGGCTGGTGTTGGTTTGTACTCACCATTTTCCTTGTACTTCATGCCAAGAATGACCTCCGGGGCACGGTAATATCTGGTCACCACGTACGGGGTCATCATGAAATTAGTGCAGGCTGTCCTAGCTAAGCCAAAGTCTAAGATCTTTAGTGTGCAATCTGATTTAACCACAATGTTACTGGGCTTCAGATCCTGAAGGGGGGAAAAAAAATTTGATAAATCTTTAGGAAAACAGGCACAATAATCTTAAAGTTGACCTATTTGTTTAATATAGAACAAGCAGATGGAAACGTAATACAACCATTTTAACCACTTTATAAAGTTAACTTTGGAAGAATTATCTAAATACAAAATGAATAATGTTATTTCAGAATCAAAGATATACTCATTGGCTAATGCTAAAATACACAAAACAAGCAAAAGTTTAAATAAGTGCAATTTTTTTCATGTATTAATAAATATTATAGAGCTGTCAGGTTACAGGCACAACATGGGAAACGTTACACTTTTAAGCGCTATTTAAGTATTAAGTTACTGTGTTTTCAGACTGACTCTTTTAGCCAGCAACACATTTACTGCTTGCACTTACCCTGTGGATTATGCCAGCAGAGTGCAGGTGCCTGATTCCACAAAGGATCTGGTATAGCAGGTAGGACATCCTCTCGTGGTCTAGGTCCATATGGATCACCTGGCATAGGCTGGCATCCATTAGCTCCATCACCAGATACCTGAGAGGAGGGGAACAAGTGCAAACTGTGTTTGTGTGCTACTGTGCGAGAGCTACAAGTGCAAAGAAAAGAAACAAAATAACAGGAATTTAAAAAACAATCAGAAAGAAGACAAAGTAAGAAAGCAGATAGAGGAAATGTGTCAAAAGCAAAGCGTGAAAAATAGAAACCAGACAGCGAATGAAAGCAACGCAGAGGATTAGAGAATGTTGGAAAGTAAATAAGAGGATGTTTGTTAAATGAAAAAAGACGCAAAATACTTCAGCTTAAATCTTTGCATGTGAGAGAAAACCAAAGCAGCCAAAAAACACTTGAGTGCCACTCACAGATCCTGAAATTCCTCCAGGGACTTCTGAGGCGTGAATACATTGATCAGACGGATGATCTGCAAGCAGAGAGACAAGCCGTTACTCTACTCTGTCGCTCTCCTACCTACTGGAGAGGCCCAACTAAAGGCACAGCAGAGCTTCTGTTACCCCAAACCAGAAATGTTATATTTAGTCCAAGGAGATGACTTTAACTTAAATTTATATTACATATGTTCTGGCTACCTCTTAATATTAGAAATATTGTCCAACACACGAGAAGATGGAAATTATAAACTTTAACATTTTTCTGCCACACCTCGGTTTAACCTTTATCAAATGTTCAACACATTTTATTGCAGGTCGAAAAAGAAGATTTACATTTTTGTGGTTGACACATTTGAGCAGCACCAGCTCCCTGTAGGCGCGCTTAGCGTGGGTCTGGTTCTGAAAGGGCCGACACAGCTTTTTCACTGCCACTGGTATACTGAGGACCGTATCTAGAGCAGAGCTGCAACAAATTTTATCAAAGAGAAAAAAGGACAGAGACAAATGTTATCAAAGAAGAAACTAAATGCATCCCAGAGAAAACAGTTTATTCAACAATTCCTAGTTACACATTCAGTTTCATTCACGTTTTAAAAATAGTAAAAATAAAAATATAATTTCTTACGACCCTACTTTAAACATGATTGGGGCTGCGCAGAGGAAAGTAATCAGCTCTTCAAAGATGACTTCAGTCTAAAACCCTGATAGGAGCCCTTAGGGGTAGTGATATTCATTTAAATTTAATGTTTTGTAAAGCCTTCACTGTAATAAATGTTAATACAGTTTAGCTCTTGTACCTAATGCCTGCATTACAGCCTTGGGTTAGGGTTAGCTTGCAGAGACTTCAGAGAATATTCAAGGTGGTTAATCTTGCAAAAGACAGATCTCAAGTTAATGGGGCTCTGAAACATTATCAGGGCTATAAAAACCATATCATTGAGAAAAATGGAAATTATTTAGCTTCAGGTCACCTAAACCACAGCAGTTTAACTCTCAGTAAAATGTATTTATATAGCACTTTTCACAGACAGAAATCAGAAAGTGCTTCATAATAAAACCTAAGAAATAAAAGTATAACACAACAATGCAAATTAATAGAACATAAAACAGGTGTGGGGTGCGTGTGAGGATGGATGACTCATGACTGCAGACCAAATCTACCCATGGGTCTGTACCCATAAAGCAACCTGAACCCGAACTGAATGGGGGCAGTGATTTACTGAAACATGTACAAAAACACATTTAAATACAGTATATGAGGGAAAGGGAGAATTTATATAATTCCAACAAGTTTGAACATCTTTAAACGTCTACACAGCCTGAGCTCTCTGAGTCACGTAGTCTTCAGGAATAGTTCTCCAGGCTTCTTTAAGTAGATTCAAAGCTGTTCTTTGGATGTCATTTTCCATTGACTCGACTAAGGAAATCTGAATAAATTGTGTTTCTGTCTAACAAAGTGCCTAAAGATACACATTATATTACATTGGTTCTTTGCTAATATGTCTGTTTGTACACCTAACTTAAGGGATCAACACTGAATCATCCCATAAGATATGTATATGTAAAATATGTATTTTACCTGGTTAATGTGTGTGGCAGGGCATGCTCTGCAGCGCTGCTGCAGGGGAGGCGGGCGCACCGCAATCACGCCTCGCCGCCTTGACGTCTGTGCTATCTGTGCTGTTGTGTTGGTATGTGTCGGGCTGTGAGCTGAAAAGCTACAACTGGCTGTATGTGTACAGCAACCGTGTGTGAAAAGTGGCCTATAAAGAGGTGCTGAAAAGCATGTTCATGCAAACATCGTCAGTTCTGCCGTGGTATGTTTACAATGTGACTTCTGCTCCTGAACCTCTGCACACAGCGTCTGCATATCGGGGCTGTACGAAGTCACTTTCATCTTTATGGAGGACTGTAAGCTGTCATCTGTGAGGCGTGAGCGGTGTTTGTTTTTAACATAGTTCATGGTAGGGCTGCTCAATTAATCGAATTTTAATCGAAATTACAATCTGGGCTTTCAACGATCATTAAAAATGACTGAGCCGATTATTAGCACCTCCCTCGTGCTTTACTCTCGCGCTGCTCCGTGTGGCAAATCGAGTGCACCTTTCTGCGTTTCGAACACGCGTCACAACAATTAAGTGGACCCGAGGGAAGCTCGGAAAGCTAAGCAGAAGTTATTTGGAGAGGAGAGGATAATGGCTGCTGAAGAAAGAATGCCATTGGTTGAAAAGAGAGGTAAAACGACTTCAATGGTGTGGAAACATTATAGGTTTGCATAGCAAGTGCGTAAACTTGCTACGGTGTCGTAGCTGCACCACAGAGCAACACTACAAATTCATTCAATCATTTGAAGGCCGCTCACAAAGTGACATAAGATCAAACAATGAAGGAGCAGCAACTTTAGTTGACATACCTCAATGTCAGTTTGATGCACTTGTGCATTGTGTGGCTACACAGCTTGCCTTGATGTTTGGATATTTGTATGCATAAATATTATGCAGTATTTTGAAGTTCACTAAACATTCATGGTTACATTTTTCATTTATTTTTTATATTGCGAACATTTGCACTGTTATCAGTATTTGCACACTATTTTATATTATTTTTTGACAATCTTTAAAGCCATTATTCAATACATTGTTATTGTTAAATAAATATTATCAAATAATCGCAATCTCAATTTCAGTGAAAATAATCGTGATTATCATTTTTGCCATAATCGAGCAGCCCTAGTTCACGGTGGAGAATAGCTGCTGACATAATGTGGATCCAAAGATCCATAATTGGCCTACCTAGGGTTGAAAGTCTCGATAAACCCACTGCGTTTTGGCGGGTACACCGGCTTCCGCGAGTGTGACGCTTATTTTGAGCGATGAAAAAATAATAGAATATAATTTTATTTTTATATTTCAATATCACAATAATCTTCCAATTTAGAACTACAAGTTAAAAAAGAACTAACATAAATAAAATACACTTCAGCTAAATACTTCCAGTTTATTTTCCCAAACCACGCGGAGCCGCGGGTTGCCGACTCCTGGTGTAAGTGGTTTAACAAACAAAAAAACAAAACAAAAATACAAATCTTCTGAAAATGGTCAGGTACATGGACTGGCCTCAAAAAGAAAGAAAACCTTTGAAGACCTTCAGAAAGCCTGGAGAAAGATTGCTCAAGAACACTTGGAAAACGACCAGAAAATCTGGCTCCTTGGAAACAAAACACAAAGAAATAATGGCTCAGGACTTTTGCACAGTACTCTGCAAGTCTGACATTCAGGGAAATGTATCTAAAATTAAATTCAGGCTCCGTTTGATATAATCATGTAGCCAATAATGAGCCAATATTTCTAATCAATAGCTCCAACAAATATGAGATTTTCAGCTTGGAACAATCATATTGACATAATAGTACTTTTTCCAGCAACATTTACACTCATGATGGAAGCAAAAACACAGCTGACACTACTGATCACATTAACTGTGTCTCTATTTAAGAGTCGCTGCAAGCTGTGACACTTGATAATGAGCCAGCTTATCTAACACCTGACGCCAAAGGGGCTCAACCGATTCAGCAACAATCACTAACATGTGAATTATACTTCAGCGTCAGATCTACACCGTAACCGAAACCCCATTTTAATCCTACGCCACAATATTCTACGTAACCTACACCTCCTGAGAAATGTAACTACGTGTTAACTTGAATGGTATGGAAGTTTACGGTTTAGGGGGAAAAGGAGTTTTTGTTTACTACGCAGGTTAGAATGTAGATTTCCCAAAGCAGTCTAAAGTTTTAACCTGTGCCCATTTAATCAATCAAAGACTGAAAAAAACTTCTTTGTCTTACCAAACAATGCCTTGGGCGCCAGAGCCAATGGGCCGCAGCTGCTGGTAGCGCTTGAGTACAGTGAAGGTGGAGTCCACCACCTGAACACTGTAGAACTGCCCCTCCGCCTCACTCATCCTGCTGAACAGTCAGGACCACCAGCGCTGTCTGCAGGACAAAGGAAAACAAAACAGATGAATATCACCATGTTCTAATCTCATGTACGCTCTCCTCTGCTCTCCATTTCAAAGTGTGTGAAAAGGGCTGGAGAGGAGCACACAGCACAGCTTAACAGATGAGAGACAGGCTCAGTTGAATGTAGCATTTTATTGAGGTAAAAACCTTGAACAACCCTTCCCAAAAGGGTTACTTTTTTCTAAAACTAAAGATGAACTTGTGTGTTGGGGCCCAAAAAATATCTAATCCAAGATAAACTTTGACTTGATTTGCATGGAACTTTAAATGCTTTCACTGATTAATTGATAACCTTACGTTTCTCCAATATTTTTTATGATAACAGCAGCATAAGGCTGGAGCTAAAGGCTGAGCCTTTAATGTTTGGTGTGCTTGTTAAAACAGAGGAGAGAGAAAGCTAACAGCTTACAGTTCCCTCAGTAAACACGAACATACCACGCACACTCACACAGGCAGCATTTAGCTTGAGCCTCTTCATTATTTCTTGAACTGCATCCAGCTTCACTACAAGTGTGCGTTCAGCTATCAGCACTGGATGAGCACATACGTGTTAATAAATTACACGATGTGTTTGAGTGTTTATAACAAAATATGAAAGTGTTTCTTGGCAATAGTTTATGTGCGCATGTGCATACATCTGTGGGCGAGAACACATAATCGTGTAGCTACGCAACACCGAGCAGTCACGGCTGTTTGTCATTCCTTCAGAAAACAGTCATCAGTTTAAAGGAGACCCATTTTTTCCCGCCTTTGACGGGGTACAGCAAGACAAGCAATCACTGGATTTTGTGGTCACAGACACAAAGTGCTGATGAGAAAAATAAAGGATGTTTATGATCAAAAGGACCAGAAAAAAACCCTGTAAAGCTAAAGTCACTGCAATAAGCAAAGAGCTACATAAGGAATTAGAAAGAGAACTGCTGTCAGATATCAAAGTGTGTGTCTTTAGTTTAAATGTTCAACTGGAGACGGAAACATTTATTTAAAAATTAATCAAAAGAAAATCTAATGATTGTAGTTCATTCTCCAATAATCAAGAATTAGCGTGCAAATTATTTCAATTATAAATTTACCTGAAGGTGATGCGTATTCTGAGTTTTATACGAGGAATACATTTCAAAATTAGCTGGAAGAAGGGGGCACATACCACTGTGCTGCATCACACTCAGTAAGTGCCACATTGTTGAAATGAGCTAGGCCATCAGTAAAAGATCACTGTCTGGAGATCAAACTAAGTTCCTTCAAAACCTATACATGCCTCAGCTGGGCCTTTTCCATGCCATGTAAAGCATAACAGCCACTGGTAATTGTTTCTTACTCTCAAACTGAAGGACACTTTTCAAACATGTCCTAAATAATCTCCAGTGCACGTGTGTGTGTGGATTTTCATTGTTCGCTTCGCAGTTTTAACTTCCATTTTGAGATGAAGAAAGAAAGTTATGTGTAAATAATATTACTGGTTGGTATGCACTGGTATATAGCTATATCAGCCAAACATTGTTATCGACAAATAAGGCAACATTTACTGATGGCACTGGCCCACGTCTCTGCTTGCCATTGTATATGATTGTTTATTTCCTACTGTGGTTTGTTATGACTTATTTGCCTGTTTGTAGGCCGGGGTTTTTGCCCATGAACAAACACTGGGAAAAAGCCTTCACATGTAGGAGGTACCGATCTGAAACCTTGCCATTAGTCAGATGAAAAATGAATCCTTCTCAGTTACTTTCTTCCTCTGCCTGTCTCCTCTCTTTCAAACATAAATCCAGCTGGCTCTCTGACTGCACCCAAAGGAAAAACGCCAAAGACCTTTACTTCCCTCATTCTTTTTGTTTTTCACAACTTCTTTGGCTTTGTCCTTTTCCTATTGTGCTACTAACATCCCCCTCAATTGCCTCGTTTCTACGGCCTCCTCACAGATATCTCCAATGATGGTCCTGACAGATATATATTTTCATGACTACTGTGACTGACACGCAAGCTGAGCTTTTCTGTTAACATACATGTAAAATGTAGGTACAGGCAAAACAGCATGCTAATGCCAAAGCTGTACTCCACGTCTCAACAGCACAGATCTTAGGCCACAGGACACAAACACCTTCTGCTAAAAAATACAGAAAAGACTATTTTAGCCTCACTGACAACAGCAGCATTTTGAGATATTTATATTTTTCATATAAGAGCTGGTGTGCAGCTTTTGCAACACACACATCAAGTTAAAGGATGCTCTGAGGAGACCATTACTCATAACGAAAGCCACTGTAGCTTCATCAGTCACCTGGTGCCAGGTTAGTCACAACTACTGGGTCATTCTAAAGTCGATTCAGCACAAACACTGACAGGGAACAACTGTTTGATTAAAGCTACATACCGCTCAGAAAGCCAAACAGAAACATAGGCAGCCACCTGCCACAGTTCTGGGCAGCAGGCTCTGAGGAATTTATTTAAAATCAAAAGGGAAATCGATCGTGTGGAAAAAAGTTCCCCAGAGATTCCTCAGCAACTGTGGGTACACTAAAAGGAAGAGACATCCCAGAACAAACTGCTTATGAATGATACCATTAATCATTACTAGCCAAGGTTAAGGGCAACACTGATGCAGCTGATCCTGTGAATGCAGATAAACTGCTAACACACTTTACCAATCACTACAGGGAAAACAAACAAAACACTACTTTAGGTTGATAATTATTTTAAAAAAGGATGATTAAACCATGTTAACCACAAAACTGCCTATTAATCTCAAAGCTTACAGGGAACACTGTCATCAACAGTGTCTCCATTTTTTCCCCTCAGACTGAATTAAAGGTAGACGTAGCTACTATGACATCATCCACTGGTTTGTGAAGTCCTGTTTTAACTCTTTTCCACATAAAGACGACATTTAACGACCTCATCCGTACCCTTAATGGTGAGTTTCGATACCTCAGTATATATCAATAAACCCAATGACCTCACTAATGATGCAAACCCAGTCATTTTGTTCTATAAGCAGGCCTGAAATATGACAGAATCCGCTCAGTTCAGAAAAGAGCTTCAAGGGTTACTCGTAATAAGAGTGAAAGCCTCGAGCCGAGTGTTTTCGCCGTGTCATATCTGGTTGGTGTTTTGAAAAGCGATGTGACAAGCGAGGGGTGAGTCTGACAGTGACACCGCAGGCTCAATAAGCACACCGTGTGTGATCCTCCTTTCTGAAAATTAGAATACCCAAAATTTACTAAATGGAGTTTATGTTGTATCGAAGATATGAGCGACTGAGCTCATTATGTCATCAGGAAAGTGTTTACAGAGGTCAAGCCTGAGGTCTGTTTTCCCGTAAACTTCTGCAGAACCGGAAAACACTGGTATCGGGGCCCTTGTGGCCATTGTTCACACATTCTCACTTACACACAGTTATATATATTTACTCCCATAAATCAAGGCAGAATATAATCAACCAGTTGGGGAATATTACCTATTATACAAACCCTCCTGTGTACTATTGGTCAACAGCGGAAAACACCAGCCCACATAGCCATTTGAAAAAAAAGAGAAAAGGCTTAAGGTACTTCTCAGTTGGTTTCACTTTTCAGGCCTGGAAGCCTTATTAATTTAATTTTTTAAACTCTGTTTTCTATGCAGCAATAGTTTATCAGAATCAGAATAGTATAGAATATCAAGTTTAGCTGGATGTTTTCTTAGTGCAAACAGTGTTACAGTTTTATGCCTGAGAAAATGTACTCAAATAAACTGTAAAGAATACAGTTATCTGGAATATGAATGAAAAGATGGGGGTTACGTACTCTTTTCTCTTACCTGATGATACTTATTACACTAATCCATATTTATGCAATGGTATGATGATCAAAGAGTTGATGAGAGAAGTGACCTTCACACAAGCATCATGGACCTCAACCAAAGCTCGTGGCAGTGACTGTTCAGTTCAGTCTAGTCCAGGCTTGGGGGTTTGACGTGGCCTAGACTTGGGAGTTAAGATGGGGAGTCAGTGAGCTGGCTATGAGATCAGATTAGCATGGCCTGAAGCCTCAGCATCTCATCTTGATGTAGCAGAGTTACAAAACACAGCAGGGATGGGTAAAACTACACGGGAGTCTACTGCTGCTGAACTAGACACACCAAATTAGTCTTTGAGAGCAGTCACCCGGGGAAGAAGGAGGATGCAAATTAAAACACAGCAAACTTGGACACACTCTGAACATCCATGTGATCCCACTAAAAAGTTCAGTGCGCACAAAGTGGCTGAATCACTGACGGGCTCGCCTTGCCAATGACATGCCAGAAAAACCTAGCCTGGGCTGTGAAAAAAAAAAAATCCCCCTAGTTTTCATTGCATCTGCACCTGCGCTTGCGGTGACTGTGGTTAAGGTTCGTGAGCAGGCCTACACAAATGTCATTAATTTGGACTACATGTGTGTTTTCGAGGCTCTGTGGGTAAGTTATGCGCACTGACAGCTAGACGACGTGAATTTTTAGCATTTCATAGCGCCGCACGCCTGCTCTACAACAAACACACACACACACACACACACACAGTGAGGTATGAAGTCACCCGGGTATGACACACCGTGGCCGCAGCACTGTTGGCACTCGGTGCTTTAACACAGTCAGAAACCATCGGTTTACACAGCTAAAGTTACACCAGCATTAACGACATCTGACTTCCCAAAACCTCAGTAAAGGTACGAAGTTAGCAGGGCCTACACTACCATTGTTTTTCAATTCTGTGGGCAGCAATGCGGTAGTCAGGCTGAACTGTAAGCTCCGGCGGACTAGAGAACGGGCAGCAGGAGGCAGCTGCTGCGGCGAGACCTACCTTCTCCCTTCGCCTCTCCCAGGGCACTCCCATGCATCGAAAATATAGATAAAACACTCCCCGAGCTCCTCAGGCACAACCTGGGCTTGGAAAAGTTGAAAAGGACGGTCGGCCCGGCTGTCACGACTGACAGACCTTCCTTTAGTTCCTAGCTAACTCCAGCGGCAGCACGGACGGACGGGTGCGGAGGAAGGGAACGCCACAACAAGCAGAGACCCAGCACAGGCATGACGTCATCACGCAGAGATTACGTGGGCGCAAAGTTTTTTTTTCTTCGCCAAAACTTGGAAAACTTTTTCTTCTTCGTGTGATTGGTTAATGTAATAATGTATGTGTTTTGAAAAATTACAAAAAAACAAAATAATACTAATAATCCTATGAGGGCACAAATAAAAACACACAACACAAAATCATAACTAGCCATAAATATTAGAAAGTGAATGGGGATGTGGAGGGGGGAATGAACAGACAGGTAAATCTTTTGAACAGAATGCATTTTCAATTTATTGATTGGCAGTTCCCATTTGTCTATAAAGATACAGTATAAAACACAATCATAGTTAAAGACACAACTCCAATTTTACCAGTCTTGCCCATAATAATAATAAAAAAATCAGTCAAATACAGAATATTATTATTAGAATTATTATAAACCCATTCAACAACACACAAACAAAAAAGCAAAAGAAAACAATTATTATTAAAAGTTATGATATATTATTTGTTTTTTGCTGCATAAGTGCTCTTTAATTAATCGAAATGCTCAACCCCATAAGTAAGGAAGGGGGTTTTTTTGGAGGGAGGGGGGCGGGGGAGGGGGAAATTGGATTTCTGTGAAACAGAACAGAAAGATGACATATTTTATATTAAGATGAAATAAAAAAAACAAAGTTATGGGTTACTGGCCCACCAGGCACAGTGATTTTATGACTTTTCACGATATTGCAGCCTAGAGGTATGCAGCCCCCAGTGGACATACGAAACTCATAAAATAGAAATTCTGAATCAATCACCTCATGATTGTGTACATTCATAATGCACATTTGGTCCGCGTATTGCACAACTGTAAACACTTCAGTATACCATTTCAATGCTAAACTTCTTACACGGTTTTGGCTCATCTCGTGATTAGAAAAAGGCACAGCAGCTGTGTGAATGTCGTTTTCATAGATTGTTCTGCAAGGCCTCATCAAGTGATACCAAGGCCATTCTTCAGCAGTGTATTGGTCTGATTTCACATTTGGCTTTTTTTTCTTTTACAAGTTCATTGTACAATAGACAATAGCCCTCTCTACTCCCCCCACTTCAACACACACACACACACACACACACACACACACACACACACACACACACACACACACACACACACACACACACACACACACACTTAATGTTTGATTGCACTATTGCACTGTTAATCTCCTAAAGAGCTGTCTCTCCTCTCCAGGGCTTTGTGAACTGTAATTATTCCACTGTCACAGACTTGGCCAGGTTTCTGGGAAAGTCAACCTTTAAAAAAAAGAAAAGAAAAGAAAGTTTGTTATAACAAATTCTACATGATCAATAAATTTAGCAGCACTGTATAACTTTTTTTGATAACACATTTCCCAACTCATTATATTAGTGTACATGGTAAAACAATTGCATCCTGGTAAAGATGTTCCATAATAAGGATTTGTCTCTAAATGTTATACATGTTGTGATCATGCACTGTAAATAAAGAGTTCACAATTGTGACAGATAAAGTCTGTTTGCACTGTGGTGAGTAGGGAACATGAGCTGCCTTCTTAGTAAAGTAAAGCATTCACAAGGAAAGAAAAGATGAATAGACACAAGCAGAACCAGAGACATGGACAAAGCATTGGTATTCATGGGCACCACTATCCCTAAAGCGTATATACAAGCTTAGAAGAACACATGCTGGCTGCCATTACTGTCTTTTTCAAGGAATACCTTCCCCATTAAAGCCAGACTAGGCCAAATTCTGCACATGTTCGAGTGGCATGACTGTAGCATTAGATTTAAGTCTTGTAATAATTTTAAATCAGTTTTAAATCAGAGGAGCAGATGAAGTATCTTAGTGTGTTAGTGTGGAATTGAAATGAATGTGTGACAACATCAAATCCACGTGCAAATAGATTCCACTGCAAGCATTTGAAAACCAAACAACAGAAGCACACATTACATTCATAATTAGCTGCTCTTAGCATTGGGTGAATTTGAACAAAATCAATATTGCTATAAATCTCATATTAACATCAATATGTGATTACTGAGGTATTACAGACATCACAGTGACTGTGCATGTGCTTGTGTTTTGCTAAAACGATGCCCATTATTAGTCTTTATCTAATATATCTATTATATCTAAATATGAGGATTTGGACATGATGATTTCTTTATTCCTAGGACTCTTGTCAATAATCAAACCAACAGTTGCATTGAATACTTACATCATATCCTCGGAGGACAGCCAAGTGAAATGACATAAGCTGCAAAGGGATGACGCTGAGGATACCCTGCAGGCAGTCCACAGTTTGCGGCAGTTCGATGGTCTGGTAGGCATTCTTAGTCAACTCTGTGTCATCCTGGCAACAGATGATGATGGGCCGACCCTGATGAAGACAGACATCGAGAGGGCAAGAATATTAACATCAGTCTGTCTGTCCACTCATTTCTGTTGTACTTGGGACTTTCAAAATTTAGTATTTGAGTACTTTGAGTGTGTGCTTTGGGTGGATGTGTAAGATGTGTTTTGTCAAAGACCTACCGATCTGGCGGTGACTTGCTGCAGAGCATTCTGGCATTTTGTGTAGCAGGCGTCCCTCATGATGATCATGATGACTGGCATGTGTTTGTCAACGAGTGCAAGAGGACCGTGCTTCAGCTCCCCAGCTAGGATGCCCTCCGAGTGCATGTAAGTGATCTCCTTAATTTTCTGCATCAGAATAAGAATAGTAAAACTTGTTTAGGATGAAGATTAATAGTAAGAATGAAGACAAATTACAGCACAGCCTACATTCCTTGCATGGTATGAAAGCTGTGTGAGCAGCTTTTTCTCATGCGGTTTCAACTTAATTATATTCTTTCCTTAAACTTGTTTGGATTATATGATAGTTAGACATCTTCTGTTCTGCGTATGTGCTCTTTTCAAGGACAATACTGTTGCCCATCAGCTAAATGCTTACACTCTTTGTATCAGGGACCAGCTGATGATACTGAAGCAAGCCCACACAGCTATCAGCTCAACAACAAATATCCCAGAAATCAGAAGGACATGCAGATGCAACGTCGCCTCGGCAATGAAAGAAATCTGAGAGTGGCAAATAACATGTTAGGGTGTTCATGTCAGGTGACAGGAAGGAGATTAAAAATATCTAAAAACCTTCAGTGAATCATAGACAAGGAAACACCACAGACGATGGCACAGACGCTGCAGAGCCAGAAAGGCATGTGGACTATCCATGGCTACAAGGCCGGAAGCCGAAATGTAGATGGGGACATCAACAGACCCAGTGCTGAATAGGGATGGGTATCGAAAACCGGTTCTTGTTGAGAACCGGTTCCCACTGTTTCAATTCCTTGGAATCGTTTGCCATTTTTGTAAACGATTCCCTTATCGATTTCAGTCGCCCCGAATGACGTCACCACGTTGCGGAGCGTCATTTACCTGGCAGGAAACACGGCGCCTAAGCGGCTCAAACGCTAAAAAGTTTGGTTATACTTTACGAGAACGGATGACAACAGGGCAACTTGCAATACTTGCAAAGTAGATATTTTATTTAAGGGAGGAAACACTACGAATATGCAAAAGCATTTGCTCACAAAACACGCGATGACCTTAAATGAATGTCGTGTTTTTAATTCCGCTCCGGACTCGTGAATCTCAACCCAGCAGCAGCGGTAACGTTTGCACGTCCTCTCCCGTTAATGCGGCAGGTAAATAATCAACTAACAGTGCATATTATGTTAGCGCGATCTGCCTTATTACAAAACCTGCCATTACTGTGCGCTGCATTTAGGTGACCATGATGAGAGAGACAGACAGAGCCTGGCTGGCTCAGATGCTGGCAGTTCTCGCTGCAGTCTACCGGTAGCGTCTCCTTTCAGGCTAGGATAGACGAATGTCACCGAGCAGTGACTAAGTTTGTGGTAAAAGGCTTGCACCCATTTGCCACAGCAGATGCCCCGATTTTAGGTAAGTGAATGTGTTTAATTGTAGGCAGGGACATTACTGGATATTCTTGTTTTATTGCTACAGAAGAATATTTATTTTATTATTTTACATTTACAATTTTTTTCCTGGGGACCCTGTGACACCCCATTGAAAAGCCGTAGGCTGTGGATCTCTTAAGATCTCACTGTTGGGTTTGTAAGGCCATGTTACTCCTAAATTTCTATCTCGTTCAAAGAGAAGATATAAAACAAAGTTCTAAGCTATTTGACCTTAGTGTTCTCCTTTTTTAAAAAGAATCGATAAGAGAATCGAATCGTTAAACAGAATCGAAAATGGAATCGGAATCGTGAAAATCTTATCAATACCCATCCCTAGTGCTGAATGATTTCTTCAACAGATCCTAGACGCAGTCACCTATTGACTACTTTTATAAGCAGTCCTTGGCAATGACACCTTCACTACCACTGACCATCTCACTGAACAAATGAGGAAGGTACATGCAAGTAAAGGATGCACAGTGACATCACCCTAATGGCATAACGCAGAGCTCCAGTCGTCCCAATCCTGTGGACGACATCCCGCCTGGTTTCTGAGTCAAAGAGGGCTTTTATTAGGGACCTGAGCAATTACAGTACTGGTGGGTTACTTGGACAAGAACACTAGACTGGCTCTCTACAGGAAGTGCCAGAATGGGCTCTTTTTCATGCAGAGGCTCTATTCCTTCATTGTAAATGTCACAGTGTTGATGACGTTTCCTGAGCCTTTGATGATCAGACGTTTTTTCCGTGTTGTGATAAATTAGAGCAAAAGGCTTGACGGTGCATGATACGAAAAACCTCAGTAAACTTGTTCAAACTCGGCTGAGTCTTGTGGGTGGAATTGGACCGTCTACATGTAGTAGCAGAGAGAAAGCTGTTGTCAAAACTCCTCTGCATCATAGACAATGTTCCCTTCCCTCTACACAGCGTTGTGGTTAGCCAGAGGTGCACATTCAGCCAGAGACTAATAATGACTAAATGCTCCACTGAACATCACTCCTATGGCCATCTAGTTACATAACTTCTTTTAGTGTTGCCATTTGATTGTTTATAATTTTGTTAGTCATTATTTAGTATAGCTAAATTGTTACAAAACAATTTCCCTGTAAGGATTATATAACATGTCCTCATTCCTAATTCCACTGTACTCATTTTACGACTAATATTATGGCTTTTTTGTAACTCACCAGTGCCCCCTCTAGGCAGGTGGCATAGTTGAAACCTCGACCCATAACCAAAAGAGACCTTTGCTGATACAGTTCATTGGCAATGGTCTTGATCTTCTCATCCAGGGACAACACCTTCTTTATCAGTTCTAAGACAGTAAAAGAACGATGAGTGAACGATGCATTAATGTTGTTTAGCTTGAATCTCCACTTCTAAATACTTTTTGTAAGATTTGTTGGGGTACTGACCAGGTAGCATCTTGAGGCTGTGGATGATCTCCTCTCTTCTCTTCTGTAGGGAGAGTCTGTCCTCACTCATCATCAAGCCAAACATAATGAGTGAGACAAACTGACTGGTGTAAGCCTGGATAAGACACACACACACACACAGAAACACTTTATAAGCCCCCCTGTGCTGAACAATGAGGAGGAACCCACCAATTTAGAATCGGACTCAGGGAGGAGCAGCCATCTGCCACAACCGGTTGGGGGTAAAACCAGTCGAGACAAGTATAGACCATAAACCAGCCATACCTTTGTGCTAGCCACTCCTATCTCGGGCCCAGCATTTATGTGGACTCCACAGTCGGTTTCTCTGCAGATAGAGCTGCCAACAGTGTTCGTTACACCAACTGTCAGAGCTCCCCGTTCTTTGCAGTAGCGCAGTGCCATCAAAGTGTCTGCTGTCTCTCCTAAGGAGCACAGAGAATGAAAACATATGTTCATAATGTGCAATTAAACCACAACAATGTTCCTGTTTCAGGAAAAAATGAAAAAGGCATTGAACGTGGATAGGTGTCACACAGGAAATTACAGTGTAAATAAAGCTTTCTAAAGCCACTTTCAGGAAAGTGAAGATAAAAAAGTGCTAATGTGCATCATTATCACCTGACTGGCTGATAAAGAAGCAAACATCATCTCTGAAAACAGGTGTGATACGGTCCAGGAAGTCGCTGGCCAGCTCCACCATGACAGGTAATTCCGTCAGCTCCTCGAGGATCTGTCTGGTCTGTAGAGCAAGTGAGTAAAAACAGAAGATTAATTAACACTGCTACACTCTATCCATACAATAATTGAATTCTTTGAACTCGTCTGTTACTAATGATTGCTTTCTTTACTGCAAAATGCCATCATCAAGCATATACAAGCTTAAATAATGATGTAACTGCTGTACTCACAGCCACCGCAGCGTGGAAACTCGTGCCACAGCCGATCATGATTAGCCGTCTGCAACGCTTTATTTCTTTCAGGTGGTCCTTCAACCCTCCGAGAACAACTGAGAGAACAGAAGGTGAAACAGTTAGACCTACTGATCCCTCACTGCATCACAACTAATGTCTGTCATACACTTTAGTGCCCAGTCATCATGCGTTTACCGCCTGCAGTTATTAAATAGTGCATTTTAGGAGGTAAATAAGGCTCATAAAAACAAGTTTTTTGCTGTAGCGATCATAACATACATGTTTTTATATCTGAGAGTCATTTTTTTAAATTCCCAGTTATATTAGAGGGTAGTGGGACATGCTAGAACATAGGACTGGCTATCAGTTCACTTGTCACCTTTTTTGGTGTCAAAACAAATGCGGCCCCTCATCGTGTTGACTACTGACTCCGGCTGCTCAAAGATCTCCTTCTGCATGAAGGCATCAAAGTTTCCTGCAAAGGACAACAGGAGCATACGTTACCATCACATTCTCTGACACACCGTGACATGCTGAATGCTTTCCTAATAAGAAGTGAGACAGGAAATAAGGATGCACGGAGTTTGTCTTGTGGCTTTGTTTGCACGCATTCAGCCAGCAGAGGGCGAGCATGTGTAACTGTTGACTTAAATCTGCTGCACTGCATGCACAGTACTTGCAATTTGAACTTCGCTACCTAAGAGCCACAAAGTAATTTCAAATAGTTTCTGACCTTTCATGATCTGCTTCAGCTCCATCTGTAGGGTCATGATAGCTCTGACTGGGTCTTCACCGGCCTGCCGGTTCATTCTGTGGATGGAGAGTTTCCCTCCGGTCACTACTGCTATGTCATCATCCTCCATGTACAACACCTTGTTGGTGTGCTCAATGATGGCACTGTGGGTAGACAGAAAAGGTCATTTGGGGAAAAGAAATGAATGAGTAATATAAATTAGTAATATTGTGTTTTTGCGTTTTGAGTCACATAGAAGAGACCTCACCTGGCGTCAGAAGCAAAATAGAACTCCACAGCCCTGCCATCCCCCACAGAGTTGATGGCGCTGGAGCTGTCAGCTCGGTTGCGACTGTTCCTCTCATGGACTTCCTCCTTGTGTTGAGCTGCAGGTCAGAAGTCAAAAATCAAGGTTCAGTGACATGCCATTTAGTCTTTTTACTAATCGTAGTCAACATACCCAGCCATTTATCCTTCTTGTTATTACTTATTAAGTTTCAAGCAAGTTCCTCTTACGACTAGACCTATCTTGGATTTTGTTTGCTTCTGTGCAAAGAATGGCTTACTTAATAATATCTTGGATTTTATTCCTGTATCCTTGGAGTTTGTTTCACTGTATTTCCCTTTGTTTATTCATTTGTGGTTTGCACATTTGCCTAATACACAAAAGTTGTCCTGTTTGATTACAGGGAGGAGACACAAATTCCTCTGGGGCTGTGTCAGGAAGGGCATCTGGTGTTAAAAAAAAAAAAAAAATCTGCCAAAGCAAACATGTGGAGCTGCCTGCTGTGACGACCCCCTTGTGAAAAAGGGAGCAGCTGAAAGTCGCTTTTATTCAGCAAACATTACATTCTCAGCATTAGAAACCTGCACATTGCAAAGTCGAGAAGTAGAGTGGCTTTGCAGCTCGAAAAGATACTGTTTTGTTTTGTTTTTTTTATCGCAAATCAAAAGATTCAAAAGTATGCAGAGAAACAAAAAAACAAACAATACCCCCACAAATTTGCTGAGGGTTGCTGAAGCCCCACACAAAGTGTTTATGCAGGGTGAAAGAGCGGTTTCCATCTGTGAAGTCTTATTGTGTACCTAAGACTGGGTTATTTGCAGATGCAAACCATCCTCCTCCTCACATTATACACATACTCTGAATCCACTCAGAGCATGCATTCATGCCTCTACACACAAATCAGCCTATAATTTGTTAACTTCCAAGTATACCTGACTTTTTTTTACTCATATCTGTCTGTTACTTTTCTAAGATGAAGAGGGGCGTGCTAAGGCTGGGACGTTTTCTAATCCTGACGAGGCTTGAAACTAAAAAAGAGAAATTTTATACATTTAATGTGAACAACAGACAAAGTGAAACACAGATTTTTGTACTTAATATGTCTGGTTAATAAATTACTCTTTGCCTTTTAGCTAATCTGGGGGTTTAAATTTGAGTCACTAAATTTAGAAAATATCTTATATGTAATGGTATATTTAAATAAATGACCCAAAAAGGACTTATCATGCCATTTTTGAGGTCATTTAAAACACCACACTAAGCTTTTCAGTGCCCGCCCTGGAAGTACCTCTGCCTTGAACTTTGGACGCCTTCATTAACAACCATAGATAGATAAGATACTGCGGACACAGTCTACAGAAAGAAAGAAAGAACACCAGCAGGGTGGTGTGATCGTAGCAGCTGAGGATTTCTTAGTAAGATTCAATATCTGGACATTTAAAAAAGATACTTCAAGTTTTAGATTTAGACATTCAAACTGTGATCAGTTTGTAACACCTCACTACATTTTCCTCTTCGTTCCCTCCACTATCTGCAGGTTCTGTGGGTGAAGGGCTGTGTGAATTTGTGCCAAGCAATCACTGTAAACCCATGTAGCCACCTGAATCATCATGCCAAATTAAATTTAAACTCATGCCTGGCTACACCAAAATGCAGTTTGCTATAGCCAGGCAAGTAATACCAGTCCAGCACGCTTCTCCATCTCTCATTCAGCAGTAATGACTGGGAGTGTCTAAATGAGATCAGCAGTGGTTTTTAACAAATCCCTGTTGTGGTTTGACAACGCCTGACAAAAGCTCAATCGGGATCACTTTATTCAAAATGGGATTATTATTCAAACTACAGTCATTTATATTTAGCTCTGTATCCAGGATCTCCCTGCTCTTTCGTGTGCCGCTGTGGAAAGCACGAGGTGGGGAGAGCAGGAACAGCAGCAGCAGCAGCAGGACCCACTCACAGAACAGAGGCATCAGTCACAATAATGAAGCCAGAAATAGTGAGAATACCATGAAATTGAGGAGTTGGGGTGGAGGTGCGTCTGCAAAGCAGCTTGCAGAGGCTGCAACTGTATATAGCCCCAAAATATATTCAATAGCACAGCACGTATGAGAATTGCAAATGAGAAACATCCACATCAGCTGATCTGATGTGGATTAGCTGACCTGATATGGCCGGCTGAGCTTCACTCCACAGCCTGGCAGAACTCACGCTCAGATTAAACATCGGTGTTATTCTTACTCATGGAGCATAGGGACTAGTGGTCAGCCTTCCCGCTGCTCTCACTGGACTGGGGGTTTTTAACAATGGACACTCTATCATGTGAATACGCCACTTGAATCAGTGAATGCACCAGGGTGGGTGGTTTCAAAAAGTTTGGACCCAAACTGGAGAAGTCTCGAATTTTGTTAAACTAAATGTTTCTCAGGATGTCATTCAATTTCCAAAACACCACTGCCTTTAAAACTTGACACAAAGTTCCCCTATTACACTGGAAGAAATGTTTTATTTTATTATTACTTTACAGTAAAAACTGGAAAGCTGCTACTTTGACAGTAGCTGGGAAAATTATTTTGAGAGTGTGGGGTTGTTTCTGTAGGCTATACATGAACCAATCTCTATACCTTCTTTAAACATAAACATAGGCGTTGTACCTTAATTTGACTCTGTCCCAAATACACCGTCCTGCTGCTATAAATACTAATTAGTGCATCTTATTAGTGGATAAGAGCAAGGCCTAACAAATATTTGCTCCAGTATGAGTTTGCTTAGAATGACAGTGCCAAACTGTCACAGAAAGCATTAAAAACGTATGATCTCAGAAATAGTGTTGCTTAAAAAAAAAAGGGGGGGGGGGGGGGGGGTGTATTTATATTTTAAACTTCCGGGGGACTGTCCCAGTCAGTTGAAACTTCCTTGAACAATAAAACTACAACTGCTTCCTTATAGGGGTCAGATATCCATATGATAACCAGCAGGAGTGAGATCATGTTAGATAATTTAACAGAGCGTTTATCTTGACATTCCAAATATTTCATCACGTCCCACTTTTCTATCGTGCAGTAAATCTTCATATCTACAGTTAGACTCTAGACCAGGGGTGGGCAATCTCAGTCCATGAGGCCCGGTGTCCCTGCAGGTTTTAGATGTGTCCTCGAACCAACACAGCTGATTTAAATGGCTAAATTAGCTCCTCAACATGTCCTGAAGTTCTCCAGAGGCCTGGTAACGAACTAATCATGTGATTCAGGTGTGTTGACCCAAGGTGAGATCTAAAACCTGCAGGGACACCGGCCCTCGTGGACTGAGATTGCCCACCCCTGCTCTCGACGGGCAGGTTTAGGGTGCAGTGTAAGTGAATATGGCACTGAAAGAGGAAGAGAGCTCACCACTGTTGTACTGCACGGGGATGTGCTCAGTCAGCAGCTCATGCTCACTTCGCACACCGATGACCATAGGACTTCCTCTCCTGCCAAGATAAGAAGGGGGGGGGGGGGGGGGGGGGTGAGATGGGAGAAGGATTAGGTTTCACATTCATTGTCAGATCCAATCTCGTGATGTTCTGACATTCTTTACTAAAATACTTCTAAACAAAGCAAAATATTAAAGAAATCTATTAGTTTGTTCTTGCTTATACTACTGCACATTCAGTGTGTTCATCATTAGTCCTCCATATTTTGTACATATTTCCAAGACTTGACAGTTCCTGGAACAAGTCACTGGCTCCATATTGGCTGCTGATGCCATGTGGACGTCTCTTATTGGCTCAGGAGGCAGAGGAAGTGTAAACATTTATCACAGGTGGGGGAGGAAGGTGTGAGGACACCAATCTTAAAACAGGAGACACCTTTACATGCACTTTAGTGATCGCAGTGCAAACAGTGTGTCAAAACACAACCACTTCCTTGTGAGTTAAGAAGCTGTATTCTAAAGGCCTCTCCTTACTTCTCCTCCTTCTCTTGTCTGCATCTTTTCTCTCTGCTTCGCATGTCTCTTGGGCTGTGTTGACGTAAGCACGATGGTTGTTTTAAGAGGCGTGGGGCTTGAAAATGGAGGATTGCAAACAGAGACATGTGGTGGCCATCCAGTACAATATTGTAGTTTCGCCAAAGGAGGGAGAGATGGGAAGAGGTGAAATCAACGGAGAGCCTTATCACGATAACGATGTTTAAAGGACCACTCTTTGTGACACTTTGGCTTGTTTACACTAAACCACACCAAGCACACTCTAGTGTGTATGGCATGCAAGCATAGCAGAATCAGAGGGGTGTGACGTCTAACACAACAGCATCAGCATTGAATAGTGCTGGATCTAATTTCGGATTTGGTTAGATTCAGTGTGTCACAACCTCCTCTCCAGGCTGAAAGGCACAACAATAAAGTGCCTGTTACAGAGACCGGTGAGGCAGAAAAATGGCGCAATGCTACACCTTCAACAGGGTATGACAGGGACTTGTATTAAATAAAAGACACGAGTGGAAATGGCAGAACAAAGTCCCAGAAAGCAAAGCCGAGGTGGTGAGAGTAAAGGTTTGGCTGTGAAGGTCATCCATGATGGCAAAGGGTGGGTGGTGTCTAGCATCACTAGATAATTGAAAACATTCCCCTTTTCCCTCTGTTTTGGCAGACAATGCTGATTGTTAAACATGTAAACCACAAAAATACATCGAGTACGGCCAATGACATGCGTTACACTGATATCGGCTTTCAGAACGCAGGCGACAGCTGAGACAGCAGAGATTCATCTTAAATTCATCTTAAAAACACGGTGAGATTTTACGCCCACTTCTCATTTTGCCGCCCTCCTCATTTCTCTCTTCCTTCTTAACTTACTCCATTGCGCTGCCTTTTCCCTGATCTCTGAGCTCACTGAACCAGGAAAGGTATGAATAAACTGATGAGAAACAATTAACCTGGAGTTTCATGTGACCCAGCCAAATTTCCTGGAGCTGAAACGCGAACCCCTCATTGTTAATAAGTTACAGAGAAGGTGGCCCAGGGCCAGGGTCCCAGAAGGGAGGGGAGGCTCTCAATTCAGTCTCTGGTCCTAAGATGCAGATTGTACTGACACATAGCCGAACAGGAATTTCCTCAGGGCATATATCCACTATTATAAACAAAGGACGTTCCAGTGTCCTGTCATAGTAAATGTAAGCTCAGATAAGCCACAACACATAAATCTAAGGAGCCTCCTAAAATCATATTGCTTTATTGTGGTAACAACAGGAATGAGTCACTCCCAGTGAGTCTGGTTCATATTCCTGGGCGGTATGTGTGAAAGACAGTGTGTGACTGAGTGTGCGTCAGAGCGTGCATACTAACCTGGTTGCCACGGCCTCTCCGGGGAAATGACGGCTTTTAAACACGAGAGCAAAGGCCCCCTCCTATAACACAGAAAAAAAGCAATGGGAAAAAAGAATTCAGTTAAGCTTGATGAAAGAATTCAGTCCAATAAATGATGAAGAAACGAAGGGTGAGGAAGAAGGATAATAATAATAATAATATCAAAATAAAATAAAAAGAAATATCTCGAAAAGTTAACGCAAAGTCAATTAACCATTCCAGGAAAGTGTGGGACCTTTGAGAGACACAGAGCACAAACAAATGTTTCTCCTGGCCCTGCGGGGTTTTACACATGTGTGTGCGCATGTGCGTTTGTATGTGTGTTGGAGGGGGGATGTTAAGGTGCAAGGTGGTGGGTGTGCATGTGTGTGTGGAAACTGGGGGGGTTAAAAGAAAAAAGACCCCTATTGTACAAGATCAGCTGTGTTTCGAAAGAACTGACTTCAAGTCTGCCTGTGGTGGTTATTGAAGCCAAACTGGCTGAGTGTGTGGCTGTGGTGGTGAAATATGGGGTGGGGGTTAAAAGATGGGTGGGTGGATAGTGGGTAAGCAAGCATTCAGTAGAGGGCGAAGGGATGGTGTCATGATCCGGGATTTTTTTAGTGGGTATCTCAACCGTCTGGTTCCCATTACTCAGAATGGCCGCCTATACTTCCTCTGTTCTTCTACTCTGAGATTGTGACATGAAAGTGTTACTCACATGATTAAAAACTGACGTTTTTTATTTTATTTTCTTTTTTCCCTTTTTTCTGTGACTAATGATGTCACTGATGATGCTGTTCAGGCGGTTGCCATAGCATGTGTGTTTGTAATGGAGCGTGTTTTTTAATGGACAGGAAATTTAAGCAGTTTCACATCAAGTAAAATAAGTAAATGAGTGTTTGACTGTCACGGATACACTTTATGACATTCAGTGACAGTCTTTTAGCCTTCATGGTTACCAGCAAACTCGCTGTAAAACTTTTCCACTGCTTAAACTGAAGCAAAAACTGGAGAAGAAAGCAAAAGAGTGCATCTGTGAAGCCATGAAGTAGGCCATTGTGCATTGCTGCTATGAGAGCAACTCACCAGCTGTTTAATCACCCTCTCTACTAGCTTGGAGAAAGTGATGCTGTCATTCTCTCTGTTGTCATAAACATATTTGATCAGCTTCGGGATCACCTCTGTGTCTGTCTCTGACTCAAACTCGTAACCTTTGTTGATCTGAGGAAGGCAAAAAAAAAGAAGTTAATATTAATTTAATCCACACTGTTGATCTCTCATCCTGACTTGCTTTTCATCCACTGAACTGTTTCTGTATGAAAAGCATTTAATGAATCTTCCAGCAACACACGCATGCTCAGTAGCTCAGAAACCTCAACAGAATTAATGTGGAACAGATTAAAGTTTTGACTTAAGACTGAAGTCCATATTTTCTTTATGTAGATGTAAATTAGAAGAAAAATCCAATCAGATTTGTAACATCTAGTATCTTAATACACACACATATATATTTTCTTTTATTTGCTTAAGTGATGTGACAAATTGACTACCAAACCCATCTACATCCACAATAACAGTGTTATAATCAATGGAACAAATGGCAATGACAATAAGGCCTTCAGCATAGGAAGTGCGTTTACGTCAAGAGGATTTTTTTCTAATGAGATGATGACGTACCAGGTACTTCTTCAGCTCTTTGTAGTTGGTAATGATGCCGTTATGGATGACGACAAACTCTGAGAAAGACAAGAGTGAAAAGATTATAGAAGCTATGTACCCGCTGCACCTTTAGGGCTCGAGGACAACAATGTTAAGTGTGCGCTTAGGCAAGTTTAACACAAAGCACTGGATTTAACAGCTACTCAACACTACTATCAATACAAGGTGGACAATTTAAAAGAGTACGAACAAGTGCAAAAACATACATTATCATAATGATAACAACATAATAAGACTGCTGTACTTTTTTGCAAACTAATTTTGAGTCAGTTTTGTAATTTTCTGTCACACTTTAATTCAGATGAGTATGTTCTAAAGCCAAGATACATAACTGACACACCTGTAAACGTGGCACACTTAGGACAAACCTTTTGGTTTCAGTTCATGAATAGAAGGCGTGCCTGTGCACTAAAAAGGTAGGCAGCACGGTAATTTAATGCTTTCTTTTTAATGCTTTAGTATTAAGCTTAGAGTGAAATGATTTAAAGCAAGGGAGAACTATGGAGTCGAGTCAACATTTTTTTCAGGGAATCAAAATGTAATATGTGTTTCGTTTTAAACCATTTATTTCATTTGTTGGGCATGGATGTTAAAGCAGTAGTTGGAAGAATTCTGAGGGAATTTGAAAACAGATAGTCCTCAACTCATTGTTCTAAGCAACTCTGACAAAATAAGCAAAGAGGGCATTTGCATGTGCTCCACATGGAAAGGAGAAAAAAGTGAGCCAGCGCAGAGTTCTGACGTCACCCTGGACGTGAACCCAACTTCTTCCATGTGAAAATCTCTCGTCAACCCTCCGCAACAGAGATGCCAAACTCATTTCACATATGTACAGCCCACTTTGCTTTAAAGCAGGCCGACCGAGTCAAAGATATTTAACCTCCTGAGATCCGAGCTCTTTCATGGCACGCACCTAATTTTGGTTTCTGAGAAAAATTAGAGTTGAAACAACATATGAGGACATTCGTTTAAAATGTTGATAGAAAAGTGGCAGTATAATGTCCTCGTAAGTGGATATCAGGCCCTTGTAGAGAAAAATTTGGTATTTTGGTCTAAACATTTAATCCCCGAAAAGTTTTAACATAAAAAAGACAGTAATCTCATTTTTTTAAATTATAGAGATGTAAAATTAGCAAAAAGATGTGGTAGATCATTGCCCAGGCTGGCCTGTATTTGTAAAACGCATAGTTTTAGTTAAATCACCGGATTATTTTCTCCATAGTAGGTAGTGAAAAACAGGAACTTTATTATTTTGTGTTGTGTGAATGGCATTAGGGAGCTCTTTATTGGTAGGAAAAAATGCAGAAGTTATGAAAATACAGTTAAAAGTTTACTCTTTCACATTTTTCCAAAGCCTTCCAGCAGTCTATATCTTCCTTATATCTGATATCCTTGCTCTGCAACGTTAATTATTCGTACACCTGTGTAGACTTTCTTGTTCTTTATTCTATTTAGCTGATTTGATCTAAAAAGATCATGTAAAAGTAAAAACCAGCCCCAAAGAGGAGCAAGATGCTAATTATTAACATGCAATTATTATGGATTTGTTTTTCAGTGACTTGCTGTCTATGAGGATCCCATAAATGTATACTTTGTGAGTATATCTTACCATTATCCTTATCAGAGCGATGAGGATGGCTGTTGAGAGCGCTCGGCTCTCCGTGGGTGGCCCATCGGGTGTGAGCGATGCCAAAGTGTGTGCACAGTTCTTCATCAAGGTTCAGCGAGTCCTTCTCTGGACAAGCAAAAACACAAAACCAGCCCTGTTACTGACATGACAAGAATTCAGATGATTTTTAAGCTTGACAAATGCTAAAATTTTTTCAGAATTCCTTCAATTGTTTTGTATTTTTAAAGAAGACGAGAAGATTTCTGAGCTAATCAGAACCAAGTGAACAGACAAAGAAAAAAACCCAAAGAAACCCACTGTAAAGCTCCTCGTCCAGAGCCTTGACCTTCCCTGTCTTCTTGATTAAACAGATGCTGTTATTGTTTCCGTCACTTGTTGTCTTGCTAGGGCCATCCACAGCAATACCTGGTAACAGGGAGAGAGGGTGGAGGTGAGGTGTTAACTCATTTTTTCAAACAAAAAGGCAGCAAACAGTAAAGTGTCAAAATGCTGTGTTTAGGTGAGCGGTGCTCACTATAACAATAATGCTCACCACAAAAATACATGAAAGATTTTGAACATGAGTTTCAGCAAGATAAGTTAGGACAGTCAAAGCAGCTTGAGATACAATACGTTATTATAGGAGGTACTATTTCTGATTTTGCATGTGCGTGTTTGTTTTACAATGACCTTCTGATTCTGTTGCTTCATCCTGCTCGAACAGGATGAACAAATACGAGCATGTGTTTGTATGGGTGTGCTTTTTGTTTGGGATACTATAGAAACGCTCTGAGTTAGATGTCACTGTCAAAGGATCATATTGTTTTCCAGCCCAACTATCCCAAACATGACATGTTTCTCTTTAATGAAGGTACTGCGGCTTCGGATCACTCTTACAGACGACAATAAAATTTAATGACCAAATTCCCTGTTGACTTAGTGGTTTGATGTGTAGCAGGAGGTGGAAGGTTGAAATAAATTTGAACAATTAAAAGGCAAAAGATTTTTATTTAAGCAGCGTCTGAGTAAATGGTGATACTTTCATTTTGGTTTTTAGAAGTTAGGAGAAGTTAATCTTCATCACTGTCACTGCAGGCACGATACTTTTTGTACTTAAAGGCTTCATGCTTGTGTAAATGAAAACATTTCATGATGTTATTAAGTAAAATATAATATGCATCTGTGTGCTTATAGAAGAACATTTGATTGCGATAGGAGAGCTAGTCCACATACTCGGAGCTCGCCCGTCCGCAAGCAGCTCTAAGTGTTTACTGGGCAATAAGTTGGGGGCGGTGAGCTGTAGTAATAAAGTCTGTAGGAGATTAGTAGTAGTAACAATGTTTCTATCCTTGAGAAAGAGGATACAATGCAATATGATAATATTCCTGAGCTTTAAAACGCAACAATCACACAGTTGTCCCATCTCTCGAATTTCATAGTTGAATCAGAAATTATACCAAGACTCCTCATATGAAGGCGAATGTTGTTTTCTAGGACCTTACGTAAGTGATTAAACTTGCAGTGTCATTCAAAGAGTCTAAAAAAATCTGCAGTCATATCAATCTTCAAAACAACTAATAGGACCTTCAAGTAAAGCACAAGCAAGTAGGCTGGAAGATGAGGAAGAGGATCTTTCTGCTAAGTATGAGGCTTACTTAGTAGATAAGGGCTATGTGTCAGAGGCCAGTTTGATCTTGGTAAATGCTAAATGGACTGATTCTTTTATAGTGCTTTCTGCTCTCCCAGAGCACTCAAAGTGCTTTAAGACAGTTTAAAAGAATCCAGTGGTAAACTGCACAAATACCACTTTTCCTCATCTTTGTGCAGCCTGTAAGTAGGTGAAGTCGTGTCAAATACTATTATCATGTGGAACCTGAGGCTTAAGTTGTTATTGTCTAAATAGGTTTCCTCTGGGGCTATAAAGGTAATATCGGAAAGATATTAGTGTTGGAGGGTCCATACTTTGTTTCTATCTTCTAAATTCAGAATGTGGTCCAGTGAGCTTATGTTTTAACACAGAAGTTGACCCAGATGTGTTTCTGTTGTGTTGACTCATTATTGTGGAATGTTAAAACCACAGTGGTTATTAAAATGTGTTCAGAATTTGCAAATTGATGATGATCTATCTTTTAAACCACGATGCACTGCTTTCTCCTACAGCTGCCTTTAGAGGTTGAGAGGATCGGTACTGGTATCCGCCATACTGGCGCTGTATTTACCTGGTATAGGAATGATAGCAAAATGAATGACACCACTACCAGCTAGAAATGTATGTAGGTCAAATATGCTTTTAGAAGGAAAGCTGTGCTGACACGTCACTTATATCACTTTGCTAAGAGTTACAGGTATCGAATGCTACACTGGTTCTTCTATACTTGAGAGTATTTCATTTCTAAGTTAGCCTACATGTGCTGGAAGCGGTTCAGCGGATAAGACTGTGCCTTTATAGAGATCACAGTATTCACTGCGTGCCTGCAAATATTACAAACAAGCGTTCAAGAGCAAATCCTGATATATTTATTTAGTGTTTATGTATTGAATTCTGTGAAATGTTTCCTTGATTTCATACAGGTGCGGCCAGGGGGAACTAAAAGCATCTGTGGTGCGTGTGTATACGTGTGTGGGTGTGGGAGTGTGTGTGGTAACTGTGAAGTTGAGTGTCTCACCTGCTGAATCGTACCCTCTGTACTCCAGTCTCTGCAGTCCCTTCACCAGCGTCTCAAATATCTCCTTTCTGGTGCGAGGCACTTGGTAATTCAGGTAGGCAAAGATCCCTTTTTGAGAAACAGAAACAGAACCTGAATCCTCTGAAAGGCTCAATGCTGCAGTCAGAGTTGAAACTGCTGTCAAAGTTGATTTAGTTTAGACAATTTATTAGGAATACTTCTTGCAAACAGCATCAAGAAACACACAGTGGACAGAAGACATTACTTGGTGAGTTTCATTAATAGGTCATTAATAAAGAAGATAAAAGCTGCAATAAAGATTCACTATGACCTTCATCAAACTTAAGCTGCTCTACTTGATATGAGCAAGTGCAGGAAGAATAACCATCAGAGGATCTTTATTTTTGCGACAACGAGTCTGTAAGTCAAATGTAGTATAAGGACTTGTTGTAAGGTTTAGAGCATATGTCCTCCGAAGTGGTGGAAACACGACGGCGTGTGTGTCTTTGCAGGAATGTTCCGGGCAGCTCTGCTCCCGCAGGCACACAGCTGGCCATTGACGGACAAACATTGCACGCAGTGTTGTAGCAGCCAGGTAGAGAGGGTAAAATAAAACTCCAGCAATATCGGCCTCTTCCTTGCAGGCTCGGGGTGAGGCCGAAGAACTGTTAAACATTTACTTCAGACTGTAAAAGCTCTTCTTTAAGAGTAATAAAAAAAGTGAGACGCGCTATCACCTCAACCTTCCCGGGACAAAAGCGGGTCGCTGTGAATGAAACAGACCGGTCTTTTGACAGTTGGATGACTGGTCTAACTGCTCTGTCCTGTCCCTCACACCCGTGTCCTGTCCCACACACCCTAACACTGACACGTAGCAGCTGAGTCTGAAACTTTTCAGGAATCCACACAGTCGAAAACAGAGCTCAAACTACACAAAGTTCAAAGTGACTACATAAAACTTTGACAAAATGACACGTCTGCCAGTATCTTGCTTTGTAACTTGCATTTAAATCATCGGTAGTTTCACTGGCCACTGTCCATCAAAGCGACTCCCGTGCGTAATTGCCGCAACCTTTCCAACATCTTTCTGAAAAAGGCAAATTTACGAAGATAAGTCTTACCGCACATGGTTCAAGTTTCGTCCTCGCTCCCGCACACGGCTCCGCTGAAAAATGAAAGAGAACGTTTGTAATTTCCCGATCGAAGTGATGCTTCTACCGCTTCTACATTAAATCCAGACGGACTGCGCTCTCTAGTTCACTCCCCCTCTCTATTTAACTACTGAATCCTGGAGAGGCGGCTGCCGCACCTCCTCTAACACCTCCCCCGTTGCCTGCTCTGTTAACCCCGTCCTGGTGTCGGACGCAGGTGTTCACTACTTCATCACTCGAAAGATGATGAACTTGGTTTTATCCCAACCCACCTGCCAGCGTCAGCCGGACTCAAGAGTTTGTAGACTTTGACCACAGTGTGAATAATAATAATGGCTTTTCTCTTTAGTTATGCATTTGGGTAAGGTGGGGCCCTGCCTTCTCAAAATCAGCTTCAACAGTTTTCACGGCACTTCTGGTTCTGAATGAAGAATGAGGCCTTCACCATCACTGAAGCATGCAGGCTTTAAAAAAATCAATTTGTTAATATATATGGAATAACGAACTGATTTAAATCCAGACTAAACATTTTTAAACAGGGATCCGTTTATAACCACGCATTACTCTAAAATGACTTCTAGTTTTCTGTACTTATCCCCGAATTAGCAGAAACTCAGGAATCAATCGGCACAGTTCGTGATAACAAGGTGTTTGAAAAACTTGCATAAAGGACCATTGTGTAAGGTTTTCTACTTAAAAGAAGCAGAACATTATCAGGAATGGTGATTCATTCATTCATTCATTCAGCAATATGGCATGTCAGGAATGTATTGTCTACGTACGTATACGTCTATGTATTGTTTTCCTGATGAACCTGCATTTGTAGTGAAAGGTAACAGGTTGAGTTCTTCAGAAATGTCCAGGAGTGGCTGTCTTTTGAAATGTCAATAAAGCTTTATATCTTTCTGCACTTAATGTTGCAAATAATGTACGGAATGATCAAAACAAAACAAAACAAAACAAAACCAGTTGCTATCCCAGGCCATATTTACATCAGTTATCCATAATTATGTAATTTCTTGCATACTGGGATTTTAGCACATAGCAGGCTGAGACGATGTCGTGTAGAAGTATCAGCATCTTGCCCAAAGATACTTCAGCATGCAGACTGGAGCAGCCAGGAAAAACCACCAACCTTTCAATTAGTAGATGACCTGCTCTACCTCCTGAGTCACAGGCGCCCCAGCAGCTCAGCTTGTTAATAAAGTTAGCATTTTTAAAAATTGTTGATAAAACTCTTTTTAGATTAAAGGTTGCATTGGTAACAAGAAGCATTCAGTTTTCAACCAATAAATCATCAAGTTAAGCCAGAAGACCTTGGTGGATGAATGACAACGCTATCAAAAACATAGCCTCCATGGTGTGGGCTGTTAAATTGTAATCATATGGAAAAAAAAGACTGGTGGAAAAATAGTTCTTTGTGCATAGATCCCCTCTTCCATGAGTATGTGAATAGTTCCTGTTGTGTTATGTGGCCAGAAAAGCAATTTTGCTAGTCCCTGTCATAAAAAATATACTTTGATAAGTTCTTGCAACTGTGTAGTGACCATCTGGTGAAATGGTAAACGCTCTGATTTCTAAACTCTTAAAAAAGAAAGAAAGAAAAAAATAAACTCATTTCACAACTGCCCAATAATTCAGTTTTATTTCTTATACTGTAACTTTTAAACCTCTATCAGTTTTATTGTTCCTACTGCTTCTAGTTTTCTGTGGTGCAAAGGTCCTCCAAGTGCTCTGAACTGACTCCAAGGCAACATTAATTGTTAATGAAGACAATAAATGAAACGACTGACAGGTTTATATCGATTTATGTATGATGTTATTTAGACAGAGAGGCATTACTCTAAAATGACGTCTAGTTTTCTGTACTTATCCCCGAATTAGCAGAAACTCAGGAATCAATCGGCACAGTTCGTGATAACAAGGTGTTTGAAAAACTTGCATAAAGGACCATTGTGTAAGGGTTTCTACTTAAAAGAAGCAGAACATTATCAGGAATGGTGATTCATTCATTCATTCATTCATTCAGCAATATGGCATGTCAGGAATGTATTGTCTACATGCTTCAGAGATCACGGTTTTTTTCCTTACATATGATAAGTGTATTAGCGTCCATTGCTTCTTTGTAAAACAACTTTTACCTCTTCAAGCGCTAAAGCTGCAGGTTTCCTTACATTTCTTCCCTTGTAGGTGTGAACCTTACTTTCTTGGATTCCTTAGAGACCTTGTGGTCAGTGTATTCGGACTGGACTTGTAGTCCTAATCCTGCTGATTGCATATCCTACAGTTGGAATAGTGTATTAGCGCTAAACAGTAACACTCCAGTATTTCTAGTTCAGTCATAACTAATCATCCATTCAGTGACTCAAGCTACTGTTGTCTGTTTTTCTGATGAACCTGCATTTCTAATGAAAGGTGACAAGTTGAGTTCTTCAGAAATGTCCAGGAGTGGCTGTCTTTTGAAATGTCAATAAAGCTTTATATCTTTCTGCACTTAATGTTACAAATAATGTACGAAATGATCAAAACAAAACAAAACAAAACAAAACCAGTTGCTATCCCAGGCCATATTTACATCAGTTATCCATAATTATATAATTTCTTGCATACTGAGATTTTAGCACATAGCCAGGCTGAGACGATGTCGTGTAGAAGTATCAGCATCTTGCCCAAAGATACTTCAGCATGCAGACTGGAGCAGCCAGGAGAAACCACCAACCTTTCAATTAGTAGATGACCTGCTCTACCTCCTGAGTCACAGGCGCCCCAGCAGCTCAGCTTGTTAATAAAGTTAGCATTTTTAAAAATTGTCGATAAAACTCTTTTTAGATTAAAGGTTGCATTGGTAACAAGAAGCATTCAGTTTTCAACCAATAAATCATCAAGTTAAGCCAGAAGACCTTGGTGGATGAATGACAACGCTATCAAAAACATAGCCTCCATGGTGTGGGCTGTTAAACTGTAATCATATGGGAAAAAAATGACTGTTTATTTGGTGGAAAAATAGTTCTTTGTGCATAGATCCCCTCTTCTATGAGTATGTGAATAGTTCCTGTTGTGTTATGTGGCCAGAAAAGCAATTTTGCTAGTCCCTGTCATAAAAATATACTTCGATGAGTTCTTGCAACTGTGTAGTGACCATCTGGTGAAATGGTAAACGCTCTGATTTCTAAACTCTTAAAAAAGAAAGAAAGAAAAAAATAAACTCATTTCACAACTGCCCAATAATTCAGTTTTATTTCTTATACTGTAACTTTTAAACCTCTATCAGTTTTATTGTTCCTACTGCTTCTAGTTTTCTGTGGTGCAAAGGTCCTCCAAGTGCTCTGAACTGACTCCAAGGCAACATTAATTGTTAATGAAGACAATAAATGAAACGGCTGACAGGTTTATATCGATTTAGGAATGATGTTATTTAGACAGAGAGGCAGATATGAACTTATCTGTGCCCCGGCATGTAACTCGGTTGCATATGTATCAAAAGACACGGAGTAAGTAGTGTGCATGTGTCCACCCAGTTAAATTAAAATCCCAGACTCAGAGAAGTATGAAAATGGGTGTTCCTGTGTTCCTTCTGACCACATCATATCCACAGTCCATGGCTACTTTAAAGGAATGTGTGACGGTCTGGCCAAGTCACACGCCTCACCTCGCTTTTTCCAAACCCCATCAGCCCACACTGAGGGAGAACTATTTTGAAAATGGTGTTTAATTGAAGCCTATTGCGTACAATCCTCTTCCCTTTTATTGTACTCTCTGCCAACTCATGTCAAGGTGTGCTGCTGTAGAAGTTTGTGAGTGAGAATCAGTGACAAGAGCCAAAGAACCACATTCCTCCCCTGGCTTAAGGGATTAATAAGTATAATTGTCTGTGCGATTTGACACGGTTATCCAATGAGATTCACCCCAAAGATCAAAGGTTCTTTAATGACTACAACGATGTAAAATGATGGGCACAAGGAGAGGTTTGGCCCCAGCTTCAGTCAAGCTTTAATTCATTTTCACATTAAGGGTTTGAACCAATAACCCTTTAACTTATATTTGTCTAGTTAGTCAGTCTTTGATTTATTGATATTTTACTGGTGATTAATACCATCTAACTGTCTAAGTGCCAGAAATATTCATTAGGCCACACCCACATAAACCTAATAGCCATAAAAAAAATACCATAACCTTATAACCATATAAAAGCAATAGTAAAACAATTATTAACTGAATCTATCTGGTAGAAAATGCATGATATGCAATGTTGGCAACAGTTCTTGTAATTTATAGTGTAATATTAATGAAGTTTGTGTAAACATTAGTAACGATAATCAGTCAGTAGCCAACTCGCATAAATAAACGAAAACGAAGACGCATCAAGCTTTGGAGTAGATTACATAAGGAAACACTGCAGCATGGGTGGCGTGATTGAGATTATAAAATATGATGTACTTTGGTCAATTGCACAATACGTGTCTTGGGTATTAAATTCTTCATTTATATCAGGAGATCCAATAAATGATTCATCTCTACTCTTATATGTTTTGCTTTGACACGCGAACACATACAGCCGGGGCTTCGTGGAAATGCTTAAAGTGTGCCAGACATCGACACACTCTCCGGGCACGTACAGGCTCTGAATGAATGTTCGAGGTCTGAGTACATCAACCGGATGTGGTTCTTGTGTATTGACCAGCTAAGTCTGACTGTTTCAGACACAGTTTGCAGGGGATTCTCCCCTCACATCTGTTTCGAGTTAGATCCCGGAGGCCAGTACAGGAGGGCCTAACAATCTTTGTGGGGGATGGCAGGAAAATGACTATTGAACTGCACAGAAGAGACCAACAGCATGAGGGCCTGAGGCTGGAAGCTGGCTTATAGGAAACAGGTAGCAACTTTAGATCCCTCTTTCTTTGATTTGTTTTCCCTGAAAGCACAAAGAACACAAAGAAAGAAAAAAAAGCCATATAAATATCTGTTTATAAAACCCAGAAGAACTCCATGTCTTAAATTTGTGTCCTGTGCTTTACACTGTGTACAAACAGCAACACCATTATCTTTTATACTGCCTTAGAAAAGTAGTGCAGTAAACGGAGAGTCTTTTGACAATACAGAGGTAATTCAGCTCTCTGCTGGAACCAATATTCGATCTTGATCGTTTAGCAAGGAAGTGATCCAAGATCAAAGGCTATCAAGAAGAGACAGAGCTACTAAAATCAGATACCATACTTTATTCCTAACAACAAATTTTGCACATTTAGCTTTGAATACATTTACAACAATCACAGCTGTAAAGCATTTCTTACTCAGACACTTGGGTTTCGTCTTTTGTGGGGGGCTCTTTGGGAAGACAGAGACGCAGCAAGGGGTGACGTCTTCACGATTTCTGAGGAATAGAAAACTGTTATTGCATAAAACAAGCACAGTAATCTGATTTGTACGCAACCCACGTCTATGGTAATAGCCATACAAGTTTAACCCTATCCAAGAGTTGTGGACATGATTGATATTTATTTTCACAGGATACCTGAGGACAACCACGAGGGTCTGATCAAGTCCCGGTGGTCAACACCCAACCTCACCAGCCCCTACCTCTATCTCTCACTCACTCAGCTTGGTGGGTTCACCTCTGGGCCAGCTCACTGTAAATCAGTCCCAGATGTGACTCTGGAGGCAGATGGCGTAGCGTACGACACAGACAACACCCAACAAACGTCAAACAGATCCCCCCCCACCCCACCCCCCACCCCACCCGCTTTGTCTCAAAAATCCCTCCTTACATTTCGTCACCAGCTCTGTGAACAGCTACATTACCCCTGCAAAATGACACATTACTTATCACCATTACTAATAGTTAGACGGATAAGTGGCACTATATATACAGTAGAAGCTATAAATGAAATGTAACACCAGTAATAAAACTTCTGTGACTTGGTATTATCTCATCACTTTTAGTAATGCACCATAAGATTTTTTTCTCAAGAACTTCAGTGAAGAACATTTTAAGTACAGCTGAAATAGAAAACACATGCTTTATGCCTTAATTTCTCTGTCTAGGTCACGTATCAACAGCCCAACAGTGTTTCATTACAAAATCCTTCCATTTGAGAGCATGTGCTTAAAAGGATTTCCCAGAATCTCACCCGGAGTCAACCTGACATAAAGTGCATCTACCACTCCTACACGTATTAGATAAAAGTTCACCTAATCTTTCTCCAGGCTGACCTTTACGCACATTTAAACGTTAACAATGTTGTCCGGGTATACATAAACTTGGATTACTGGAGGTAGGCGATCTTCCAAAAAGGAAAAAAAAAAAAAACTTGGCGTGGTTTCTTGTATCTCTCCATGTCGAGATAGTATAGAGGCCGGGGTGGTGAATCTTAAGTTCTGGAGTGTGTGGAGGCAGTTTTGCCAGACTCATTTTTCGAAAATAGACGAGTCGTGATTGTTTTTGTTTTGCTTTGTGGTTACCATTGCACATCTCTGAGTAAATGAAATGATTTTCGAGTGACCAGGGCAGAAGTCGAGCAGCAGCGTCAGGGTGAGGGGGCTGCTCGACTGACTAACGTCATGTCGGACCCAGTGAGAAAGCCATCTGTGTTATGTCATGACTGCTGAGGCACTCCACCCTCTTCTCTGTTTCCCCATTTCCCTGTGTCTTTCTTTTTCCCTTCCAGACTCCCCCCACCCACGGCTTGTCTTGCCTTTGCTGTATTGCTGTGTGTTTTTGGTTTAGTGTTACAGACACGGTTATTGTGTCAACTGTTTATGTATTGCATTGCACATCTCTAAACAAATGTGGCTTAAGACTGAAAGGGCTGACTAGCTCCACCTCGGTTTGTAGTTTTTCCAAACTCTTGCACCTAACCCTGTGTTCTTGTGTCCCCTCTGCCACCACCCCCACATTTTGTTTTGATTTTAGTGGTTGACCACCTTTAGGTTTTTGACTATCAGCTTTCTGTCCTCACTTGTCTTTCTTATTCGATTTACAAGCCTGCTCTTGAGCACCACCTGGAAACCACATGTGAATGGTTTACAGCCTTTCATTAAGCTGAGGAGTGCTCCAGTTAAAAGCTCCAGCTAAAGTGTGAATTACCTCAAACAGAGCATTGTTAACACCTAAATTACAGCACTAAAGCCAAAGTAAGACACTGTATTTCTGTTGGTAGGCAAAATATTATTGAAATGCTGTGAATTTCAATCCTGCACTATTCTTATTAAAAATAGAAGGTCCGTCCTTTAATAAATCTTCAACATGAACATACAGGACATTTTTCTGTTGTTTCACTCTCTCTCTCTCTCTCTCCTACACACACACAACATAATGGACATTAACCACCAACTACTGAGAACTTTAACAAGGTAAAGTCTTCCATCACACAGTTGAGCTTTCAGGGGAAAAACTCTGTTTGCTCTGATTGCTTGCTGTAATATGACATGTTTGCTTTAATGTGGTAATAATAGCTTTGGAAATTGAAATTTGACAATTGTGTGGAACTGTCAACAGTAGCATTAGTGCAATAAAACCTGTGTAGCTCTGTGACTACTGGACAAGACTAAATCAGTGTGTGCACAGTAGATGACCGGAGACAACAATAACCTCCCTCTGGCTCCTCAAAGGCTTGTGTGGTCAAATTCATTATCTCATTACATCCCACGCTCTTTCTTTTATGGATTATGCTAATAGAACTGATTACTACTACAGTGTAACTGCAGAATGTGTGCATCGCTTCTTAACTTTTAATGCAAAGTAGTCTGAGTAACATCACAGTGAAATTTGAGAGTCAAACTGAGGAGGAAACTTACAGCAATCCCGTGAGCTCATGTTGAAGTTTTTGCTCCATCTTGTGGTGAAAAATTGTAGGTAAAACATTTGTGCCAAGTTGTTGCGCCACAGTTTATATCTTTATATCACTACAGTAATGACTGTAAATGGTGCAATAGCAAAGGAAATGCGTTATAGTGCGTTTATGCATTTCACAATGGATAAATGGGTCATTCCAGAACTGGAGGACAATTTATGCTTCACAAATGCTAAAAAACATGAAGTTTTTTCAATGTAAATTTCAGTTTTATTTAAATGAACCACCAACAATGAGATGCTTGGCACAACCGTATCACCACCACTCGAAGAAGTAACTATAAAAAAAAGGGAATATATTAAACCTTTGTAAGCTAAAAAAACAACAAAACATTTGAACTATTTTATTGCATAATTTTTATATTCTTACATTTTTTTAATTTAAATGTCTTCTGTTCTTATCTATCAGGGTTGACTTGATGCATTACTTTTTTGTAGACTGACAAAAATACTTTTAATATATATTTGCAATGTTTGTTTAATAGGGTAACATTAGCATTTTTGTAGAAAAATGAATGCATTTCACAGTAATGGACTGTGAAAGTTGAGGATGAATGCAGTTATATAGTACAACTAAATGTAGGAAACTTTAAATGCATCTTCTTTTAGTAGCATAGTAAGAGGGCTGCACTGGTTAGATATACTCTGTCTGAAAAAAAAAAAATAGAAAATATAAAGATAAGGACTCATCTTTGGTCTATCCATGAATTAGGACAACGTTTAACAATTATAAGACTTGTAGCAACAAAACCAAAACATATTTTAAGTGTTATATTTGAATTGGTTATTAAGAAACCGAGACAAAAGAAAACTGCCACTTTAGTAGATGCTCAAGAGCCGTTTCATATTTTAATCAATATTTTGCATTTTTAGTATAATGCAAAGTACTACTCTAACTCTGGAAAATTGGTGAGACAAGCATACATAGAGTTGTGCCTCCTGTATTATTTTCAAATTCATGAATGGAATTCTGGCACCAAATGAGATGCATCTGGCTCGGAGCCTCTGAATCACTTCCTGTTTGAACAGAGCACTGAATATGAAATACTGGGAATAGCCCCCCCACCCCCCTTTTTTTTTTTTTTTTTTTTTTTTTTTTTAAAAGAAACAACCAAAAAGGAATTTAGTTTCATAATGAGATTTATTTACAGATGAAAGTGGGAGAGCTCCCTTGTGCATTTTATTATCAGAATTCATCGGTTTTTCCCAAACAAAACAGCAGGAAATTTCAGTCACGCATTCACACACACGCAAAAAAAGTTGAAAAGTTGACAATGGCCACTTTAGTCCTACGTTTAAAAGAAAAAAGAAAAAAAAAAAAAAAAAAAAAAAAAGTGGCAAACCCAACAAACTGCACTACCTAAAATTTAGAAACCTTGATTTAAAGCAGAATATATATATATAAAAAAGAAATAACTTCAGGTCAGCAGGCACATGGTCACAGATCTGCTCTTACATATAATGAAAAAGCAAAAAAAAAAGCAAAAAAAAAGTTGAAATTTGATGCCAAAAGCAAACCCATTGCAGACTTAGGCACAATATCAGTCATATACCACGATACTCTGCATGCTGATGGAGAAAAGCACTACATAACTTTAAACCAAAAACTATTAAAGACAGGAACCTGAGATATAAATTGAATTACCTTACTACTTTAGCATGATCAGCAGTCTTAAAAGTGAACAACTTCTGCCCAAAATTTGGCAAGATATTTCAACGTTAATCTCAAGCCATCGCTGACAATGGAACGAGGACATCTAGGCAATGCATACCAACGCACCCATTACGTGACAAAGCAATAGGAAGCAGTACCAATGTTAGGGTTACAAATGAAGTTACTCCATTTGTTGTATTATTTGGACTAATAAGATAGAACGAGAGGAGGGGGCATAGACAGCAGACAGCAACTGATCTGAATCTGTGAGCTGGGGAGGAGTAGCAGTGTAGTCTGCTGCTAGTTGGCTAATACTGTAGGTACTATGGGTCCTCATTCCCCCCAGCTTGAGTGAAATTGCATGGAGGCAGAGGGAACAGAGGTAGACAGGGAGGTAAATGTGGAACCAGAGGACAGACAAAAAAACAAAACAAAAAACAAACAAACATTGAGAATGTGGAATCGGAGGAGTAGCTACATAGCTGGTCTTCAGAAGCCCGATGGTGTCAAAACATTCATGTCCCGAGGTTTGAGTTTATGCGGCCGTGGGTTTTGCCGCTTGGCTTCAATGTCTGAGATTTCAATCTTGGGTGGCATAAATTTTGTAGGGTCATCAACCTTGAGGTTGACCTGGGTGTTGGTGCCATCCATGGTTGAGGATTTCTGCAGACCAAAATAGGATTGCAGAGACAAACCTGCAGGAGAGAGGTGTGGTAGATGATGTCATTAATTTCTTAAGAGTTGCAAAGAGAAACACACAGCGTCACTGGTGTACTGTTGAAATTTCCCTGAAATATTCCACCTACATGCCGTTATAGCTTCTATAAGAAAACTTTTAAATTGCACCTTATTCTGCATTTAACCATGTAAAGCCTGAACCACGAAATAATTGCCAGGAAATTCTTCTTTAAAAGCAAAACAAAAAAACTGGAATGTTTATTGAACTTTCTGACAAACTCAAGGTCTCAAAAAGGTCTAGTCTTTTACAGGGTTAAAATATGCATGTTACAGTGAAAACAAGCTATGTTATCACATGTGATTAGGATCACATTTTCTGTTTTGGTTTCTGTGATGTGAGGCCTGTCTTTGTAAACAGTTCTGCAGGTTGTGGTTTCAACATGGCTGTGGTATGACTAGAAGGAAGTAGTTTCAAATGCTATCAATTTACAAACTTTTTTCTCCCCCCAAAATAAAAGGGAGGGTCAGTGCAGTTTGTTTTGATGTAAGGTTCAGGGGTATGACAATTCACCCAATTCGCAAAGTATCGGCATAGAAATGCTAAAAGACTGAAGATACAGAAACAGGCGTGAGCACAAATCTTTTACCTGTGCTGGTTTCAGAGCCAGGATCAGTGGGGGACTTCTGTACCACAGATCGGATTCCGAAGAAACTCCACCTATCTCCTCCTCCTCCTTCATTTCCTCCCATGTCTGTGCTTGGGTTGGGACTGTGGGTCTCAGGTGCAGCAAGGAAAGGTGCAGGACTCAGATGAAACCAGCTCCTGTATTCCCATTACCCAAGCACAGCATGAACATACAGCCATTTTGGAAATTGTACAAATGTATAAATATAAGGGTTCTTTGCTGAATGACAACAGTACACTTCCTACCTGCGGTGAACACTCGGTGAAGAGTAGGGACTAACGCAGGGGGTGATGTTGGGAGTAACGCAGGGGGTGATGTTGGGAGTAACAGAAGGGGTGCCACTTGGGGTGGTTGATGCTGATGTTGTAAGCCTGTCCTCCTTAAAGTTTCCACTTGGCATTCTCAACTTCTGCACAGCAAGAAAAACAAAAAAAGTTAAAAAAAAAAAAAAAAAAAAAAAAAAAAAAAGTCACAAGCTCCCATCTGCTTCACTGTCAGTGTAAATTTATTAAACAGTTTTAATCTTCCCACATGTGTCAGGCCAGCACAAGAGCACAAACAGTGGTGTTTTGTTTCCTCCGTGACCCTGTTTGTAAGTTTGTTGTTTTATGATCTTTTGTTAATCTGTCAGTGAAACAACTAATTGTATTTACAGAGCAAACATCCCTGAATACGCAATGCACAAGGGCAACACTGTTTTACTTGGTTTGCAGATCGAAAAATAGCACGTCACAGGTCCTCAGAGCCTATTGCCATTGACTACGTTATGCAGGTGGGAACGCAGATCAAAGGTTAGAAACAAAGTGTGCAAAAATTACTCATCTTAATTTATCATTAAACAGCAGTAAACACATTAAGAACCACAGAACTGTTATGCACCAAATTAAGCTTTCATTACATAACTTCGACTTTTTCACAAAATTGATTACAATCCCTGAAACACCTATGAAAAACAACAAATCCATGTTAATGTATTTGTCAATCATCAGTCCTCTTCAGTTTTAGCACAGAGTAAGCAAAAGATACTTTTTGACTAAAGGCAAAAAAACTCCAAAAACAAATCCAAATTCCACTATACTTGCCATCAGACTTAAATTGAGTTCATGACTAATCTCTTGAAAAACATTTTCAGTGCCCAGTTTCCATTCGGTATGGGCATATTCCCAATCATATGGCAAATGCCCTTCCAAGCTCATAACTCCATTGTGCATGAGGTCCTGCTTTCTACTCTGGGTAGTATCCATTTTGCAAATGAAGAGCGCAAAGCAACGTAGTGGCCTTTTATCCACATTACTTGGGTCAGTAACCTAGTTCGTCTCTACTTGAACCCGGCTGGCCCTCAGCCAGAACAATCAACATGACATAACAACAGCCTGGCACATGCAAACAATTCTGTATAGCTTATAAAGTGTCAGAAAGCTGAAATAAAAAAGACTAAAGACATACAAAAACCACAAATACACTAAACACAGCAAAAAATAAATATACATATATCGCACGGAAAACCTCTGGTAGTCGATTTGTTCCTCGTGTGTATATAAAACAAAAGACAAAACACATTTATTACAGTTCTTAAAACGCTTTTTCAAATAACACCACCTAAAGTGAAATATGTGTGAAATCTGGTTTCAATATAGATACAAGAGTTTAAAAAAAAATAAATAATGCCAGCACCAGTCTGTGCCTCATTTCTTAGCGTTAGGCCTCATGATAGTAAAATGATGATAGTGCGGGGCAAACAGAGTAATTATCCAAGTTATATATTTAAATCACACTCACTTAGCAAGTGCGAAGGGCTTCCCAAGCCCCTAAAGTTACCCTTTCTGGTTATTTTATTTACCTGAAGCTTCCACTCACGGTAAGCAACACGGCCTTTAAATGTCTGCTGGTTGCTAGTTAGCCAGTGCTAACCAAAGCCAACAACAACCACACAATGGTTAACCACTTTAACCCATCAAACCGCGCAATACGCAAACCACCATCCCCTCCTTTGTATTACGAGATCCACGGTAGTTGATATATGCCGATCATTTATCTTTTATTGTTCCGAATAAATACGTTTGTTTGAATGCTAGCTTTGCTAACGGCCTACAACACCTTCGACCTGACTGTCGTCAACTAAAGCAGCGACGTCTGACTAACCTTTTTATGATAACTTTTCGTTGACGCCTCGGTCCGACAGTTTCTTTCACTTTGTCCATAATTTCCAGTTTAACTGACGATTATTTTTCACAAAAACGACGACGATACAGTCTATGCAGCAAAGTAGGCCTTTTCTGGTTTTGGTAGGAGCTCTCTGATTGGTCCGTCTCAGGGAACAGGAAAAAGGAGGGGGTTTGGTTTGTGCAGGGGCGTTGCTTGGCAACAATACTACAGCCTATGGAGCCAGTGCAGAGCTCATTACGTAATTTGTTTATCAAGACGTTTTTCCATGTTAACAATATGTTGTTATGTAATTAGAAGTGCACATATCAAGTTTCTTTAAGTAAAAGTTTACTTAGCTTACCTTACTAAGTGATCTTTAAACTTTAATGATCTTCAGTAACTTTGTGAGGTCAATAAGAATTAGGTCAGTAAATAGCAGTAAATTTGAGGACCTGTAGGTGTGTGGCTAGTTGTGGTGGGGGATATATATTGTCCTCTTCTGTGACTTTCTAAAAACTAATTGCTCATGCATGTATGAAAACTAAAATCCAGCCCATAATTCATACAAAGTAGATGTTAACATTTAACATATACTTCTTAATGATGCTAATCAGGGTAAAGACAGTCATTGTAAGCTATTAAAAAACTAGGTCTCTAATTTTCATGATAATCTGCCCCAGAGTAGGTCACGTTCACAGCATAAGTTACTATGGTGATCTGCATTTGGAAGAAAACCCAGGATTAACTCTGTAGTTGCCTAAATAAGATGAAATCCTGCCTTGTAGCACAGGCTTTAAATATATATCTGAGCCAGTCCATCGACTTAATTTGATAAGGGTCAGATTTATGATGTTTTTTTTAAATGTACGCTTTGTAATAATAATAACAACCTTCTGTCAAATGACATTTAGGTGTGTATTTTCTTTTGAGTTCATTGTTACTTGCGGTCAGTGATTAAAACTGTTAATACTCACCGGTGTGACATCACCTCGTCTGTGAAAGTGGGTCTCTTCAGCAGAAAGGCCCTTGCAAGGGTAATAACCAGACTCTGTTAGTCCAGCCTGGTGCTCAAACTCCTCAAGGCTCTTGTGGGACTCCTCTGAGAGATTATGGGAACATTGCAGAGTCAGTGTGTTTAAGGTGCTGCACGCCAGCATAGCTCCACTAACACTCTTAAGATTGTTTAAGTGGGAGCCAAGTCATTCTGGGCATCATAATTCATGTAGTGGACAGTGGTCTTGTTAAGTATCTCTATATTTTTAAATAAAGTTGTTTAGTGAAGTTGCTTTCGTGGACTTACTGATCCTTAGCGAGTTCATTAAAGTGGTGGCTTTGGCTTTCACCACAGGCCCAGGAGACTTGGCTGATGCTGCTCCCTCAACGCTCAGTAACTTCCCACCACTCTTCCCTTCCTGGTCACACAAATCCTAAGTGTTAGGCTCCACTTACAAGCTAGTTACATATTAGAAATGGAGCAAATCAAAAGTGCACGCCCTAACATTCAAGAAGCATTTACACGCAACTAATACAAGAATCATTTTGTTCCGGTAACCAATTCAAAACAACGTGGGTTAGAATATAAGGGTAAACAGGGGAGCACCTCAGTTTTCCTGAACCTGTGCTGTGGGATAACAGGTTCTTTCCACAGGATGTTGACAGTCAAGTCAGAAGGTGGGGAATGCATAGGGCCATCCATGTTCTCATCATAGCTGATATTGTGTCGTTGTATTCCAACTGGAGATGATAATGCACCCATGAGGCAGGACGGCATGCCGGACTCAAGTACTGAAATGAAGGAAAAGGACACATTACTGCGTAAATAAACAAACAAATAAATAAGAGAAACAACTTCTGTTATCAGTACAAGATAATTACTTGTCTCACAGTTTAACTGTGCCTAATCTCAAATCTTGTTTACCTGGAATGTCTCCCCGTCCTGAAGCCATTATGTTCTGAGCAGCTGACTGCAGGAGACGGTGGGGTCTGACAGCTTGGCCGTTAACCTGACACTCAGCTTGATGTTGGACTCAGATCTGACCACTTCATCACATGACACCAGACACGGAAAGTTATTAGGCTCACAGAAACGAATGTAAAACACTGCTCACTAATGTCATTTCTTTTACCTGGGGAAGAAGTTAGGCCTACACATGTACTCTATGCATATGTTTAACAACATGATTATGGGTAAGTGAAAAAGAATAAACACAGCAGACATTAATTACTGAACACAGTGCAAGATGTCCTGACCTGCCTTAAATAGAAATACAGAGTCTGATTACAGCAGCGCCATTAATATCAGTCACACATAAATTCCTGCTGATAGCAGAGGAGCACAGCAGAGGTGGCCAAATTTACCCAAATGTCGATAGTACTGGTATCAGATTAATACTAGCGTGACAAGATTGACACTTTTTTCTATCATTTAAGTTCAGTATTAAGCCCAATGAATAATTTCAAAAGATCTTTAATACATCTCTAACACATCAAAGCATCAGAAGCTGACCCAAAAGTGTTTAGAGACAGGAATATTTACATTTCAGGTAAAAAATAAAAAAAAAAGTTTTGAAAATATATGAAAAGTTGAAAGGTATGCTTTTATTTTGCTAAATCATTATTTTGGAAAGAAAAAAAGCACAGTGAGTATGTAGTGAATGTTAAAATGTGCTTAGAAATCGCAGAATAATGATGATCCCTTTCATAAATCATGACACAACTACAACATATTCGGCATCGGTATATTGACACTTTATTTAGTGTATTTTCTTGGTAGCAGATTGATATCACAATCTGTAGTATCGCACAACACTACAACACAACCGAGCTCTGGATTAAACAAGGAAATGACACTTTTTCATTTCCGTCTGACAGCTGATCCACAGTTAGTTAGTTAGTTCCCTATTCAGTCGAATAAAACCACACTCAGTCTTGTTTAGCTCCCAATCGCCGTGATCTGAGATAACTTTCCAGCTGAATGCGCTCTTAAATGAACTCAGAATGTGACATGTTTCTCATACATATTGCAGCAGAATTCAGTTTTTGCAGACACGGGTCGGTGGTGTTTAGTAGTCCGGTCTACTTTCCAGACAGCTGACATCGTGCTGTTCACGTCAGCGCTCATGGAAGCCAGATACAGTGACTTGCAAAAAGAAAAAAGAAAAAACGCACACACACGCATACCCCTCCCAAGAAAGAAAAGAAGTCATGGGGATGTTTGACTCGTGTCGGTGTGGGATTTAAAAAAAACCCCGCAAACTAGCTGTAATGAATGAGGAATGACACATGACTCACGCTGTAGTGTTTCCCGAGAAAAATACATGCATGTAAAAACAGAGAAGCCCATTTAAACCACTTTAAAATGATCTGATTTGCAATAGGCTATACATTTAGTCTGTATATACATACAAGATCTACATTTTAGGTTGTCCAGAATTTGTACGAACCCTTCATCGTATATTTAAAACTTAAAACTCACCCGTGAAGATTTCTCCCACTGTCCCTCTGAAATTACTCCACAGCTGCAGTGATTTCGTTGCCACTGTCGCACCGATTTGGGATAACGAACAAAAATATATTGTTTGTTTGTTCGCTGGCTAGTTTATCCATGACTTTTGGACATGCAAACAGAGCCCATATGCCCACGTCACGGTGAACGTACCTCCTTGGCAGCAGCCTAAGCCGCCGCGGAGGGATCCGCTGAAACTTGACTCAGTATGTTTTGGTGTGGTGCAATAGATCAAGATCGTTACTCTGTATATTTTATCACCTCATAATAATCCTGAATGTTATACTTCAAAGCTGAGGCGATAAGGCAGGTTTGCTGGTAGACGTGAATCTGCAGTGAATGCCTAATCCCCATTCATTCTTATCATTTAAAACTTTAGATCTTTTTTATTTTTAAACTTTAGCGTTTTACATAAGAGGAGTTGCAGTAATGGTGAAGTTTAAAGGGTTATCTGCAAAGATTAGACTTGATCAGTGTGATCAGCGTTGTGGGCCTTGTAAGATCCTGGCCTTTTATTTAAAAGGAACTCCAGTTTAAGACTTGGTTTCAAAGCTAAGGTTAGACTGAGGTCTAGTCGTGGTAAAAGGATTGGTAGATGGCTAAGGTCACCCTTGGGTTCAGGGAATGCACATGCAAATTATGTGGGTGAGGGTGTGGTGGATAGCAGCCTATAGGACTCTGGAAAGTTCAGCCACCCCTGTCAGTGAGGACATTGCTGACTGCTGACTGGACCCTGTAATCCCAGTCTGTTTGCAGCTTCAGTGTCATGTGTACTATTTGATGCCAGACTTTAACTTCTTAATTTCAATGCTTGGCAATCTGCTTGAAAGTCTGCAACCACTTCATGTGTACAAACCCACAAATATCCCAGAGGTGAAGCTGTTCTGAATGGAGGGTTGGGTTACAAGTCTTCTGAGTCAGCATCTTGGACTGTTCAGCATTTACAAGAAACATTTTGTAACAGTTATTGCAACAGAAATGGGTCATCACAGCTGACGCTGAAAGCACACACACACACACACACACACACACACACACACACACACACACACACACACACACACACACACACACACACACACACACACAAAAGGTCTCACAGTTTTGAATAGTCAATGTGAAATTTGAGTTACTGTCTACTTGTGGTTTCTCCAGGAGAGAAATTCATACTATATTTTAAATTTTTTATATGTAATATTCTAATTGGACTAGCTGTTGTGATTGCAGGAAAGGGAACCAAGTGCAGGAATCTGAAAAAGGAAGAAATAAGTTCTCAAAGACAGTAAGACAGGACTATTTATACACACATGTCAGGAGGTTGAAAAGGATAAACAGACACAAGGTCATCACACAGGACAATGGCAACGAGCTAGAAGGTGAAATAAAATTAAACATGAAACGCAGAAGACAAATTATTACAAAACTAAAATGGGACATGAATAATAATAAGAAATGCTTAGACATGAATAAACTTAACATGGGAGGAGGACAAAGTGGAATACAGAGAGTAAGATCCTGAAGGGACTAATTAAATATATAAGTAAAAAGTATAAATAAAGTATAACTAGAACAGGACTAAAGAATAAATGAAAATCATCTCATGGGTCAAATTAATACAATTCAGAATTAGAGGGAACATTCATGCTCTATTCTTTGGTCTCATACCTTCATATTTCTAGAATATCATTTCTTTCAGCAACTCAAACCTGCTTAAAATCAACCATCTTGTTTGTTTGTTTGATTTTGTCTCCTTTAGCCTCTACCTCTTGTTATGTATAGCAGGATTGTTTGTGTGACTGGCTGTGCTGTTTGCATGTGCTAAATGTTGCCGCTGTGTTTCATTATGTTAAAAGACTAATTCAAGTGGAAAATTCTATAATATTTTCCATTTCCCTGAGACACATTTTAGTAATGCTGATTATTTTTGCACTGATGTGCAATATCAAGCCATTTTCTTTAAAAATACTACAAATGACATGAAAGTCTGATCATTTTTTAGTTATATTGATATTCAAATTCAATCACTACTGCAAGAATTCAAAAGAGAATCTCATAGATTGTAAGTAAAGATAGAAGCAACTGATTATATGGACGATTTTTAATTTTTATACTTTGCATTACCAGCACTGGTCCACAAGATAGCACTATTGGTGTAGCATATGAACAGTTACAGCCCTTAAAGAGAAAGCGCACACTTGATTTTTAATCCTTTCATGCTGTTTGGGTCAAATTTGACCCATTTTCAATTTTAACAGATGTTAAATTCATCAGGCCCTTTGATGACTGGAGTGACTGAAAATACACAAAACCAAAACATTAAAAAATAAATAAATAAATAAATAAATAAATAAATAAATAAATATATACTTCATACTGAATATTAAATCCACCAGCGTGGGTCAAAACAAGTAAATGTTGGTTTTTGGGAATAAATTGTGAGACTGCACATACCATGTCTGCATGTTTTTTTTTATGGGACAGGCCTGTCAGAACTCTGTCGCAACGCAAGTGCTCAAACTGCAAGTCACATTTTTTTAACCATACATTAATACACTCCAAAAATAATTCTGCCCAGAAATACTGACTTTAACTCATTTATTTACATATAAGTTTCCCCATTTAATGTTACAACATAAATAAAATGTAATATGTTACATTTAATGTATTATGAAATTTACTATGCACTCAGTTTATACCAAGCACATATTTCTTAATGGTTAATTATTTGACTAAACAAATCTTTAACTTTATATATTTTGGTTGCATTTTGCTTAATTGTTACTTTTAAGGATGAAGAATCTTTTATTTTTGAGTGTACAGTGTTTTATTCTGTATAATTCAAACACTTTAACCACTTCATGTCATTTAGAACCACGAGTTCACCTAATATGCATGTCTTTGGATGATGGGAGGAAGCTGGAGTATCCAGAGAAAACCCACCCAGGCACTGGGAGGAGCTGCCAACTCCACACAGAAAGCCCCCAGCTGAGGTTCACACTATGAAACCTCTTACTGTAAGAGGAAAGTCTTAATCATTCTGCCACTGTGCCATTTTAATAAGTGTGGAAAACACATGTGCACGTCCCACACATGCAAGACTGTTTTGAATGCGCAGACTGTTTTGCAATAATGCAGCACTTTGTAATGTTTTGTGTTTGAGGTGTTTATTAATGTTGAATTGATATTATTAATTATAGAGGATAGCTGCACATATGCTACTCTCTTCTTGCTCGCTGACCTCTGACACAGTAATTAATGATTAATCATCAGTTTATTAACGTCAACCAGGCTGTTTATACATTCTAAAGAGATCAGTAGTTCAAATGTCTGTATAGACACAAAATCCTACTGGCATGAAATATGAGGAAACAAATCTTTAAGAGCTAAAAATTTTATTAAAAAAATATCAAGAAGTACAAAGAGACATTCATCTATTTACAAAAACACAGAAGAATGAAAACAGGATACAATAGAGTGGAGATAAAATATAAGCACATATAAAAAATTAAATTAAAAAAAAAAAACTACAATCCTTTCATGTCCATGTTTGTTTTTGTTTTGTTTTTTTGTCAAGGTGACTTTGTTGAGGGTTCAGAGGTCATATGAGGTGCTTTTTCTTTCAGAGAGCTTAAAAGACAATCACATGGCAGCTGTGGAGGGTTCCACTGGGGAGGAAGTGGTCTTCTGCTTTTTATCCCTAAATTCACAAAAAACAAACAAACAGTGCACTCATTAGAAAAAAAAAAGTCATTTATTACTTTATTTCTATAAACTGAAGCGATTCACTAACAATCTAACATTATTATTTAGACAATCAGTGTACTGGATGTATAACTTGGATGAGTGTGGTGAAGTGTACTCACATGATGTTAGTCAGGAGCTTTTTCACGGCCTTCAGTTCGGGGTTCAAGCAATAGCGGAGGCCACTGTTCAAGGTAACACTGTTGAAATAGAAAATAGAGGTAAGTTCAATTTAAATGGAAAAGCTAAGAATACCCTGATACATATACCAAGCTATTTAAATTCACTGATCCTACAAGTATTTTTCAAAAATCATTATCTACCTTAAAAAGGCATTTTTAGTTAGGATGCATTTAATTTGCACTGTCATGCAATTTCTTGTGTGATGCTTTATTAAAGCTTAACAAATCTTCAAGTTGAATTTATCAAAAGTAATAATAAAAAAAAAGTCATATTAAAAAAAAAACCTTACACAATCTCCACTTTGTTGCAGAAGATGGTTGCTTGGTAGATCTGTATGTCCTTTATTTCTGTCTTCATGCCGATACGATTCCTGACATGGTGACACAGACACTGCTGTCCTGATTGTTTGACTAGAAAAGAAGGCAATGAAAAAGAAATTAATATTTGATGTGCACAAATTCAAGTTTGCTTAATTTCAACCAAGAATCTAAATCATCTGAAAGGACAAATAAAGAAAGAAACTTACGTTGGGCCTGGGAGATGCAGACCATGACAGCCAGGAGCAGAAACACTTTGATGAGGGTGGACATTGCTGGTTTCAAGATGACACCGGTGCTGAAAACGTGCAGCAAAGATAATAATGACGCCAGAGAGAGACTTGCAACAATTTAAGACTGATTGTTGACAGGAGTGCTGTGAGGATTCGACTCAGAGTGAGCTCTTAAATACTTACTTTGGCTGCATACGTAATCTTTCCTGTGACAAAGGGAAATTTTTGAGAGTGGAAAGTGAAACTCAAAAATGCCACAAAATAAAAAAAAGCCAACCCTCCCACCCCCCACACTCCTTCTCAGCTCTGTGTCTGGTGGTACAACATTTTGACATTTTGTGGTAATATGATACATTACAAGAGAACATTAAACCTTTTTGCATAACAATTACAAGTTCTCACACAGATGAACTTCTATTCTGAATGTTTGTGTGAACAGGCAAAGACACAAGGACATTTATTTCTTAAACATTTTGCATAATGAATTAATTTTGATAAAAACAAAACAAAAAACAAAACAAAACAAAAAAAAACCCACATCAACCATCAAAACATTTAGGTCATGTGAGAAATGCAACCTTTCTAACCTGTGAGAAATAAAAGGAAAAACATTTGGGCCATGTTAAATACTCATATGGCACCAAATAAGTGCATTTAGGATTGTAGACATGATTCAAACGGAGCATCAGAATGAGGAAGCAAGGTAATTTAGGAGTTATAATGTCACATGTTTGCTGGTGCCTGTTGTGCTGATTTGAGTATTTCAGAAACTGCTAATCTACCGGGATTTTCCTGAGCAACAATCTCAAGGGTTTAAAGAGAACGGCCTGAAAAACAAAAAATATCCAGTGAGCAGCAGTTCTCTGTGGGATAATTCCTTGTTGACGCCAGAAGTCAGAGGAGAATGATTTAGTCGCGTCGAGGTGATGCAAGGCAACAGCAACTCATTTAACCACTTGTTACAATCAAGGTATGAAGAAGAGCATTTGTTGTGAATACTAGCTACAGCAGCAGAAGACCACAAGAAGTGACACTCATGTCAGCTAACAACAGGAACCTGAAGCTTAAAATTTAGAAAGAACATGGGCACATGGATCCATCCAGCTCTGCGTCAACAGTTCAGGCTGGTGGTGGTTTAAAGATGTAGGGAATCTTTTCCTGGCACTATTTGGGCCCCTCGATATCAGTTGAGCAGTGTAACAAAACTCAAATCATCTCACATCAGTTTCTTGAACATTGCAGCGAGTGCATCTGTCAGATGTCAGTCCACTAGATCATCATGGATGTGTAGCTGGCAAATCTACAGCACCTGTGTGATGCTGTCGTGTTAATTTTATGGACCAAAATCTGTGGGGAATTTTTTGCAACGTGTTGAATCAATGCTGCAAACAATTACGGCTGTAATTGCTGAAGGCAGAATGAGGTCCTAGTAAGGTATATCTAACTAAGTAAGCTGTGAGTTTAAACTTAATGCAGAAAAGATATATAATACATTATAGAGCCCATTGCTGGAAAATAAGAGTTCTCAGGGGTATCAGTTGTCTCTAGAAGACTTAATGTGAGCAAACTGTCAAATATCCCAGAGCTGTAGCCATTCTAAATGGAGGGATAAAGTCATCTAAGTTAGTGTGTTGGACTGAGCAGCTTTTACAGGAAACATTTAGTTGCAGTTATTGCAACACATCGGCGTTGCAGCGGATATTGAAAGCTCACACACACATGCTGTACATAAAATAAGCTCTCAAGGCCTTGGTTAACAAACTAGAAAGCTGCCACTATTTAGATGTACTGGCTATGGTTTTGTGAGAGCTGAAAATTATGTTGAATTTCATATTCTTTATATCAAATTCATAAGAGACTGAAAAAATATATATATAAAAAAATGGGGGCAGATTAAAGTGTTTCAGAGTTAAAAAATGACTACTTCTGCTTCCATGAAAAATACAGTTCACTTACACGTGCATTTTCCACAATGCACCATTTCATATAATCCTAACATTTGCTTAAAAAAACATGTTTGCATTAATAATTAGTTGCTTAACTTACCTGCTTTATTCCTATAACTTTTTTAAAGTTATGTTTTATTTTATATTTTAACTTTCTGCCCCAAAATAATAATGGATGTAACATTTCCATTAAACTCATTAAATGCTTAACATTTCCTTTAATGAAATTATTTAATTGAATAAACCAGAAAAAAAAAAAAAAAAAAAAAAATATATATATATATATATATATATATATATATATATATATATATGAGCTAAATATGGAGCAAATGCACAAATAAAGTGAAACAAACTTTTTCTTTAATTATATAATTTTATTAATGTTCAAACATCAGAAAAATGTAATATTCCAACTATCACATGATAATACAATAAAAATCCTTCTCTTTTTATTGCTATCATAACAAAGGCAGATATTTGAACAACTTATACAACATGTAGGCTTTTTCTTTCTTTCTTTTTCTTTTCTTTCTTTTTTTTCTTTTTTTGCAACACGAGGGCATGATGTTACATGCATCAGTGGTTTGACACCTTTAGCATTCTCATCTCCAAATGAGAAAGGTGTGAGTGCTCGGAAAAACACGCAGCTTTGTTTTATTTCTTTCCATTTGTAGTAAGCGGTAGTTGTGCATTTGTGACATTTCTGGTGTGAATAAATCGGTAATCTCTGACTTATCTGACTATCTGCCTTCTGTCTTTGGTTTGATGTTGACACACCAGATAAAATCTGATCAGATCTGATAAGAAAAGCCACCAAGATCAAAGCCTTGAGCAAATATGGTTTCAAAAGAAAGCTTCGGAGTTTCAGTTTTATTTCCCTTTTCATTTGACACTTGGCAAACTGAAATTCAATCAACTTTTATTTTCTTCTCTTTTTTTTATAACCTATTTTCAGCTGCAAGAAGGTCAGAAAGCTAGAATGAAACAGAAAGTGATGTAATAAGAAGAATTCACATGAGTTTCCTGTAAAAGATGTGATTTAGAGAACCAGCAGCTTAAATAAAGGAGGAAAGGAGGATGAAATTAGTGTTTATAGTATTAATCAAAGGGGTTATGTCTCTAAAATGTCAACTCTGAGGACTTCAGAAACATGCTTGGCATTCACCCAAACTACAAAGCATCTCATGCAGAAGGTTTTGGTTTGACTTACTGCAACTTCTGACATATCTGTCTACGTCTGGGATGATGTGGGTGATGTCCCGTGATGGTGGGCTGCTGCAATCCAAATCATTCACATCGATTTCAATACTTAAGTGTGAAAATCTGTTTTTGGGGGCAGAAATGATTATTCAAGCACTGTAATGTTTAATTTAAAATTGAATACAATTTTTAAAGGGCTTTCTGAGAGGTTGCATGCAAAAAGAACTTTAAAAAACAAAAATCATTGGATTCAAAGATTAAATGTAAAATATTAAACCAAAGATTCAAACAAATGTCAAAGTGGAGGCATGCTATTTTAAGACACAGGGATCTTCCCTTTAAATAAAAAGCGAGAATGGGGGCTTTTTTTCTTGCGGTGCCAGACTAAACACCAGTAGTCGCTTGGTCAGCAACTGTGACCTCGCTAAAACGACACAGAAGCGCTTATAACGTGTAGAAAACTATGACTCAAATCAAAACCTTTAGATTTAGAAATCACGCTTTTTTATTCAGTGCTTCCAACGCAGATTAGCTGTATTTCCGTGCACTTAGCACGCTTGAATATTTTATATGTACTTTTTGTTAATATTTAATGGCTTTTCCCTTTTGTGGGTACAGCTTGTTCTTTCAGATATTCTGGCACAGGGACAAAAATGTCATGCAGCAGCAGTCCAACGGAGAGCGGTGGAACAGATATGGCCAGGAACATAAATGGAAAGTGCCTTTTTCCCCTCCCTATTAGCCCTAATGGTAGTGGGGTCAAAGTGAGTTTGTGTATATAAGGGGATTGCCAACCTTACATATTAAGAATATATTTCCTTTTTGTGAGGATGTATGCCGCTTTACTTGTGGTGAATACCACAATGTGTGACCCCGTATAGGAATAAACCAACAGGAACTAGCAACATCAGCAGAGTCTCTTCCTGTACAAACTTTCTAGACAAGCCCAGCGTGGTTGCACTTCTCATTTCATTTAAAAAGTGATATTTCTTATTAGGAGTAGAGGTATGATGAAATACAAAGCGACTAAACAATATTTCTTGTTGTGGAAAAGGAAAGAGGAAACAATTTTAAGGGATTTTCTAACCTTTTTATGCACATAAGTCACGCAGACTCCAACTCAAAGGCTTTGAATTAAAAAAAAATACAACTTCATAAAAGCCGTTGCTTCAGGCTTTGTTGTTTAGATCGTGATCTAAACTCATAAGGTTGAGAAGATGTAAACAAAAGTTTTCACAAGAGTTTATGTAGTCAGGTGAAAGTACACAATGGTACAACTTGACACTTCCATAGGAAATAAGATGCACTCAAGCCATTCATCATAAGCAAGTGCAGGCACACCTATAAAAGCGGACATTTTGAAAGTTTGCTGCTCTGAAGCATTCAGGTTTGGATTCAGAGAACAAAGAAAATAATAAAGAAAAGTTAATGACAGCATAATTTAAGAAATAGTGAACAAGTGCAGCTTGTTTGGAAAGATTGCCTGGAAAAGACTGTTCTCTCTAAAAAGCACACGGCAGCGTGGCCAAAGTTTGCCAAGTAGCATCTGAACAAACAACAAGAGTTCTGGAACAATGGATAGATGGATCTGGATAGATGAAACCAATAAAACCAAAGTGCAGACGTTGGGTGATAATGCACAGCACCACGTCTGCTACAAAACAAACGCATAACAGCACAAACACCTCGTACCAGCTGTCAGGCACGGTGGTGGAGGGGTGATGATTTGGGCTTGTTTTGCAGCCACGGGGATCTTGCAGTGATTGAATTGACCATGAAATCCTTGTATGCTAATGTTTTATAGAGTCAAATATGAGGTCATCCGTCTGACAGGCAGAGCTTGGGTGAAATTAGGTCACACAACAAGCGTATGATGCTCAAAACAGCACTGGATACCAACCCTCCCACCCTCCACCCCCACTCCTTCTCAGCTCTGTTGCTGGTGGTACAACATTTTGACATTTTGTGGTAATATGATACATTACAAGAGAACATTAAACCTTTTTGCATAACAATTAAAAATTCTCACAGAGATGAACTTGTATTCTGAATGTTTGTGTGAACAGGCAAAGACACATGGACATTTATTTCTTAAACATTTTGCATAATGAATTAATTTTGATAAAAACAAAACAAAAAACAAAACAAAAAGCAGACTGTAAAACAAAAGAATTGGAGTGCTCCAATGGCCCAGGCAAAAGCTAGACCTCAACCTGACTGAAATACTTCGGAGAGGCCTCAAGAGAGCTGTGCATGAACAAATGCCGACAAACCTCAATGAACTTAAGAAGCACTGTAAAGAGAGGGCGTTGAAATTCCTCAGCAATGTGACAGACGGATCTTTCAAAAGTCATACCGAAAACCCGTGTCAACTTGTTGCTATTAAATGTGTTCAACGAGCTGTTGAACCATGGGGAGTTTTTCACGAGTCTCGCAAAGAATCCTGTGAAAAGTTTCACATGTATGTGTGGTTCCCAAGTGTGGTGAACTTTTTCCACAACGTGGTTAAGATGCTTCCTTATTTTTTAATTGTTTATGGATCAGTGGTACTATATAGTTGAAATATGTAGTAGAAAACAGTTTAGATAAGGAAGAGTTACCTTAGTCCATCCATTCATCCATTTGCTTCGGCTTATCCTTATCAGGGTCGCGGTGGGTGGGTGGGGGAGCTATCCCAGTTATCATATGGTGAAAAACGGGGTACATCCTGGGCAAATCACCAGTCTGTTGCAGGGCTAACAGGCTGCTGACCTGTTACCATAGTGGGCCTAAAAAACAAAACAAAACCTTAGTAAATTACTAAGGTATATTTATACTGCTCAAAAACAAGGGAAATTAAGGGAACACTAAAATCACACACTGGGTCTTGACAGTTGAAAATCTTTACTGAAACACTTGCTACGAAGAAAATAATTTAATATGATTTTGAAAACTAAAATCAGCAACGCTTTGAGGGACGGTCTGAAATATACACCAAAAATCTAAATAATAATAACAATTATTAATAATTTACTAGTAGTCAACTGTCAGTTTGATGCAAATAGATCTCATCTTCCTGTTGAGGTAAGTGTGAAATGCAGCGTGTCAAAAACCACAAAGAATATTTTCCTGCAACCACCAAATCTTTCTGCCTCTTAACGCTGACACATCTTTTCTTTTCTTTATGGTTTTTATGGTGTTTTTCGTTTTTTTTTCTTCCTTTTTTTGGCTGAAAGAATTCTTCAGTTATAATAACATTATAATAACGTTGTATCAACTCCAGGGAAAGTACATGATACTGCATGTGCAACACTGAACATAGAAATCTAACACACACACTAAATATTTCCTTCAGGATTAATTAAGTATTCTGATTCTGAATATTATATACAGCAAATATATATTTGATTAAAACATATCTCATCCTCGGGGTACTTGTGGTTCTCCCCCCAACAAATCTCTTCTTCTTTTACTTAAGCAATAATAAGAAGTGGCAACAGTAATAATAATGTGTATGATAATCTGGCTGCAGATAAGAATGTTTCCCATACTACCAGTAAGTCCCAAACTCTATAAAAAACCTGATATTTGGTTTAAAAGCCATTTCTTTCACAGAAATAAATAACCTTACAATCAGCAACTTTTTTGGCATTATTTTGCTCATATAAATATTGCGTACGGAAGAACTAAAATGCTTTACTTCCTCCAGTCACAATAATCATATTCAGTAATCATAGTCACTGCTGCTACTTTCTAGTAACCCCGATTGATCAACACAAGAAAAAACGCTCCACAGAGAATGCTTCATTATGTGTAAAAACACGGAAATTGTTCAGTTAATTTGCTAAAAGAATAAAGTACTTTCTTCAGCACTGTGCAAAAGTCTTGAGCCAACTAGTTTCCATACACGTTTTGTTAGGAAAATGGGAAATAGCAAATATAATATATAAGGCAAAAACTGAGTTTTTACAATTCTAATGAGCTTGAAAATTTATATTTGGTACGATCAACTTCAACACAGGCTGAACTGTCAGAAAAGCTTTCTTCTAATTTCTTTAATTACTAGGACCTTCAAAACTCTTCTGCCTTTTGTTCTCTTCTATGTCTATAAACACATCACATTACCACACAGCTTCAAAGGTCTACAACATCTAAAACACCCTCAGGAAGCCTGAGAAATATCACTCAAAACCACTTTAATGCTTGGAAGGAAAATATAAGGAGACAAGACGCCCTCAGACGTCTGCCAGGCAAGCTTGCTCTCCATTCATTTTGGTTTTTTTGTTCTTTTTAAAGATGCTTTAAGCAGATTGTAGTTCAGCAAACACAAGTGCAAAGTGCAGGCCTTTACTTGACATAGGTTTGAGTACAATTATTTTTATTATTTTTATTTTTTTTTATCTATATGGATATAGTACAGGTATAGAACTCATTAAATGCTTAGTAAAATTTATTTAGAAAATTAATGATAAACATCAAGTGAAAAAAAAATGTTTTCATCAGAAATTTAATTTGTTTTTTAAGCATGTATAAGCAGTATACATACAATGTAGTATATCTACATACTTATGCAGGAACATTGTATTGTATTGTGTTTAAACTGTAACCTGTTATTATAACGTACATATTAAAGTCATAATAAAGTAACATGATAATTAGAATCCAAATATATGATTCCCTATATGCTGACATGTTGTCAATACAAACAGTGAAATAAGAAACATAGTTTTAAGTAGCTCTATATAGAATTATTACTACTTCAGTCTATTGACCTTCAAGGAGAGGTCAGAGGTCAGATAAGACATGCTATTATAGATCCTTATACAGCTCATCAGTCTTGTAAGAATCAAATTTTTTTAAGTTATAAGGCATTTTTTCAATTTTGGATCAATAAATTATTAAGCTGACCTTGAAGACCTTGGTGGTTGTAAGCCGGGTTTGAATGGATTGTTAATATGACTCCTATCTACACCCCTATAAAGTCTTTCATTCAAAACTTTTTGAGTTTAGTTAAGTTTAGTTACAGGCAGAATGATGACATGAGCGCACACAACCAAAAACATAACCTTCTTGAGTTAATAATGAGTAGCTCGAGACTTTTTGCACAGTACAGTACACTAATGAAGGGGGGGGGGGGGGGGGGGGTTGCTTGGTTTAGGGGAACCGACCCTCTGCCCCTGACCTCAAACAACGGAGTATTATTCTACTTTATAGTCGCCTTTTAACTTAGGTTACAGATGGTGTATGTATTAAATATCAACACCCTGGCCTTGAAAGCATACAGCTTTCTTTGGATCCAACCTTGGACTCAGTTATGATCCCTAAACTGATAGTCTTTGAAAATAATTATGTACCATAAAGAGAGTAAGAACGGCTTATGGGAGATTTACTGTTATAAAATGTCCAATGAATCAGTTATGTAAAGTGTTTTCTTGAGTAGTAATGATAGAAGCCTGCCCTCTAGTGTCTCTTATTTAGTAGAACAGCCATGACCTGTTTAGTTTTTTCTGCACACGCCTCATTAAACCTTTTTATTCTACATGCAGATCATTTGTGCTTTGGATCACTTTACAATCAATTCTAAAATGATCTTTTTTTTTTTGGAATGTGAAAATGTATTAGTGTGGCATTGCATTGCTTCCTTCAACATCACCTTTTCCAGTTACTGCATGCATCGTTGTTGCTGTCCTACCAGTGCAGCAATAAATAACCAGCATCTTGCATGTTGAGGTTCACCGGTGCCATCTTTGCTCTGCCCGTGTCTCTCCACACTTGTGTTTACCAGTGCAGGATCCCATGACAGTTACCATAGAAACTTCGGCGCCTGGCACCAGCAGAGCCAAGAGTGGAGTTCATTTCTGAAGGGTCTCCGTGTGCAGGAAAATAAAGCCTGCAGCTGAGGGGAAAAGCACGTTTCACATGATCTGAGAGAGAGTATCAAAAGACTGCTTTATTTCTTCATGTCATTTACAAACACTGGAAGATATTAAAAAGGACATTACAGAATTGCTCATTTTCATGGTTTGTTATGATCACTGGCATACATTAAGAGCAGAAAGGTTGTAATAGTAAATATTAACACTGATATAATGTTACAGATGGACAATTGTAGTAGTCTTTACTTGTCTCTGTATCTTTTCAAATGTGTATTTCTATGTGTCTCCTAATGTCAATGTCTCATGCACTGACACAAAAGATTAGGATATTTTACTGGAGAATGTCACATTGACTGTCCATTTACACGCTACACCTCGGCAATGGCAGGAAGCATACAGGCTCGAGTGCGTGCCTCCCTCCACGCCAGCCTGCAGTCAGAGATCCACTGAGAGATGAGGGACTGTTTGATGGCTGGATTCAGCCTCTCTCCCTCTGCCTTTCTGCAAGCTATGCTGGCCTCCGACCTGGCCAAGGTGTGTTTTGGGGAGATGTTTGGAACTGAAGTGTCAGTTTTGCTGTTTAATTCAGAGCAACTGCCCTCATGTTGTTGTGGGAAATCTGGATTTGAACCAAGGGCAATGCTGTGGGCTCGCACGCACACTCTGCTCTCCCATACGCTGCCGTGCTGCCTCATAAACCTCCCCTCGACAAATGCTCTCCTCCTACCTCCTGAGATGGTAGCGAAGCTGTTCTGGTGTCCATAAATATACTCAAGAGGGTCAGAGTTGCCAAACTTCAGCTGTCTGTTTAGTTCTTTCCCCTCTGCCTGCTGCGCATCAGCAGCACGTGCCTCCTCTTTCGGGTTGTATTCAATCCACGATGGCCTCAGCTTCTGCTGCGCAGTGTTCTGCTGCTGTGTGTGGAAACTGTCCGGGGAAATATCCTGGCTGGGAAAAGTGGGGTGGGCCAGGTGGCAGATGGAGAGGAGGTAGTCCTCCGATGACAAAGCCTGGCAGTGACCAGCATTATGGAGCGTGTTGGCTTCGTTCAAATCTCTAACCGTCTCCTCGCTGCCCTCTCTGATTGTGGGCAGCGTCAGTCTCCTCTTGGACGGCAGTCTGGACCGTGGCCGCATAGCTGAGAGAAAGACAAGACGGGAGAGGTCTCATTTAGATGGGGAAAAAAACTGTGTAATGTGAAATACTGCATCCAAGTCTCAAAAAAGCGGAATCCTTTAGGAAAATATAATCACCATTTGGAAAACTGGATATTTTGATATATGTGACACATTCCTGATAGGGTCAGATGCATCTTAATTCCTAGTTTACAAAGTGAGAGCCCTGTTTGTGTGTCATTTATGTCGAAACTTGCAGTATGTGTCTCCACACGATACAAATTTTAAAAAAATCTGTGCACTATTATCTCACGAACTGACTTATAACTTCTGGAGTTAATCTCTCATTCGTACACACTGTTGTGTTGCATTGTATTTGCAACAATTTTTCCTCAGTTTCTTTTGAAAAGCCTCTTGTTTAATCACCTCATCAGTCTAATGTGTTTTTCTAATGACATAATGTGCATCTGGACATTGCTCACATTGCTCGAAGCTCCCAAAACACAACCGACTACAACAGCTGGCTGTATCGATAAAACCAAGTAAACATAGAAACCTCTCCTCTCCCTTCCCTTCATTTCAGGCACCGTGCGCTGCTTACTCTGGAGTTGTGTGTGTTGACCGTTCAATATACAAACAATCCCAGCGAGAGGCTGCACACACAGAAGACTGTTTCGTGGGATCTCAGACACGTAAAGCCTCAAACTGTTTCAGAGTGTGGAGCGCCGAGTTGTTATAACCCCGAGCGTAGCCCACAATATATGCTTGTATTGACCTCATGACAAAAATAGCGCAAGCCAAACCAAAATGCCAGCCTCTCCCAGTTTCTTCCAAGGTGTAACCACTGCTAAATATAGACCACACCTTCTGTATACAACAGCTAAAAATGGTTCCACGGCGGCAGCTCGAGGCTGAAGCACAAATCAGGCACTCTGTGTGTGTGTTCGTCATGCATTCTCAGGAATAATGTAAAGGTTTTCTGCTCAATTTGCCTTCACCCTCACCTTTACGGAAGATCTTTGTTGAGTCCACCGAATCTTTTCTTGTCTCTTCTCCTGGTGCAGCTTTAAATAGCAGCCTGCATCCGTCGCTCTCTTTCTCTCTTTTTTTTTTGTCTCCTCAATTTTATTTACGATCCTCTGTTTTCATCTGCTGCCGCTTGTTAATTGTGCTGTGAAGCTTCAACTGTCTCTGACCAGAGGCAGAGGCAGAATGCAGGTTTATCTTCTCCTCACATCCCCCCTCCCTCTCCTCCACCTCCTCCTCCTCCCTCTCTCTCTTGCTCCCTCTCTCCCTCGCTTACTTTTGGTTTGCCCTCCTTCCCTGCTTCTAAAAATAGACACACCATCCATTTCCTCAGCCCCAGCACTGTCTCTGGCTGACTGTATTGATGGAGCGAGAAAAACAGATGCAGAAGAAAGAGGGAAGAGGAAGGAGACTCAGAAACATGCTGTGTAAATCGTGTGACATACATTATGCAGATAATCTGATCAGATGGGCATGTTTGCTCTGTGTATGCATGTGTGTGTGTGTGTTTATGCGTGTGCACGTGTGTGCACATAATGCAAACAACACCTTGCAGCGATCATGGGAGCACTGACTTATGGAAACCCGTCTCATGATTCACATGAGTCAACACTTCCCCTCTGCAGATACATTTCTGACTTTTTAGACCTTTAAAAATTGAAATGCTTTTACACCTGATTGAGTTTTCATAGACTGTGTTTTATTGTGTTATTATGTTTTATTATGTTTCATTAATACTCAGTGGCAAGCACTAGCAGACTGCAGTTTACAGAAACAAAGACTCGGAGCCCACCAGGAAACAGTTTGAATTTCTGGTTAAAAACACATTTAGACACTCGTCCAAAAACACTTTAGCTTGTCTTAAACTGGACTATTTGGAAAAAAAAAGAGCATTTCGAGGATTTGGAGCAGACATAAAGAGAGTTACGTAAACAAAAACAGTGTCTCCTCTGCAGTTCGTGGTAAACGGGGCTGCTATTTGTCACTTGGGTAAAGACTTCAAAACTGGGTCGCAGGTGGTGGGATGCACACAATCCTTTTCATTTCTCCTAATCAGACTTTCATTGCTATTAAAATTGAATTGATTTCCTTTAAATCTAGAAGCCTCTTTTACAGTTTATTTGGGTTGTTCATCTTAAACGATAATATTCTGCTGGGCAAACTTCTTGCTTGTAAAGAGGATTCAGTTTTTGTCGGTCAGTTGTGGCCCTCTTCCTGATGTACTTCAAGATGTTTATTGTCTCATCCTGGACTGTGGTTCTGACACACCAGTCCTCGGCCTTGCTCCTTACCGTACAGTCTCAGGGTGCTGGATTTGGGGTGAACCCTTCTATACATGGTCAGAAGCTTCCTTATCTTGATATCTTTGGCTTCTCCTCCTTTGGCCAGCTTATTATCCCAGCAGGGTGTCTGATCCCCGGCAGGGCATGGGAGTTGATGAGCAGGATTTTGTTCTTCCCATTCAGTTTGCTCCTCAGGACTTGCCTTACCCTCTGCAGGCACTTGGTGGTTGCAGCTTTCCTAGCGGCCTGTTCGTGATTGCCATTTGTCTGTGGGATTCCCAGGTACTTGTAGCTGTCCTCAGTGTCTGCAATGTTGCCTTCTGGTAGTGCAGTTCCCTCTCTTTGTTATCATCCGTCTACACTTCCCCATTACAAATGACGTTCCAATGTTGTTGCTGTATATCCTGGTGGTGTGGATCAGTGATTCTATGTCACGTTCACTTCTGGCATACAGCTTGATGCCATCCATGTAGAGGAGGTGGTTGATGGTTGCTCCATAACATAGTCGGTATCCATAGCCAGTCTTGTCAATGATCTCACTGCAGGGACAGAGCATCTCCTTAATAGATCCCATACTTGATGGTGACTTGTGCTATTGGCTTTAAGTTGGCATCTAGAGTTGTTTGCCCCATCCCCAATAAGTTCCTGCTTAAGGCTATTAGAGTCCTGTTGATCTTGCATATTTCAAGGAATTCCAGGGTCCATTTGGGGGGGGCATTGTGTCATTATCGTAGTCAATCCAGGTGGTGCACAGGTTGGTGAGTCTGGTCTTGTAGTCTCCAGGGATGGATCTATCTACCAGGAGCTGGTGTTTCAACCCTCTGGTATTCCTACAAATTCCTTGCTCATGTATTAAGTCATGTGCCTCTTCATCTTATCTGCTATGATAGCTGTCTTTCTGGAATATCTCTTCAATCGACTGGCTAAGGCTGTAAATGTTTGTGTGGCAGTTTCCAATGCCTCAGGTATAAGCAGCTTGTACTTCTTAGGCATCCCTTTCTTCATTGCATGTTTCTGCAGCTCTGATAGTTGTCCCTCTCTGCCACCTTGATCTTGGCCTCTACTATCCTTCTCCATGGAGGCCACGGCTTCTTCTGGCTGTTCATCTTTTTGCCAAGCATCTCTGTGATCACTGCTGCCATGGTGTAGATCAGCTAGTTGGTTTTGGTGATGGTCGCATTATGGATTGTCCATAATGCTGCATTCACATCTTCTAGTAGACCTTCAGAAGGTACTTCACTTTGTCTTGGTAAGTGGCTACAGAGGGTCCAAGTTTCCAGCTTCGTCATGATCCTGTATTTCAGGTCAGCTCGTCTTGCACTCAGTGCTCCTTCTATCGTATCTCCCCCGTGACCTGACGTTCTGGCTTTCCCTTGCTGTAGCATTTGTGTTGTATCTCATCAATCTCCAGTTGTGATAGCAGTTCTTTCTTCCGAATGTTGGAACACTAAGCTAGTAGTTGTTTCGCCGTCAGTCTGGATATTGAAAATTCCATAGGTCACACCTCCTCTTCATGTAACCTCTTCCGTTGGGGTTACTTTCGTAGTAGCAGTACCTTGTGCCTTCTTCTTCCAGTAGCCCACTTCTCATCGCCTGACGAGGACCTTGTTTACTCGGGCGATGTCCGAGACGGTAGTACGGCTTCAATTATCTCTCTCTCACTCACACTTGACAAACCAACATGTATTTAAACAACAATATACCCTTGTGTTTGGGGGAAACACTTCCCCCCTTACAGTATTGATGACTGCACGTGTGTGTGAGGGCGTGTGCTGGAGGCAGCGTGACCTATAATGTATAGAATGAGTCACACATCTGCCTATATCAGCCTATAGAAAGATTTCTGTCTTTTTATAGACCTCTAATGAACTAGTCACAAGAAACTAAATTTGCTTCACACACGCATGCCTGGTTTGCCTCAGTTACATCACACAGACTGTTTAATACAAACAGGCACCACACTGACTGCACAAGTTGATGCTTATTTTGCTAATGACAAACACTAGGCACATAAATGACCGAGCTAGTTCTTACAAAAACAGCAGCAAGCAAATTTATGAAAGAAACAACAAACAAAAGGTTATTTTAAGCAACAGCTGTGATGATATCTGTAGCTCTATGTGTGTTTACAGGGAAATAGCTGACTTATCAAGAGCATACCAGAGGCTATTATTCTCAAGCTCCCACTTTCTGATAGCTTTCAACTGTACATGAGCATAATATGATATGATTTGTGTTGTGTAGAGCTGGGGTCGCTGTAGCTCAGGAGGTCGAGCAGGTCACCTATTAATCCAGAGGTTGGTGGTTCAATCCAAATCTCAATGCCAAATATCTTTGGGCAAGATGCTAACCCTCAGTTGCTCTCTGATGCCTCTATTGGAGTGTGAATGTTAGATAGTAAGCACTTACATAGAACGAGCATAGAAAAAAGTACTTGGATGAATGAGGCAAGTTGTATAAAGCGCTTGGAGTGCTCAGTTTGAGCAGAAGAGCGCAATATAGGGACCAGTCCTATTCAACATTCAGAACAACTTCCAATTAGCAGCTACATCATGATATTTTTTGGATAACAAAATTTAAACTGAAGACAGCTACCTTGTTAGTTAGTCCAAAAATCCAAAATGTAAAATCAACCGCCCATTTCTTTCTCCAAGATTTACAAAAATTTTGAATTACTTTTGTGTTTTTTAACCAACATTTGTTAAAGGCTGTAGTTATGATTGCTACAACCCATGGCCTTTTTTCTTACTCTAAAATCTTTTTACAATACAGCTTTGTGCTTTTTAATAAATGTCATTTTTAAAAAAAAAGGAGATCCGTATCTACCACAGTATTAAAGTTTAATACTTATTCATTCAAAAAAGTGAATTGTTCATTCATCTAACAGTTTATATGCAGCTTACAACACCGTGTGACTGGTTACAGATAATGTCAGCACTGTCACAAAGCTGCAAGTCTGGACTTTTAATGCTGATGTAAAACACATCTATTCAGTCTTGTTTTATGCATATCTTCTCACCATCATTAGCCCCATAGTTACAGCCACTTGTGTATTCACTAAGAATTAGACAGTCACAGGAGGATGGCTGTGTTTTATGGCTGATGGGAGCTTGAATGTGCTGCCCGAGGGATTCTTGGAAATGGTCGGATACAGCAGTTGTCCTCTGAAGGGCAGAGAGTGCAATTTTCCACAGAAAGATGATTATTTCCAAGAAAAAGTTGTTTGGAAATTATTGAGAAAGAGAAATCAAATTATAGGGAGTGGACAAAATAACAAGAGGAGAGAAATAACACGTGTATAATGCGTACATCATTCTGCATACAAGCTGTCCGGTTTGAAAATGCATATTTATGTGGATGACTGTAATCCAATCAAATTCATGGTTCACAATTAACTGAAGTCTTACTTAATTTAATTTTCTTGTGTGGTGTTTCTTGTGATTTACATTTTTTATTCACCACTTGTGATCTGTGGAGTACATTACTGAGTACAGCACTGTAATGAGCCAGGATTGCTGTCATTTACTAGCAAGTCCTAAAGCCATGAGTGAGTTTTAAAAAAAGAATCCACATAAAATATAACAAACAAACAATTACCAGGCTCAGTGCACCATGAGACATATTTGTTCATGTCGCCAAATAATATAGATTTGGACCTCGAGAGGCTTTTTTGCTTCAAGCAAGACTTTTGCTTTGGCTTTAGTTCTTTTTCTTTATCACAAAATCTAAAGCGCTCTGCTGTTTTACAGAGGCCTTGTCAAGCTAAAGTCAGTCATATTTTTACTAGTGCTGGTTCAGATCCTGCTTAAACATTTGCTCAAACTCAAAAAACCAAACACATCCTTCAGGATACCTGTTTGGAAATAAAGGCTGTTGCTTTTCCAAACAGGAAATGTTGCCTGCAGATACCCTCAAGGTGTCTTCATAAAAATCCCAGGCGGTTTACACATGTTTATGTTGTTTCTCTTCATAAACATGTAATTCTGGGCTTCATCTTGCTCCCTTAGTTTGTTCTTTATCTGGTTAACTGAAGTGTTCCCGGAACTCGCCCATCTGCTTTTTCCCGTCTCATTATGAACTCCTCTTCTGCACCTGTAAAGCTGCTAGTTTCTGGAAAAGATTCTGTTTGCACATGTGGTTTGTGTGCGTGTGGACCACAGCTGATTTGATTCCTCCTGAATGAAAGATTCGCCGACCTTCTTTATCGATCGTACCAACATGGGTCAAATCGGGTCAGTTAGACAGTCTTAACGTTCTTTTGTTCAATAAATTGACGTAAAATGACGTAAAAGCAACAACAGAAAAAAGTCATATGTTTGGTTCACAATTAATAGGCTGCGTGAACATGTTACACCATGCTAGGAGAAAAATGCTGACTTTTAAATGGCATATACTTGGAATAGATCCCATATGTTTTACTCTATTGAAGTGGTTTTGATTTCTGGAGGACTATTGATTGACTATTGAGTTGAGGAACGCCTTTCAACATAGACTTTCATTTGTGAATCATTTTGATCCAAAAATTTACTGGTGTGAGCAAATGAATAAATTTCATTATGCCATTGAATGTGGCAAATATTGACATCCCACTGTAAATTAATATTTCTCTTCTTTTCAGACCTGAGGAGGGCAACAACTGAGCCTACGAGGATACAAATATTACACTTAACAGCATTGCAAGAACACACTGTGCTTTTTGTTTCTCTCCAAGTGGCACAAAATGAAATCTGACAGCCAGCGTTATTGACCACGCAGCCTTAATTTGATGCACATGCTTATGTGAAGCATTTATGAGTAAATCTAATATTCTGATGACAGATACAATGGAACCTATAATGACTGTAGCAAGAGTCGCGTGGGCACTTTATGATAGACTGTACAAGCCAGGTTTGAAAAACTCAGAAACAGAACAGAGAGAGCACGTAAATGAACGTTTGTAGTGAAGTTTGAACTTTGTTTTCTAAATCTGAGTTTGTCCTCGATGGTGTTACGGTTGCAGAATTTGCAAATGTTTCCCCCGAGAATTGTGTAAGTGTGTCTCAGTCCAGGTGTCTGTAATGTGATTAGAAACTCTGGATGCACACTGAGATTTGTAAATGTGTTCATTATGCTGCAAAACTTTTCTCAGAATCTTGTTGCGTAATCATATTTTGACGTATGTAGAAAAAGAAAAATCTCCCAATCCGTATTTCCAAGTATGTAGAGATTTTTCGGTGCGTAGAATGAATAAATATAAAGTGCTGAGGCACAGTGCACACTAAGTGGGGTGGGGTCACAAATATGCACAAACATTTGCAGCTCAACAAATGCATATTTGTCAGTGTATATTTTCAAATTTGTTCACACATAAGATTTTTTTCATGGATGTACATTTCTGCACCGACATATTCTGAAAATTTCCAAATTATTTCACAAAGATTATTAAGGACACAGTGGTTGAGACACAGTTTCACAGCTCTTCAGATACATTTGCAAATATCGCTAGAGTAATACTTCCTCATATGACACATATTAAGAGTGTAATAAAATAAGCTATTTATTTAAAAACAATTTTTACTGTCAATAAGACAGAACAAATAAGTAAAAATGTGAATAAATAAATGCGAAGCCTAAAAAGTTCACTTTAATTGCTTATCTCTGTTACAAAAATGTCATGCATAAAAGCTATTTTATTAGCTTGGCCTGTGCACCCAGTACAGTATAGACCATATGAAATTTATAGTGATCAAAGTAAAACCCATATGACATAAGAGAGTCGTGAATCTTAATTACAAAAAAAGAAAAGAAAAGGTAATTCATGTCCTGGGTTAAATGTTGTATACAAGGTTGCCAAAGTCAAATATCTTGTAAAGTTCAGGTCAGTTTATTTCCTGGTCATGCCACACCAACACTTTTACCATGATTACTTAGATTTTGTCCATCTAAACTTTGTCTAAGCACCAGGTATTCACCAATGTCCCTCATCAAACTGTCATACTGTAGCTTTACTTACGCAGGTAACACCCTGATTGTAATAACATGTAATAACATTTGTCTTGATGCATGCTCAATTATACAGGTAAGAAATACCAAAAGGTTGATTCTATTCATCTGGACGTAGCGTTTTCGATGGGAGAAACGTTTCGTAACTCATCCAATGACTACTTCAGTCTCACCTGACCTTAACCTTATAAACAGTACATTTTCATAATAACTGAAGCCAACCCACTGAATGAACAATGGGCTGTGATGTCAGTTCTTTGATCTTTAATATGAAATTGCCATTATCACTGATCAAAGACCACTGATCAATGATCAATACACCTACAGGCCAGTGGACACCCTTTCAATGATGAGGATGTACACATTCTAGACAGTGAGGAACGCTGGTTTGAGGGCGGAGTCGAGGAGGCCATTTACGTGAAAAGGGACAGACCATCTCTGAATCGAGGAGGGGGCCTAAGGGTACATCTTTTGCCATCTAACAGTGCTGTGATTGCAGTCATTCCCCAACTCTCTGTGAATGGTACTCATGGCCATTAATCAATGGTCATGACAATTTGCATATTAATGATCAAGGAACTGACCTCACAGCCCATTGCTCATTCAGTTGTGCTAGTGTCAGTTATTGTGCAAATGTACTGTTTATAAGATTGGGGAAACCTGCAGTCAGCTGAGACTGAAGAAGTCACTCAGATGAGTGACGAAATGTTTCTCCCACTGAAAATGCTACGTCCAGATGAACAGAATCAGCCTTTTGGGATGGAATAACATTACATCAAAAATCATGGCCCTAACATTATCAGATTTTGTTGTCATAAAGAAAAGCAAGAGAAATGTTAGTGCAATGTTGAGAGGAATTACCTTGTATGTTTTGTATGTGTACCTGGTGCCAGGTATTGCAATTTCAAAAAGGAATATTAATAGATTAAAGGACAGCTTGTAATAATTCTGATGGCTACTCACAAATAGCTGAGTCCATGACTGGTTTGTGTGTCCGTATTGTCATGTACCACAATAACAAAAATCACGCTTGTGATTGCAAAATACCACAGGCACTTAGTCTTTAATAAATAGTAAACATTAACTTCTGTTTCATATATACATGTATTGTACAAGAAGACTTGTAGATGCAGTTGCCGCACATTAAATGCACAAACAAAACCTTTTATACAAAAAAAAAAATAAAGATAACAAACTGGCCTTCAAAGTTTTACTTTGGATAGAGATACCATAAAAAGCCTTGCATACTTTCCTTTTAAATTTTTGTAGTTTTCCTATAGAAATAAATGCATGAGGGACATTGCTTTTAGCAGCAGTGACAAACAAAGCACCCTTGAATGTAAAAATGTTTTAATAAAAATGTGTATTTTTCTTTTTCTCTGGTTATTTTTTTGTACTGCTTACCTTAATGACATATTATAATTTACCATTTAAGCACCAAGTATTTGGCAATGTCCCTCATCAAACTGTCATACTGTAGCTTTACTTCCTGAGAGATAAGTAATTGCTCTGGAAATGACAACAGAATCCAACCAGTGTAAACTTTTGCAATTTAGTTTGCAGTTAAGTGAAATAGAAGCTAAATGTCTGCTTTGCGTATTGGCCACTCAACTGAAATGTATTCATATTTGTACTGTGCAAACTGCAGTCCTGGGCTGTAATCTGAAATGGGATGAAAATTTGGATTCTAGGTGGTAGATTTTGTTGCCGTGCGAGTGTCAGTACCACTGTCATTTTTTAAAATCTACATTATCACTGAATTCTTAAGCAAAACAAAGGGCGGTTTAGGGAAATAAAAGCCGACCTTTGTAAAGTGCTGTAATCCTGGATGTACATTTTTTTTTAAATTCCTTCTGCTTCTCTTTATTGTGTGTGCACAGGCAAGGCGATTTGCAGCAATCGGTACCCTAAAGGGCTTTACTCAAAGCAACTGTGCAAACATTTGACTGATATGACAGCTTTTTTTTCTTTCTTTTTTTGGTGGAACTACCCATTAGAAAGCATTGCGGCAGATAAGCGGTGTTTTCAGACAAAGTGTTCATCTCTATAAGAGAAATGATAAGGCTTGGTTTATTGTACTGCGTGGCCTCTCTTCATCCTCAAGAGAAAGTTTCGCTTCTCCTCTAGGAGCTCCTGAATGCGTTTGTTCCTGGTTCTTTCTCTAAGGTTGATCCGATGCTTTGGGATCAAGTTGTTCTGAGAGATGTCGCTCTCCGAGTTGATGACCCTGCTGTAAAAAACATCGATCGAGTTGTCTTCACTGTTTTTCTCAGCGCTTCGTGGAGGCCTTAGAGTGGAGATGGTGGTGGTGAGGGTTGTTGGGTTTGCCTTTGTACCTGTGGTGGGAGGTGAGGCAGTACCTGTGTTTGAAGATGTTGTGTCAACAGGTATATTCGCAGGGATGTAATCCGCCTGATCCAGCCAGGGTGAAGAGCTTAGCTCTGTCATGTCATCTCCATTTATGATTGGGAATGCCATGGTGAGGCTGTCCTCTATCACCATGGTGTTACTGACCACGCCCACATTTCTGTAGGACACGGTGATGTCATCACCACTGGGATTGCTACCATTGTCTTCTGAAGGAGGGAGAGTAGTTGTGTAATAACGTGTTTTCTTCTTTGGATAAGTCTTTGCCACCTTAAATCTACTCTTATCGACTTTGGCTTTTGAGTTTACGCCACTTTTGCTATAGGACACTGTAATGGCATCACTATTGGGATTGTGACTGGGATCACTGGGGACTGAAACATCGACGCTTTTAGTCACTGGCACAGTGATGTAAGGCATGGCTTTATTGGGCGTTGTGATATCCTCAACAAAACTGTTTTCAGTTGGTATTACAAGATCATCAAAAGTACTTAGTGTTGTTGTTCCAGCATTTGCACTGTCTTGATACCACGATTGAGTTTGATCTGTAGCTTCCATGCTATTACTGACATATGGGGCATTGATTCTTGATTTAGGGAAAAGGGAGATCATTGCTGTACCAGTAATGCTTGAAGAAATAGTAGAAGAAAGATCCTGTATTGGGTGCTCCCCACTTGAATAGGGAGGGAAAGTAGTTATGTAATAATGTGTTTTCTTTTTTGGATAAGTCTTTACCACCTTAAATTTACTCTTGTTAACCTTGGGCTTTGTTAATATGTTTGTGCCACTTTTAGCGTAAGACACTGTGATGTCACCACCATCACGATTGTTGCTACTGGTAACTGAAACGTCAACGCTTTTAGTCACTGGGACATCTATGTAAGGCACGGCTTCCCTGGGCATTGTGACATCCTTGACCAAACTATTTTCAGTGGGAATTACGAGATCATCGAAAGTACTGAGTGTTGTTGGTCCAGTATTTGTGCTGTCATGGTACCACCATGGAGTTTCATTTGTAACTTCTATGTTATTAATGTTGTATGGCACATTGATTTTTGACTCAGGGAAAAGGAGGTTTATTGTTGTACAGGTAATGCTGGAAGAAATAGTAGAAAAAAAGTCCTCTGTTGGTGGTTGCTTGGTTGAAGGAGGAGTAGTTGTGTCATGATGTTTTTTCTTTTTTGGAAAAGTCTTTACCACCTTAAATATATTCTGATTAACTTTTGCCTGTGAGTTTAAGCCATTTTTGGGTGCTGGTTTTGGGTTCTTTGGTGGCTCGTGCTTTGTAACTTTTATCTTTGGTTCAGTTTTCTTTTGAGTATTGGACTTTGGTGGAGCATCTTTTTTAGGGGAAGGTTTAATTTTTTCCCCTGGAGTCTTTTTGGGGGGTTTATTTGCTGAAGTTGCCTTTTTGGGAGCAGTGCTTGATGAAGTAGTCTTTTTTACTGGAGTAGTGTTTGGTGGAGTAGTCTTTTTTGGAGACGTGATAGCAGGAATAATCTTTTTGAGGGTAGCATTTGATGGAGTAGTCTTTTTGGGAGCATTGTTTGATGGGATAATCTTTTTGGGAGAAGATTTTGATGGAGTAGTCTTTTTCGGAGTAGTGCTCGATGGAGTAGTCTTTTTAAGAGTAGTTTTTACTGGAGTAGTCTTTTTGGGAGCATTGTTTGATGGAGTAATCTTTTTCGGAGTAGTGCTCGATGGAGTAGTCTTTTTAAGAGTAGTTTTTACTGGAGTAGTCTTTTTGGGAGCATTGTTTGATGGAGTAATCTTTTTGGGAGTAGTGCTTGATGGAGTAGTCTTTTTCGGAGTAGTGCCCGATGGAGTAGTCTTTTTCGGAGTAGTGCTCGATGGAGTAGTCTTTTTCGGAGTAGTGCTCGATGGAGTAGTCTTTTTCGGAGAAGTGTTTCCCGAGGTAACCTTTTTTGGAGTACTGTATGACTTCTTATTGGGATTGAGCTTTGGTATAGAGGGTTTTCCTGGAATGCTTTTCGGGGTCGTATTCTTTTTTGGATTCTGCTCTGTTGGACTCGTCTTTTTCAAGGTTTTCTTTGGCGGAATAGTCTTCTTAGGCTTGGAGTTTTGTAGGATGTCTGTCTTTTTACGGTTTTCTGCTGGCTGTGTCATTGGCAGAGTGGTTGTTGTTGTGTCCGTTTTCAAACCAAATGTTACTGGTGTATTTGTAGATGTGTGCACCAGACTTTCAGTGCTGTTGTTTATGTCTGGAAGAGGCAAAGGCAGAGGGTATGTAGTAACACTGCGAATGGTTGTGGACTCCCTGGTGATTGCTATGGAAGAAGTTGTAGGGTAAACAGGGGCCCTGGTGGTAGCCGGTGAATGAATGGTAATCATTTCTGTGGTACTCAGTGGGGTGGCATGAGGAGCTGTAGGGGTAGATGTAGGAGGATGAGCAGTAGACGCTGAACTAATGGTAGAAACTGATGTGATGACAGCTTTGGAGGGTTGTAAGGTGGTGAAGCCAGAGCTTGGGATGCTTGTGGTTGGAGGAGATGTAACTGTGATGGATGTGGCTCTGGGGGTGGAGCTGGGGACAGGCACTATGTTAGGGACATTGCTGCAGGATTCGCAGCATATGCGCTGGTAGTCCGGTAGAGAGCAGTAGCGCTTCAGCACCTCCATGCGACAGAAGACAGACCGGTCTCCATGACAACGGCCTGTAAACAAAAAAACAGAGCTGAACAGAGAGGTAGAAGCTACAATAATATGTGTGTGTGAGATTGCTCTATGCTAAAGAACGTGAACAAAACTATATTGTTACAAATTGGCATTACTCTCAAGTTACACATACATAAATCCATGCACATGTGAGTGAAAGTGCGTGTTGGTTTCACGCTGTTAGAAGTACAGTAGTAAAGCCAGACCACTAGCAGAGGATGCAGGAAGGAGAAAAAAGGAGAAAAATCCACACATCAAGAGCATTGATGAGATTCATCCAGAGCAACTGAAATGGGAAAATAAGGGTCGCCAGTCTTGTGTTGCACCTATAAGAGATCAGGATTTTTCATCTAATTCTGGCTTCTGCTCATGTGTTTCTTCATTTTTTTTCAGACGTGCAACATTTTCAGTTCAATATTAAGTCTACCACTTGACTTGTACCCTTTTTGTACCATGCCAGTCAAAAATAACTACTTTCGTATTGCAGTATATACCAATCTGACAAAAAAAAATCTAACCAGTGAACATTCCCATTAGGAGAAAGATCACACTTTTTAAAACGATTTTTATTGATACAACTTTGCTTTTGAGAATGACAGGAACTGAAACAATGAGATGTACGCCCCGCCCTCCCCTCTCAATATATAGATATATTTTTTTTCTTAAGAAAAATAATTCAACTGTATCGAAAGTTACAAGTTCACAGTCACTTTGGTAAAACACTTGATTACTTGGAAATCAACCAGTCAATCTGTTTATCGATTGAAGAAGAAAAAGAAAACAAAAGAAAACAAACAAAGACGAAATACATAAATGATATTTGCTGCTTAAATAAAATACATAATTTTCATGATGATGTAAAAACTGGAATGGCACATTAAGTGTCATATGAAACATTTACAAAACATTAATAAAATTTCCCTGATAAATCAAAGTGCATATAGACGCAGTGCACGTAGTCCATCTGAATGTTTCTTCAACGTTAGCCAAACGTTAGCCAGCCCCACGCAGCAGGCCAGTGAAGCCACGAAACAGTTACCCATAGTATAGAATATTATAGAAGAAGATAACAGTCATGAACATTATTAAATACAGTCAACACCAATGTTATATACAGTATCGCACTGCTAGGTCTGGCTTGGTCTCATACAGTCCAACTCCAGCAGAAGGAAACCTTGGATAGCTCGCTACATAGTCACAACAGAAATATGTGTTCACAATACAATGACAAGTCTGAAGTGTTTTTTTCTTTCTTTTTTCTTTTTCTTTTTTCTTTTTTCTAGATGCCACATGTGTCAATACCCTAGGCCCTTGGAAACCCTTCCCAGTAGTCAGACATTGGTCCAACATCATCTTGGTAGGTTTGATGGTTGGCGGGTGTGAGTTTGTTACGTTGGTTTGAAGCTGCCTCTATTCCGAGTGAAACTTTGAATGAGTAAAGCCATCTCTTTCACAGATAAATGCCATTACATTCAATCCAAGATAAGGCATTGTTCATGTTTTCAATGTTCACCAAAATAAAATGAGATCATCGGACGCTCTAAAATCAAAGTTTATGAGGTATTTCTGTATCTGATCGCAATGTGTAAAAGCCCAAATGATGAAGCACCCTCTCACACACACATATACACACACACACACGCACACACACAGACACATACACAATCACACAACGATTAAGGACGCTCATTCATCTAACGCGTACATCCTCCCAAACACACATGCACAAAGACGCGCACCCACACCCACACGCACACCAGTGCACTCGCGCACGGATCGATACAAACACACAGGTGATGGACGCAAATGTGCATGACAAAACGTGATCCTGGCCGTAAAGAAAACGAGAAGCAACAGTAAACCACTGATCCATCTGAGAAAATGGAGAGGCAAATAACTGACCAAGTCCTGCATAATATAGGTCTAACCCTTTCCCCCAAAACACTTTACCTTTATTAAATATTCATCTGTATTCATGTAAAATCAATAAAAAAATACACATAACAGTCAAGGATCTAAGCGATCAATAGCAGTCCAAAGATTTTAGGCAAATAAGCTACAGCTTATTCATGGTAAAACATTATTAATATTATTGTTACTCATATAGATTTATATTTATAGTTATATATAAATACAAATATATTTATAGATGTATTTGTTTAAAGTCTGCAAGCACAAATAAGCTGCATTTATTGAACTTTTGTATAACAGTCAAAGAGAGGATGGCTGATGATGAGGTGAAATGGGAAGTAACCTCAATTGGTCAAACTACCCTGTTTTTTTTTCTTTCTTCTTTTTTCTTTTCTTTTCTTTTCTTTTTTTTTTTTTTGAGTCGTCACCTCAGAAGACCCTCCCACAAAAATCAAAAGGTTTACTGACTTCACTTCCTGCCCCTGTGCTGAGTTCCTGTCAATCTGAGAATGGAACGTGGGATGAGACACCACTCTCATCCCCAAATGGAACCAATATGTCAGATGAGCACTTTAGCAAAGATGTCCTCAGATCACATTCACAGTAAAGCTTTCATATTATATATATATGTATATATATATATTTTTTCTATATAGATATTTATACCTTTTCTGTTTATTTTGACACCTGTTTCTCCCCCACATTGACAATGCGCTACAAAAAGAAAAAAGCGCAGCTGCATGATAGCACGCAGCTAGCTCGCGCAAATCACGGCCGCCGAATGCAGAGGGGGGGGGGTCCCCTCGCACGTGAACGGCTCTTCGACACATCTCAGGAGATGCCAATGAAAACCTGTTCGCCTTGCCACTACGAAATCCTTTTCACATCAAATTTTTTGTTGATCTTTTGAGTTTTCGACTGGCCAGCGGTTACAACACAATGCTCCACAAAGGAGATAGAGAGAGAGAGAGAGTTAGAGAGAGAGAGAGAGAGAGAGACAGAGCAAGAGAGAACCAACTAGCACACGCAGGAGCCAGAGACCTCCCCCAGTCAGAGCCGTCTCAGACACAGAGAGAGAGAGAGACAACATCCCCCCCCACCCAAAAGAGAAGCGAAAGCTTTTGCCGCTCGCTCACGGGCGTGGCACAGGCACAAGGCTTGGGGCGGGGGGCGGGTCAGGGGGCCAGCCGGGGCCGGCCCTGCAGGGACAGGAGGACAGAAATGGGCAGGGCCCAGCAGAGGACAGACATGCAGCTGCAGCTGCTGCTGTGGAGGCCAGGCTGGGAACTATAGAGGGAGGTTTTACGTGAGGAGATCTTCGGGAAGTTGGGGTTGGGGCGTGACAGCCACTGGATCAAAATGTTGCCGTTCTTGTTGAGGTCTGGTGGGCCCTCTGCAGAGAAACATGGAGAGAGGCATGGAAACGTTAAGAAGGACTATAAGGGAACATGTGCAATATGTAACAATTTTAGCAACCATCACACCAAGCTTCTACACTGATGCCAGGGGCTAAATCTAGTTTAGTTGTATCTGTTTATTAAATATATTACGCCTCCAGAATGTATCTCTGACATTTCAGCTGAAGCTACGACTGAATTCGGTTCAGTTTGAACTGACATATTTACATGCAATGACAGCGACCTTGTGACAATTTATTACATGGTCGCGACACATAATGTGTTGAAATTATATGTGTATTATCATGCCAACAATACCAGCTGAATGCCATTTTCAAGCTTTACCAAATTACCTGTTGGTGACATGAGCAGAATCTCCATACTCAGATTGCATGGCGCTTGTGTAATGGCGGCTCAAAGCAAGGCAAGAACAGGACTCTCACACTGTGGACTATTGCCCCTGTTATGCTGCTATTTTGTCAGATATTTATCACATAGTTCTTACTTTTTTTAATCTTGATTTGGTTAGTCAAGCAGTTTTACTTCATCTTTAGTTACACATTTAGGCAAGTAGCTGGTTAGAAGGAGAATGCTGTCACAGAAATAACTGCATGTAAAACATAAAAAAAGAAACATGGTGTTGTGGTAACCATAGGCACTATACAAAAGATGGACACAGCCCCTCACTGATTTGTGGAATACCCTTACTGTTGCCATCTCGGTTTTTTAAAAACTTAATGTAATCTATTTCCAATTCTGCATGTTCTACATGGAGAGAAACAAAATATATCTATAGCACCACTTCATTATGTACATCTTTTCAACTGCTCATTAATGCAAGTATCAGTTCAATGCATTTATGCATGTACACATGGTCAAAACCAGTGAGCAGTAGTTCTCTGAGAGAAAATGCTTTGTTGATGCCTTTTGACTGCTTTAAAGTGATAGCAAGGTAACAGTAACTCAAATGAACACTTGTTACAACCAAGGTATGCAATGAATACCTCTCAATGCATAACACATTAAATCTAGCAAATGGGCTACAGCAGCAGAAGACCACACTGGGTGCCTCCACAAGTCACACAGTCTCACCAAAACTGGACAACAGAAGACTGAAAAAACATCAAACATGGCTGGTTTGTTGAGTTTCAATTTTTGTTGAAGGATTCAGATGGTAGGGTCAAATGTTAGTGTAAACAAAATGAAAGCATGGATCCGTCTGTCTTATATCACTTTTCAGGTGTGGGGACACCACAGCCAGTTTGAGTATTACTGACCATGACCATCCCTTTATGACAGCAGTGTACCCATTCTCTGATGGCTGCTTCCAGCAAAATACCGTGCCATATTACAAAGCTAAAATAATCTCAAACTGGTTTCTTGGATATATTAATGAGTACACTGTGCTCAATAGTTCTCCACAGTTACCAGATATCAATCGAATACAGCACCTGTGGGATGTGGCGGAATGAGGAAATCACATCATGGAACTGTGTGATGCTGCCATGTCATTATGGCCCAAAATCCCTGAGAAATGTTTCCAGCAACTTGCTGAATCTGTGCTATGAAGAACTAAGACAGCTCTGAAAGCAAAAGGGGCTCAAACCAAGTTCTAGCAAGGTGTACCCAATGAAGTGAGTACCCTGGACCAGTGTTGGTCAAGTTACTTGAAAAATGTAATCAGTAATTAATTACTGTAATCCCGTTACTTTACTGATTACTTATTTTCAAAAGTAATTAATTACTTAGTTACTTAGTTACTTTTTAAAAACATGATTTACAACCTGAATAGGTGATAAAGCGATAGATCTTTCAGCCCAATTCTACTTTTTCTACATAATCCATCATACAAAATGTAATCAAATGGAAAATTCTCTTTTTAAAACTTGTTTTGTTAGTTTTAATCGTTTAACTTTATGCATGAAGCAAAATTTTAATTATATGCACCATTCTCTGACTGGAAGAAATTAGTTTAACATTTAAACCTATTTTCTGCACATTCCAGCACATAATAAATAAATAAATATATATATATATATATTTTTTTTGTGTTTACACTCACTCTTTCAGATGCAAGTAAAACGCTTTAAACGTTGCACGCTCATACTCTCTCCCGCACTCGATATATGATCCATTGTTGATCTGCACACAGCTGTTGTCACGAACGTTGCACTCGCTTACGTCACTGTCATGAGACGTTCTCGCAAGAAAATCACGGTTTTAGTAACGCAGTAACTCAGCGTTCCTACGGGAAAGTAACGGTAATCTAATTACCGTTTTTGCAATAGTAATCCCTTACTTTACTCGTTACTTGAAAAAAGTAATCGGATTACAGTAACGCGTTACAAGTAACGTGTTACTGCCCATCTCTGCCCTGGACATTTTAAACCTATAAAAAATACTCACAGGGTGGGGCTCGCACAACACTTACTGGAACATGGTGTCAGGCGACAAACTCTTATGGTGTCTGGTTTACTGTCGAGACACAGGCCGATGGTATTGTCTCTGGTGTGACACAAAGCCTGTCTCTGCTGGGTTCCATTACCACATGTCACTGAGCACTAGGGATATAAAAAATAAACACACAATGCAAAAAATCACCACAAACTACTTACAAAATGTGAATAAAGTGCAAGCATCTTGAAGGCTCTAGTTTAGCCCACATACCTGTGACCATGGTCCAACTCTCCACTGGGTGGGGCAGGGAAATCGGTTGCAGGATCTGCGCGACTCTGGACGGTTGTCGTTGCAGTGTTTGTTGTGGATAGCACGCGTTGTGTTGTCATCCGAAAGCTGGACGCAGCTCACCGATCGGACTTGCATGCCCGTCTTTCCACATGGCTTGCTGCAGTTCTGCCACTCGCCCGTCACCCAGCTGGAGAATATATAACAGCAAAGAGAGGAAAGAGCATCGAGGGCCATCAAAACAAATCAACCACAAAGGAGAACAAAGGGCGAACTGAATGCAGAAAAAGTTGCTTTAATCCAAGTGTGGATTCCTACTGTAAGTCATATTTTCACAGATGTTGTGCTTCTCATGTGAATACATACATGGGAGGAGGGCAGGCCTTCTGGTTGCAGTCCCTCATGTCACCTCTCGGTTTCATGTTGGACTTGTTACAGAACCTTTTATGAACCATCTTGCTGTCGACTTTTCTTCTGCAGCCGTATCGCAGGTACTGCTTTCCTAAAAAAGGGTGGAAAATTGGACATCATATAAGTCAAAGAAACAACGGTTTCACCGTGAGAATTTTCTTTGTTCTACTGTACCTCCACCACAAGGCTTGGAGCAGTAAGACCATTTCTTTGGGGCCCATTCATAAGCGCTGTCCTCCACTAGCATGTTGTTCTGAATTCCAGAGTCAGAGTCTGTTCTCATCAAGTACTTGTACGACAAATTCACATCCTCATCCCCGTGTAATTTCATCTAAAATCCGACAGATCATCATAAAATTAATGAAGGAATCAAGATGATAAATAATTTCAACCACAAAATGTGATATTATGAGATTATTATGAAATTTAGGTAACTATAGATTCAATTTTAAAGTCATGTTGTTGCACACCATGATCAGAACTCCATGTCTGAGAGGCCCGGTTGACTGAAGGGTCTCCTTGTCATTGTCATTCTCATATTCCCACTCCACTCCCTTCTCTATGACCGAGTAGGATTCTGGCTTCTCCATGTCCCCGTTTATGAAGAACTGTCCTGATGCCACATTTTTCACCACTGCAGATGGGAGAAAAATAGACAACACTGCAATGAGCAAATCTACATTCCAGTATCTGGCACGGAAGAAAAAACAAACTCGAATTTAAAATACCTAGAGTGTGCGAGGTGGCTTTTAGCTCTTGGATCAGTAAGTGCCTCGTTCCTCGGGGGATTTCGAGAACTTTAAAGAACCCTGAAATAAAACAGACATCTGGTTTGTGCCAAAAAGTCAATTTTACTGTTTCATACCAAAGAACTGCACCAAAGCCAGTAAAGCTCCCTTTCTAATTTCAATTAAATACCCTTGCACACTACTCAGTCGTGATTATTTTCATCCAGGGAAAACATCTGATTCTGAGAATTTCGCTGTCATAACATGGAACTCTCCCAACACCAAGGGTTAGATAATACTGTCATAAACACTAGGTTATGAAGTGATTGTTGACGTAACTTCTTGGCAATGCTCAAATGGAAACATGTGAGCTTGGATTTTTACTGAGGTTTGCGGCAATTTTAAAACCTTGCTCTAGAGGGCGATGTTTAACCAAAAGATAAAATAAAATAAAGACAGAGAGTCCAGTATGACAGACACCAGCCAAATGTTTATACTATGCTTACCAGAATGACAGCTGGCTGCTACTGAGTCAAGTCTCCTCTATGAAACGAATTAAGGGTTATTCAGTGTGTTAGTGGGTTACCTTGTTTCTTTGCGTTACGTGAGATGGTGTCTTTGAAGATTTTGCAGCTGGAGTTGTCACCTCCACACACTCCACAGTTGTCCTCCTGCTCCGAGGAGCCGACCACTCCGTCACATCCCACTTTCTGTTAATAAAGAAACGTGGAATTTGACACATGCTGATCTCAGCACATGTGCGGCTGTCTTTCCACGCGCATGCCCCTCACCTTACACTCCGCACCCACGCAGACACTGTGTGGGTCCTTGTATGAGCACCGCGTACCATCCAGGACCACTGTCTCCGTGAAGACTGCGGTTCTGGTCTCCTTGGACTGACAATGCAGGTAGCAGCGTTTGCTAGCTGGAAAGCGGACAAAAATGAACATAGAGAATGAAAACCACTATCCAAGTGATTGTCACAGTGTCACCCCTGTGGTCTGACTTGAAGATTTCATATTTACAACTGACATGCGATTATTTTTATGCTCTGAATAAGCTCTCTGTGAGTCAGCACGACACTTTGTCTCATTGTGTCTGTCTGAGTGAGTCATACTACAACTGCATGAGCCCCCAGAGATGAAGCCTGGCAGATAGTCCGAGTGCGAACGAACACTCCTACTTCATCACATTTATTACAGATGGCTACAATCCAGAGACCTTGTCTTTTGGAGCGTTGACACTAATAATCAGGTGGGAGACATGCAACAAAACTGCTCAGTTCGATCACGTGGAGAAAACACAATCTTGTCAGGTTGGACTGAGAATGCACAAACAATGTACAAAATCCCTCCTCAGTGTTGTAAGTCTTTTGCTGCTCTGTGGCAGTTGACACATGCACACACATTACAGTGGAGAAGAAGAACTACAAAGGCTAAACAACAAAATATATCACCTCTATTTTCTGGTTCTTATCTGAGGAATCACCAGTCTAAGCAGACATGCCTAGACCTAGGTCTCCCCAGCTACCCCCTTCACTTCTTCTGGGGGGACGCTGAGCCAGCTGAGAGACATAATATGTCCAACATGTGGGGCCTGCTCCCAATTAGATATACCCACAACACCGCACCTAGGAGGTATCCCAGTCAGATACTTGAACTACTTCAACTGCCTCCTTTGAATGTGGATGAGTAGTGGTGGCTTTACACTGAATCCCTATTTATGCACCAAACTCTTTGCCCCATCTCTAAGAGTGAGCCCAGTCGCCTTTCACAGGAAGCTCATTTCCACTGCTTGTATCCACAATCTCCCTCTTTTGTTCACTTCTAGCAGGTCATGGCCATAGATCAGGGGTAGGCAACTCCAGGCCTCGAGTGCTGGTGTCCCTGCAGGTTTTAGATATCACCCTGGGTCAACACACCTGAATCAAATGATTAGTTCATTACCGGCCCTCTGGAGAACTTCAAGACATGTTGAGGAGGTAATTTAGCAATTTGAATCAGCTGTGTTTGATCAAGGACACATCTAAAACCTGCAGGACACTGGCACTCGAGGCCTGGAGTTGCTTACTCCTACCATAGATGATGGTAAGAACATACAGTATGTAGACCAGGGGTCCCCAATCCCAGTCCGCGAGGGCCGGTGTCCCTGCAGGTTTTAGATCTCACCCTGGGTCAACAAACCTGAATCACATGATTAGTTCATTACCAGGCCTCTGGAGAACTTCAAGACATGTTGCGAAGGTAATTTATCCATTTAAATCAGCTGTGATGGATCAAGGACACATCTAAAACCTGCAGGGACACCGGCCCTCGTGGACTGGGATCGGGGACCCCTGATGTAGACTGATGTAATGGCCCACACCTCTTAATCCTTGAAATCAGGCGTTTGCCATTTCAGCAGTATAAAATGAAGCCCATAACTATGCAGTCTACCTTCACAAACATTTGAGAAAGAATCAGTTGTTGTAATGAACTCAATGGTATTGAGGATGGTACTGTAATAGGACGCCAGCGTTGCAACAATTTAGTTCTTGAAATTTCTTCCCTTAAAGATTTTCCACAATCAACTTTAAGTGGTTCTATTGCAAAGCAGAAGTATTCAGGAAAGACAGCAACTCAGCCACAAAGTGGCAGACCACAAAAAATCACAGACTCGGGTCGGCAAGTGCTGAAGCGCCTAGTGTGTAAAAGTCTCCAGCGCTTTGCTGACTCAATAACTTTAGAGCTCCAAATGTCCTCAGGCATTAACATCAGCACAAAAACTGGGACTTTTTGGGAGCTTCCTGTAGCTCAGACCTCAGGTTTTTGTTTATTCACCTAAAATGTCTTTTTTGAAGAAAACAAAAACAACAACAAATAAACATCTGTCATTTAATTGTTTATTTATTATTGAATAATGTTGGTGTAGTAAATGTCCAAAATCTATGCCCTTCTTCACATTTTTAAATGCCATCCGGCGACCAGATTAGAGCCTTTGCCTGGCTGATTCTTATGTTGGACAACTCTGGCATAGATGGACCAATAAATCAGCAGTTTCCCTTTCACATTGAGCTCTTTTTTTTTAAACCCTTGCAGAAGCAGCAAGATGCGGCCTCGCTAAACCTCCATTTTAGCTTGTGTCAAAAGTGCAAACTTCAAACTAAACATCAGTTTTTAATCCTAACATATCCTAACTTCAGACATACTGTTCAACCATGTACAATAATACATGCAAAAGCAAAAACACTCTGAATTATATATAGTGTTATATTTTAGATCATTTCAAAAGATATTTTGGATTCGGGTATTTTTTCAGTTTGACATTGCAAGGATTAGAGTTATGGTTAGCACATATCATGACTTAAACCTCAGAGGGTTAACACAAGAGATAAATATAGGTGAGGTTCTATGCATATAGACTGATAAACTATAGAAGAGAAACTAGAAGTGCACATTCAGAGCAGACACTGTACTTTGTCAGAGTCACAGTACACACACTTCTGGAAATGTCAAGCTATGAATTGAATTCAGTTAAACCTCAGTTTTTTTCCTCTCTCATAGAAGCATGTGTACATTAACACACATGCAAACACAAGCGCACACATCGAAAGGTAATTTGAGATGGTAAAAGCTTTGCTGAAAAATCTGCCATTTGGAAATAATAAAAATGAAGAAAAACAATTTAGCAAGGCCTTCTTAGCTGACTTTGAGTAGCGTGACCTCTGTGTAGATAAGGAGACAGCTCAGCGCTTTTCTCGAGGGCTGCCCTTTAGTTGGACGATAATTTCATATGTATCAGGAAGGCAGTGACATCTCAACTCAGAGGCAAGGGTGGAGCTTCACACTCACACAGTGTAGTGTCAAAGGTTTGGAATATTAATTGGATAAATTTAGGTTTGGGTTCTTTGTGAATATGAGAGTTTGTCCACATGTGCCAAATGTATGGATGCAGAAAAAGTTGGAGGAGTTTAAATGACATCAGCAAAAGGGTGGAGAAAAAGAAGACAGTGACTTCATAGAAATTTGGTTTTAAAGTTGTGGCTTTTTACTTTTTTTTGTGGGAGGGCGTAGCCATACTTCAAAGCTGCACCCACTGCCAGATGTCACTGATGATAGAAAAACACAACCTATATATATATATAAACGCTCCACAACCCAGCCACATTCAAGACTGTGCTTCCTCCTGTTGTTGGCTTTCATTTATATTTATGACTTCCACAGTATATCATCACTTAAGGTTTGTCTGGTTCATATCTCCACCCCAATACATTGTTTGCACGTGCATACTCACGGTCTGGGTGTTCATAAGGCAGCCAGTGGTGCTTGTTGGTGTAGATTTCAGAGTGAAGGGCCCAAGCGTGGCACTGCTCTTCTCTTGGATCGCTGTAAATATCCTCACACTCGTTGGTGTTGCACATCTGGAATTGGGAGTCCTCCCCCACGCATTTCCGGCCTCCGTTGTGCGGTCTGGGGGAGTGGCAGGTCAGAGAGGACGGGAATATTTTGCTCTAGATTATGTTTTACCTCTGAAACCTTATGTCGGGCTCACACTGTGCGATTTTTTCAGTCGCGCGATTCAGCTCCTGCTCAAACTGTACGATTGACTCGCAGGGGTTAGAAGTTCGTAGGTCACGATGCAGGGTCTCACACTATACGACCCGATGCTCTGATGCGACCCGAGTGCTCACACTGTGCGTCCATAAAATGAAGGTTATAACAGAAATTCTGTCGCTCGCTCTCCCTTTCTGTCTTTCACTCACACAGACACGCACACCACCGCCATCAACTTTGCTAAATTGCTAATGAAAAACATTAATCAGGCAGCTGTGATTGAGCAGCAATGTCTATCCAACTATTTTCACGGTTGTTGTGGTCGTGATAATTTTGTGAGGCCACATCGAAAAGGCTCGGCTGAACTTTCCAAAGTTCTACAAGTTGTGCCTCCGTCGCTTGTGTCCAGATCACACGCTGCACTGCCGTGCTGCGCCATCTTTTTCGCTGACATTTGTGTTTGCGCGTGCGCAGTGTGAGAAACTGCGGCGACACCCTCGACGGTCGCGAGGATTTCAAACAGGTTTGAAATCCTCAAGACCAAGCGATTGATGATCGGGAGCTGGTCGTGAGGTGTTAATCGCTTCTCGTTACCCCACGTATACTACACGATGCACGACGCGCAATGAAGGCAAAAATCGGGCCGATCGCCAAAACGGTCGCACGACTCAAAAATCGGTTCAAAATGGGCCAAAAATCGCACAGTGTGAGCCCGGCATTAATCATTCACATTTTTCAATCATTTTTATAAATGGCTTCTCTATCAGGAGTGACACAATACCTAAAAGTGATATTTGTTTTTATACATGCAGTGGTAAAGAGTTTCCTACCTTGGATTGTTACAGCTGCGTGTGCGAAACTGTACTCCTCCACCACAGGTGCGCGAACACTGGCCAAACTCGCTCCATGCACCCCAGTTTCCATCTTGCCTCATGAGGTCAGGGGTCAGCCAGATGCAGTGACCTCTATAGCAATGCTGCAACAGGCCAAGCGCATAAGTTACCGATTGGAAATGTACAATAAAATACATTTTCTTTGGCTTCCAGTAGCATTGCACTACACTTTATTGTACTAAAGCAGTGTATAAATACCTTCCCTTCCCCACACATGGTTCCATCAATGGGTGGCCCTTTCTTAGTCTTGCAGAAGAATGGATTGTCTGGGTGGCTACACCACAGCTGCTTGCATGGTTCAAATGTGCGATACTGTGGGACACAGAGAGAAACCCATTCTCATAGCTGAAAGCTCCAACGTCCAACACACGCTACTAGGATGAGATTAAACACTGAATAACGGAAGCACAAGTAGAGATGGGAGGAGAGATATCACAACAACAATAGCCACAACAATAGTATTATATCCAACACTAACAACACCAAACCTGTGCTGAGTCACTGCACTGTACATTATGCTCCACTGAGAGATACACAGCCATTCATGCAAACTAAACCAATGGATGTGTGTTTGCGTGAGAGAGACAAGACTCTCATAATGAGACAGCCTACAGTCAAGAAAGTCACCGCGGAGGGCAGAGGGCAAAAGGTTTCAAAAGCCATAGAGTGAGGTCTCAGTGACCTCTAAAAATGCCCCTGGACACAGATCAAGTCCAAATTCTCCTTCTTGTCTGATATGAGCCACAGATGAGGATATCAACCAACCAAACCGAAGTGAAGTCCAGTGTCTGAGGGGCGGTGCCCTCCTCCCTCCAAAGGCTTTTCTACCCACCATGACCCCAGTGGACCTTTACAGGTCTTAGTGTGAGTCACAGTCAGTGGGTAGACTGCGGTAGGTAATCAGCAGTAAGATCAGACTGGAGGATCCTAAAAGCTGAGGAGAAAACATGGAAAAACAGCCTCTGTTCTGGCTAGGCCCTTTCCCCTTGGATGGGAAAGGCATCTTTCCAACCTTTTCCGCTCGTTTAAGTCGCAAGAGTGCCAATATAATGAGGCTCTTCCTGCCAGGGCTGCAGTGATTTAACACAGATTTTGCAGAAGAGGACTCGGGATATGGTACTGTTCAACTGCTGGATTGCACCGCAGCCAACCAATGAACCAGTAGCTTCACAGTTGTTTTGAAAGATTTTAGCGCCACTTTGAAGCATTTTAGAATCCTGCAGACTAACATCCAACGTTAACATCCAAACTATGACAATGGGTAGGACAGATAAACAAAGTACAGTAAAAAGAAAAAAAAAATTGAAAATAAGGAGCAACATTACAAACAGTTACAACTTCAAATAGAAAAAGAAAGTCTGAGAAAATAAAAGACGAGGCCACATGTCTTCCAGGAGATGGGGTAACCTTACCTGCATTCCTGCCTGCCCCGCCTTTTGTAGCTGAGGGGAATGAGTTTGACAAGAGAATAGAGGGTAATCTAGCAAGGTGTGCAAAGCCCCTGAACAAGCTGTCAGTCAATTAAGCAACAGCCTCCCAACAGCGTGCCACAGTGGCTTCACAGTCATAGAGCGGGTGAGGGTGACTGGGGTAAAAAGGCCTGGCAAGATGCTGCAGCTGGGTGAAGCTTTTCGTGTTTACAAAGAGCTGCTTGTGAGAGTTTCATGTAAAGGCACTGTGGTATCAAGGCATATGTAGTGTTATTATAAACAAATAAATAGTTGATTGCTATTTAACATTAACAACAGAAAAGAAGTATCTATCAAAACCAATTACCTGCTTTTAAGTAAGATGTCAATCCCACCAGAGGCCGGGAGAGGAAACAGAGGACATCAGAAGAACGTGAATAGCTGTGTATGAGTGACTCTCATTTCATTACAGTGTGGCCCTTGGTTAGTAAGGAAAACCTTCAGAGCTTAAGGGGTCACATAAAAAGTACATATGCCACAGTGAAATTCAGCAAACTGAACTGAATTAACTGATACAAGCAATTCAAAGCGAGCGAGAGGATAAAGCGATGCAAAGGTTGCAGAGGATGGCATTGTTGTGTTAGCGGAGTTTTCAGGTGTCAGTAAGCTAGCGACTGTATGCTAGTAAAGAGACTGTTTAGGACTACGCTGGTCTCTTACCGCGGTGCACGTCGTGTAGCCCACGCCGAAGTCAAAGCGGCACTGCTCGTTCATGGAGTAATGCAAACCAGGAAGTTGAGGCAGCGATGGCCAGTTGTGGTCAAAAGGGTCATCACGAAGACAGTCATAGGAACTGAAAGAAGAGTTTAAAAATGTGTTCATCTTTCTTTTCTTTTTTCTTTTCTATGTACACTCTCGTCTGGCATTCTTTAGCCATAAAACGAAGACTGGGACTAATATCATATTCTAGTATTGATAAATTAACAATTAAATGGTGTTATCGCAATTTGGCAGACTTTAGTTTTCTCCCATTCTAATGACTTGACCATGTACATCTGCTCACTGGATCACTTTCGCTCCACCAACCGGTTGCAACAGATGGCACCCCTCCCTGAACCTGGTTCTGCTGGAGGTTTCTTCCTGTTAAAAGGGAGTTTTTCCTTCCCACTCTTGCCAAGCGCTTGCTCAAAGGCCGCCATTTGATTGTTTTGTCAATCAAAACAATCAAATGACCCTACAGCCATGGGGGTTTTCTCTCCACGATTGTAGCTTCTTTACAATATAAAGCACCTTGAGGTGACTGTTGTAGTGATTTGTTGCTATATAAATAAAATTGAATTGATAAAGTGGGATAAAACTGTGGGATAAAGCAACTCTTCAACTTCAGTAGAAAAATCTGGTGAGCAAAGACTGGTGTTGGCATGGCCCAACAATGTCTGCGGGTTTAAATATGCTGTTGGGTGGCACGATGGCATGCGCCACACCGTATTCAAGCGATGTCTGAGGTGCTCTGTGCGTGACAGCTTCTTCCAATCCTCACCCGATGTGCTGCCTTCTCACTTGAACACTGGATTTTTCTACTAAAAGCTACTGTTTGATTTCTGAGGTGTGGCCAGAGTTCCAGCTCTCATCACCAGCAATGATACCAAACATTAGAAGTGGATCAGTTTCACGCAGATGTTTCCTCTCTGTGTAATTTGAGGTCTACGATGAAAATCACAGAGCGCACATGCAAGTAATCAAAAAGGGACACTGAGGGAGTGAACTGGAAGAAGCAGCCACAGTGGAAGCAGTGAAGCTTTGCCCGAGAGAGTGCCATATAAAGGGAGATCAGTGATGAAACATTAGCAGAAACAAACACTTTAATTGGTTCAGTATGATTTTAGCACGACTTGTAGATTTCCATGCTGTCAAAGCACCTAAAAAGTGATGCAAAGAAGTAATCAAGTGCCTTTAGAAGTTTAGGATATCGCTAGTCTTTATATGTGTGAACATCATGGACGACATAATTTTATAGGATATTTGTACTTTGTAAAGTACAGAGTGTATCAAAAAGAATCATCTCATTCCAAAAGGCTATATCATTTAAAGCAGGGGTGGAGGAACTTCAGGCTTCAAGGGACGGTGTCCTACAGGTTTCAGATGTGTCCTTGATCCAACACAGCTGATTTAAATGGCTTGAAGTTCTCCAGAGGCCTGGTAATGAACCAATCATTTGATTCAGGTGTGTTGACCCAGGGTAGTATCTAAAACCCGCAGGACACTGAAGCTGTGTCCCATTTCAGGGTCTGCACGCTTGAAGTACGCATTTTAAGTGCGGTTACGTCACCGCCACGCGACGACGGCTGTCCCAATTCGAAGTGTACTTGAAATGCATACTCCAAATGCGCCGTCGATTTCCCCAAATATCAAGCGTGGTCCGGTGCACGCTTCGTGGTCCCATATATCCCACAATTCATAGCGCGCGGTGGGTGTGGATAATTTTGCAGCAAAATACGGCAGAAGGGAGCGGCCGAAAAGTGAACTGTCAAAAGTAAGTACTGAATATGACGTCACTTATTCATGTGCGAATGTTTAATAATGAAGAACATTAAAACATTGCTGTTGGCCACATGTCGGCAAAGTTATGTGACACTAGTGATGTTTGTACTTTCAGCATTAACTTGGTTTTAAAGCCTCTACTTCTAAATATACATATAGTCGACCTTAATCTTACAGAGAATCTGATGATTTTATGGATAATTAAAGTCAGTCATATATCCACAAACACAACAAGCTGAAAGTCAGTGATCTATCTATCTATCTATCTATCTATCTATATCATAATAATCTGACAATACTATAATATTGGCCATATTATATTTACATTACCATAATGAGATGACTTTAGTCTCATGAACAACATTAACTAATTATTATTTACTAGCTAATCTTAAATGACTGTTCAGTACAGAAATGAAGCCCTTGAATCATGTTTTACAGTCCTGTGGTCTCAGCCTCAGATACTCAACTAATCAAAGTGATGTCAGAACAAAAATGAATGGCCAACAAAACAATTTTCTCCTTCATTTATGTCACACAAAGCTGTATGTAACGTGTCTCGCGGTTAGTATCATGATTGCTAGGCAACCTGAACAGCGCGACGAAGCATATACCGTCCCATTTCACAAGCCTCTCACTTCCGCACTTCTCGTACTTATAGTACGCACCGTACGTAGTACGCGTAGTGCGCGTAGTGCGCGTACTTCAAGCGTGCAGACCCTGAAATGGGACACAGCCTGAGGCTACGTCCACACGTACACGGGTATTTTTGAAAACGGAGATTTTCCGTTTTCGTTTTAAAAAATAATCCCGTCCACACGTAAAGGCAGAAATGAAGGAAAACGCTGCTAGGAACATGCCAAAGCAACAGGTGGCGATATATTCCTAACCGTGCAGAAATGTTGGCCAATCAGAAGTCTAGAAGCCTCGGTGGGAAATAGTAAACAAAGATGGGGCATAGAAGCAGAACCGAGTCGTATGTGTGGAGGGACAATAACTGTGTGTGTATATGTAAGCATTTAAACACTGCAGAGAGTACAATTAACAGTAATAGTATTGTAGAAATTCATTTCACCGAAACAATAACGTGGCGCACAGTGTGACGTCAAAAAATGTGCACACCTTTGACGCTGCGTTTTCTGCGTTTTCTCCGTTTTTCTCGTCCACACGTAAATGCAAAAACGGAGTTTTAAAAAATATCCACCCTGGCCGGAGTTTAAAAAAATCTCCGTTTTCAGTGACCAAAAACGCAGTTTACGTGTGGACGAAAGGTGCAAACGCATAGAAAAATCTGCGTTTTCAAAAATACCCGGGTACGTGTGGACGTAGCCTGACCCTAGAGGCCTGGAGCTCCCCATCCTGACTTAAAGAAATGGAATTTTAAAACACATGAATGAATGCAAGTTTTACATATAAAAAACTTACAATGTTCACAAGTGTTCAATATGCCCCCCTCCACACCCATAAGACAGTCAAACCTGTCCCATACACTTGTGAGCATGCAACCGCTGATGTTGTTAGGCTACCTATCAGCAGGAAAGGAGGAAACTCACAAATCTGCTCTTTCTAACATTACATGTTTCCATTGTTAACACTGAACGTCTGCAGAGTTAGAGCGCTTTGAAATCGGCTGATTCGGTTTGATACGCCCTGTATATTTTTTATTCAAACCTAATCTTAAAGACAGCACAGACTGGCAATATCCATGCATCAGCTGGATCCAAATCATACCGATGCCAGCACTGACCTTTAAAAGCCCATAAATCAAATACTTCTGTACGTGAGGTTGCATGTGTATGTGTCTGTGTCTCACTGAAGGTATCGTCCCAGCTCCTGCATGCTACATTTGGACCATTGAAAGCGGTGGAAAGCAGCTTGCACCAGAGGAGCCATGATGCTGCCCAAGTGCACCTCGTCTCCGCAGCGGTTTCCCTGGCCATCGTGCTCCATCCCCAGCCTACACAAGAGCGAGAGAAAGAAAAAAAAATGAGACATCAAGAGAGAAGTAAAGGGAAAAAAGATGAACCAGTGGAGACAGATTGGGAACGTGTGGGAGTTAAAGAACATGAAACAAAGGCGGGAGGCAGCGTTAATTCACTCAACAGATATTGACTGAAGTGGACCAGCGATCTAAAGCTGTAATGCATCAATCCAGTTCTTCAAGTGACTGCTTTGTTTTCTTTTGTTGTGCCAAGTTAGCAGGCTCGAACCATCATCACGGCAACGCACTTACACATGTCCGGTCTCGTGTGCCACCACAAAGGCGGAGGAGAAACCGTCCTCGTGGTTCAGGGTGCAGCTCCTAACCGGGTGGCACATGCCTGTCACCGGAGCATAACCTTAGCGACAAGGAAGAGAGAGAAAAACTTGAAAGATTTATAGACACACTAAAAGATTTATAGACGCTCAAACAATGATAGAGACAAAGTGTTCCAAATAAGCGTTACAATTTTGGACAGTCAAAAGACAATCTGTGACACCGCTCAGTCAGTCAAAAGTAGTGTTTAACCTCACACTAATCTATTACATTACATGAATTTTACTTATCAAGCTCATAATCACACTGGAACATTTCTGGTCAGTCACCAAAGTCATACTGAAATACACTGATTGGTGAGATGAAACCAAAGACACACTTACCTCTCACCCCAATGTCTGACTGCTATATAAAGATATATATGATGTATGATCCACACACCCAGAAAGAAAACTGTGTCACCCACATAAGAACAAATGTGTTTGGATTTGTGTATCTGATCCTAACCCTAAACCGTCCCCTCCCACCTCTGCGTATGCTAATCTCTTGCTCCCTGTGAGCTTTTCTGTCCTGAAATGCCTTTAATTGTGACTCTGTGGCTGGCCCTTCTCTGTTTATTGATTTTCTGCTGCTTAAGGATGAGCCCAAGGGCAGCTGAAGGGTTTCTGGATAGCTAGGCCACTGCCTTTAGAGGCCTCTCCCCTGGGCCTGACTGTTAGCCTGTACTCTGCTGCACAGAAAAACCACCAACCACCAAAGCCACAGCAGCACTACGCAGCTATATGAGAGAAAGGCAGAAAGAGGAGAGATTTCTCTGAATGATGGAGTTTATTTTGTCAGGGGAGCAAATGCATTTGATTTGGATGCATGTACCATTATGCTAAACATATTATGAAAGCTGATTGTGTACATGTCTTTAAGTACCCTGCATTCCCGTGGGGCCAAATTCCTGCCGTGTGAGGAAGATGGCGTGGTCGTGATACTCGGCGTCCCCTGTGTCTTGCTTCTGTTGCAGAAAGGCCCAGCGACACACGTTCTCCAGACTCTGGGATGGGTTTCCAAGTTCAATCAGGCTCATGGACTGGAAAGACATTCACACGCAAAGGTAAAATAAGAAGAGGGATCAAAAAAAATCATACAAGAAACATCGTTTCTTGTTCTAGTTCTGAAACATTATCCTCCTCAGCCCTGTAGAGGGCAGTGTCACAATGTTATATATTGTCAGCATATCTTGTAAATTGCTGATGTGTACAACAAAAATACACACACACACACACACATACACTCAGGGGGAAGGACAGTACTTACAAAATAATAAATGAACTCTGAATTGATCATTTCAGTCATGAACATGAACTAGAACAAAAGCAGCCTGTTAACGAGCTATGCACTAGTAGTCAAAAACATGCCCAATTACAAAATATTTACTTACAGTTACTTGCATAATGCCAACACCCACACAAACATCCAGATGCTTGCAGTTGCTTCCACTCACCTTCACCTCACACGCTCTTTCTCATTAGGATCTCTGCTTATCTACACCCCGCCCCCTTCGAAGCTTTCCATGTCTGCCTTTGCCTCTTTTCTACATTCGCTCTCTGTTTTCACGCATGCACAATGCACAGCTGAGAGAGCGCGCGCGGTGTGAGTGAGCTGCACTGAAGACATATGGCCTGCCTCTGTACACATGATGAAGTGTGAAGCCTGCACGCCGCGTAAACGCCCCGTTAGACGACGCACGGTACTCCTATGTGGTTCCTCATGTTCATCAGTTGCTCGCGAGTGTGTTTTGGGGGTATTTTTAATGATCTTTCGAAATGTGTTTGCAATGGTGTGTCGTGTGTAAATGTTGTGTTGGAGTGTGTGAAGTGTGGGAGTGTGAGTGCGCCCGCATTCAGGGTCACACAGCCAATCTGCAGGCTGTCTGGGTGCAGCTCTGTTGCCACGGTAATTGGGAATGATGGACAGCCGGAGCTTTGGCTGAAGCTGCATAGGGGCTGGCCCAGAATGACCAATGTAGTGCGGTGTGTGTGTGTGTGTGTGTGTTTGCACACGTGTGTGGCGCTCGTGCGTGTGGGAGTGTGTGTTTCCAGAGTTCTACTGGGACCGTGGACATGTAGAGAGAGGAGAGGAAGAGATAAGGCTACAGCAGCGTAAGTATATCACAGAGCACCTATCCAGCAATAAAATCACTTGTATCATCTGTTGTGGTAATCCCTGCCCTCCTCCATTTCTGCCGTGTCTTGCTTTATCGCTCTTTTTCCTCTCTTCCACTTTTTCTCTCTTCCTCTTTTCAGCACAGATGTGCAGATAGTGTTACAGTCAAGAAGAAAAGGATGCCCCCGCCCCACCCCACCCCGCCACCCATTGTCCGGTCTCTCTCTCTTTATGAATGAGGGAGGGCTATCATTGATTGTTTATCTTTGCCTGGACTTCCCATGATTCTGTGCTGCAACCCACTGGGAAGAAGGCTGATTGCATAACGGGAAGAGCTTCTGTGTGTGCTTTGGTGCTGAACTGTGAAGGCGTGCAACTTGAAAACACTCCCTTGGGATGCTGCATGCTTTTAGTTCCTCTTTTGCTCAGTCCACTGGAATAACAGGCTCTGGGCATCAGCGTGTGCTGATGAGTATGTGGGTGTGTCTGTGTGTTTGTTTATGACACTGTATGTATGACTTTGCCATGCTTTCTATAGGTACTTAAAGCGACTGTAGCAAAATAGAGAGACGAGGCGTCCACTTTCCAGGAACTGCATCTCTGTTGGCTTTTCAGCAGAACTCGTGTAGTTGCAGGTCTTACCTTGCCGTGGCCCAGCATGATAATCCGCACCAGAACCACATTGATTTTTGCTCCTAAAGAACTGTCATGGTAGATGTCATTCACCTGGAATCATACACCGAAACACAAGGGAAAAAACAGCGTCAGTAGAAGAAATCAACCCTTTATAGAACACTTTAATATAACCTAAACAAACTCTGAGGTGTAACAAAGAACTTGGTTGATTGTAAAATAATTTGTCTGCGGTTGAAAATTTGAACAATTTTTCAAAGTTTCAAACAGGTTGACATTTTCATCAAAACGCTTATTTGCTGTCTTGGTAAGAATTGTCAGGGTGTCACTGAACAGTCACAACAGTTTTAAAGGTGTTGATGCTTTGGGATACACTCACTCGGTTCAGTGAATGCATCCCTATGGCTGTGCTGGATTCCCAACTGTGAGCTTATATTTGTATGAGTTTGGTACTAACACAGAAGGTCAAGTGGGATGTCCACCAATTAGAAGGTCGGTAGTTCAATTCTTTAATGTGCATGTCGAGTTATCCTGGGGCAACAGTATCCAAAGTATCCTTGGACACTGTACCCCAAGTGTCCCCTAGGACATCCATCAGATTGTCACTATGTGAATGGGTGAATGAGGCTTGTAATAAGAAAAATGCTTTGAATTACTGCATTCACAAAATATAAAACATCTTCATTCAGTGAGCGTCTCCTCACAGGTGATTCCCCTCTTTTCAAAACAGCAATGCATATTTATGTACACATGACCTGAGGCCCAATACTTGTCTTTACAAAACAAAGCTATATGTGAAAACACAAATCAGACATTAAACAGTAGATAACTTCCTAACTCCTTTGTACAACATCCATACTGTATGTTGCACATCTGAGAATAGCACAGGTGGTGAAATAACAGCAAATGAGATGGCATCATGTGCCCTGCCTTGTGCTCGCTCTATACGGCTTCCTCTCCTATCCCAGGGTATTTCCAGTAATGCGAATGTAGACTAAATGTGGACTGTGAGCTCCTACTGTGTGTTACATGTGAAAAAAAGAACAACTTCAGAGAATTTTCCAACCTGATTCTTCCACCGTTTTCTGGAGGCTGTGTGTAAAAACAGCTATGCACACCTGCAATCCACGATTGGTCCATTCAGAACATGCATGCTTCAATCGAGGATTGCACTAGTCTAACTAATAAAGGAAGTACGCGTGAGCAATAATCGTATTTCAGATAAAAAATATTTCCTGTTACACCTTCAATACACTTCAGGCTGCTTGCGAACGGCTAAGATGTGCAGCTGCACCGGCCACCTGGCTGTCGGTTGGCTCCCCAAAGGCAGAAAACTGTATTCTATAGCGACATCTCGAAATATGGCATCTTCACAGGAAGCGTCCCTCAAGGTGCTCTCTCCCAGCTACAGCCATGTTCACTGGAACTCATGTGAAGCTGTTTTGGATGCTATTATTAGTAATGATCTGTCCCACTGCTGCTTTTTTACCCTTCATCTGTAAAAGGCTGATGGGGTATTGTTGATACATTGCCGGGCAGACGGGCAGCACTTACACCTATGTTTGTGAACGTGATAACTCGAGAACGGGATGATGTAGATCGTAGCATCGATGATGTAAATCGATATCATAGATGCATCTACTAAAAATCTCGGACAAGTTCCAATCTCAGTGACAAAGTGGTGTACACGTGAGAAGTGGAACAAAAAACATACATGATTTCAATTGCAGCAAAAGGTGGTTCTCCAAAGTATTGACTCAGGGGGCTGAATAATTACGCACACCCCCCTTTGCAGTTATTTATTTGTAAAAAATGTTTGGAACAATGTATGATTTTTGTTCCACTTCTCACGTGTACACCACTTTGTTTTGGTCTTTCATGTGGAATTCCAATAAAATAGATTCATGTTTGTGGCTGTAATGTGACAAAATGTGGAAAAGTTCAAGGGGGCCAAATACTTTTGCAAGCCACTGTATTTTTACCTTCTGCTTTATAACAGGTTTTGATCTAGATGACCTGTAGATATTTTGGAAAAGTAGAAGTAAGTGAAAGAGAATTAACGCCTAAAATCTGTTGTTTTTAACCGCTACACATGCTTATGTTCTTATGCAGTCCTAATTAATTTATGAAGTCTCCTATGACCTACAAGTCATAAGCTACAAGTGACAATTATGTGACAGCACAGTGTTAAAGTGGTCCTCAATGACGGCACACAACAAGAGGGTTTTTAGTTTAAACCTACTCTGGGGTTTGTACAGTCTCCCTCTTTCTCTGTGGTTTCTTTCCAGACTCTCCAGCTTTCACCCACAAAGACATGCATGTTAGGCTATGGTGTGAATGTGACCATGAATGGGTCTATGTCTTTTTATGTTGGGCCTACAATAGACCTACGACTCTGGGTGTATCCCGCCTCTTGCCCTGTGACAGCTGGGATAGGCTCCAGCTCGCACTCGGATGGATGGATGGGTAATTATAGATTACAAAGCTGATATAAAAAGTGCTTCATTACAAAGTTGTAAAAAGAATATATTTATTAACTAAAGAGGGAAACAAACAAAATAACTAATAAAGATATGACTTCTTCTAACAGGAGCTCAACACAAAGAGAGAGGAGAGTGAGTCGAAAATTAGAAGGGATGGGTAAAGCATGTAGAGGCCGGTTAGGGAACTCAGTATCCCATGACCATGGATGGATGACAGATGAGGAAGATGCAAAGGATGGGAAGAGCCATAATACAAGAAAACAAGGTAATCTGTGACAAAGTAGATGCAGAAAGCTCTCTTCTCTCTCTCTCACACACACACACATGCACAAAGCCACCGAGAGAGAGGTAAATTGGCACTGGAGTTGAGACCTGCTGTCCTCAGTGGCTGTGCGTGGTGCCTAATGAGGCAAAGGGATGTAAAAACAGACAGCCATAATGAGATGGCTGATGGACATGCTGTGGAGAAGGAGAAACACACACAAATGCACGCATGCACGCATGCACACACGCACACACACACACACACACACACGTAGACACACAGAGAGACGGAAAGAGAGAGAGACAAGGAACAAAACTGTAGACACATCCAGCGAGCGAAAGCTATGTGAAAGAGTTAAGGAATGCTATGAATAGAGACAGTGAGGCAGACGGAAAGAAGACCAGAAGCTGAGCGTAGAGGGGAGAAGCAGCAAAGGTTTAAGGGAAGAAAAGAGGAAAAGCTTGGAAAGCATTTTTACGTAGAGTTGTGTGAGAAGATTTTTTTTATCTTTTTAAGGGAAAAAAAGAAGGAGAATCCATGAGTGAGCTAATGCTTTTCCTTTTTTTTTTTTTTTTTTTTTTTACATATGGAGAGTAAAGTTGGAAATTCCAGCATCTTGTTCGGAAAAATCCAGCGGCCTCATTCTTGAAGTCTGACTAGCAACTTGTTATCCACAAACTGTCTGGAATTTATTTACTTCATCACGTCAAAGCACAAGCATGTCTGCTACCTAAAGCAGTAAGAGCTTTACAACATGTTCTGAAACCTCAAAATAAAGTCATGTTTGGCTTTCACTGTTGCATTTATGTCATCTGGGACATCTGTTAGCTGCCAGCAGTCTGAAGTAACTTTCCAATGGAGGGAAATGTTATTATGGTAACATCAGCAGCTTTCAGTGCAAGAAGTATTTTGCATGAAGAAAATCACACGTTGAAAGCATCGGTGGTGAGTGAAAATAATGCAGGCTGTAATTAATCTGAGAAACTGACTGCAAATTTTTGACCTTTAAGTGGGAATGGAGACAGAGCGTTGCTTATAGGCAAGAAGGTAATACTTGGTGATTTGATGATAGGGGACTGAGCACTACTAAAAGTGCTGGATGTGTATTTTGTGAATTCACCTACCAGCAAAAATTGGCTTTCACTAGTAAAGTAGCAAGACCCCCAACAGAGTGTAGCCCGGCTAGAAAAATAGTAAAAACTTGTAAAAACATGTTTGATGTTCTAATAATTCAAATAAATGTTTTTGGTTATCTGAGAGATACATGAATTAGATAACCTGTGTTGTTTTTCTATGAGTCCCTACTGCTGCCCCGCTACAGTTACCACTGTGTTCATGTTACAGCATCAGAAATACATAAGTAACTAAGGTTTATAGAGAGAGAGAGCTTTTCCAGAACAAAAGTCACAAAGTGCTTTACAATACTGAACAAGATACAACAATTAAAAGGGTATAAAATGATAGAACTAAATAAAGGCAAGTCTGCACAAGTGGATCTTAAGTTTCTTTTTAAAGGTATCAAAAGTGTCCACAGATCTTAGGTCCAATGGAAGCAGCTTGATGGCCGGAATCTTACAGTCGCCTTTTGTTTTAAACCTAGATCTAGGTACAGCCAACAAGGACTGATCAGAAAACCTCAGAGATCTAGACGTTACGTATTGATGTATTACCTTATCTATATATTGAAGCACCTGACTGTGGAAGGATGTGAAATTGATCACCAAAAGTTTCAATTGAACCCTAAACTTTATGGCAGTAAGGAAGACAGAATGAGTATTATATGGAACTTTTAGGGGACCTGGTGATAAGCCTCATAGCAGCATTAGGGTTCAGTTGTAAGCAATCCAGGGATGATTTGCTCAAGAAAAGATACAATGAATAATAATAATAAAGTCTTGACGAAATAAATGCATGTATAACTATCTATCTCTATTTCACATTAAATTACAATATATTTAAAATGGGCATTGCTCTGCAGATCATTAAAAACAAGCCAACATGCTTTTCAAAGCTGAACATCATTCTTAGATATCTGCGCCATTTGTGTGAGTCGAGCACATGTGTTGAGGCTAAAAGTGATTGTGCTGTAGGGATGGGTATCGAAACCCGGTTCTTGTTTAGAACCGGTTCCCACTGTTTCAATTCCTTGGAATTGTTTGGCATTTTTGCAAACTATTCCCAGGCTGGCTCAGATGCTGGCAGTTCTCGCTGCAGTCTACCGGTAGCGTCTCCTTTCAGGCCTAGTTTGTGGTAAAAGGCTTGCACCCATTTGCCACAGCAGATGTCCCCAATTTTAGGTAAGTGAATGTGTTTAATTGTAGGCAGGGACATTACTAGATATTCTTGTGTAATTGCTACAGAATAATTTATGTTATACTTTGTTATTGCTACAGAAGAATATTTATTTTATTATTTTACATTTACAATTTTTTTTCCTGGGGACCCTGTGACACCCCATTGAAGAGCCGTAGGCTGTGGATCTCTTAAGATCTCACTGTTGGGTTTGTAAGGCCATGTTACTCCTAAATTTCTATCTTGTTCAAAGAGAAGATATAAAACAAAGTTCTAAGCTAATCGACCTTAGTGTTCTCCTTTTTTTAAAAAAAGAATCGATAAGAGAATCGATAAAGAATCGAATCGTTAAACAGAATCGAAAATGGAATCGAAATCGTGAAAATCTTATCAATACCCATCCCTATTGTTCCGTATTGTTTGTTGTCCAGAACGTGCTCAGTGGTGAGTGAGACAGTATACTTTTAGGAGTTGTGGAACAGAAAAGTCAGCTAGCCATTAAGCAAACAGCCACAATATAAAATGCCATAGACTTATGCTAGCATCACTAGCATGTTGTTTGTGTGGGAAACATGGCTAGCAAGCAGCAGTTCTTGTACTTTGAAACTATGTGAGTCAATTCTGTTACTGTTAAAAGTTACTTTGGTTATGTAAGATTATCTTGATGCATTTCCAAGCATTTCCATATGCATTTCCAGAATTATTCCCTTCAGTTTCTGGCTTTAAAAAAAAGTGATAAATCTCAGGATGTTTATCGTGATATAATTACATTTATCCTTCAGCTAAACCAATCGGCATGATTTACTCTGCGTTAGACTTAGTACTCAGATTATTCAGCCAAGGAAATAGTGGAACCAGAGTGACAATATGGGAAAATACTGAATTACGACTAAAGGTAAGTAACAGAAGGAACAGAACATGCTTCAATATGAAAAACAGCACAGCAACTTGAGCTAAATCTAACACCTTTATAAGGTGATGAGTTGTTTAATTCAAAACAAGGCATCGTATGCTGTAAATGTGTTCTACCAGACAAATGTAATGATGGTATAAGGTCTAATTTAAGTACAAAATAGCATCCGATTTCAATAATACTAACGCGTAAGTAAATTCTCTCTCTATTTATTGCTGAATTCTGAATAGATGGAAAGGATGCAATGTGGGACACAGTGGGAAGACGAGGAAAAGTTCTCTTCGGGCGACCTTGAGTACGGTTACACTACACAGGTTTGTTGTTGTCTCTGCTTAACCCAGTCTCAGATGGTGTGTGAGTGTGTGTGTGTGTTTGTGAGAGAAAGAGGGTGACACAGAGAGACTAAATGTGTGCCATTGCAGTTTTCATCTTTCCTCCTTTCTGTTTTCCTGTGTGTGTTTACTTACTGGTAATTCTGCTCATTTGGGAATATATGTGTCAGTCCCTTGTTATCTTTGCAGGTTGAAGCATATGCCTGGGGGTGACATACGTACTGTGCAGGTTGTGCGCTGTGTTTGTTTAAGATGGACATAAACACTTTGGTCACTTTTCCCTGGGCCTGATCTCCAGCCTGTTTCCTTGACAACTGTTATGCCAATTAGGGGAGGTTGACTTCCAGGCGACCCTGATGCTCTAATGAGACATGCATGCACACATGCACAGGGGCAGTGTAGTGTCCTTTCGGTGCCAACTTTGGCTTTATGTGTCTTCTTACACACTTATCTCACAGATGGTAAAGGCTGGAGGACAGATATGGCACAGCAAACCGTAATCCAAAACACTCCCACATATTTGCCGAGATACGCTTATCCACTCACACGCACGGTCCCTGTGCCGCTCGCTGTCTTCTGACATTCTGAAAGGGCCACACTAGGTGTCATTCCTTATAACCAAGCCTATACATGCAAATCCAAGACAGCTTGTGTATTAATTACTACAGGCTTAGAGGTCGACAACGCACAAAGTCATCACTATCACATATTTACTGCAGCGAGAGACTGACACTAAAATGAAAGAAGGAGCACAAGAATAAGTGTGAAGGCATGACCAAACTTAATCATCAAAAATTACAGCAGTACATATTTCAAATTCAAATGAATTGTGTTGATTTGTTTGTTTGTGCACATCATAATCGGGAATATAGGCCGGTTTTATTTATGTGTACAAACAACTCATGTAAAACAAGAACAAAACTTAACCCTAACCCTAACTTGCATGTTTGTTCAACTGCTGTCACCTCATTCACAGGTTCACGCCTGCATTTAGTGTTACAATGACAGACTACGAATGCCTTCATAAGGACTTTAATACATTTAACCCAGTATTTTACTCGAATTTCATGTGTTTAAAGAAGCTCATCTTGGAAAATGGATTTCATTTATTAGGCGGTACGATTTTACAGAGATACATTTTGGAAATATGCCTTAAAAACATTCTCAGCTGCTGATGAGACAGAACTGAGTCATCAAATAAAATTTGGCTGAAGTGCTACATAAATTAGATAAGGCTTTAGACAGCTTCGCTACATCTTTTTTCATCGACACACATGGGAATATTTAAAAACTGAAACCCAGGATTTGAGTTCTCAGTCTCACAATGCTCCTTACACATTTGTGACACTTCTCGCTAACAAGGTGTCTATTATTACCTGGACTACATCTCCTTTCCCAGCTCTTCCTGCCACCTATTAATATGAGTTTTCACTGCCTGTAGGAGCTTTGGTAAAGACAAAAGTGAAAGATCTGCACCACTTTCCAGACAGCTCTTATAGACAGGATCTTTATCATAGTGGAGGCATAAAACTGTAGACGAAACGCGCATCAGCATCAGCGTGCCTCATCAAAATTAAATATGCACATGCATGTTTGCACACACACACACATACACACATACGCACTTCCATTAGCAGACTATTTTGGAGAGTGTAATTAAGACTTTGTAGCACCTCTGCAAAGGTCTCCCTTAATGGGTGAGAGGAAAAGGCATATAGACAAATCACCGTTGGCAACAAAGTGTATCACCACTGCCGCAAGAAGATTACCGTACCAGTGCCACAGCACAACACATTCATTGTGATATTAAGTAATTGCTTAATATTGCAATAAGCTCATTGATTCACCGCTCTCACTCTCATTATTTATGATTAGCGGATGTACTACCTTGAAGACTTGAAGTGCTGCATGGTTGATGATATGCACTGTCGAACAAAGCACTGGAGTGAAAGCTACACCACAGTCTGTGCTAGAGAAGCTAGCCATGTGTACTCTAAGGAGCTTAGAAAGAAAAGCGTCTGGACTTCTTTCCAAGCTCCTTAGACTATGATGACCTGGATGACTGAGAACCTTCACAGACATATAGCCATGTGTACCCTCATAGTTCTGCAGTCAGTGTTTGGAATGTTTAACTATTACGACTGTTACCCTCAGTATCCTTATCTGAGCCCTCTACCCCCTCTGCTTACCTTTACACTCACTTGTTCCCTGGACCTATTCTGGAACTGAATATTCCTCACTACACTCACTGTTTGTCCCACAAAAAGCAATGTATGGGTGGGTTGATACAAAAAATGGTCCCCAGCTATAGTTTTGACACAAATACAAACAAATAACAGACTCTTGATACTTTTACTAAATAACAAAGGCAAAGCAGTTCCCGGCTTTCAACATTTGGCCATAACCCATCCATTCTCGTTATTTTTTTAATGTATAGAGGATGAAAAGGGTGCAAGACTATCACAGCTAACACAGAGAGACTAGACTCCACATGTAAGATCAATTTAGAATTACCAGTTAACCCTCAGGCATGTCTGTGGACACCTAGAACCTTCCTTGTGTTAACCCTCTCAAGGCAGGCGTTGCAGATTTGCAACAGTTAAAAGCTAACAACCTGATTACCCCACATACATATTTTATGAGGTTGTTTTTACTCAGAAGTACCACTGCAGGTATTCTTTTGTGCATTAGCAACAAAAACTTAATTTGAGCCTGAGAGGGTTAAATGTGTGAAACCTGTGTGAAACGATAGTGCTAACCACTGCACCACCATACCACCCTTTTAATCCATTTCCAAATTAACACATTGCAAACACCTATTTTTATAACAGATAGAAAAGAGGATTTACACCTCTGTCTGATTTTGTTTCTTTTTCTCTTTTTTGTACTATTTTCTTCTTTCTTACCTTACTTATACTTATTCTGATAACACAATAAAAAAATGGCAGGAAAACACATGGGAAAGGAGTGGGAAGCAGAACCGGATTAGCAAGACACACATTTAACTCAGCAGACACACTCACAGACAAACACATTCTGACACTCCTGTTGAACTTTTAAACAGGACTTAGTAGTTTTCTGTGGGAATGCTTCGAAGTCCTCTGGGCTTGCAGTATAGTCCAATGTCCATCATACATGTATTCATTCACGCATACATGCATGCAAAAGTCTATATGAACGTTTGAAGGCTTTAACGAGCATATCGCTTCAGATTCTCATATTTTTATACCATCCAAAATGAACAAAAAAAAGTCAGTATCAGCCTTACTGGCAACAAATGTGAAGCGTTATATTGCATTCGAGTATCTAGCAGGTTTTAGATATCTGCGAGTGATTGATACAGTAATAACAAGAAATCATTTCCAAAGTGTAAGCCAGCAGCTGCAAGTTCTTACAGAGTTGTATTGCATCTGTAAAACCACCCAAATGTCCTGGTAAAACATATACTTGTGTTACACTTTTAAAAGTAATCTGTGTGTTTTTCTAGGTGGCAATGATTGGGTGAATTTCATAGATATTTCAAAATTTTTGTTGCTTAACCTTTACCTAACTGAGGAATGTGTAAGATTTAAGAGGATCTCTCAGTAGAAATTGATATTGCAGTATAGTGGTCTATACATAATTTTGTTTTAATTAGTGTCCTGTAAAGTTTATTCTTTTAGCTTTAAATGATACATTTAAACAGACAAACCAAGCACTGGGTCAAAGAAGATCTCAGAAAGGTTTGGGGGAGTAAGGGGTATTTGCTAAGTTGCTGCTAGATGCCACAGAATCCCACAAATTGGTCTTTGAGATCATGCTCACACTAGGCGTGGTTGCCTTCCACTGTGCTTGTGTGTGACTGTCCTCTTGCTGACCCGCACTCAAATTAGTGTTCTAGGCTTGATGTGCTTGAGTTTTTCAGTGTTGATCTGTTTTACCCCGTACTCTTGGGAAAGGAGCAACTCAACTGCTCTCCCCCTCTTGCTCACAAAACTGGATATCTGCGTTGAGGTTTCTCATGTGATGATTGCTAAGGGTAAAACATGTATTCCCTGACTGGTTGGCAGTGGTTTTTGGACATTGCTGGCTGTGGTTGATTGAAACTGGTTGCAAAGAACGTGCTGCTCCTATTGACTGCTTTGGTTGCTAACAGACTGCTGCAGTTCCCTGTAGGGTTTTCTGCTTGTCTGCAAATACTTGCTAGCCCACAAATATAACTACTAGCCATTGGTTGCAAATGAAAATGGAGAAGGTTTGCCTGACATATAGCCAAAATCCCAACTTTTATTTTGAAGGCAAACCTTCCATTTCTGGTTTGCGTTGCACTTTTCAGGGTTTCTTTATAAGTCAGAGAGCAGCTGCACCAATGTTTGTCCGCCACTTCCATTTAAACTGCAAATGCAGCAATATACTAGCAACTAGTTGGGGAATACCACCTGGTAACAGGTCGTTCCCACTGGGTCACTAACTGGTCTGTAGGCCTGCGTGACTGGGACTTTACCAAGCATTTTGCCAGTGACCATCAACCTCCAGCAATCACAACCGGTCATAGAATACTCATTTTTCTCTCTCGACTGGTGGTTTTCAGATGGTTGCAGACCAATCTCTAGGCCTATGTGACTGAGGCTTTAGCCACATGACCCTACACTGTTGCCATCGCCATGTCAAACCTTCAAAATGGCAGCACAAGTTAACAGCACATGGTTAGGTCACATGTTTGCAAAACCTCAACTGAAGAAAAGCACTCTTGCATAGGATTCTCGATTATTTAATACCGAGATGTCGAGGAAGCACTCAGGTTTCATGCTTGGGCACAGTGATGCCAGCATTTTAGATTGTGCATCTGTAAGAATGAGAGGGTCTGCTTGACTCTAATTGACGTTCGTTTTGTTGTTAAGACACCTGTTCTTGTGACCAGGGCATTGTCTCCTGAAATGTGCAGTGTTTCTTCACACTAAAAACTAACAATTCAGATTTTATGAACTTGAAGTCCATCGCCTAAAATTTAAATGAGTTCCTACAAAAAAAAGAAAGAAAAAATTAAGAGAAAATAAAGAAAGAAAACGAATGTTTTAAAGTGAACATGTGTTTAAGGAAAGTAGAGGTTTGCATAGTTTCAAAGCAGCTCTTAGTTTCAGCCTTTGTTTTAGCTCGAATATAAAGACAATATGGAGCTAATATTAATTTATGAAAACTCTCATCAAGTTGTTTTTACTAACTGTTCAGTATTAAGCACTACACTAAACCAATAACTCCCAACCCTACTTATAATTCCCATTAGTTAGCATTTCTGGCAAGAAGTATCCTCTACATATCTCTGCTTATCATAAATTTACCTCCAGTATGTCTTCCAATAAACCTGTGCTTTCACTTCTATTATACTGAGATTTTTTTCCCCCCACACCATTGAGGATTTTTTGCCATAAACTACCCAAGTCAGGGAGGAGTAAACCAAGGAGCAACACTGCTGAGAACCTGGGAGAGTGCGAGGAAGGAAAAATAGAGAAAGCAAGAAAGAGAGAGGGAGAATCAGACAGAGCACACCCATCCTGAAGTGAGCAAAGCAAACTTTCAAGAAGAAAGTCGCCCAGATGCCACGCGTGGGAGGCAAAACCTTATTTATTTATTTCTGTTTATCTGGCTGTCAGTAATTTATTCTGAATGCGCTGTTTAAAATACTCCTTCTCCCTCTGTTTCTCTCTCTCTCTACCCCACAGATGAGAGGGGGGCTGTGACACGGCTGCGCATTCCCTTCGCCTATATTGTCTAACAAATATCTAAAAGGGGAGGCAGAGAGCACAGCGGCACTTGTTCTTTCTCAAGCGCTGAACTTAGACAAAGAGGTGTGGAAGGATTTGTTGCACCTGCTTAACAGTCGGAGATTGGTTCCTTGCGCGGTGGGTCGCGGTAAAACAAAAAGCAAACAGGAGCGCACACGGAAAACAGATGCGCACGCACGCACGCACATCTACGAATGCATGCAAACGGCACGCTCGCCGCAGGTTTCATTTGCAAAGATTAAAGTCTGCAGTGTGTTCAGTGTCGGACCAACACACAAAAACATGTGCACACAAACACACACACACGTAACAACACCTGGGTGTGTAAATGCTAAGTATTGTTGTGGCCTGGAGCATGCTACCTGCTGTTTTTGCATCTCTCTTTCTCCTTTTCTCTCTCTCTCTATTTCTTTTTCTCTCTTATGCACACACACACTCACAATGAGTGATGACATGACACAAAGCCTGATGAAACGATATGTAGGAGCTCCTTCAGCAGAGAGGGCTCACCTTACACACACACACTCATGCACAAATGAAATCTCATCATATTCAGATAGAGAAGACAGGATTACCCGCGGCTGATTGCTGGATGAGAACATGTAGGAAGGGAATTGAATCCCATTCAGTCGGTGGGTGTGTGCTACCAGTTTTCTTTGACCTCTGTGTGACTTACTTTCTATTCAGCTCAAATGAAACAATTTCCCCATTTGATGATTTCATTTTGGGGCATCTGGAAATCTCTGTATGACCTGTGTACATTAACGTGACACTTGAAGTATGTCCGATTTCAGTCCTTTAATTAACCCCAGATGATGTTCGTTTATGTGGGAAATGCCTAATTCAATCATGCATCATTTTACCTGACATATATTCATTCACTCCTCTGTCTGTCTGCTTTTGTTAGTGTGCTTACCCCTGTGTTAGCTATCGACTTACAATGTTCATAAGTGTGAGAAGGTACTTTTGAACATGCTCCTTCCCGTGAAACTGGACCACTGAGTCGTCTACGCCCAGCAGCACCTCGATGTTGTAGGCTCTGTCAGAGGTCTGTCTGCGCATTCGCCCTGCTCGCGTGTGGTTGATGCTCTGCTCCACACCACGGTACAGAGACTCCAGATCCATCAGGCCGCCAAGATCTGCACCTAGAAACAGAAGGCACATCAATACGGTGTTGTGAAAAGCTAACATACATCATGGTTTGCTGTTTGGCTGATTTTGCTTACAGCCTTTTAAAGGAACCTCTACTCCAGTCCTACAATAGCAACAACATAAACAGCAATATTAGAGTTTGCACAATTCTAGTGAGCTTGAAAGTCAATATTTGAAAAGACCACTTTATTCTTCAACATAGTCCGAACTCTCTTAGAAACGCTGTCTTGAAGATTTTTAAGTAGTCTTAAAGTCTTCAACCTTCAGGCTCTGTGGAGGCCAATACATGACTGATAGTGGTCCATTGGGTGCTTTTCTATCCAGCTATGCTTTTACTGTGTTGGCAGTGTATTTGGGATTATTGTCATGCTGAAAAATGATGCAGTTGCCAATCACATCCTTTTTTATATTTTATAATTCCATCAATTTTGACAAGATGTTCCCTTCCCAAGACTGTGAACATTTCTGATGAGTCTTCAGTGAACAGCAGCTGGATAAGGTGAAGAGCCAGATGGATCTCTCAGGTCTTGAGCAATGTCTTTGCTAAAAAAATTTTTTTAGACACTTTTCATCTGCTGTAGATAGATTTTTATGCCTGCCACCTCTTCTTCACTTCGCCCAGTTTCCTTAAAATTTTGAATGGCACACTGCACACCATCCTGTGTTGAGTCAGGTTAACTTGTTTGCTTTTTTTTTGCTCCAAAAATCCCATTTTATGCCCATCAAACTGTCATGTCCAGCATTTTTTGAGGTTAAACTAAGAAACTGAATTCAATTCTTTTGCAGCAGGCTTTACAATTTAAAACAGGTTCTTGGCTAAGATGTCAGTTATGTGTAGACACTGATTCATCCCTTGAGTTAGTTGCCTTTTTTGTGCTATGTGCTATGCGACTAGAAAGCAAACAAAGAAAAAAAAACATCCTTTGAAAACGTCTTGATTCACGCTCAATCATCCAGATAAGCACATCCCATGAAGTCGATTCTGTTTATCTGGATGTCACATTTTCAGCGGGAGAAACGTTTCATGACTCATCCAAGTGACTTCTTCAGTCTTAGCTAACTGCAGGTTTCCCCAACATGAAAATGGTCAAGTACAAGGACTGGACTGAAAATGAGTGAAAAAGCAGCATTTGTCCTCCTTAAAGCCTGGAGAACTATTGGTCAAGACCACTTTTAAAAAATACAAGAAAGTCTGGCTCCTTGGAAGCAAAATATAAAGAAATGAGGGGGTGGTTCAAGACTTTTGCACAGTACTGTATGTACACTCCTTAAAATCTGCTCAGCTCAGCTGGTGTGTGCCTGCTTCTGCCTGCTACACTTTTGTAAACACAATATGCTTACTGTCTGTGTGCTGTTCGTGTTCACATCCATATGCACGTGTACTTATCTGCGCACTCGCATGTTGACGTCTGTATGTCTGTCTCTCATTTCCTTTCCAAGACACCAGTTGATAGACTCAAGCATGTGCGTCCCTTGTAGCTGGTGGTAACGGTGCAGCTATCCTTCACAGATCCTTTCCTAATCAACCAAATATTTCTACTCCCATCTGAATAAAAGGAACAGATGGTGCTTGCTAAACACATGGATTAAGACAGCTCCCTTACACAAGGGGTTGCCCACCCTGCTCTATTCTTGGCTTTCTATATGCTCGAAAAAAATGCAAATCGCACCAGAAACTGAATTTAAGGTTATGCTGTCAAAGAAGATGCAACATAAAGCAGCCCTGATTTGTTCAGATCGCTAATTACATCTAGGTATGTCGGGCTAAGCGCTGTGTTTTGAGTCTTTTTGAAAAAACTCCAATCCTGCCTCAAAAAAAAAAAGAAGAAAAAAGCTTTCATTAAGTTTGAAATGTCAGATCTGATCATCTTTCTTCCTCCATTTTAAGTGAGGCAGACTCAGTGAGGCTACAGAAGATAAACTGTCCTGTCTCCAGAGCCAAGGCCATCCTTCCCTAACGCGCTGTCCTTCTTCACACAACCCAACCCCGGTCTCCTTTTCTCTTTCATCCTCCTCGTATATGCGAGCAGCGCGCGGCCTTGCTCGTAAGGAAGCCATGGAAGGCCAAGCCATGCAGTCTGGAACATGTGGTCTCAGTGGATTCAACAAAGCGCTATTCTCACTGACTCCAGCCAAGGCCTCCCACAGCCAAGGATGACACATAGCACAACTCAAAGAGTGGCGTGTGTGCGTAAGAGAGTGTGTTTACAGGTGTTTGTTTGTGTGTGTGAGCGCTCTGTGGACAAACATTTCCAATTGGGCAATAAATCATTGTGCCAACAGGCACTTTAATTTAGTTGAAACTGGGCTGCATGGTTGAGAAACTGTAATAGCTGTACAGTTTGTGACTGTAGACACAGGCATAGATGTGGGGGGGGGGGGGGGGGGGGGTTACATCTTTATTCATATTCAGAACATGCACATTTGTTACCATCAGTTAAAAAAGGGGGAAATGCAGATGTCTCCATAATGTTACCAGTAGGGGCAGGTCTTATTTTTCCTTACAAACAAAATATAATGTGAATTTTGCACTCGTATAGTTACTTTGACACAAGTGTAAGCACCCCCGCCATACATGGTAAAGCTCTGGTTCTGTGTGCACGCCAGCAGCTTGATGAAACCAGAAGGGGAAAAGATGAAAACATTTTTCTTGTGTCAAAGCTAATTTCTACACCAGCAGGTTACATTTTTCCGTTTACTTAAAGAAGCGCACTTTGCTAACTTCTCCTTCTTTGGACAGCTAACTTCAGCGGTCGCCATCTGCCTCCATCTCCAGCGTCCTCCTCTGTCACGCCATCCCTCTCTATGCCCTCCTTAACTACATCCACGAATCTCCTCTGTGGTCTTTTCTCTCCTGCCTGGCAGCTCCATATTCAGCATCCTTTGTCCAGTATACCCACTATTCCTCCTCTGTCTCCTATGTCCAAACCATCTCATCCTCGCCTCTCTAAGTTTGTCTCCAAACCCCTCAACCTGAGCTGTCCCTCTTATATTCTCATTTCTAATCTTGTCCACTCTGCTCAATCAGGAAGCTTGCTAACCAGTCTTAAGATAGCTTTCTGTCAGCTTCAGTAGCATACTTGAAACGTTTGCTGCATGAGTCCCAAAATATGTACCCCAAAAAATACAAGTGGCATGTTTTGAATTTTCATTTTCGAGCAGAAATTAACAGAAGTCTTCATGATGTGAGCATAAGCTATTAAAGCTTAGGGATTGTCTAAATTAATCAAAATGCCTACATGATTAGATGCCATGTGCACACTTAGAGTAAAAAACAAACAAACAAAAACAAAACAAATAAACCGCAAAAACACCCACAAAAGAAGACAGAAAAGAAAAGCCTGCTTGTGTGCATCAGGAATGACAACATTAAACTGGAAAAGATCTACAGTGGTGCAGAACGCCTGAGAGCCTGCCTGCTTCATACTCCAATTATTGTCAACTGGTGCCTGATTTTGTTTTTTTTTTTGTGTTTGTGTTGTCTTGTACATCACAATGCAGAAATGATGCTGATGCAGAAATAGCAAAAACGTGTGCATAAAAATCCCCCCGACTTGCAGGAAATTAAGTATTTGATGCTAAAAACATCCTGTGGGAGGACCCCTAGATTGCATTCAGCTTCATTGGGAGGTGCTGCATACGAATCTCGATTCAACATGTGCCACAAGGGGTGCAGCTGGACCACCGCTGCTTGGACACATATGATGCTGAGTAGAGGGGGGAAAAAAGAAAAAGGAAGCAAAACAAGACGGAGATAAAGGGAAGACGAGGCGAGAGAAAGAGAGATCTGCCACCTTGTCTCCCAATCAGCAAGGGGCATTCTGATTTCCCACTCCCTCTTATGCAACGTTTCCAAGACAACGGGCTCATGGGTAAAACAATAACCACGTGGTTAACATTGGCTCCTGAGTTGCTAACAGAATTAATCTGAAAGTCTGACTATTATCCCATATCTGCCCACATTCCAGTGAGTGACAGAATACAAGCAGAGAAACAGGAGGTGGGGGGCAAAGACAGGCAGCATTATCCGGAAAGAATTAAAAGATTTTTTTTTTTGTCTTTCCACACATACTTTTGTTCTGTTTCATAGCACATTTCACACAGACACTGAGCATTTCTTCTCCTTGTTAGCAGTGGAAGCTGAACTTAAGGCGGTGTACTTTTCACAACAACCCTTGGCTCTTCCTCGTTATAGCTGCCTTTAACGAGGCTGATGTCACAACCACACCATCTGCTTCTAAAGACAGGTCCAGATATTTTTACCTTTTTGCTTATGTAATGTTAAGGGAAAAAAGTACAGGAACAAAACAAACAAAAAAAAAAAGTATTGTGTTCTCACTTTTAGTTCTGTGTCGCCACAAAATTGCAGTACCTTGAAAACAGTGAGTACAACAGTGCAGGGACATTGCATAACACCGAACCACAACTGTACGGAGAGTGGATGGGAGAAATAACTCAAAGTGACAAAAGCAGAGTGGCAAACAATAAATGACTAAACCAAACAAGGTTGACTTTTTAAACCTGTTGTTTCATCCCACTTCTGTCCTTGCTTACTCTTGCTGCAACACTATATTTCTCTTTCTCTTGCTTCAGCTGTTTAGGAGCAAGATTTTCAGAGGAAAACGCGGAGGAATAAACTGCAGGAGAGATCAAGGGAGGTGGTAAGAGAGGTGAGATGTAGAGCTGAGGGGGTGTGATGGATGGATGAGAGGGAGAGCGAGAGAGAGATGAGACCAGAAGGACCTTGGCTGTTGCGAGTTCCGCTTCAAGTTCCTGCAGTGATGGAGAAATTCGCTCTCTTCAAGAGCAACAACCTGTCTGAGTCTGCCTGTGTGACTGCAGGCGAAGCGTCGGGGTGCACTGCTGCGTTTCTCACAGCTTACAGCAGGCATTAGCCTCTGAAGCCAAACGGTTAACACTATCAACCTGTGTATAGGGATCTGATCGTAACAATGCTTTTACTGTCCTTTCTTTACACAGTGTCAGGCTGAACCCTAACTATCCTCCTCCTCCTACACACACACACACACACACACACACACACACACACACACACACACACACACACACACTCCTTCATCTGTTTTCTACCTGCGGCTTTCCTCTCTCTGATGTGCCTACCCATTATTAGCGCTCATTTACATTCTCACACTACCGTCAGTGTTCCTGTTCCGCCATACCTCCATGCCCCCAACTGTCACATGCACACCTCTCAACCTAAACACAAGCTTCCCCACACACACATACACACACACACTCCACACAGAGCTCTTGCTCTCCCAGTGTTTTTATTCAGGTGGGGTATAGACCGTGGCCTTATTAGGAGACAAAGGTTCTTTGTCTTTCAACCTTTGCAAAATGTCAAGAATGTCTAGGTGCCCACTGCCCGGGGCTGGGGTGGGGAGTGGAGGGGGAGGGAGTGTTGGTGAGGGGAGGTGAGAGATCCAACGGCGACTACAAGCCACAACAAGAGAGGGCGTGAATGGCGATGATAATTCAGGTCAAGCCACATTTTACTACAGAGCAGCGGCCTTTGGTTTAAAAGCAGCTGGGTGTGACGCATCACTCTGATGGAACTGACCTATAATGGTCACTCTGGCCAGGTTAGAGACAGATGTGGATGACAGAGGGAGAGAAAGAGTGCATTTGGATTATATTGCATGTTGTGGATGTATTAGAGCTACAGCATGGTGGGGCTTTCTGAAAGCAACACTTTTGCAGACCTGAGCTTGAGCACATTCCTCTGCCTCTTCATTCCATCTGAAGTTCCCAGGTGGAACACCTGGAGTGCCTCCAACCCTGACTTATAATCTAGGAGGGTGCCAGTGCATCTAAACATTAATAAATAAAGATTAATAAATAGTTCCTAACTTTTTCTCACCCCCATTGGCCAATTTACACATGCGCTTTAAATGACAGTAACTTTGTTATTTTTTGTGCTAGAGACAAAATTCAAAAGGTTTCAGAAAGAAGAGAAGATCAACTTTACTGGGGATATTATTATCAATGTGTCATGGTAACACAAAGCATTCACAAGGTACTGCTGTCTGAACACAGGCAGAAAAATCAGGGTTAAGGCCAAAAAGTAAAATGGGAGGCAGCACCTTCAGATTTCAGGAACCAGCTCCCAGTTAAGAGGTGGGAGGCATACACCCTCTCTACTTTTAACCAGATGTGTTAACCCTAACCCTGTGTGATTCAGAGCATTTTTGCATTTGTATGTATTATTTTACATTGCTTAGCAGTATCATTATCATATTATAAAATAACTCAAAAGCCTCTGTGCCATATACAGTAAGATGGGTCCACAGCATAGAGAACATAAGCTTGGTTATTTTGTTAGCTTTGATCTCTTTTTGTGGCGTAGGACTGCATCTAACTGTCAATAAAATCCACACGTCTACACTGGTAAGATTATGTATTTGTGACTTGCTAAATAGGCCGTACGCAGAGCACCGACCAGGCTCTATCCATGAGCATGCTGCTGACTTTCCTACTGGAACATCTGGGTCTCTTCTTTTTCATTTGGTTTGGCAAACAATCTTTAATCACAAAAATGTGAAACAGCGTCAATACGTTTAAGGAGAGAGTGCTCGGTGTTTAAACAGCTATCACGTGTGTCCACTGAGAACAGCCACAAGCTTCCCAGTTCTTCTAAATTTCCCTCTAAGTCTAGTCTTACAGTCTTACTTTAAAGTCTTTCATGACTTTAAAGAAAAGCCTTAGAAAATAAGGTTGGCGTTAAGTGTCTATGGCTGCTAAATTACAAAAGATTATGCGACTTAAATCCACTCCCATTTTTTTCTTTATTAGGTATGGGGAGTCCTGGAGGATAGAAGCCATAGCTTTTAGGAAAACTGATTGTTTTATTGTTTCGAGGAGAACTCTTTTGATAATTTTGCTGCTTTGTTTTAGTTCTTAAAGTGAAAAAGTGCTCATATTAAACACGGAACCGAGCATTATAACAACAACATGTGGCTCTGTCTACACAAACAATTTGTCCCTCAGGAGTGGTTCAAATCTTTATGTGTGCTTTAGTTATTTTTCAAACACGGTGCTTATTTACGAGTAGCAAACAGCAGGAGGGGAGATGCTAAACTCATTAGTCCTCACCTGAGTTCAAGGCTGCTTGTCCAGAGGGAGGCACAGACATCCACACACACGTCAACTAATTTGCTTACAGACACGTCTTGGTTGCATAGCTCAGGGCACAAATATTTTGTCTCCTCAGTGACAGCTTTATGCGTTGTCAAGGTGATGAATCGCTCGGACAGTGGACTTTTAATACTGCTGCTAGCATCTGGGCAGGTAGCAACATGTCATGCTGTCCCAAACAATGTCCCTATACTGAATGTTCATTATACCTAAGCTGCCATATGACAGCTGCAAATGCTAGAGAGAGAGGATCACATAGTGAACCACAGTCCCCCGTAATTACACCGCTGTTAATTATTTAGGTTGGCAATCAGCAATCTAATTTTACATGGACAGTTCCCTGAAGATCATAATAATTATTCATACATCAAGTACTGAACTTGGCCTAATAATTAATAACTGCTTTAGGTTAGGGCTGTTTATTTTCAACCGGGAATTTCGATCATGCTGATTAGATGTTTTGAGTGGTTGAGCCTTGGCTGTGATTCCCACATCCAAACATCCATAACATTCAGTTTGTTGAATTTCATTTATCCGTGTTCCACGAAGTGGACTAAAGGGCCTTTTTTTTATTTAATTTGTTTTATTATCATTGCACGAAGAAGCTTTTATTATCAGCAGGTGAGTGGGTTACCTATACTCGCTGCTGCTGTGTGGATTTCTGGTGGTTCAGGAGACAAAGCAACCTTTAGCTCTGCCTTCTTACATAACCGTCTGTCTGTCAGAAGCACACAGGGCCGCTGGCTGCCTGGGAGGTGCTGCGGTGCACGCCGATCCCCCCGTGTCCTCCTGTACCGTGGTTTCATTAGTGGAGCTGAGCCTTTCCTTCATAAACTCTATAATGTATGCAGCACCTACACATTCATAAATCAGAGCCTCCAAATGAAATAAGCCTCGCTGAGGTTTGAACCTGACATAATTCATAGTCAGAACGCTTCGGTCGCAAATGTGCCAAAAACTTCAATGGCAGCATTTCAAGCCGTGAGGACGTCCATAATTGCGGGAAAGACGAGCAGCCCGCGTGAACATTGCAAACAGATCTCAAAACACATTAATGCAATCACTGTCATCCACTGAAGAAATATTGCTGGCAAAGATAAATCATGTCCCCCAAACTCTTTCTCTTCGCTCTGTGGTTGGATCCATGGAGCTCAATGTAAACGGGAGAGCTTTAGTGTTCAATAAGACAGTAAAGCCAAGCTTATATAGGGCTTACCGGTCTCTTCCGGTCTGAAACTGACCTGTTTGAGTGCCTGTCTGCCTGTCCTTCTCTGTGTCTGCCTACATCAGTCTCAGGACATTTATAAAGGTCTGTTATGAAATCACAAAAAAAAAGGGAGGAAAACAACCACAACCACCACAGGCCGGCAATGATACACAACAGCGCCAGTATGTAGATGACAGCATTTGCAGACCAGTTGTTTAGCTTCATCTCTTATTACTGTTTTATCACGCGTCACTGCCTGAAAAGGTGTACAGCTATAGATCTGTCTTACTGGGAATCATGGTGCACAGCAAGAAGGCAAAGAGAGAGAGAGACTGACAGTAAAGTGCAAGGTCCATCTAACAGAGTAACAATAAATCTCAGCAGCCCTTCAAGCCAGCAGGAGGGTGTCTCCCGCTGGATGGTTGCCTATCTCACTATCTGCTAATCCCCATCATATATCCTCTTTATCAACCCTGTAATTACCAAATGGAACTGCTAAATTATTTCAATGTGTTTAAATGCAACGAGTGGTAACAGCAGCTTATAGAACAAAAGGTTTAATGCAATTTAAAATGGCATGAATTGAAGTGAAACAACTTTTGAAAAATGTACCTTTCCCGGTTATAATAATTGGTATATTTGGTCACTTGTGGGCAGTTTAACAAGCTGTAAACAGAGAGTGACATTTTAACACCTTAAAATATGTAAATGTAGGGGACAGTGGCTCCATTTCCACATCGCAGCACAGGCATTAATTTGAAGAATCCGATGTAAACACCAGCGAGTCGCTAACTTTGCCCTTCTGCTGTTTGGGCAGCTAGTGTAAAGCAGCTTTATCAAAGCTTTTGTTTTTTTTGTGTGTTTTTTTATTTTGCAGCTAAAACCTGCTGCCTGCTGTGGCTGAAAACAATGTGGTGGAAAGTGACGAAGGAGAACAAAACAGTGAAATTGTGGGCTTAAAAAACAAAAACAGTGAGTTAGGAACTGAGAGCATCTGCAGAGTTGGATCATAATTATCACTGAGAGCAAGTGTATATAAACAAAGTTACCCAAGGCTAAGTTTAAGCTCTGCGTTTGCAGTGATGCTGTGCCTTTCACTTGTGCTGTTGATTTTCCTTTACTGTCCTTTCACCTCTGCCTACTTTCATATTCTAAATTGCATTCATCAAGGCTTTCAGTGGGCTGTTTGCTGCCTCCCTCATCCACGCAGTGTCTTGCCTTGTCCTGTCCTCAAAGAACAGCCAACACCAGCCACCTGAGACACAGCACCACTTACGAAAGGACAGCCAGGCAAAATCTGTCAGCCTGAGCACTGAAGGGATGGATGGAGTGGGGGAGGTCTTGGAGAGGGGGAGTGGAGACAAGGAGGAGGAAAAATTACTGAAATAAAGGCAAGAGAGACAAGAAGAAAAAGTAATATGATATCAGTGAACTGGGCTACCAGTAGTAGAAGTAGATACTTAATTCTCAAGATGAGAAATCAAACATGAAAGCTTGGCTTGCAGTTGTAACGTGCCTCCAAAGTCTGGAAATATTCTCTCAGTATTGCATCTGTAATGCTATCTCAACTCACTAGCCACTTCATTAGGTACAGCTGTTCAATTGCTTGTCAATACAAATCACTAATCAGCAAATCACATAGCAACAACTCAGTCTATTTAGGTATTTACACACAGTCAAGATGACCTGCAGAAAACAGCATCTCCACACACACACACACACACACACACACACACACACACACACACACACACACACACACACACACACACACACACACACAATAAAAAGGAAAAATTCAAAAGAGTCAAATGTATGCATCTAACCTTACTCCACAACAAGATTACTTCTGATTGGATCACTTCCAAACTTAATTAGTTCTGATTGGATCTTGTCTCTCCAGAATATTTTCATCTCGCTTTTATTTGCTGACGAAAGTGTCAGTACATTTCATCATAGTTTTTGACATCATGCATTAGTTTTTACTTAGTGATGTTTTTGGTAGAAAAAGAAGGTCATTAACGAAAAATATTGTGAAAACTACAGGTCACCTCCTGACACAAGTAAGGTGTTTCTAATAAAGTGTCCAGTGAGTGTAGGCACTGGACGATATTACTGTATTGTCATTTTAAATTTCAGTTAGATATTCAGGCTTCATTCATGCTTTAAGAGGCAAAAGCAGGGGGCAGCATGACTGGTACACATATTCCCCAGAGTCACAGATTAAGAGGAAGAAAAAAAGTTTTTGTAGACTTTATTTTTTCATATTTTCTTTAAACAGACAGATTTATTTAAGAGACTTTACATCATTTGCTTTTTTTCAGCAGTTCTATGTTAGAATGCAGTATTTTCATTTAGTTAATTAGCACCATTTAGCACCTTTGGCAGCTTGTAAAGTCAGCTGGTTTGTAAAGGTTTTCTAAAACAGGCTGCTGTAAAGCAAACACAGTACCGTCTGTACACTGCAAATGCAGAGCTCACGACATGCTACGACACAAATGGACAAAGCATGCATGGCAAAGCATCAAACAAGATGCATGTAATGTGCGACGACGTATTTGTCCCCTTAATCTAAAGTTAATACGCCTCTGAGATTATCTCCGCATCTCTATAGCCTCATGTCCTTTTCGGTTTTTATCCGATTTATTGTCAGTTTTTATTTCTAGCGTCCTGTTTACACCTGGATGAACTGACGAGGTGATCACGGGTTGGAGCGCCGAACACCCGCAGGGAAAGTACGTGGAAACAGTAAACAAATACTAATGCAGCAGCTCACATGTGTGATTGGCCTCCATAAAAACCAAATGAGCAGACGGGTTACAGGTGTCATTAGGCCTGCTGACTGACGACCACCCCCGAGTGTTTCCTCTAGCTTTCTCTTCCTCTTTGCATTCTTTCTCTCTCCTGTTTCCTTAATTCCCTCATTTATTCATTAAATGTACCTTTGGAAGTGCTTCGAAAGGTTAGCTGTAGAGCGAGAATGGGTGAGAGAAAGGGAAAGTCTATCTAAAGGTGTGAGACAATATGTATGCAAATGTTCTCTCCGAGCAGCTCGCCAGCAGAGCCGAATCCGCATGCCTGCCACGGGGCAGCTGAATGAGAATTTATCATCCAATATATCCTCATCATAAATGATAAAAAAAACACATTTGCCAGGCTGTAAGATGGCTATAGACCATCTCTACGCCAGCTCCCTAAACAGAGTAGTAAATCAGCGCAGATTACATTGTAATGTTTTGAAGAATTAAGGCACGAAGCCCTTGAATGCACCAAAGACTTGGACATAAGGAGGTGAACACACACAAATAATAATTTAAAAAAGAAAAACAGAAAGAAAAAAAAAGTCTTTTGGCATTTAAAAAAAACACACTAAGAAATATTACTGCCTAGTGGGCCTACAAACACACAGACGGAGTTCTTTTCAATTGCACAAGACTCGAGCCAGACGGGGGAGAATTAATAAGGCTCTACAGAGTATCGGTGTTACTAAATTGGCGGTGTTTCATAACAAAGTCTTTCAGAGCAGATATCAATTAGAAACAATTAAAAGAACCATTCATCATTTTAACAAAGCGGGCTCCATACAGGGAGCAGCGCTACAAGAGAAGCTGATCAAACATAATAAAGAATCCTGTTTCAACAGAGCTCCATAACGGAGATTTATGTTGATAGAACTGATGTGTTTTTTTTTAAATTAATTAATTTATTTTTCTTGCAAAGCTCCCACCTCCGACTGGCTCCACTGGACAGAACTGTGCTTGTCTATCAAACAAACACATGGCTACTGAAGCAGATTCTGTGCAGAAATATTGACAACACACACGCACGCAAAAACAAATTTAAAATTCAAGCGGGGAAGGAACTTCAAAAAAATTCCCAGTAAAACACACAAACATGTCCATCCTTAGGGCATGCCAGTGCAGCCCGCGTGTGGGTATGAAGCTTTTTACCAGTCTATCTGTGTGCGCTCGGTTGATTGAGGAACAGTTTCCTTCTTTCCTGGAAAACCCTCACAAAGGCTTCCCATATCAATATCCAGATTATCTTTGCTTTGTTGGAAACTAAAGTAGATATGATCTTAATGCAAAGATGCACTGGGGGAAAAGCAGGCCATACACAGTGGCACACAGTGAGACGACAACCCTCCGAGCCTCCAGGCTCACTAATCAGTGCAGCGTCTTCCGTGCAAATGTAACTCTATACCCAAGCAGGGAGGATAGAGGAGCTACCAGCATGGCCTCCCCTGCCTCTCTGTCCTAATGAAGCTCCAGGTAATCAAATCACTGCACACACAGGCTGATGGCCAATACCCGAACATTTGGGTGCTCCTAATGGGAGCATGACAAAGTTTTTACATTTTCAAATGACTTCTTTCTTTTTTCTGACTCTACTTATCTACTTATGACCATGATATTGCACATTAGCAAATTTGTTTAATATGCCCAATGTGTCATTTATCTCTGCATGCCCGTTAAAGCACTAAAATATTGCAATAAGCCTCGTCTGCTGGGGGCTTCCCATGATGCTTGATCATGATGTTTCTTCTTCACGCACCTCTTTTCACTCACTATATGTTTAATCATTAGTTACTATCTCTCTCTTTCACGGTGTGTCTTTAGCCCTGTCTCTGTCCCCTTAACCCCAACCTGTCATGACAGATAAGCCTAAGCCTTGTTATGCTCAAGATTTCTTAATTAATTGAGTTGTTCTGACTGGTTTCCAACTGGGTGGCCAGTATGCCATAACCCTAGATGCCCCTTTTCACTGTCTAAGTGATATGGACAGCTGCATGGCACAAACTGTTCTCCAGTTAAATACATGAATACAATGAAATCCAAAATCTTATAATGACACCATCCAAACTTGGACCCCTTACATGCAAACAAGAAGCAAGCTGCCAGAAACTTTGGGGTGTGGTTCAACTCATCTCTAACCTTTTAACAATCACAAAAGTTAACAGTAAAAATAGCAAAAATGAAACCAATATTTGCAGCCAGGCTTTTGTTTTCCTTCAGCTAGAATACTGCAACTCTCTTCTTTCTGGTCACTCTCTCCTCTCCAGCTGGTTCAAAATGCAGCAGCTCGGCTTCTTACTGGTATTAGCAGACGGCATCATATTACCCCGATCCTGGCTCATCTCCATTGGCTCTCTGCACGCTTTAGAATTGATTTTTAAACTTTACTCGTCACTTTTAAAGCATGTTGCGGTCTGGCTCCAAGCTACATGGCAGATACGATGGCTCCACATGAGCCTTAGATCCTCAAATGCCTCCCTCCAAAATCAAGGCTCAAGTCTTGAGGTGACCATCGGGGCCTCTTGGCATTGGAAGAATCTGCCTGAGGAGGTAAAGCTCGCAACATCTAACGCGTCTTTCAAATCACTTGTAAAAGCACATTTTTATGAACTTTCTTTAGAGCAATGCCAGTTCTCTCTTTTTTCTCCTTCTTAATTGTTTGTGCCTCTCTTTTTTTAAATTGTCTCATGTATTTTTATACAGTGTTTTCTTGCGTTTTAACTTCTCTTTAACTTTATTCAGTTTTATTTATGGCCATAAGCTCTGGCTCGTTATCTCATTATCAAGTGAAAGAAATGTAAAGTCAAACTACAGCTCAGTGAATCTTTTCAAATTGTCAAACACTAGTCAAACTGCTAAAGTTAATGGCATTGGTTGCTGGGAAATATCCATCATTCTGCTCTTGTTCTTTCCTGCTGTGACAAGTCTAGGTTTAAATGTTTAAAAAAAAAAGTGGGGAAGAAAAGAATTAAAAAAAAAGTGCTTTGGATACCATAGAATAGAACAACAAAGAAAATCTGTGTGCAGGTAAATATAGCTCTAAGCCCACATGACATTTTATATCATGGGTGTCGAACATAAGGCCCAGGTGCCAGAATCAGCCCAGTGCACACTTCAATGCAGCCCACTGGATTTGGAAAATGTAGAGTAGGGCATAAATATTAGAGAGTTTTGCAGCTTTTCCTACTGATAAAAGCCTTCCCCGTGGCCATTCATACTACACCAAAGTAATTACTATAGTTTTCAGACTATAAGACCGAAAAATACGGTCTTATAATCCAAATCCTTTAATTTTCTTAAAAATCGATAGTGCACTGTATAATCCGGTGTGCCTTGTGTATTAATTCTGGTTGTGCTTACTGACCTCGAACCGATTTTATGTGCTACATGGCGCTCAAAAATCTCTCAAAATGTTTTAGTACGACTTTGGTAAGCTACAAAGTTACATCGCTTGATGGATTGTTGGAGCAGCACGGCTACTGTAGTCAGGAGCCTCGCGGAGGAAAGTAGTGAGCGACTAAGTAACAGCAACGAGACTGACACGGACAATGACGAGAGGGATCCGGGCATGCTTGATGCCGAAATCGCCCAACCGTTAAACTCAGACACTGAACATGAAGAATTTGATGGATTTGTGGAAAAGGAATGAACTGAAAAAGTGAGTGTATTGTTCTGGTTTTTTGTGTTACAACTGAACAGTGTTGAGAATTATTGTGAATGAATTGAATAAAGTTTGACTTATCTGACTGTTTTGCTTCACTTAATGCGCCTTATAATCCAGTGCATCTTATGTATGAAAATAGACCCGTTCATTGATATATTTGCCTTATAATCTGAAAATTATGGTAAGTATTAGACAGTAAAAATCCATTTTTTTTCACCATCTAATATAGAAATGTGTCTTTTTATGGGTGCAAAGTTAAAAAAGAAAAGAAAAGTGCCTTTTCTGTGAATTAACAAAAGTCTGCTATATAATGAATATATTACAAGACAGCCTAGGCAATAATCTACTTTTTTAATGCAATTTTACACATTTATATCTTATAATTTAAAGAGTCATGCTGACAGATCTTTCTTTAATACAGCAACATTTCTATGTCATGTAATGCTGATATGTTATGACGATGTAAATATTTTTAAAAAAATGTTATATAATATGTTATATATATACAGTTAAACTTCTTTACTTTGATAGAATGGGGAGTTTCACTGGTCTGGGCTATTTAAGATGAAATTGGGATATATGTGGCTGACAGTGTAAAATGAGTTTGACATCCCTCTTTTAAATGATCAAGGATACATCAATTAAGCCTGTTTGTAGTGGCTGAAGTGGATGTGTATCTCAGTTGTCGAGCAGCACTCTGTCATGCACATTTACATAGCTCGCTCTCGTGTCTCCAAACACACCCTCTCAATTTGGGGATCTATTTAAGCTGGGAAATTTCCTCTCTCCTTCTGACATGTCAGTACTGCAGACCTGAATCCTCATTTCAAACTCTCTGACACTTGAGCATTCACCTGTACGCTCCGGGAGGATGTTTTCTCATCACTCCAGTGATGGTGCCTATAGATGCCAAACTTTAACTAGATTGTGATCCTATAATAAATGAGAGCTGTGTGACTGAAAGTATAAGATAATGTGGTAGATTGCTATTATGATGATGATTTGAAATGTTTTTGCAGACAAATGACTGCGTTTGATTAACAGGCTGTGAAGAATCACTAGAACCACATCAGCAGCTGGGATGATACCGTGCATGAGGTTTGCAGAAAGTTTTGTCAAACTCCTTCTGACGAACAGATTGTGTGATAGCCGAGTGTAAATTTTAAAACATACTCTCGATTCTGTAAATATTTTGTATGGTTAGGTTTCCAGAATGATGTTTCCTCAGGGCTGGGCAGTTGATTGAATTTTATTTTCAATAAAATATAAGCTATCCAAGCTAAAACACTTAGTGTGCCACAGCCCATTTCACAATGATCATCTAGCTTTGCTGTTGTTATAAATCCAGCACAGCCCTTCAGGGCACCGTGCTTTCGCCTGTCCCTAAATGGCCCGACTCTCTCCCTGCCTGGCCCTCGCCTGGTAAGATTAGCTCAAGCCAAGAGAGCAAAAAGAGAGCATTTGATCAGGAATTTTAACTTTAATTTTCACATTTATTAATTTGAGGAAAGTCACATCTGAATCACACACGCACCATATCATAAAGAATTCAAGATGAACTAATTACCTTTCAATCAGCGCGTTAACAGTGATTAAATCAGAAAAAAGCTCAGCGTTATGCGAGCACACGTGCTGGCAGGTGTACAGAAGCTGCTCAGCTGCTGTGTGTTCTCCAGCTTGATTAAATAATGAGAGATTATAATACGCACGCACACAAAAACAACGTTCCCTGTCCTCCCAATCTAGGAACTGGCAGTAAGACCTGTCTCATTCTCCTCGCTCAGCAGAGCAAGTAATACCAACTAATCCTAGACACAGAAAGACACTGTAGGGCTGAGAGCAGGACAGAGAATAAATGATAAAGCTAATGTCATTATTTATAGTTTTTGTACTGAAGCCCTTTCTTCAGCCATTCAAACTTTTAGCCTCAGACCCCAGGATTCTGCAGGCCTGTGGGTTTAAGGAAACGTGTGATTTTTCTGTATGTGTGTGAGTGCTTTGTTACCAGTGCATACCCGGTGTGACACCATGCAAAGAGTCGCAATCCCCAACAGTGTTCATTTAGAAGAGTTCACATTGGCAGCACAGACACGCGCACACGCACACACGCACACACGCACACACGCACAGAGGAAGCTCCCAGGCCTATCCTATCCACTGTGATGTAATGAGATATCTGCTGTTTCCCATTTGAGCCTCTTTATCCTCCACAGAACAGAAACAACTGATGGAGATGGGATGGGGATGGGAGAGGATAGAAACTAAAGTGAACGAAGCAAAATCAGATTCCTCTGCTTCTCTCTTTTCTCTCTCTCTCTGTTTAAGGCAGTAATATGTCTCCATCTATGTCTATAGTATTGTAATGGGTGAGTCTCACTACCCTGCCTGAGGAAATTGCTTTATAGTCCCTCTGCCCTCCTCTATATGTGGACACACACATGCACAAACAGACCCCACACACTCTCATGGCAGTAGCCCCAGTGACACTGCTTAAATATTAATGACCTGATTCTCTCTCATTAATAATAGCTGCAGTGCTGATTACTCTGTGAATACCACTGAGTGTGTGTGTGTGTGTGTGTGTGTGTGTGTGTGTGTGTGTATACACATGGAAGTATGCCTACTCACAGTGCGTGAGCCAAGTATTTGTTCTGCCTGTCACTGGCATATTATACTGTGAATGACTCCAAAATGATCACTGACATTGCATTACTGAGGTAAATTAAATATTATTAAATTACATAACACCGGGGATGTTAAAGGTTAATGCACGATGATAAATCCATTGTAATTTATGTCAGCGTTGGTGTTTGTGTTTTGCAAAGGACAAAAGAGCAGAAGTGTGGCCGGTGGATGCAGGGATAATATGAAGAGACGTGCACAGACACAAGGGAAAGAATTTAACGTGGCGAAGCAACGTGCACACACACACGCACACACAAATAAATACAATTGCAAATGCAAAGACATACAGAAACACTCACACAGACTAGCATTCGCTCAGTTAAGCCATGCATGAGTCGTGTGCGATGCAGCTGGCTTAAGCTAGCTTAGTACCAGACACAACACACTGAGTCACACACACACACACACACACACTAAGGCAAAAGGAAAGCAAGAGTAGACATCAGTATCCAGTGGGTTGTAATGGAGAGCTATCCTATCCTCTGCTAAGAATAGCAAGGGCTAGCCATGAAAAGGAAGAGAAAGTAAGGCTGCAGATAGAAAGGGGAGTGTGACACCAGGAGCTGTGTGTCCTTTAGGATTGATGAGTCAGGGGAATTACAGTGGCACACATGTCAAATAAAAAGAAACCCAAAAATGACATATTCACTAACAAATGATTTGCTTGGAATATGCTGGCTTAAGATAAAATACAACTACAGGCATCGCTTTTGCAAGAAAAGGGCACCGTACTAATGCCTCCGCAGCATGAAGTGCGCGCACACACTCTGTTCGTACTTAAGAGTCTCAAACACCGGAAAAATTCACATTTCTCATTTCCCTGATGAATTACACTGAGCTGTATTTAGACAGGAAGAAAGAAAGTGCTAAACAACAAGAAGAAGGAAGGTACTGTGTGTTTGTTAGGGTTGTAACACAGTAACAGGTCAGCTCAATGTGGGTCTAGATTTAAAGGATCCACATACAGTGTTGTCTCAACAATCCATGTAACAATTGTTTTAGTATCCTGCTCTTCTTCTTCTTTTTTCTCCTGTCCTCCCACTTGACTGACATCTTCCTCACTACCCAGTGCAACCCTAAACCTCCTCCTCCCCCCCCCCAGGCAGAAGTCAGACTTTAACACCCAACCTGCTGCCCACCCACCCCAGGACATTCTGGCCCTGGCTGTCGTTGCCTGCACTGTCTGTCTCTAGCTGATGGAAATCATCTTATTAGAGCTGTGCTAATGTCTGCTCTGGATTCCTGGGACACTCCGGCTGCCCCTATTTTAATTGGCTGCCTCTATTAATATTTCATTCGTTTAAATACAGCACGCCACCTTTCACTCTGCTGCCCGTGACCCCGCTGGTGGCTCCTCGCTATGTCAGACTGGGAATATTGATAAGGGAAAATTGTTTTAACAGTGACACACCACATTATTGCTTTGGATATTTTGTGAGCTGCATAGTTTAAGTTTGCTTTGTGAACGCCTGAGTGAAATTAATTTGTTGTGGAATTGATTTGGAACTGGAATCGATCAGTTATGGCAAAAAGACACAGTAATTGAAGGCGGATGAGAAAGGTTTGTGTAGCTTTCTACTTGATATGTCACAGAACTTCACACACTCGTTAAGTCTTGATTCCCTCGTTAGGGTTTGTAAGAGAGTCGACGTGTCATTTGGAGTCAGCTAATGAAACTACAGAGAAAAGAAATGCTATAAAGAAGGTATCAAAGTTCTTCCAGCTGCTGTTTTCTATCATCCATAATGTCACTATTAAAAAGCACTAAGAGGAGCTGTGGAAATCAAGGCAAAACCTGGAAGACCAAGAAAAGTTTAAAATAAAACTGTGGTTCTGGCAGAATGAAATGTTAAACCCCAGCACAACTGCAAAAGATCTGCAGGACCAGATGAAACTGAAATTTAGTTTTTTTTGGTGAAAAACATTTTATAGGGACACTTTAACAAATTTGGCAATGATCTAAACTGTACTTCAAAATGTATTTATAGGGACATGTTAGACACACAGGCTTTGAGACTGGTCTGCAACCACGTGGCAACAACTGCTCAACAGGAAAAAAGTGTATCCTGTGACTGGTGGTGAGTGATTGCTGGCAGTCGTTGTGAAACTGACTGGTAAAGTCACAGTCACACAGGCCTAGAGATCAGCTAGTGAGTGACCCCCCCGTTAAGGAGCGATTGTGAGGAAAAAGTGTGTTTTCTGCAACTGTTGCCGGTAGTTTGCATTAGAATGTGGACTTATCTGCAAACACTCGCAAACTATTCACCAAGTGTGGAAAAACTGTTCACCTTCAAAGTAAAAGCTGCACATTTTGAAATGTGTTGGTTGCAGCAATACGGCACAGCTTTTATTTTGAAGCCAAACATTTTCTGTGTCCAGTTTGTGTCACACTTTTCAAGTTTCAATGTAAAATAGAGGTGACCATGTTAATAATAAGGAGGTTTTCAGTGCAGTACTTGTATACTTGTATGTATGATTTCACCTGGTAACAGCCACCAGCCTTCAGCAGCCGCTCGCAAACTGGTTGGGGAATATACATTTTTTTCATAGCAACTGTTTGTTTCCAGGGGCTTAGCGACCGGTCTCTAAACACTTCATTGGTGTGACTGAGGTCTTATTTATTTTCCAGTTTTCAGTTTCAGAAGCTACTCAATAAGTATGGTGAGAAGGAATAACTGGAAGATGACATTTTAATTTTATGTGTGCTACAGAACGCAATCTTGCTTAATTTTATTTTTTGCAGAGTAAGCCCAACAAATATCTAAGTGAGACGCATGCTCACTCTGTACTTGCTGAAAAAAATACAGGTGAGCACATTGCTCACTCAGGAATGCACAGATACACACATACGTGCAAGCACAAATGCACAAAGAGCCTGGGGCTACCACCAGGACAGAAGTGCAGCTGGAAGAAGGAAAGGAGGAAACACAACAAGTGGAATAAGTTAGGGTTTGTGACATGAAAAGTGAAGAGAAAGAAGAGAAGAGGTAAAACAAATGAATGTAACTGTTGTTTTAGTTTCACAATCCTTCATCGACTCGTTACATTTAACAATTATTTTCTCAGCTCTGTTGTTTTTCCGGTATTGTGGTTGATATTTTTTGACAACAGCAACTCTGGGCTTCTCTGGCTCTGAATCAGGAATCCTCCACACACCTTCTATAAGGATTAAGTACTCTATCTGTAGAGTGCCAGAGAGTCTGATGTGCATTCCCTGTGTAATTTTGCAGTTTATAGCTAAGCAGGTATTTTCTGCTCGAGGTGAAATTCAGTCAGCAGGGTCTTTACTGTAAATTGAGGTGGTTGCATTATTCACCATATATTTGTTGGTTTGTTTGTTTATAGAAAGAGTTCTAATACATTTATTATATAAAGCCATTCATGGCCCAGAAAATGTCTCATAAATTGTGTCAAACGATGTCACCTGAGTCAGTTTCAAGATGGAAAAAAACAGTCACCCTGTGGTGATAGTTAAGAAAGGAACAGACCTATGTAGAGATGCACCAGACTGGCTCCTTTGGCCCCAAATATTACAGTTTTCAGCTGATTCAGTCTGTGCCAGTTAAAAAAAACACCACACTTCAACAGTGCAATGCAAACTTAATGTCATATCCTGTTATTATCAGTGCAAAAAGTTTGAAAAACTGCTACTAATAACTTTGTTAAAGATTCTGCTGTAATGATTTTGCTTTATTCCAGTGCCATAATGATAAATGATAGTGTTTTTAGTATGAGTATTTAGTATTATTAGTATTAGTATCTAGTATTCTTCTCAAAGAGACACTTGAGAAATCAATACTTAAATCACATAAATCCCACAATCCCATGTTCATTCATTATTTTAGTGTAACATCAGTGTTTTAATTTTATTTGATGCTATTGTAATGTTAGGTGTGTAATATTAGTTCAAGGCTATACTTCGCAGGCTCTAAGCAATCAGCAGCTAATTTAAAAGCAAAACACTTACATTTCGATAGTTAGACACACTGGACCGGGTAAGCAAAAACAGCTGTAATGAATTTCAACTCTTCAACAAAGTACTAAACCAAGTAAAGTTATCAATACCAAACTACTGTCTGCTGTTCTTAGTTCATAAAAGTTCAGTATTTGGAAAAAGCTGAGGATTTCCCACATTACTTGAAGCCTATAAGAGATGGCATTCAAACTTGCCACTGCATTAGATTTTATTTGACAGTCCTAAAAGTGAAAATGCAAGCACAGGTAGGATTATAATGTGACAGCCATGGCAGCAAGGAGTCAGTCCGCACATGTGTGTATGTGAATAATGGCAGCTCCTGCGGCCTTCAACACCCATCTGTCATACGTCAACTAAGCTCTGCACTGCTGCCATCTCAATCAGCTGACATAATGTTCCACACACACACACTCCCCTTTACACGCATTATTTTGACAGCGTGCCACCGTGAGTGTGAGTGGCGAGAGAAACACACACTGTGTCCCCACAGCGTTCCCTGATTAACGAGATGGTTTGTTCTCTTCCTCAGACATCGGCCAATCAGGCACGAGGACACAAATCTCTCCCCACTGGTGATACTGAAGGCCACCGGCCACTATTTATTGGCAATCTCAGCCCTAACTGCCCAGACAGAGAGAGCAACACGCTTGCACAGGCAGACACCACCAACGTGTCTGCCTGTGTGTGTTTTTCATGTGCTCCGAGTCAAATTTGCTACAGGAAATATGATGGCAGGCATATAATAAATATAAGTATTACAACAATGAAATAACAGTTTGAAAAACCCCCCACAAAAAATACACAACAACATACATGGAGGAATCTCCTCATTTTTGTTTGTGTTGGTGTTTGAATAGAGTGCAGGTATTAAAGCTGCAAATCACCACATCAACGCTGTGATTAAAGCAGATTAGGCCATATAATGGTGTTTAATTAGTCCCAAAACTCATGCACATCAAAATCAGGGGCATGCACATGATATGAGCACACACACCAGTATTTGTAAGCATTTGTGTTTTATGTGGATGTGATGTTGCAAGAATGCATGAGGCCAGCATAAGGACAAATGGACCTTCTACACTATGCATTTGCAATTCATTAAAAAAAAGCAATGGTTTATTTGAACTTAACAGTTTCCACAGTGATGGTTAGAGGCTGGCTAACATATTGGCTAATATTAGCTATTTGCTGTTAGCCACTGCACTATGAAATGGCTAACACATTAGCCTAAAACGCAAAAGATCATTGGTTTGAGACCATGGAAAGATACAAATCCCTCAAAGGATGCATCAGGAAACATCCGCGGTGTGGTGACTCCTCCCCCTCACTGCCCAACCGGTCATGGCAGATGGCTGCCCCTCCCTGAGCTTGGTTCTGCCGGAGGTTTCATCCCGTTAAAAGGGAGTTTTTCCTTCCCACTGTCACAAAGTACTTGCTAATAAGTTGTAAAAGTTTTCTTCAGAATACTTATGCTTACAGTATAACTCACCTTGAGATGACTATGGTTGTGATCTGTCCCTATAATGAATAAACATGAATTGAAATTAAATAACTGTGCAACTGAAAGACACTATATGCTGACCAAATATTATCATCATCTATAAAGACCAATAAAGGATAAGTGAAAATTTAACAAATTAAGAAGAGATGAGAGAAACAATGTTTGCAAGTGTTATGAGTTTTTACATTATACAGTTTGGCCACCAGAGGACAAACTTCGCTGTTTTAAAACCGCATTCCACAATAAAGTTAAATTCGATTCAATTCAATTTTATTGATATAGCACCAAATCACAACAACAGTGGCCTCAAGGCGTTTTATATTGTAAGGTAGACCCTACAATAATACATACAGAGAAAAAAAACCCAACAATCATATGACCCCCTATGAGCAAGCACTTTGGCGACAGTGGGAAGGAAAAACTCCCTTTTAACAGGAAGAAACCTCCAGCAGAACCAAGCTCAGTGAGGGGCGGCCATCTGCTGCGACCGGTTGGGGTGAGAGAAGGAAAACAGGATAAAGACATGCTGTGGAAGAGAGAGACAGAGATTAATAACAAGTGTGATCCAGCAGAGAGGTCTATTAACACATAGTGAGTGAGAAAGGTGACTGAAAAGGAAATACTCAATGCATCATGGGAATCCCCCAGCAGTCTACACTAGTGATGGGAATTCCGGCTCTTTTTAGAGAACCGGCTCTTTCGGCTCGGCTCGCTAAAAAGAGACTACTCTTTCAGCTCCCAACCGGCTCTTCAGGTTGTTTTGTTGCTTTAATGAATTTATTATCAACAACAATATACAAAAAGGAATTACTAATGTAAAAAAACATGGTTTTTAATATATGTTTATATATAAATATATATGGTGGCCCCTAGAGACAAAGCACGTACAAACTCCAAACACATTGCTAGCGTTAACTGAACTTCCAAAACAGAGCTACCTAGATCACTTAAATTACACAATTGAAAGCATATGTGTATTGTTTGTGTATTTATACACAAGCATTCATATATATTCAAATAATTTTAAAAAAAAAAGTTCATTTACCTGTTACTACCACACACCAAATCCGGTCGTTGGTACTTCCTGGCTTGTGTAGCCACTAGGTAACAAAGCTCAACACTGCGCCTAGCATCCTGGAGCACTTCTGTTGTGTTTTGGAATTTGCATGTATGTTGGAGTTTGTACGTGCTTCTGTGATTGTACGTGTTTTAGAGTTTGTACGTGCTGCTTTGTCTCTAGGGGCCACTGTAAATATACTTTTATTTATTCACTCCACATAAAATGTAATAAATAAATCATATAATACAAAAACCAACTATTTACATTTCAACTTTTAACTATTTAAATTTTCAGCTTTTTCCTTTTAAACCAATTTAAAGTGAAACAACACAAAACACTGCAAACCACAACACAATTAAATATAAATTAAAATATGAAAACAAAAAGAAGATGCACATTCTCTGTCATATGGGCCTGCATAAATACATTTTCTGAATCCTTTATCATCTGCAACTGAAAGTAGTTGTGTATGATTACTATACCTTTCTAATGTGACGTTGTTGTCCCTGGCTCTATTTTCTCTCCCTTTCCCTCCGCTCTGTTCCTACCTACCGCCCTCCCCCCTCTGCTCAGCGCAAGCACAAGGCTCGCGTGCGGAGTGAAGCGGAAAAAAAGTGCGAGAGAGAGGGTGAGAGAAAGAGAGAGAAAAAACCCCCGCTCCTAATAAGGAGTCGGCTTGCGTTGTTCACTTCAAAGATTTGGCTCTAAGAGCCGTTTCGTTCGCAACCGACACATCACTAGTCGACACCTATTGCAGCATAACTAAGGGAGGATTCAGGGTCACCTGGTCCAGCCCTAACTATATGCTTTAGCGAAAAGGAAAGTTTTAAGCCTGATCTTAAAAGTAGAGATAGTGTCTGTCTCTTGAATCCAAACTGGAAGCTGGTTGATGTAACATCACTGAAAAGTCTTTTAATGACAGGTGAACAGCTAGCTAGCTAGCTAACAACAAAGTAAGAGTAAGTACATGCAATTGAAGTAAAATTAACCAAATAAATAAATAAAAAGTAAAAATCAGCTTGATGTTGAATTATTAGATGAAATATTGCCTTTTTGTTAACCTCTGGGCTTAATTGGAAGGATTATTGGAAGGAAGGATTGGTGCTGTAGAACTTCAGCTAAACATTAGTAATTGCCTTGTTTATCTGTTTTCACAGTAAAAATAACCCATGTAGAGAGGTTGTGACAGTGTCACAGCTTTCGCCAAAGACATATTCCTGTTTTGTTCGCTGAAATCTGAAAACAGCTCCTCATGGCAGTCTTTTTCTTTTTTTTCTTTTCCTGAAAGCACTTGGTGACAGCTTTGTTTGTGAAACATTTAATTGTGTTCCCATCAGTTATTTTAAGAAGATGTTGATTGTTTACAGCCTTTCTTTGTTTAATGGCCCCTAACATCATATCTCAGTGACTAAATTACAGATAATCCTGCCATGAACTTCAGCTTTAGAACCGAGGCAATGTAGCATCTTTGCATCTCTCCTTCACTTCACTTATCTACTCATGATCCTGTTTCTATTTTAAAACCTTTGCAATCTAGTTCAAGTCAAAAAACAATAAACAGCATACGTAAGACATGTACACTGTAAGACAGATCCTAAATATACATAAGTGATAAACTACCAGAGGACTTATTAGAGAGGAAGTCTGCAAGCGACTGCACTCTTGTGATATTGACACCATATCACATGCATAGCGACACAGTGGGAAGAAATGTGGAAGAAGAGCGAGAAGTGAACTTGGCCCAAATTCTGAACTGTCGTGCATGTGAGTCATGCTGAATATTGCATAGTCAGAACTGCTGTGATGGCAAACATGGCTCAAAGTTATTTCGGCACGCAAGCTAGAGGACAATTATTATAAGGGAGGGGGGAGAAGCGGGGAAGGAGTGAGAACGTTAATGAATAGATAAACTGCAAGATTTAAATCTGTAAGAGTTAAATCCGATTTTAAAAATCTTTATTTTGCTTGAAAATTTAATAGCCATCAGATGTATTTATTTTAACTCTGAGTGACATGCTGACTGTATAACACTAAGACTTAAGTAAATAGTAATTAGGTAAATAGGTTTTTAAAAAAAAAAAAAAAAAAAAAAACGCACTCCAATTATATACTCGGCCCCTGAAAGTCACATTCACCTGGCCATTTGCTACCTCAGCTCCATCTCCCCAAAAAACTAAAATCTTGAAGCCTCCCAACCCCAAAAATGAATTCAAATCCATACACTGTTTTCTATTGTCCAGAATGGACACTGCCTTTTGCTCTATGTTACCTGGGATAGACTGTCCTGCAACCCTGAATATAATACAGTAAGAGGTCAGAAAAATGGATGGATGGATTTAAGCTTTTTGGATTTAGTTCAGAAACCCAAAAAAAAAAATTCATTTTAACCACTTGATTTTATTCACTATTTGTCTTTCAAATACAATTTTTCTTTCAATATAGTGTTGTATCCCTTTTGGGGGTCTTTAGAGGTGTGACGGCGCATAAGCTGGAAGGCTAAGAAACAGAAGACAGAGCAAAAGAGAGAGACAGATGGTTGAAAGTCAGGAAGAACATGCTGAGAAACGGCGGTCAAAAGGAGAATGCATGGGTACAGAAAAGTTAGCCATGCTGAATGAGCAGAATAAGCACAGAAAATACATAGAAGCCTAAATAGTGCCAAAAAACTGGGGTTTATCAGACTGCCTGGGAATACTTTCAGAAATCTCCCAGAGTTCTGAGCAATGGCGAAGTCTGGAGAAAGTGAGGGATCACAGGGGGATTGTGGGTAATGCCAAGGAAGCAAACTAACTTTTCTCTGGTGTCAGCACATCTTCTGTGGAGACTGATCTATCTCCCTCTCATTGCTACAGGATGACACACATGGCAAGAGAGGTAGAGTCTACACATAAGCTGCTTTTTGACAACACACACCCATACACACAAGCAAAGAGCGCCACACTCATGACATGCCAGCTCGCTCTGTAATTCTCTCAGTGTGATTGTGACCACAGCTGCAGAGGAGTATTACATAAAAGCAAAGACCTTCAGTAGTTCAACTGACTGCACAAACCACTGCTTTAGTTATGGCCTTTAAACACTCTGCAGTTGGAACAAACTGAAATGTTTTAACAGATCAAACTGACCCTGATATGATTTTTAAAGGTTTTACTTATTGGTTATTATGCAGTTATCATCATTGCTCCTACACAGAAAAGTCTGGATTGTCTGCACAATGAAGTACGTTTGATTTAATGTAATGCCCAATGACAAATGATCTCATTAGTTTTCTTCACCACGACAAGGAGACATTTATCTTGAACATATCTAAGAATGGAAAACAATATGCAGATTCAGTGTTATGTATTTCATGTCCAACTACATAAACGTTTCTTATGACCTCTCCTTTTTGAATTGCCCGAAGAACATTTTTTCTTCTCTTCCTGACGTATAATTTTTCATTCATATGTTTAAAGTAACAAGTCTTCCAGACTTCAAATTAAAGTGGACATCGCAAAATCAATTATTTTGCTTTTCAACAAAATATTATGAAAGTAACAGCATGACTGAATGTGCTTTTTTAAAAACTTTTTTTTCAGCTCACAATGACATCAGAAGAGCATCATAGTACCACCTCCAGCTAGAACAGAACCTAGAACAGAAGCCTAAGACCTCACGAACACACTTTGCATGATATGGGACTGAGACAAGAACATTTGAGACCATTCAAGTAAAAGTTGCACCTTTTAAAATGAGTTACTTTTGACAATAAGGCATTTCAGAAAGCATGAGTTTCCCTTTGAAAGTAAATGTTTTCCATTTCTGGTTTGAACTGGACTTTTTCAAGTGTATTACTACCCAATGTCTTCCATCCAAACTATAGGCAGCTGCAGCACTCTGCTAGCAATGAAAATTTTTTTTGGGATGTGGCACCCTGTTTGCAACCAATTTCACCTTGCGACAACTAGAAACCTCCAGAAACCCTTTTCCGGGGTCGCTGTCCAATTTGTGGGCCTAATCTTAGATGATATTTGGTAACCATGATGCTAGCTAGAAAGGTGCAGCCTCATTCTACAATGGGTGTGGCAAGCAGCAACTCATTCGCATTTAAAGCAAAAGATGCTAGAGCAGACTTAAAAGCTAGGGATGTACAGATATCCTGGAAGTTTTTGTATTATGAGCTGAGATTTCATAATACTTTCAGTAATAATTATAAATACTTTTAGTAATAATTTTACTTTAAAATTCAATAAAGTAAAAAAAAACTTATAAAAAAAAAACAGCTTTATTTAATGGTGACTAATAATGATCATATTAATAAGCAGGAGTTTGTCTACTACTGTATTACTGTAATTGCTCCACACAAGCACATATGATTAAAAGTCAGGGATCAACGGTATATCAACCACAAAATGACCCATCTGGATTTGACGGTCACTCCGGGTCAGTGGGTGCAGTAAACAGAATGACAAAACGGGTATTTTCATCTCCTTCTAAGCTCTAATCGGGCCTTGTTTTCTCCTCCTTCTCTTCATCCTCTCATCTCTACGCACTCGCCGCTTTTGTTCGAGCTAAATCTGAACACATCAGACTAATGCTACGAGACGTATCAGCCGGCTCGGTGGAAGAAAAGACACAGGAAGAAAGGGATGATTGATGATTCCCCTTCCCCTCCCTCATCTTTCTTCATGACATTGAAAAAAAAGGCACTGATTAAAAAAAAAAAAAAAAAACAGAAAAAAAAAAGGAGACTTAAATACTATGTTAACCATCAGCGAGTTTTCCCAGAGTCATAACTGCATGCGTCTATCTTCGATACTTGCATTATAGCCTTTGTGGAATGAACAGGCACAGAGCTGCGCTTTATTCAATTAAAGTCCCTAGGGGGCGCAGCGGCAAATGAACTGCAGCCTAACAAACTCCCACCACTACACATCACCCTGCTAATCAGGCAAAGGCAACAAGGCACACACACTCTGACATTTTCAATCTCGCTGCATTGATATCTGAGCTTTACTGCTATCGTGCAAACAGAAACACACAAACTCAAAAAAATAAAATGCTTAATTTACACAAACAGAAACAGAAACAAAATATGTGGTTTGACTTTATTACCAGTAAAATTAAGAAACTTAGTTGAAGGCAACTACATCAATAACACTAACCTTTCAGCGTTAACATATATCACCATGTGAGTTGGCTGTAATATCAGGTGAAGTACGCACACACACACACACACACACACACACAATAAAGTCTAAAGAACTGTGTATTTTAAATATCACATGCTGCATATCTAAAAAAAAAAAACTAAACAAAAGCACAAACCCCTTCTCTACACACTCACTAATAATTTTGCTTTTGAGGAACATGTTTACTCGTGCTTGTAAGCGCTACACACAGGATGAGGAATCTGCTGTAATAGCGCTGAATGCATCTCTGTCTCCACAGGGATGAAAGCCTCATTCACATGAGAGGCTCCATTAACCTCCGAATCAGCTGCTTCGGTATTACATCCTCTTCACACAAACATTCCTGCATTAACCTACACGGTTTTTCAATGAATGGTTTCTCATCCTGTGCGCCATTATATTGCAATTTGAAGTCCCCGTACACCCACACAGGCACTTTAAGTTATTTTGGCTGATTATAGTTAATCTCACACTTATGCTGGGTTGAACTGCAATGGAAATCAGTAATAAACTTGGAGTAGTTATCCAGGTTATTTGGTTCCAAGCTGCCTTGCCATAACAGATTCAAGTGAATAGAAATTATCCTGGGAGGAACCATAATCAGGAAAAATAACTTTTTATTTATTCAATTTATTTATTTGTACCGGAGCCATGTAGAAGGTTTAACCCTTGGAAACAATGTCAAAATTCTGCCACGGCGCAGAATTTTTAGGAATGGCAGCGGATCCGGCGCTTCTCTGAGGTGTGCCAGATTTAACACAGCGTGTATGTGACTGCGTGTGTATGTGCGTGTTTGCAGCACTGTGACAGTAGTGGGAGGAAGGAAGTCACACACCATCTCATCTTCCTTGAGCGTCTGTCCCTTAGGTTCGCTGGTTATATAACTGATGTTAAGACAGAACGCTGGCCACCTCTAGGGAGGTATGTGGCACGAAACTGTAGTTACACAGTACCTGCTGCCTTGTGCCAGCCCTGTGATGAAGCCTGCACAGGTAGAAATAATGTATCTTATTGTATTAGCCTTGCACACTTTCAGTCCAATTTATTACTTTCGTCAATTAGATCAGTAATATACCACATTTAAATCTGAAGCAATAAATCTATCTTTGTTTTTATTTATTTATTTTGTCTTTAAGTATATTTTATACCTGACTGAGTCTTAACAGCTGTATGATGTAATTGCAATGCCTGAATAAGTTGTAAACATGCTATATAAATACACCAGATGTGGGTATGCGTCCTCAGTAAGGCTTTGCTCTGTCCTTCACACAGTTTCCCACCACAGTAGGAGAGTTTCTGTACAGGCTGTGTTTTTAATATTCAGCGCTGTCTGACTTCCAGCCCTCCTCGTCTGCTTTGTGCTCTTGACGCAATTTCTGTATTTTTAGCATAATAGAGAGGAGATCCCTTTCTTGGACACTCGTTGGATGCTTCAGAAACAGGATGGCGCACGTCTTCTACAATCACAGCTAGAATGTCTATCTCTCTATCTATCTAAATCGAAGCTAAACATTAATCTCTGTGATCTTCTCAATATTGCACTTCATTTACAATTTAACTGACGGTGCTGAAAAAAAAAAACAAAAACCCAAAGAGAACCCTTTTGAAGAAAATCCAGTTAAAAGGCCGCACATTTAACTATGTCGTCGAATTTCACCATCAAGGGCAAGGCTCTGAATATTTGAACACCACACCAGAGGCAGTGCAGAGGCTCAGAAAGGTGCTAATCTTGTCAGAGCACTATGATCACCATGATTATAGTGACACTCTCTCAATCACTAGGCCTGTAATAACGCTCTACCCCTTCATCCCTGTAAGGCTTCCCTTCTCTTCCACCTCACTCACTCTCTCTTTGTCTTGCAGGCAGACAGACACCCACGCACAGACACATGCGCACACATGCACACAAACACACAGACAGACTGTGTGTGCGTGGGTCAGTGCGGCACCGGTGGCTGCAGACTGGAACAGAGGTCGGCCGCACCCTGCTATTATCCCCAGAGACCTGTTCAGTTTAAAGGCAGTGCTGTGGCGCACTGAGTGACAGCTCAATGGAAGGCCCGCTGGGAGCTTACAAGCAGGTGAGGAGTCAGACAAACCAGAGGGAGAACACACACAGAGGGACATAGTGCAGGCACACCGGCAAATACACACCTACACACCGGCAGACACATAAACATCAATGCTCTTAGCTGGCTGTGAGTTAAACAGGCAAGGGATAAAACTGTCAAATGCAGTGGGAAGCACACATACATGCAGGGACACATGACTACACAAACACACACATGCTGAGTATGGTAATAAGGCAGTCATGTTCTTCAGGGATGGAGCCAGTGGCCACAGAGAGAGAGAGAGAGGAAGCAGCTGGCTGTTAAAATACTTCCCCTCCTAGCACTGTAATTTCCTCCCAGAGGCACACCTGGCCAACACTCATTCACACATACGTACTGTATGCGCGTGTGTGCTTTGTGTATGTTTGCGCACAGTGCATGCATGCATGTGTGTTTTCACATCTGCGTATGTGTTTCTTCTTTAGTTCTGCTTGACTGCGCGCGCCTGTGTGTGTGAGTGTGTGTTTGTGCTGTCACTAATGTTCATGGCTGATTCAAAGTGGATCCCTGCTGCCCAATATAACACCCATATTATTATACAGCATTACAAGTTATTACAAACACGAGGCTCATGTTACAGAGGCAGCTATTGGCACAGAATCTGAGACTAGTATCTTTTTTGGAAAAAAAAAAAAAAAAGAAAAGCCTGCAAAACTATTGTTAGAAAATTTGGGTATAAATAAAAAACTCTTATTTCAAGAGAGCTGTAAATGGTTTTCCATTTACAGCTCTCTATATTTATTTTGGACAGCTAGCTTTAGTTTTGCCCCTATTTAAAAACAGTGAGGTTTTTAAATTAATAAGTTTTGCTGCCAACTTTGGGGTTTTCCCTGCTTTAGATGCCCAGCCTTGGAAAATGACTTTGTTTACACAGGTTACATATGGTAAAGGTTCTCCTCTAGAACCGCTTCTTCCAGAGCTAAAAACACCAGCCTTAAGACAAAGGTCAGACAACTCAGTTTCATTCAGCTAAAGCTCAGAGAGCCATTTTATTCAAGGGTGAATGGAAAGACAGTGCTGGAATGGGATTATGTTTCTTCAGGGAACTGGGCCAGATAATGCAAATTGACAGAAGCATCAATCTGCCAGTTAAAAGTGAGATGGGCGATGTTTCGAGGGACCCGATTGTGCAAGTGCAATGTACTGTGTCTGTTAAGCTGTGATTGTAGGAAATTTGTTGTCTGTTAACATGCTGTGATTAGGCAATCAGAACAGTTAGAAATTAATCACTATAAACAGATAGATGCATATGAATATGTAGAATCTGTAGGCAAGGGACACGTTTGGTACTAGATGTTCTGGTTTATTTTGGTAGTTTGAGCAGTTTTGGTTGTGAGCTGGTAGAGAGAGACTAAGGAAGAAAACGGTGGCTGTGGCTCAGGTGGTTGAGTGGGTCGACTATCAGTCAGTAGATCGATCCCTGATTCCTCCGTGTGCTAAAGTATCCTTGGCCAGTTGCCCCAGTTGTGAGAGTGCAGGTACTTCAACTTCCTCCATCAGATCAAAAACAACAATTAAGTTAAGCTGACTTAGGTTGATCCTAAACTGGCCGAAGGTAAGAATGTAAGCGTGAATGGTCTGACATCATTAACCATTTCTGGGTCCAAAGGTTCCCCAAAATGACACAAACACTGAAGCTCGAGAGTTAAGAATTCTCCAAATTCTTACAGCTCCAATAAAATGATCAGTGTGGCTGTTCTCCCAGATGTTGCAATAAAATCTAGCATCCAGGCACCCATAAAAGAGGCTTTACAAGGGTTTAGCAGAGTTAGAAATTAGCAGGAACTTAACTCATTAGTTTCCATCTAAAGGTGCTGACTTGTTTTAAAATAAATAAATACAAAAAATGTACAGCTCTCCTATCACTTTGAACGTAAATAAAGACACAAAACTTAACAACAGGAATGCTTGGAGAGTTTTGAACTTGGGCTAGCTAACGTATAATAATGTGCTATCTGCTATGCTAGCTACAATGTTGCTACCTGCTATGCTAGCTACAATGCTATGCTTAGGCTAATATAAACACAATATAGGAAAGATGTAAAACTAGGGTTACATTTTTCCTTAATAAAAGTTTAGGGTCATCAATGAACAGAGATAAAAACCATCATACAGCAGGAAGAACTGAAATGGAGCAAATCTCACCAGATAACACTGGAGATCATCCCACAACATGAGATTAGTCATAAGTTTCTGCATGGTTTGGATTACGCACTGTGAGAAAGTTGTGGTCCTAGCAAATTATCAACAGTGTTAAGTGTTCAAATATTTGGTGTTTCAGACACCGTCAGCCCTGTGGTTACACGATGAGTTTTTAAGGATTTAGCTTAAAGACATGCTTCACAGGAACGGCTTCTGTTTTTAGGGGCTTGTTTTTATTAAATAAAATAAGACATAAATCATGACAACATGTTAAAAAGACAAAAGCCTTAATGAACTGAGTAATAGCTTGGAGCCAGAGGGTTGGTATGGACTTATACAAGCAGATGGGGAAAAGTTTAAAAATGGGACTTTGGTTGTGTGGAAGTCATTTTTTTTCTCTTCATGCATTTAAAGCTTGTGGTCTGAAACAAAGGGGTTAAAAATGACTCAAGCAAGAGAGAACGTGACCTTCCCAGCATTTCACGTGGCTATTTGGGATTTCCATCAAGAGGCACGCCATAATGCAAAGTGTCTGCTGGGGCCCCGGTTACACGCTGAAGATGAGTTCAGGCCATTTATGAGTTGCGTGTGCTCACATCTCTAAGTGCTTAGTCATGAGTCGCCTCTTAAAACCCTTGCACCATATGACTATCCATGTGTCACACCAGCAGACGGAGAGGTGGGGGCAACAGTGGTGGAGGGGATGCAGTTTAAGGAAATAAAAAAGGAGTAAAGTGAGAGAGTTAGGCAAAGAAAGATATACAGAGAGAGAGCGGGACCCGAGGGAGCCTCCTTCATTTTCTGGATGTGGGAGGCAGACATTAAGCTACAGTGACTAGCACTACTGGCCTCTGTCTGACCCTCTCCAACTTCCTCTTAGCTCAGGCCAAGACTGACACGTCATGGTATCGGCGCTGTGCAACGTGGCGCACACGAACAACACAACAGCACCAATCTAACAACAGCTCACATCAGCCCTGAACGCTAAAGCGGATTAGGGTACAGCACAAAACATACGAGAACACAGAGAATATCACCGCCTGCGGGGTAAAACAAATGCAGGCTTTGTATGCATGTATAAAGCCCCGTGTAGCTGCCACAGCCCTTCGCCCGGTGTCAGCCCACCAGCTAATTGCAGGCATTTCCCCCCAAGGTTGCAGGGAGCTTTTCTGCCTTGAGAACAAAATATCAAGCTTGGGAACAAAATGTCAGGGAAAACACAAGAGCTGCAATGAATTACATTTATATTATGTATATAAGTACAAAATAAAACCAAATGATACCATGCGAACAGAATGTTAGAGCAATGCATCATCTAAAGTACTAGATCCGATGTAATTAAGTAATAATGCAGGATACAGTAACATTAATAAAGAATATTTATGTGAGATTCAGGCACACGTAAAAGAGTTAGTGAAGAGCGTTATGGGGAAAAAGCCCTCCAATAGTCCATCTGTTTGGGCATGTCTCAGCGCCCTGGACAAAACACTGCAGTAGCACTAAAACACATGCTTGCATGCATGCGGCTGGAGGAACACATGCACAGACAGTCCTGCCTCCAAAGACTAAACATTCAACTACAGCCTTATAGGCTGGCCTCTGGAATTTGTCTGGGGCATAAAGTAAGCAAAGCAAAGTCAAAGTCTGTATAAGAGAGCAGACGATTAAGGAAAATTAACTGAACAGAAGGGCACTGACCAAAAACCAGATAAAATGAGATAAAATGAAATTACTGGGGAGGAAGAAATGCCTTATTAAAAGATGGGGCTCTGCCCACTCAGCAGTAAAAAAAAAGAAGAAGAAGACAAATACGGCAATTCTTTGCTTTTTTATTGCCCCAGCAATTAATTGACAAATGTGTCACATTTATAAAAAAGCTCGCTCTCTCCACTTTGGACATTGATTTACACCTTCCTCAGCTTATGGTGTAAGAAAGTGATCAATCTCACTCCTTCTTCATCTCCCTCTCTCTTTCTTGAGCTCCACTATTACCTTGCTAAATATAACTTCCTTCCCTCTGTCTTTAGCCAGGAAATGAGTCCAGCATTCAATATCTGGCTGTGAATTACACAAGCCTGGCATAGGAGATCTTCAGAAATGATTGATCTATTATTAATTAATTTGCTAATGTCCCCGATTGATCTACAGGTGGGGAGTGATTGTCTGGGAAAGAAAATATGAGGGGGATACAAGAGGAAAGTAAAAAAAAAGAAGAAGAAGAAAGAATTGATTTCTTTTTAACCTGAGGAAGGTGGAGAGAAGAAGAATCTGTGTGTAAGATCTATACTGCATTTCTTGTATAGCGCTGAGCGATATGATGCAACAACTGGAAGGTAAACCTTGTGTTTACATAATGTTGTGGTCTAGAATAGCTAGGACAAAAATGATAAAAAGGAAAAAAGAGAGAGAAACAAAGAGAGCGATCCACATCAAATGCTACTGGGAGCAGCACATGCCTGCTCGTCTGTCTGTCTGTCTGTCAGTCTGTCTGTCCGCTTAGCCTTGAAAATCCCAGCACTCAAAGCCAGACGACCACAGAACTCATGCCCACGCCACACACGCACACAGACACAAACGCGCACACACACACACAAACGGGCTCGCACAGTAGCCTGTTCTATCCTACGCTATTGATCTGCACCCCACTCTTCATTAGAAAGAAAGATTCAAAGGCAAGAAGGAGCAGTGAGACGTGTTGTGTGTGCCTATGTGTAAAGCTAAGTGTAAACGTATGATCAAGGGAGTTGTGTAAGCTCTGTGTGGTTGTATATGTGTGTGATTCCATAAAGTTTTTCTTTCTTTCGTTTTTGTAAACCCATATGCATGTGTGTATGTATGTATGTGGATGTACTGCCAGGTATCAGTAACAGTGGGAGCAGATCTGTGTTACTCTAATGCAGTCTGTCCTCACTGGGTGTTCCTATGGAAACTCTCTCTCTCTCTCTCTGTATATTATTAGACATTCTTGAGTCAACTGCTCAGAATAGGAAGACACAGATCTCATCTATTGCAATGCACTCAGTATAAAGTCCTTCGGCTCACACCTGAACTGTGCGGCAGCTTAATTTCCTTGAAATTATTTTCACTTTTGCGATCGTGGGAGATACTGACTCTTGAACTGGTCAGTTTATTAACTTGTAGACATCAGATCAATGAGAGCAACTGGAGGGTCACGTCTACTGACGCGGGCCTGAGGCGTGCAGAGCAATAGCGGCGCACTCTATTTTCTGGTAATTTTTCCATTTTTGTTTGATTAATTCTTTTAGTAATAGCACAAAACAAGAAGGCCTTGTGAAAAAAATACTCGCATACCTCCAAACAAAACAAAAACAAACAAATTTAATACTAGTAGGTTTTTGTAACATGTAACAGACTATTTAGTCCAGTTCTTTTTGCAGTTCCTTTGATTTAGATCAGCTAAACAACAAACAGTATTTCTCACACGACGTTAAAGAAAGAAGCTTTCCCAGCAGATTCTGACAATAATGCATGCTTTACATTTGCTTTAGTCGGTATATGAATGACTAACTATAAACAGGCGCGTTTATTGAACCTTTTTACAATTAAAATAAAGAAATAAATAATCTAAATCAATTTGTATATTTGTTTTAATTTGTTTAGTTTATGTTAGCATATAAGGAGGTTAGGATTATGGCTTGATGATGTAGCCAGGGGTGTTGAACTCCAGGCCTCGAGGGCCGGTGTCCTGCATGTTTTAGATATCACCCTGGGTCAACACACCTGAATCAAGTGATCAGTTCCTTACCAGGCCTCTGGAGAACTTCAAGACATGTTGAGGAGGTAATTTAGCCATTTAAATCAGCTGTGTTGGATCAAGGACACATCTAAAACCTGCAGGACACCGGCCCTCGGGGCCTGGAGTTCGACACCTGTGATGTAGACCTTTCAAAAACTCATGTATCTAAAACCTTCTTTTGAATAGTATTGTATCTGTGGTGTATCTGTGGTTGAGAGCAAACTCAGTAAGATTGGGAAAATGTCAAGCTAGATTCAAGGTCAACAACAACAGAGCACGACACGGCAGTGGAAAGAGTGAAGTTTCCACAACGATCTATGTAAATATGAGTTAACACAAGCTAGTTTACTCCAACTGCAGGTACCAAGCTGGGATCAATGGGAAGGTTGCATCAGTAAAGGTTTTTTAAACCCACCCCCCAAATGAACCATCATCTTTTTGCATTATTTTATTGCTAAATAAGGTTGACCACTCATCAACCTTTAAAAAGAAACCTTTTTGCATCTAAATGTGTTTGAAAATTTTATATGGTTGAAAGTCATTGTCAAACAACATATTAATAGCATTCTTTTGAGTGGTCAAATGACCATAATCAAAGAGCAACATATTGGCAAGGTACACAGACTAGTATTACCAGAATAAACATGTTTATAGCATTTATGTACAGCTATGTGTAAATTATGTTTCTCATGTAATCACAGGGTGATAGTGTTGCACATTGAGCCTCCGGACAGCCAAAGCACCGCAGCTGTGCAGTGTTCAACTCCACCGATTGATGGAGTTCAAACAATTTCAGACTAACTTCCTTCTTCTTTTAGTTGCTGCATTGTCTCGCAATACATTTACATTTATTCAGAATATTCAGAATATTGAGTATTTGACTATATACTCATCTTCCCTTCCTCTAATTCGTGAGCTGACACAACATGGGAAACTTTTATATTTTGCTCGCCAAAATGACATCCATACCTGTTGTTTCAGTTTATTGATTTCATCTGTAGAGTGGAAGATGGAGAAACCGAAGACTTAAGACGCAGCTGTCAATTAGTAAGGGAGCCAAGGCAGAGCATAATTCTGTACAGGAACACAGAGGGTGGTACCTCACCAGTCACACATGTGTGTCTCCATATGTTACTCCTTCCTCACTGGAAAATTAGTGCAGTGACAAGATGTGTTTGAGGGTGTGTAGGTGTAATCTTTTTGACAGTGAGGCACGCTCGCACTGTGACTCACTGTCTTTGCACACAATAGGTTGATATGATTATATAACAAGGTGAGCGTTAGGGAAGACTTTATTTAATGGGAGAACAGCTTGGGTTGTGCTTCAGCATGTATTGTTGAGAACATAACCATGGCACAACTAACACTTGCACGACTTATCCAGGTTTAAAATTTAGTGTGAATGGCCTGCACTTAAGTTGGAAGTCAGTGTTACTGAATAACTTCTACGTGTGGCTAGCTCCGATATAAAAAGAGAGGAGAGTGTAGAGCTGAATCGTGCCTAAAGAGCTTCAAAAGTAGAGGACAGTGCGATGAGAACTAGAGACTAACCTCTGGAGTGGTAGTCGTTCGCTGCGCTGCTGATGGGCACTTTCTTAACGGCTGAAGAGCGATAGACGATGTGTGTCCTTCCTCCTCCCCCCTCCTCCTCCTCTTCTATCACTCCATCGCCCCTCTCGACTGGCTCGATAAAAAACTCCTCTCTCTCTGTCTTGATCATACCGGCCTGAAAAAGAAACATGACTCATTATATCATAGTAATACTTATCAGTCGCTAACATGACACCCAGCTTCTCCTCATCCAATATGTGCCTCCATCCCTCACCTCCCTGATAATTTAAAGAAAGAATCGAAGGAGAAGAGAAGGGGAGAGCGGTGATCCCTCCTGGGGCCCCCGCAGAGGTCCAGAGTGACACCTGGCATCTCAAATGGCCAACACAAGAGCAGGAGATGAGACTGTCCCACTCCCATCCTCCGCTAACACATCCTGTCAGGTAATTCCCCACGTCCCTTGTGCACACACTCACACAACACACATCAGCCTGCATGTGAACAGGGGTGAGGAAGAGGAGGTGGCGGCAAGTAAAGAAGAATACTCACAAAACACACACACACACACACACACACAAAAAGGGGGTTGCGTATACATACATGGGGAAAACAGGCACTGGGAAAATTGCCCGTCACTCTCTGTTATTCCATCTGTCTGTTTAAGACAACTGGTAATTACCAAGGCAACGCACTGCTGTAGAGGAAAGAGAACACACACAGAGGATTGCGAGGCTTTTGAGAGGAAGAGAGCAAAAGAAAGAGGGTGATAAATGAAGGGAAAACATTGATACGATCAGCATGTGCCTGTCGGCTTTTCTCTCCGCTCTGACAGGAGAAGGAAAATATGACGAACAAGCTGAAGACAGGAAAGTGAGCTGATGATAGAAAAAAAAAAACATGCGTTACAGATGAATGAGGAATAAATAGCTGCGTGTGTACTGTACTGCATAGAGATTAGCTGAAGCAGGTGGAGTCAGAAGCCTTACAATGATACCAACACCTCAAATAAAAACAGGCAGTCTATTAAGCTCTGATAATGTCTGGGGGCGTGGTCAACACGATCTCTTAAAAAGCACACCCCAAATGCATGTCCCCCTGCAACACATTGCCAAATTTAAATGCAAAGTATGCCAACAACTGTTACACAATAAAGGCTTATTGAGAAAAGAAGGCTTTTAATCCAATACAAGGGTTTTTAATATGAACAGTTTATATGAAGTGTATTGTAGCAATCTGAGTTCCAAGGTTTTTAGTGAAACTCCTGGACAAGCATCTCATAATAACCTGTGTGTTTGTTCCATTGTAAAACTCAAGACTCAAGACACATTACAGTCCAACTGATATAGGATTTGATGATTTTAAAATCTGATATATACCCGAGTCCCTAATATGGTAAATATGAAAGGTTACAAAGGTTGATCAAGATGTCATTAGATCAATGGAATGAGTACATGACTTAAATAATTAGGCTGGCTCTTCAATGAATGCGCCATGCTACCTTTAAAAAATGGCGCTAGTTTGGTTTTATATCCAATATAAGATACTGGACCTTGTAGAGGGACCTCGAGATCCCTCAGTCATAACCTAAAATTAAAATAAGCTTTGTCTGTTTATTTGCTTGGTGTGTTTATTTATGTATTTGGAGAAATTCAAAGCATTTCTGTTTTTGCTTGAGTTTTTCTAGGACATTAGATCATTTTCTTGCGATTTAGTGGACAAATACACACGAATGATGAATTTAGTTGATGCGATGTACAGTGTGTTTTTTGCCACTGCGCTGTATGAATACAACTGATTAGACTTCATGCTTTGTGAGAAAAAAGTAAAATAACACATGCACTACATTTGTCATTATTTCTTTTTGTTATTCAGTGCAGTCTTTAAAAAATCCATGTTATTGGCTACATCTGTATCAGTAATGTCTCTATAGAAGAGTACAGGGAGTCTAAATGCATCAAATCTAAAGAAATATGCTTGGTGGAAACAAGTATGCGTAGTACTTATTGACTTTTCTATCAGAAATGGAGAGTATGAATTTGTATGCTCCTAGTATTCCTCAGAGAGGCTGATTTGAAAGGACATTAGCAAAAGTTGCCCCTTAGAAATTAAAAGGTGCTCTTATTCTTGCTCTCTTCGGTTCCTTCCTCTGTCTGTCTCTCTCCTTCACCCTGCCAGTCTGATGCTTTAGTCCCAGAAGGATGTTGACAAGTCACTGACCTGCCTCCCCTTTTCTTTTTTTCTCTTTCTCTTTCCTCGGCTCTCTCTTCCCATCCCTCTATTTTTTCGAGCTATGGTGCAGCATTCTGATTGGATCTGATGGATCTGCGATGGTGCATGCCTTCCCACTCTAGAATACCAAGCAGATGTGAGAGGAGAGCCGTGTCAAAGAAAAAAAGATGACATGTAGGACTGGGAGACATGCTTAAATCAACCAGAGCCTACATAGTGGGGGTGGAGGGTCAGAGAGAGGAAAATGAGTGTGATCATATAAGAACTGGAGAAAAGCTTTGAGAAAGTGATGTAAATAGACACTATAATAGAATGAACAGTGTAAAGAACCGTCTTTATCTCCTCTAAATCATGGACACCCAAGTCCAAGCCAAGGCGATTAAAGGGAGGCTTGTCCAAATGCTTTGTCCGGATGAAGCAAAAGTTCAGATACAGAGTCATCAAAGCAGAGTCATTCAAAGACACAACTGAAAACCATGTTTGTATGTAGGCAACCTCGACTCTGCTAGCTTCGTTACTCAATTAAGTCTCTCTTATTTGAAATTTCCTTTATTGGTCTTCATGAAAAAATGAGGTGTGTTACTGTTTGTCTCCCTGTTGTGAGAAAAATCAGCTTCAACTATAACACTTGCTATTAGAAATGGAAGCAGCGATTTTCATTTACACAGGGATCATTTTGTTTAACTCCCATGAAAGAAAAAAGGAAGAGCATCAGCACATAACTCAGTTTTGTCAATTTCCATAAAACTCACAAATGCTCACAAGTGTAATTTTTTAAACTTTGTAGTCGTAACCTCTGAAGTCTAATGACTTCCAACCACGCTGCTTTGGCAGTCGTTGCTTTCACGTAAAATCTTTCCCACTTGAATCACACTGATACGCTTAATGGTGAAAGCTGCAAAGAAACGTATCCTTGACTGGCACTGCACTACTTTGACTAAGAAGAGTGATTTCTGCTGATGGCTCTGCATGACGTGTGGCATTTGGCTGACGGGTAACTTCAATAATAGTGCACAAAAATGTCTCAGTTTAAAGAACACTGTTTGCAAACATCTGTATTCCTCTAAAATTATGTAACATCAGAAACACACATTAAAATGATGTCATCTGGTGATCCGTAAAATCTCAAGCTTCCTGCCAAGTGGATATTCAGCTGCTTTTATGAATTTTTTTCATTTCCTTTGTAATTGCTGTAGCTTAAAAAAATCATCGCCCTATAACTAGTTTTGCCTGTTCAGGGACTGCTCTAGGCTCAGCTGCCTTGCTAGCTGCTGTTCTCTTATTACAGTAAATTCATTGTGCTCCTTTGGGTGATGAGCCTCAAGACGTTTTATTAAGTTTGACATGTTAAAATTTAGCTTATTAGCTTCCCTCCCCTCATGAGGCACTTAACTCTAACAGAATCACTCTCTACATTTCATCATCATCAAAAAACCTTTTATAATCTGTATATTAGATCACACACATAAAGCAGCCTTGGGTTTGGGTGAAAAGGTTGGGAATGATCGTGAATTTCACAAGGAGGATTAATATCTTTTTCATCATATGAATGTAAATATATTCAACTCACTTTATGGTAGTCGTATGTGATAGGGCTGCGTATAGCTGTAGTCCTGGTAGAGTGCCTGTAGGCTGGGGTTCTCTCCAGTGAACGAGATTACAACTTCACTTTGGTTCTGATCAACAACCAATGTAGAGCATTGGGACTTCTTAGGTTTCTTTGGTGGGGTATATATATTTTTTACCTGATATAAAAATGTCAAATTGCAAGAAGCAGCATTTACATCCCCTAGTGAACACAACAATGAGATGAGCCCAAGCATGTCTGAGAGCAAGAGCAGTGTGTCAGCTTTTGATGATGATTTAATACCTAAAAAGGGAGCTACTCCAAAAATTGAAGTGCACTACTTCGCAAAATATGTACGAAATTTATTCTGACACAATTTTCACCACTTGAGGCAAAAAAATGCTTTCAAGTAAAAGTAGTCTACAAAGGAGGAGATACTAGCAGCTGGTGACGTGCAACCAAAATGCAAACATATGACTTTAATTGTTGCTGGAGCACTCGTTAATTACATAGTGAGTGCTTATGCACTGTTGATAGATATAATGCGGTGTCACTAATATTATAGTGAGGGTGTGATGGGAGTGTCTGGCAAAGGCAAACCTTCACCTCCTGCAAAACTTCAGCAACATTCCAAGGGAGTCTGGATGGGTCATATTCCCCAATATAACTCGAAAAACTAGATCATGGACAACACAGGTAAAGTTGGCCACCATCCCTAAGAAGCCTTATCAAAATTGGTCAAACCTGTGGGACTCTTGAGAGAACTTACAAGTACCAATGGGCTAAGCAGAATGTGGTTTTGGTGGTTACCAAGGCAAGAACCAGTGTGATGGGATTTCAGTGTGGTTTGGAACAAGAGAAATTCTGTACAACTGTCAGAAAACTCAGAGAGGTGAAGCAGCTTTTAGGCAAAAATGTGTGTGGTGGGAGTGGAAGGAATATTTTGAGAATCTCCTAAATTCCAATGGCATGCCTGTAATTCCATAGAGGAAGCAGAGAACTATCTGAGTTATTCATTAGCTGTTCGGTGGCTGAGGACAGATGAGATCCACCCCGTTTGTCAAAGTTCTCAATTTTACGGCATTGCCTTGATTAGCATGTCTCTGCAATATTGTACTGTCTTATTCTGTCAATGTGTAATAGTTTAGATTGCCACATGTTAATGTGAGTTATCTTTTGCATACAGTGTTGTGAATTTAGTCTACCACAATGGTTGATAGCTAACTGTCAAAAAAACAGGCAGACTGCTGCCATGCTGTCCTTGCTGTTGTTTGACCTCTTTGCAAAGGTCATTGTGTGCACTGTAATTTATTTTAGATTTCTGCAAGAATCTGGATCTAGGGTCTGAGATGGAAAGTAACTGATCATCCTGGAAAAATGGACCACATTGTCTTTAAAGGTGAGACATCTGAAATAAATTGCTATCATTTTGAAAAAATATATAGAAACAAATAAAAAGTTAAATCCAAAAAAAGGAAAACTGATTGTTTCTCCAGGTTCACATCTGGTTTAGAGATTAGTTATTACAGAGCCAAGTAAACGCTGTGTTCTGGGAACACAGTATTTTCTCAGGGAGAAAGTAAATTGAGAACAGGGTCCTCCAAAGGTTTCCTGCTGTTGTGACTACTTTTGCCAGGTTTGAGTAAGAGATAATCTGGATTCACGGTGGCAAACGTGTCTATTGTAGAGATTAGCACACCAGACATATAAACCTACGTAGTTCTAAACATCGGAAACAAGTCCAGTAAAGAAAACCCCAATGAAAAATGGGTGTTATTTCTCCAAATGTGGGGAAGGAAAAACATGGAGACAGGGCTCTGTTATTCATGTTTGGGTAAAACATTTCGCATGAGACAGCTAATGGAGCTGGAAGAAATAAAGATCAAATAAAAGAGGCAAAAGCCAAGAAAAAAATAAAAATGAAACATTTTATTGAAATTGAAAAGTACCTGAAGGCATTAAATGTGTAGAAATCTGACACAGTCCAAGGACAGAAGGAAAATTAAGGGAAAAGGCTCAGGAGAACAGTAAAGGGGATACGAATGAAACAGTTAAATCTGACCCTTCCAGCCATTCTCTGACCACAGCCCACCACTGAAGGTTTCACATCAACAAGCCTGAGAAAGCACAACCACCTTCATGTCAGAGTTTTTTCCAATATCCCACCAAACAGTGAGACCCGCCAATTCCGAATCATATGCATCAGTGGACAGCCCCTGCTCGACCTTTGACTCATAACTAAGGAAAAAAAAAATTCTAGTGAATATCCTACATGAGACATCAGCAGACAACATCATGACTCGGATGATGATGACAATAAGGCGTACAGGGAGGCCATTTCAGCCCCGTGTAAGGTCAGACATCATGTCATCTTGACAATCTCCTCAAAAAATGGACAAAGAGCTCTGCATAGCAGCCCTAACCATGTACCAGTCTAGCCAAGCTACAGCCTTTGTGCCAGAAGCCCTGACAGCAACCATGTATAAAGCTCCTGCTTGATGCGTCTTCTTTAACAATCAGTAAGCGATGGGACGATATGACCCAGACATGTGTTTCAAGTGCTATCAGAAAGGACATTGGGCTACAGACTGCCTTAGCAGGGACAACACTGAGAGACATGCAACTACTCTGACTCAGCTGATGGTTGCAGTAGACGGTGCTACACCTACAACACACACAGGTGATAGCATACACACCCTATGCTCACGCTTAGTAACACGCGCTATTCCCTACAAAACCAAAAGCTTCAAACTCCTCCACAGGTTAGTGGGACCTATGTCTCGTCTGTTAGAGGGTGAGGAGAAGTGGTAAGAAAAAAACGTATGTGTAATGATGAATGAAGGAAATTGAAACTTCAAACATTTTTGCTGTCTGCCTGACGCCATGATATAATGTGTTGTTTGGGTATTTGAACCCCTGAAGGCCTCACTGTAATTAAACTTGAAGGGTTTGAGCCTGACCCTCACATTTTCAGGCCTGATCAGCTTTAATCAATAGAAGCTGTCAGGTGGTAACATAAGTGACCTACTTTTGGTAGAAGCTGGGAAATGTACACCACACACACCAAGGTACTGTGGCTTTATTTTTAAAGCCACAGTACCTTGTATTATTTTAACACTTTATTTTTAAGGTGTTAAAATAATACAACAATAACAAAGACAAAAACACGACCAAACAAGGCAAAACATAATGAAAAAAAATAAAATTAATAATAAATAACATAGTATATTGAGTTGATTTATTTAATCCAACCCCCTTCTCATTATTTAATAATAATGGGTCTTTCTTTTTCCCCCATTAATATAGTTAGCTAAAACCAAACTGAAAATGTAAAATCTCAATTTAGCTAATTAAAAGAAGAATAAAAAGCTTATATACATATATGTGTGTGTATGTGTGTGTGTGTGTGTGTGTGTGTGTGTGTGTGTGTGTGTGTGTGTGTGTGTGTGTGTGTGTGTATAAGCAGCAAAAGCAAAACTGAAAAGAACAACTGCTTCTAGAAAGTAATTGAAACTAAACTGAAGCGTAAAATTTTGATTCCTTGCACTGAACCTCACGTGTCTCTATAGATATCGATAGTGACTTCAAGAAACAATGCCACAGAGAATTTATGACCACACACTTGTTCATGTCAAAACATAAATGTGCATTTAACAAACACATAGTTTAACATGTTTGATGTATCAAATCTCTCCTCAAGTATCATTTAAAGCATGACAGAGACAGATAGGAAGATTTTGGCCCTCACTCTGTTTTGGTCAAATATAGTGAACTTTCACTTGGCGTGGCAGACATCGCTTTCAACTGCTGCAGTGTTTTAAATGATGCTGTGTTGCTACCTGTTGCAGGGGAAGGGGAAAACAACTCAACCTGATATGTCAGTGTCTTGGATATCTTGTTTGGGAGGCCCCTTAGAGATGGATTGGGTCCCACCAACCGCTGTGAAAGTGGGATATTGCAAATCTTCATCTTCTGTGCTATCCCAAATTTACAGACAGATGAAGGATGGCCTCGCCACCTCAACCTGACAACCAACAAGCGCAGACAGTTTACTCCCTCTGGGTTAGGGTTACTGCAATACTACAGGAAGTTTAAAGACAGTGACTCTGAAATAGGCATCTGAGACTGTCGTCCTTGGTTTTACTTTTCAAGAAGAGAGTAGAGTCCACACGTTGGTTGGTTTAGCTTTCGGGAGGAACGATAAAGAGTTTTACCATGGAATACTGAATCAATGCTTTGAGTTGAGTACTGTGGAAGTGATTTGCAGCGATGTGGCAAATAGAGATGAGTAAAGTGGCTACGGGTAAAATAACTGCTGGTGAGCGAAACCCATGCTAAACTTTCAGTAAATGACCTAAGAGACAGCCAGTGACACTGAAGAATACAGTTACTTGAGATATGACCTTCTAGGAAATATATTAGAGGGTCACCTAGGCAACTGAAGCTTCAGCGTGTACATGGCTTTGGCCTTTGAGGTTATTTCGTGAGCTTATTCAAAGCTAAAGTCTCTCTTGGTTGGTTTGGGAACACTTTTAAGTCTCCCAGAAGGGCTTGAGGAGGTCCCTAGGGAAAAGGAGGTCTAGACTGCTACTGCAGTCTGGAACCTGGATCTCAGTAAGCAGGAGAGAAAGTAGATGAGGAGCCACAACCAAGGTTTTTATATCTTCTTAGTATAATGATCGTAGCCTTAAGTATGTAAATATGCCTGTATATACCCAATCTCCTCCTTAACTGGTGGGCAAATCTCAAAGGAACTTTACACAAACATCGTCGTGCATACAGTGATCATGAACATGTATTATAAATCCCAGTTCTACTGATTTTCATATTTATCATCGCCCTGTGAATGCATCCATTCGCATTTGTTTGTCATGTCATGTTCAGTGTATGTCACCCATACGTAACTTCATGGTCACCAAAATTTGTATCCACACTCAAAATGATACCAAAATTATACTTTTTGTTTTTTAAAAGAGTGAAACAAATGCAGCTTAAACTTAGCTTAAACAACCGCCAGTGAATTGCCATTCTAATAGACTATCAAGCAATAAAACATTAGCACATAGAATGCGCCACATATTCACTTCTGGCTCACACTCAAACAATCATTCATGTTCACAACTCAGCAAACTGTGCTGTATATAATGGGTTTTCATTACTCTCACGACAACTGAGACAGTGACACTAACCACAACCTTCCCTCTGAGACCCTGATGTCCATCTGAAGAATCCAAATGCGGATCCTAAACTGAGTCTCACTTTACAGCTGGGGGATATTTGAAACCACACTGAGCTCTATTTGAAGATGTGAAGGTAGTAACTTGAGTCCAGGGTAAGTGTCATGAGGAGGACATGAGACAGTAGAGTAGCAGAAAAGCCGTGTTGGAGTGGAGGAGCGGATGTTGTGATGAGGATCAAAGTCACACCCGGTTGGGACCCTCCAGCTCAGTCCAGTGGCAGTCATTGTGTGTGTATGCGTATGTTTGATCTGGTGTCACTATGTGTGTATGTGTGTGTGTGTGTTTGATCTGATTCATAACCCTGCTACTGCTGGCTTACTTCATACACAGTTGCACACATGCATCCACAGGCAGGCGGAGCAGGCACAGTCACACAAACCCAAACACACATCTTCGCACAAATATAGCTTTGATAGTGACTCACTCTCACTGTGTAACCCTCCATTCATTCACCCTTTGAGTCATGAGATAATCAGTGTCATACAATAGTAAAGCTGATTTGGAAAATTAGAGACACTTCAGAGAGACAGATTAAGAGGACACGTCATCGCAAACATTAATACTGTTTTAATTACTCGCATCAACAGCAAATTATAGCTTTTGGCTCAGAGAAAACAAGCTCTGAAAAAAAATAAAGATTTGTATTGTGGACTATAAATATGGCTCTGGAAAAAATTTTAATCTATATAACTCAAACCCAGCCTTGAGTGACGCTAAATATAAAAGAAACTGGAAAAATGTACCGCTTGACTCTCACTGGGGAGAGATGGAGAGCAAAAGCAGCAGAAAACTCCAGATTAGGACAGATTCATTAAGTGAATTAAACTGTTTTCTTAATGTTGTCAGGAGTGAGGCATTTTCCCAATTATGTTAATCTGGGATATGGAAGCAGGATGAAGAGAATAAATCTGACACAGCAGAAAGAAACATGAATCTAAACACATTAAACGCATAAAGAGAGTCAGGCCTTGTTGTACTTAAACTTTCTGAAAGCTTTTCTACCTCAGCTCCCACACACTCATAGGCTGACCGAGTATTTGTGTGTGCGTGCGTGTGCGTGTGGTGTGAGCCAGATGCCAGTGTGATTTAAGCCAGAAAGGACTTAGTGACACTGCCTCATCCCTGTCACCCTGCTCAGCTCATTACATAGAGTGGTCTCTAAAAATGGCCACTAAAAACAGAAGAAAAAAACCTGCAAGCACTCACCTACACACTCTCTCTCTCTCACACACACACACAAACACACACACACACACGCACGCACACACACACATGTCGCAGCTTTGTCCCAGTCGCCCTTATATGTCTTCTTTCTGCACCTCATTTCTAAATTGTTCATTTTTGACCTACATTTCAGATCACCCTATCTCTATGTTTCTCCCTTACACACACAGGGAGAAACCTGAAATGACCCCTAGTGTCATTTCAGGTTTTAAATTTTCACTCAGGCCGACACAAATTAAAGATCTACAAACACAAATTGTATAAAACAAATTGAAAAAAAAAGTAAAAAAGCAAAAAACGAAGCAGTCAAAGGATGAGGATTAGACACGAGTATACAGGAAAAGCCCTCTGTGAGTCCCCTACAACACCACTCTGGGGCTTTACTCTTCCCCATTGATGCACTTATGGAATTTTCTGTTTCTGACCAATCAGCTCTCTTTCCTGTGTCCCCCCCCCCCCCCTTTTTTTTTTTTTTTTTTTTTTTTTACTTCTGCTATTGCATCTGCAATGATTTCAAACAGTTCTGTTAGCATCTACTTTCCTCCATTTCTTTCCATTAAGTAAGTGGGGAAGGCCTCCGATGTGTGAGAGTGAAGACCCAGGTGCTGGAAAAGGACAAAAGCAGAGTGCAGCACATATTATTTTAACAGACTAATAATAGCAGTAGTAAGCCAAACTGACAGCACGATCTGTGGAAATTTTGGTTCGGGGTCAAAGCTTTGACACAGACCGAAACACAGTTGCTGACAGTCTGGCAGTTAGACCTAGCCAGACAGTTTGGAGCTGCCTCACTGTTCCGTTGTCTCTCTCCCTATTCCTGTTGTTATTCATTAGGACAGAAGCTCCCTCCCCCTGCTGTCTATCCAAACAGAGATTATGAATCAGCAGTACAGGCAAGAGGAGAAGTATAGACAGAATAAAAAGAGGAGCCAAAACAACAGAAATATGTGTTAACCAGCTGGGTAAAGGTGTTTCTTTCTGCTAAAAATGAGACAATTTAAAAGTGACAGGTGAGAATTAAGTGTGACATTGCGGATGGTCTAGAGAAAGACTTGAGGGAAATTGTGGGTCAATGAATAGTCACTGAAGAACACATATAGGAGATAAGTTAAAAACTTAATCACAATTAGCTCAAAACTGGAATAAATCAACTGTACCCCCCAGCTTCACTCCCCACTTCCCAGTTTGTCTCTCTCTTTCTGTCTGACAGCTTTCCCAGGCAACCACCTGACCTTCCTGACCTGACCAATACTGAGGAGTTGGGACAAGCACGGGGAATGTTTACAAGATTCAATTATCAGAAGCAGCCATACTTGGTCTCTACTGTTGTCTGTGTGGCTCAGGTATTAGCAGAGGGCCTGTAATTCCTGAACAGAGTGTCAGGTTTGTCTTAAAGAGCCAGAGGCTCCATAACATAAAGCTACTCTAATCTCACAGGAAGGTTTATTCTAATCATGAACAACTGTGTGGAGAGGAGCTGATTTACAACACTGTCCCAACAATGACAAAACAATGCTGTTAAGAAAAACTCAGAACTCCAAACAAACCCTGGGGCGCAGTAACAGAGACGGCCTCTGAGGAAATGCACGCCTATAGGGCTTCCTGTTTGTTTTCACCTTGGCAATTTTCATTATATCCAGTGTACATTAGGACTTAAGTGAAAAACTATTAGAACAAATTCAAGAACTTTACAGGGTGTTGAATTAATTTTGCAAGACACATGTGATGTGGATGCTGGAGGCTACGAACACAGACATATATAAACATATATAAGACAAAATTAAATGATATGCAAATCTGTTTGCATATCATCCTCATATTTTACTCAGAACAGAATACAGAAAACACATTGAATGTTTAAAGTGAGAAAATGCGCCATTTTAAAAAATATATATATTAGCTCTGAATTTAGTGGCAGCAATATTTCTCAAAAAAGTTGTAACAGACCAATAAAAAGCTGGGAAAGTATGTGATGCTAAAAAGATGTTTTGCAGCTAAGTTTTTTAATTGGCAACAGGTCCGTAAGACAGGCAGAGTTAACAGTGAAGATGGGCAGAGGTTCACTAATATAAAAAAATATGTTCCTATGAATTATGGAATTATTTGAATATCTTATGATATACAGTACACAATCATCAAAAGATTCAGAGAATCTGGAGAAATCTGGGCTGTCTGATGGAACTACATTAAGAATTCCTCCAGAAATCACTTTGTTGGGTGAGGAATTTGGTTGTTGATAGGACATAGGTTTGATTCGCCCTTTATTCATAAGTGTACAACTGTATCAAAGTTAGGGATGGGTACCAATAAACCGTAGTAACCAGACCGAAAAGCAGCGCACATTTCGGTGCTTAATTTATTTTTTTTCCTGAGATGTCATACACTTTGGATTCTAGCCAATCATTTTACCTTTCCAAGGATAGTAGGCGGGCCCAGGTACGTACGTTCTTTTAGAGCAGAGCTACAGATTAAAAATGCCCAAGGCGAAGCGGTCAAAAGCCTAGCTGTACTTCACAGCAAAAGATGCAAACTCAGCAGCCTGCAACAAGTGCTTTAAGGTGATACTGTGCAAAGGAGGTAACACCTCGAATCTGATGAAACCTGGCGATGCATAGCGTTTTTTTTAAAGCCGAGAAATGTACTGTATTTGATAGCTTGCTGCAAGACCGAGCACCGAGCACATCTACTGGCGGTGTGGTAAATCTCGTTAGCGTTAAATCGAGTTAGCATGGATCGCCCCGTGCGTGAGCTGGACGGTGCTTATCATTTTGCAGAAAAAAAGAGACTGCTAAAAATAAAAACATAAGAGGTTTTTGGACAAAGTTTGTGTTCTCCATTCTTTAAGCACCGGTTCGAGCACCGTTTAAGCACCGGCATCGTTTCAAAAGTATCAATTTGGCACCGGTAACTGATAAAACCTAAATGATACCCATTCCTAATCAAAGTATCTTGTTAACACTTAACTGTTAATTACACTCCCAAAAAGTTTATTCTTTTCATCTGGACATAGCGGTTTCAGTGGGAGAAATGTTTCGTCACTCTTCCAAGTGACTTCTTCAGTCTCAGCTGACTGCAGGTTTCCCCAATCTTATAAACAGAACATTTGCATAATGACTGAAACCAGCACCACTGAATGAACAATGGGCTGGGAAGTTACTTTTGGGGATTTAGTTACCCGGATAATTGAGCGTGCATCAAGATGTTAATTACACTGTATTTACTGTTTATAAACCGTTTTAATGCAGTGTAAATGAGCTACAAGGGCATTTAAATGTTCATATGAGAAAAAAATGAAACTTTAAATCACTTCTTTCATAAAGAATTTAACAGATGTTTACAGTCTATTTATATACACTAACAAATTAATGCAGGGATAAAAGTAAATGCATTAGCAAACCTATGGCGTGAGTTATGTATGTAACAGATTACACTTAAAGCATTGATGATGGCAAATGAGTCGACAATGACCTCTGCTAGGTGAAAAAAGACTAAGATGTGAATAAAAAGCTGTGGAACGAGGTATTATGTGACCTTGCGGAGATAATTTTATAAAGTGTCAATAAATCTGTCATTGTTCAAAAATTGTATTTTTTTTGGCGTGAAAAACTGATCTGTGGAAATAATTTGAAACACAAAGTCCACAATTAATTGTGCAGTCCAGCTGATTTGTAGGGAACAGGGCTGACACACATTTTAATGGACTGAAGGTTAATCTTTACAGATCTTTAGCCTTTGTGTGCTCCCAGCCTTTCCTGTGCTCATGCCAGCAAACACTCTTAGTGACACACACACACACACACACACACACACACACACACACACACACACACACACACACACACACACACACACACACACACACACACAAAGCTCCAGCCAAGTACCCATCAATCCTTCTCACTGCCCAAGCCCTTCCATCGATCAGTGAGTATGTGTGTGCGCGCGCGACTGTGTCTGCATTCTTCTTTTGGTGTGTTCACAGTTTTGTGCGTGGTCGTACAGATTGATAAATGACCCCGATTAGTGGCAACTGACCGCTCTATGATTGCAATCTAAGTGTAGCGGAACAGCTGTTCTCGGGGCAGTGTTGTCTAGAGCAGTCTGCGATTAATACAACAGCACTTTAATGAATTACAAATCAACCACAGGCCTCGGATCTGCTGGCCGGTAATACCTACACAGCTCCACCTGTGAATTTTGAGGTCTGTGGCAAAACCATGACATATTGTGTTATACAAGCATCCCAGAACCAACTAGAACTAACCAACTAGAAATAAAACAGCAAGAAAATTCAGTTTTTTCACATCTGTCCATATTCTGTCCGTATTACAGTTGTTTGTATAAGCTGTCAGCTGGGGTTGTTGGAATGTTTGTATGAAGACTTCTTGAAGACTTCAAAGTGGCTTTTTTCCCACTCCTATCTTGTCTTTTTCAGGTAAGCCTTCTCTCTATTTTTCTTTCAGTGTCACTGTTCTTTCCTGACCCATTGACCTCTCCCTGATGCCTAAAATCACCTACAAACACACACTGTGACACTTCCAAACATGCACATAGACACTCCGATTAACGCCCATCCTCAACCTTATCTCTACTCTATCTCTTTATCTTCACATCTATTGGGTATACCTGTAACCTAGCAACAGAGCTGAGCAAAGACCCACCCCTACCTGCTCACTATGCTGACTCCTAGCCCTAACAGCCAATCAAACCGTGTCAGGGCAGCAACAAGAGCCAATCAAATTTCTGCTATAACTGGGAGTTGCCCCTTGCTCTCCACCCTTTTGACCCCACATGCAGGAGTATGCATGCTTACGCATTACACAGAAGGAGAGGTCTATAAAGACCAGAGAGACCACAGCATTGGGCTCTGTGTTGATTATGTGAACCAGTACTTTACTAAAGAGGGAAATAAAATGTGTGATTGCAGAATTCTTGATGAACGACTGCAAAAGTAGTCTTCCAGACTAAGACATATAAACTGCTCAGTACATGCACAGAATACACTGTAAATAAAATGTTAGGTAGACTGCTTTTCATACCAAATTTTCTCTGCAAGGCCTGCTCCTTTTCTATTCTTTTTTTTCCGCCACTCTTGGCTACTGACATTACAAACTAATAAAAAAATACCCTCTTTGCTGTCGTGTCTCTTTGACCACTGCTGAATACTTCTTGATTTATTTCTCTAGATGAATCAATGCGCGCTCCTGCTGTACTATTGTGGTGCAAAATCAAAATGTACCCATCCAAAGCCATCGGCGTCGCTATGTCGCCAGAAAACATGAACACCTACTTTGTTCAAAGCACATTTTATTTTTCCACCCTAACACTGCGTTATTTCCTTCAGAACCCTTTTGTATTGACATGCCCATACTTCCTCTTTGTAGGATAGACTATGGTATTTTCTTTTTTGCTATAAAATCAATACCCAGATACAATACACCTGAAAGTTGAAACTAAAAGACACAAACTGCGGGCTGACAAACAGCATCGACAGTGCAGGAACAAATGGTCTACAGATGTGTCCCACCCACATTATTCTACGGATCCCAAAGTACCCCTGGTATATAATCAATATTAAGTGCAAAACCTTAAATATATGTAAGTTTAATTTTAACATTCAGAGCTTATGAAGCTTATTTATATGTACAGATCTATATTTACATGCCTTTTCCCCAGTTGCAGATAATGCTATAATGATCAATTGCTCTCTTAATGTCAATCAAGCACTCATCAACAGTAAACTTACACTCTGACTTGGTGCTGTTCTTTTGGAAGTTTTGCTTGAAATCCACCTTTATATCCGTCTTATCCTTCTGTTCCTTATCTTTGAGTTTTAGCTCAGTTCTTGCTGTGTCACATCAAGCACTTTGTAAACAGTGTTTTAAATGAACATATTTAATGCATGCAGGGTTTTTTTTTCCTTGGCTTATCTTTCCTTCTTTGATCTCTCTATCCTCCTGTCCTGTGTCATCGCCTCGTCGCCTCTCTCTTCTTGTATTTTTGCATTTCTGCTCCTTTCCTGGAATCTGTCACAACTAATGCGAGTGGATGGGAGGAAGGTGGCGTGCGAGGGAGAAGATCTACCTTTGAATCGTTATAGCACTCCCTTGCACTGTGTCAATGGGGAGGAAGGGGAGGGGGAATCAAAACTGAAATTTTTAAAATTTAATCAGCCTCTAGTCGGATAGATGTTAGATGGGAAGGTAGACAGGGGGAAAAGAGATGCTGGTCCAAACAAATACACACAACTGCTATTGCAAATATTCCCTTTCACATGGGCCCAGACTTGATGCACATACTGGAAAGCTGATCTATTCACTCTACTCACAGACAAATGGTCTTCAACAAGCATTTCAAAAATTCCAGGTATGCCGTCCATCATAGCTCTACCTGACCTATTGCTTGTTCGTGTGTGCCTATAGATTTGCATGTAAGTGTAGGAGGAAGGTATAAGGTAAAGCTGCCATATTGAGACCAGCTGTAGGGTTATTTATTAATGCAATTCAGTCTGTCATACCTTTTTTCCCAACCTAAATTTCCATATCTTATTTCAAGAATACCCTCATAGTTGATTATGTTGAAACAGTGGGCTACAGATGCTGTTGGTATACTTTATGTACAATCGAACAGTTTATGGTGCACCACTCACTTTAGATATTCAATGCCTATTACTACACCGTAGTTATAGCTAATTTCTCCCCCTGCATAAAAAAATCTGTTTTTGATCATTTAGACTGATGATTTTTCAAGTCCAACCTGGTATGAGTATGTTAGTGCTTCTTCTCCAGATGCAACTTTGGAATCTGAAAAGTGAACCTTATGTGGAAATGGCTTAAACCTGATTTTTTTTTTTTTTTTTTTTTACGACTATGTGTTTGCAAAAAGACATCAGTGGCTGGTTTCAAGTCTTGCTGTATACAACACAAGCTTTACTTTTGTAAATTATGGTCCCCATCAGTGTCCAGAAGAATGCTAAAGCAGGGCATTCATTAGGGTGGGGCCACCTTGTTATTGAGAAGTTGCCACTGTATGACTGGATTCACAGTCACTGTGCACCACCCGTGCTTGTGATGTGGTTTCACAAAGCTAAGACGGAGATGGTGAAAACAGCAAAAAAAAAATGCAAACCAGTAGGTGACATCATGGTGGCTATGCCCATCTATTTACAGTCTATGCATGTTTTTGTGTCCAGCATTCCTGTACTACAACAACATGTTCAGCACATTTAAAATTTACAGTTATGGTGTCAACTGTTTTAAATTTGAAATTTTTGAAAAGATTATAAAACACACTTCTCGCTAAGCAGAACTGTGTCTCAGTGATAGATGAAAAGTTACCATCAAGGTCTGGTTTTTACTTGATAAAGTGGTTGTGAACTGTCTTATTTTATTCATGCTAACGATCAGGTTTGCCTCCCTGCCAGACTGTGTTAGAACAATTTAAATTACTCATTACATACTGTAGACTGGTCCAAAAAGCTTTCCCCCCCAGAGATACTCGTCAGGAAAGAGTCTCTTGAAAATTTGATCAATTTTGTCTGGTAACATTAAAAAAACTGTAGAAGAGCTATATGATTATTTTTGTTTTTATCCCTTTAATGTGTGTGAAGAGCCAACAAGAAATCAGACAGCTCGGCTGGAGTCTTATTCACGTATGCGCTCTACCAGCTCAACTGTGATGAATGCTAATGCTCGTCCTCACAGGCCTAAAACTGGGGAAGCAAAAAACAGAACATCCAGATACTTAAAAGTGGAAGTTTGGAAATTCTTTTGGCCATATGTGCCACAAGCAGCTTTCATTTGAATGAATAAGGCGACATCTTGTAATCTACTATCCAGCTGTCCTTGTTAAATCCCTGAGATTTAAACATAATAAAATCTGTTCCTTACATTTTATTTGTGTATTTGTTCTTGGACAGGCTAACCAAGTTGGAGCATCTCTCTTATTACAGCTCTACTCACTATGACAAGCTTATAATATTATTATTACTAAGGGAAGAGAACAAAAATGGGAATTCTTAACTAAAAACTTTTCCCTGACTATCCATTGATCTAAAATGTAATCACTGAATTGCACCATACAATGAAAGGCAGCGATGTAATTAATTCCTTAAATCTGTGTATTATGTTTCTCAAAATGTTCTGACTTAATAATACATTTTTTTTCCTGTAAAGTCCCTACTTCCTGTAAGCTGCCACACATCAAAGTCCACTACACCATATTTCATAAATTTCTCATCAAGTCTTCCAGGCATATGCCTCTGAGGTGTCAGTGCTACCACCAGAGGGCAACACTGTGGCGTTCTGGGTCCATAGGAACTCAGTGGGCAGCAAGGTCTGCGAGGTCTGTCTGGTGGGCAGAACAGAGAGAGCAAGACAGAGACGAGGGGAAGAGGCAGAATGTGTGTGGGAGAGAAAAAACACTAAACAGAAGGTGAGGCGAGACAACTGAGTGGGGGGCCATGAGACTGAGATGTACTCAGAAGGAGTGTGTGTGTGTTTATGTGTGTGAACATGAGGCTTATGTATGAGATCTTGCATAAGCTCAGGTGTCAGCAGGTGCATGAAAGCACTAATACGAAGCCGTGCATTGGCATCTGTGTGCGCGCATGTGTATGCGTGTGCATTTGTGTGCCTAAAGACAATACCGCTCCCTCATTACCCTGTTTCCTCCAGTCCAGCACTAATGAGGAGCCTCACCATCACTGTGGTAATCAAGGTCAAGCCTAGGCCAAAACACAGAATCAGACACACCAGGCAGACGCACACTTTGTGGAGCCACAGTGAGGAAGTGATTGTGTATGCACAGCCACAATTAGCAACACATTTACAATAAATAGCCATTTTATATAGCTTTATTCCACAAACGAGAAAGGAAGGCAAAAGCAAGAGGCAAAAGGGTGGAGTTCTATAAGCCTCCCATGTGATCCCAACAGTTGCTAAGAAAGGATGTGGGTGTGATGTTATGTCCCCCCCTGTCTTCGCTTCCTCCTTTTTTTTTTTGTGAGTTGAAGACAGAGAGACAGGCAGAACATGAGGGAGAGGATGCATGATCGAACACAGGTGGAGTCAGGTAGAAAAAGTGGAAAAAGCAAAGCAGCATAAGGATGAGAAAGGGGGGGGGGGGAAAGGGGGAGGAGGGAGGGAAAAGCAGGGTGATATACAGGGGTATAAGGCTTGGAGGGGGGGTTGGGGTGGAGGGAGTAATTAAATGAAAAGAGCAAGACTTAGCTCTTTAGTCTCATCCCTCAAGACCAGCCTGACACTGCTCCAGCTAGCTAATGTCATAGCAACAGGGAGAAGGAAAGTCTAATGGGTGCGGCACAGAGAAAAGGAGTAAAAAGCAGGTACAGGCGAGAAAGAGGAGGTAAGGGAGGAGAAACTGAGTGATGAAGGATGTAATGTTGGGAGGAAGGTAGGAAAAAGAAGGAAAGGAAGACACCCTGGAACTAAGGAAGACACAAACACTGCACAGTCAAGGACAGAAACATTGGTCTGTTGGGAAGGATATGAAAAAGATGAAGACGTGAAGAAAAAAGGAAGAAAAAACAACAGGAGTGGAGGAAGCCACAAAGAGTGAGAGGGGTGGCAAACAGCCAGAGGAATAAAAGCCATGCCGTCCCTTTTCTCGCTGTCCATATGAATTCCCCACTCACTTCTTCTGTTGTGCAGCTGTACCTGTGTTTACCATTGTTTCTATATCTAATCTTCTCCTCTGAATAATTAACTAGACTATCAATAATTCAGCTTTAATTAGCAAAGAAACATCAGACAGATGTGAACTTCACTGCATCATAGTGCAAATAAAATACAAGCAAAACACACACGGTGGGGCTTCAGTCTAAAATAGGAGAGGCAGATATAAATTAGAAGCAAGAGATGGATTAAAACTAATACAGGTGCGAAACCTGAAATGAGAAAATGTTGTTTGAAAGTTGTCATATTTACAGGATCATGTGGTTCAGACTGCAGTTCCGACTGGAATCCTATTCCATGTTTTACTGCGTGAATATTTGAGAGAAATTAAAAGTTTTTCTTACAAAAACTTAAAATAACAAAGTGCGTTTCATTCTTTGTAACAGGAAGTGCCTGTATACCTCATGGTCACTTAGACCAATTGTATTCCACATTGCCTTATCAGCAGTTATTGTTTCCTTTATGAGCACAGAACAGTGGAAATTATTAAGCTGTTCTAAACAAACAATCAAGCTGCCTGAAAAGGGAAGCGAATAATCATTTTAGTCCATTCTTGTTTTGGCTTTCCTTTAAAAGCTGCAAGGTAACCAGCCATAGCAGATATGGAGTCTGGACCTGTGGGCCACTAAAGCAGCTGAGGCATCCTAAATGGATAGAATCACACACTATAAAAAAACTATCAAGGGTTGCAGTTTCAATTCAACTTGGACCAATGGATGCCCACAAGTGACAGACCAGATCATAAAAATGTGCTTATCAATGCAGGGCTACTCTAAGCCAGAAAAACACAAAACAAAAACGTTAACACACACAACCTCAACCCCCCAGGAATGTGGCTTAGCAAAAAAACAGCTGTTGGCATACTGGCCAAAATATTGGGCATTTTAGATACAGAGTTAAAATTTTTCAAATCTTATCTCTTATATCACATCTTATTCACCATCTAATGCATCTAATTCTTTCCCACTGTCTTGTGGTGTCCCACAGGGCTCAGTTCTGGGTCTTCAGTTCATGCCTGCTGTTAGTTTTAAAATAAGTTGCAACTTACTTACTGTTGAAATGCAGCTTTTGTTATTATTATTTTAAATATGAATTACTAACTCACCTATGATCCAATTGGCTTTGATGGGTTAAAGCCACTGACACCCAAAGTGAATGACACTGAGGATTGTTTAAACGTGAAGGAACTCCTCGCATACATGTAGCACCCAAATAAATATTGTTGCAGACAAAAAGAAACTGCTCAGGAGAGGGTCAAGGAGTATAAAAAGGGCCCCAAGAAGTTGAACTGTTCCTATTTAACATAGCATCCACTGGATCTGCTGAAACAAGCCCAATACATGGTGGTCCTAGACCTCAATTTAAAGGACCAAAAGGATCTGCCATTATCCGAGTCCCACAGGGCTCAGTTCTGGGTCTTCATTTCATGCCTGCTGTTAGTTTTAAAATAAGTTGCAACTTACTTACTGTTGAAATGCAGCTTTGTTATTATTATTTTAAATATGAATTACTACAATAAAAGACTGCTAATAAGATATGATCCATTTGACTTTCCCTTGATGGCCTTTAGACCATGTCATCTTATTTATCTCAACCAGCATCAACTTCTGTGATTAACTATTTTCCAGTAAATCTGCCCTGGAGTGCTTGTAAGCAATGCAGAATGCAAACAACTGCTGGATCCCATGGTTCCATGCACGCCCAAGCTGGTGGTCAACTGACTAACAGCAACGTGGCAATGAGAGATCATCACATTTTGAAGACATTCAGTTTCTTCAACCAACAATGGGCGGAATAACTGTTTTAAGGCAACCAATTGAAGTGACTGGCAATGAGAGTGAAGGGTATCACTGGCTGAATTATGAGGGAGTGTTAAATACATTAGAGGCTTACCTAGGCAACCAGATTCTTGACTGTGCAATAGCAACCAGCTGTCAACTAGAAAGAGTTCAAGACATGGGGTGATCAAGCTTTTAAGGCGGTGACGCCTGACCTGTGAAATTCTCTGCCTCCACTTTCAGGTTTGCTAGTTCCACTGACATTTAAAACAGCAAAGGACATGTTTGTTTTATTGGTGATTTGCCTACAACAAAAACCCTTTATTGATTGTTTTTTTCCCTCCTAATTATGATACATTTAAATATTTGTATAAATTCGCTGTTCTTTTAATTTCATATTCTTTTCTCCTCTTGTACTTATTTTTCTTTTGAAAGATTTTTGTAAAGTGTGATTACTACCTGTGAAAAGCACTATAAATTTTGATCGCTTACCTTAAAACATTTTTCTAATACAAAAATTATATATATTAAAAGAAAGGTTTGTCATTCTACAGAATTTATGGTAATGGTTTGAACAGTGAGCCACACATTCAGAGACATCCCACAACAGCATCTATGCGGTACTGACAGACGACCAGCTATTGCCAAAACAACTTGTTTCCTGCCTGTATCTAACGCCTGTGTACATCTGTGAAGGATTTATGGTGTGAGTGTGTGTGTGTTTGTGTGTGTGTGTGTGTATGTGTGTGTGCGTTGCAGCCCAAATAGAGAGTACACCAATAAGATCTGCCTCTGGATCGATCGGACTCAGACTGTGCATGAGTTGACAGGCCGGGCTTGTTGTTTTTTGATTGATCCAGACTCTGTGTTATGTGGGTGGGTGTTCTAAGTCTATGTGTGCCTATAAAATACTAAGAAAAGTATATAAAATGATCCCTCTATACCTTTATACAACTACACAAATGATGCATCTTAGTATTTACAAAAAATTGGAATGAACAAACTAGTGCTTAAGCATCAAACCCAGTGTTAAAATGTGCAACTTTAGACCAAAGATAACGATGTAGCTATTGGCATAGCTAATTCCTCTACATCAACAACTGTGCATGTATTTTCTATAGTAACTCACTCATGGAAGATGTACCGAGGCTTAGTAAGGACACTCTAATGTAGGGATTGTAATTTAAAGGTGGCTTTAAATTCTGCCTCGACCCCATATCATTTTTGCTATTTTTTCATAATGTTAAAAACATCAAATAATAGCTGATTTCTCTATGATGGACGCCTGATATGAATAAAAAAATATAAATGTAGCCAGACTACAGATGAGATTAAAGGGAAAAAGAGGGAAATAAAGTTGGGAAAAACAAAAGAGGTAACGGATAAAGCAGAGTGGCAGAAGCAGCAGGTTAGCACTAATGGTCAATGACATGTTAGCGCTGTGGCTGGGCTTAGCACAAGCGTGTGCACTGCTGAAATATTTACACGGCTTACAGAACCAGAGGCTCATTCACTTCAAATCAGCTGGAGCAGAGAGGGAGAGCAAGCCGGGCCACTTTCCTCCCTCTTTGCTGCACTGTAGCAGCACACGTAGTTCAAATGGATGGAGACTTTTTGTTTTACTTATTCATTTTTGCCCCTGTGTTTTGGGACCTTTGCTTCAGTTTGATAACGGGCAAAAAGATGGTTTAAAGATGAGGAAGTAGAAAGACAAACTTGTTTCTTCCTGTTGGCTTTCCCACTGTTATCCTATTCTTTAGCTTGACCCTGTGCACACTGTGTCTTTCTTCCTTTTTTTATTTCCCTGTTAATTCTTTTGCAGTGTTCTGTGCTTTTGGACCATTGTCTTGGACTATTCTCTAGGACATCTTGTTCTCTACATCCCTCCCATCTCTCTTCCACACGCATATTTTTAATATCTCTCAGTCTATATTAAAAGAACTATGAGGATGACTGACAAGCTGCAATCAACTTTGATTTCAACATTTCATGCAGGCCTGCCTGCACCACAGTGTGTGTGTGTGTATGTTAATGTCCCTCTGCATGCGTAAGTGATCCTACGACGGTGTGTGAAACGGAAACATCCAAGCTCCTCGGTGTGTCTTTCGGGAGCTTGTCAGCTTCAAAGACAGGGGTCAAACCAACAGGCACCTGACACAGGCTAACTTCGCTTGCTGCTGCCATGACAACAGAAAACAAAACAAAAAAAAATTAAAACATACTGTATTTTCATAATGGCAGTTCCGTCTCTCTCCCCGTTCTCTCCCTCATGCTGTACAGATGACTGGAGAGGATTCAGGAAGAGAGAGACAAAAATCTGTCACTTGCGTTCTCTCCTGTGAAATTTTCACTCTCCCTCTGTAGTAGTGTTTTTGCTTTCACCCTGTCTGCTGCAAGTGATTGAACTTATTCACCTTTTTCCTCTATGTTTTTTTTTTGTGCTTTCTGGAAGCCTGAGGTGGACATGCCTGGAAGCGAAATTCCTCCTGATCAACTCTGACAGCTCCAGTTTAATATTTCACCACTGGACGGGCACACTTACGCATAGCCATATTGTACACATGCAGGGCATGCAAGATGTGTTCAAATGCAAAGTCCGGTCACGCTGATGATAAAAAAGAGGCAGCGGGACCCCTCCAGGAGAACTTTCAGAGTCTTACCTAAGTGACAACTTCTTGGCGGTACCCACCGGCTTTAACATGGTGGTTGCTGATGGCAGTGCTAATGACAAGTTATGTTTTCAGGCAAAGCTGCATGAGGTTGTCCATTATCCTTCTCCCTACTGGCCTCTTCTCTCATTCCCTCCCACTCACCCCCCCTCCTGTTCTTTCTCTCACTTTTCTTTTTAATTACCTGATGTCTCCTCTTCTGGCCCAGACGCCAATAGAGATGTGAGCAGCACCGCCTGCACTGAACTGTCTGTGTACATCTGATCTCTGATCTTTCCTCTGTCTGACTGTGTATATGAGTGTGTGTGCGTTTCCCTAAGTGGGCCTATTTTGTGTGTATCTAGACACAACCTGTCTGCACTGTCTGTCTGTGAATATGATTGTTTTACAAGCTTTAATATAATGTGGACATACGTTTTTTTGATGAAATGCATTGTTTTATTGCTCATTGATCTTTTGGCAGAAAGAAAATAAGCCCTATGAATGATTAACAAATATAAAAACCAATGCATTCATTAATTTTTTTAATGTTTTAATTTAACCCTGCCTCTCGCCCTATGAGATTGGCCTTAGCCCCTCCATCACCCTGAAATGGATACGTGGAAGAGAATGGGCAGATGGTTTTAATTTACATTAAGGGTAAGAAATATGAAATAATATGAAACAATATATATATATATATATATATATATATATATATATATATATATATTAGGGGTGCAAGGATACACAAAATTCACGGTTCGGTTCGGTTCGATACTTTGGTGTCACGGTTCGATATTTTTTCGATACAAAAAAAATGTTGATGCCTTTTTAATTTGTAATTTATTAAAATTATAAATATATATTTTAACTCAAAAGTACAATTTTAAATTTAATGTTGCTGAAACAACAAAGTAATAAAAAATATAAATCTATCTGATCGAGAAATCACTCATCTTTGGAAAAGAGAGTTTATTACAGAGAAATGGCTCTTTCCAAAATAAAAGCTATACTATACGCTTCTTCTGGGCTATACTCTCAGCAGCATATTAAACATATCAGGTCCCCATGAGGAAAATCATGTGCTAACGGCTGTCTAAATGACTCGGGTAAAGTTTGTAGCATGCGTGCTTGTTGTTTTTGTCTGCTTCCACTTGTCTTTGCACTAGGATGCTGTCGGAGTAAATGTGCAGTCATATTCGTTGTGTTCCCACTAGTGCTGTCAGCGTTAATCTCGTTGAAATGACGTTAACGCCACAACACGGCAAATCTCCGTTAACGAGCTACCGCGGATCGCCCTGTGCGTGGGGCTGGACAGTCAACACGTTAACGAGCTAACTGTGCTAACGCACTAGTTCCCACCAAAGTAATTGAGCATTGCGTGGCACATCCAACATACTGTTTTACTTTTGTCCATGACGCGCTTACCTTCAGGGTCATACTTCACATGAAAACCAAAATAGTTCCAAACGCCAGATCTGAATGAGGGTGGGGGAGGTTCAATTTGCCATTTTGCAAGGAGAGCTTAACTTCAGTCTCGCTAGCTTGCCCTGCGCTCAGTGAATCTGCATTTGACTACTCCGCCTAGGTGAGCGCAGATCCACTGAGCTCTCAACACAGACAGCATCGTCAGAAGGAAAGTTGATAAAATAAATTAAAAAACTTTGTATTGTTTGATACATATGTGTACCAAACCGAAAGTGCTGTATCGAACGGTTCAATATCGATACGAGTATTGTTGCACCCCTATATATATATATATATATATATATATATATATATGTTCTTTTTATAATATTTAGATTCCTTGAGATGCACTAGTATGTGAGCATGATGTCAGGCTATTATCATAATTTAACTCAAAGTATCATCATGCCTAAATACTACCACAAAGCTCCTAATATACTTCTATACTGAATGCACAAAGTAGGCAACCCAGCACTCCACCACAGGTATGCCTTATTTGCTGACCGTTGTATACAGAGGCTATTATAATTATAAAATTAGGGTGGGAGGTCACGGATGATGTCGAACTCTTAGAAACTCGCACAAACTCAATTGGCTTTGATGGGTTAAAGCCACTGACACCCAAAGCGAATGACACTGAGGTTGTTTTAACGTGAAGGAACTCCTCGCATACATGTAGCACCCAAATAAATATTGTTGCAGACAAAAAAACTGCTCAGGAGAGGGTCAAGGAGTATAAAAAGGGCCCCAAGAAGTTGAACTGTTCCTATTTAACATAGCATCCACTGGATCTGCTGAAACAAGCCCAATACATGGTGGTCCTAGACCACAATTTAAAGGACCAAAAGGATCTGCAATTATCCGAGTGTCACTCACCAAAGCTAGGACACGTGCTATTATACCGTGTCTGTGCTCCAAAGGGGACAGAACTGTGTGTGGAGGACCTACCTACTTATTAGACAGGTTATTGTTGTTGCTGATTGTCGTTTCTGAAAACGATGGTACGAGTTGTTTCCATAATCGATCTGTCTAACCTCATTATTGTTTAGTCTTTTGACCTACCAACATTTAGGAAATAGTGAAAAATGCCCTGCTCAATCTCCCAGGACCCAAGATGACATTTAAATATCTTTTTATTTATTTTTTGTCAAGAAAGTCAACAAACTTGTTCTCATTAAACGAATGCATGCTTCAAATCACTCTTTTAAGATTTTGCACTTCAAATGCAAACAGACTGATCCGACATATTAGGCTCCCTGCTGGTGAGTAAATCTGCTTGCGCTCTCTGCACCAACAAGGGTTTACGTCACAAAAAATAGACAAAGTACAAGAGGGATTAGAATAAATAAAACAAAGTGGAAGCGACAAGGGGGAGACAAATGACAGTGAGAACACAAAACATAGTTTGGAAGGTTCTGGGAAGATGATCATAAAGTGATTCAGTTAAGCTGTCGGGACAGCACTATAGAACCTACACAGGCGGGAATCAGAGGAAGTGACACTGAGGCACAAACGGATTTTGGTTGTCTGTCATTCCTTCTTCTCCACTCGGTAGATCAGAACAAGGCTTTCTGTGTGTGCCATACACTTTTCTTTTCTGAATATCCAGGTTTTTGTACACTTTTCTGTTTCCTGTGACTGATCTCTCCAGGATGTCCCTTCTCTCTCCTGAAGTCAAGCTCAGGTTTCCCATCTGCGACATGTGTGAGGACAGAGACGGCTTGTTGCACTTCAAACAAAACCGAAAGGCCCCTGGCACCCTTGGCGCTGCTGCAGAGACGACTGGATACCGAGACGGGAAGTCACCTGCCAATGGGGTCATCTGCATTCGTGTGTTTGTGTGTCTGTGTATGTGTTTGGCAAGGATATAAGAGCTTTCATTCCTCTTGTCATGCTGGCACAAACAAGTCTACATGAGGAGGGCTTTACATTGTGGTTTTTGAAAGAAAGTTTTTCTTTTGGCACCAAATATTTACCCCCTGTAGGCCTGAAAGATTTTTTTCCAAGTCATTCTTCATTTAATCATTTTGTGATCATGTTTATTACAGAAAAGTGCCAAATATATGTGGTTTACAGCTTCACTAAAGCTAGAGATGTTTACAAGCAGATGTTTATAAGTGTAAGTTCTGCCAAGAGTACTTTAGTCAAAGTAGGACTGTTAATTTCATACGCAGTAATGGCTCTGCTGTGGGACATGTGAGTACACAGAAAGCTTAATGACAGGGAGAACAGCAGCAAGACCTCCTCACAGAGCAGGCAACAGTGCCAGCAGATCCTACACTGACTAAGCTGGATATAACGTGAATAGCCTGAAATGGTGCTGGCTAGGGTGGAGGTGTGTTTGCAAAGTGGCTTGCAGAGGCAGGAGCAATAGCATGCAGGCTTAAATAGCACGCTGCTTATGGAATATGACAATAGGATCCACAGAAACGTGTCAGAGAAGTCATCATCTGATGTGAGCTGGTATCTAGAGCAGCTGATCTGCTGGGATGGCTGGCTCAGCTTAACGCAGCAACCTGCCAGAATTACAACTACGCTGAATTTCTGAACAAATCAAGGGTGTAGTCTGAACATAGATAATAATTTAAACATGCTGCAGTCAAATAAAAGCAATTAAATACATTTTTTCTTTATCATTTCTGGATCAACAGGAGTTTTCCTCATTGCCCAATTCCTGATAAATTGGGCAATGAGTTCCCTGGATAGAAAGTCGATCGTCTCAGTTTAATCCTAAAGCAAAGCTCAAGATTGTGTTCTGGTTTTATTTCTAAGGGTTTTCCCTAATAAAATTAGTATCATACTGGATAACTAATACATTGAAGCATCATCTCAGCACTATATAAGATTATAAGTCCTCCACCAGCAATCCCCAAAAGGAGAAAGAAAGAAAAAGAAAACACAGACCCCTAAAACATGCCACATTGAGAGAAATTTCAAGAGTTTTAACAAGAAAAATAAATCCAGAGAAAAGGACGGGAGAAAATCAGATCTGGAGTTCCAAAGGGAGCATTTGAAAATTGAACTATTTAGCCCTCTGACAAAGTCAAACAGACTCCGTGTTTACAGTGTGGAGGTTAGACAAGATCCTCTGAGGTCTTAAAGCTTTGAAAGCACATCTATGAGCTCTGTTTTTTAAAACATTCTAGGTGCGTAACGGGCAGGGATAAATGGCACTATAGGGACAGCCAAACTACATTTCTCGGTGAGAGGATGGCTACCTTTAAAGTAAGCACTAAAATCAGTAAACAGCACAGAAAACTACTGCACTGGGTGAAAAACCAAACTAAGGCTGCACATTCTAAACTGTGTATGTCTATAGGATTGCCCTTTGTTTTGTGGCCCAACCTTAAAGTCAGAACAGCTTTTTTTTAACAGTTATGTTAGACCATCAGATACTTCAGTAAGGGAACCTTTTCAACCACTAAGTATGAAACTCATACTCAATTCATTTAGGCATGTAGCCACAGTACAGATGACCTTCTCGAGTCCAGAACTGAGCATCAGAATAAAGAAAAAAGGTGATGTAAGTGATTTGAATGTGGCATGGCTATTGGTGCCAGATAGGCAAGGATTTTCCCACAAACCAACCT